>NC_092044.1:37311264-38018173 GCF_003086295.3 Arachis hypogaea
ATAAAGATAAGAATATCTTATCCAGGGAAGATCACGGCCAACTACTATAAATACACTGGAGCACCCAGGTATGGCATTCATTCCACATTCTACACATATCTGCTTGGACCCATGCTAACTTAAGCATCGGAGTGTCATTGCAGGTACAACCACCAACCACTCTACATATCAAGCTCGGGTCCCTGAACCCCCACCTCGGGCCTTTCCAGACGACTGAGCTACACGTTTCAGGTAACCCTCGGAACATTGGCGCCGTTGCCGGGGACCTGGAAGTCATCCCTCTACCATGGCGGACGACCCTCATAACAATGACCGCGCTGCATCTGAACAAGAGGACGAAATTGACACCGGAGAACGACCGGACAGCCCTCTATCACCACGCACTCCAGGAGGAAACAAACAGAATCGCCCAAAGACATCACTCCCAAACAAAGATCCACAAATTTCCGAAAAAGAGAAGAGCTCGGAAATTCTAGAAGCAGTCCGGGCACAACAAAACCGACTGAAACAACTCGAAGAGGACATAAAGAAGCAGAAAGAAACTGAACAAGATCTGAGAAGGGAGACTCGAAAGCGCAGAGAATTAGAAGAAAAACTGCGGAAAATAGAGGCCAACCTGAAAGACCGGACAGAACGCGGCACCACCCCCGAAGACAACCATGATCCCTTCACGCAAGAGATCATGAAGGAGAAGGTACCGCGAAACTTCAAACCACCCGATATGGATCTCTACGACGGCACCACCGACCCAAGTCACCACCTCAGCAACTTCAGAAGCAGAATGTACCTAGTCGACGCCTCCGACGAGACTCGGTGCAAAGCCTTCCCCACCACTCTCACCAAGTCAGCCATGAAGTGGTTCGACAACCTGCCACCAAGATCAATCACCAGCTTCGAAGACCTAACCAAAAAATTCTTAACAAGGTTCTCTATTCAAAAGGACAAGACAAAACATGCCCCCAGTCTACTCGGGATCAAGCAAGGTAACCAAGAAACTCTCCGAGAATACATGGAGCGATTCAACAAAGCCTGCCTGGACATACAACACTTGCCCACTGAAGCAGCCATCATGGGACTAGCAAACGGCCTAAAAGAGGGACCGTTTAGCCAATCCCTATCCAAACGATACCCGACCTCCCTATACGAGGTGCAGGAGCGGGCAGAAAAATATATCAACATGGAGGAAACCTCCCAGCTAAGAGACTCTTCCAGGAAGGAATCAACCTACCCACTCCGAGATCGAGATCGAGAACAGAAGAAGAAAGAAGAACCCAACTCGGACAAGCCACGGAAGTACCACAACTACACCCCTCTCCGAGTCTCCCTAGTAGACATCTACAGAGAAGTATGCCACACCGAAAAGATCCCACCGCCCCGACCGCTAAAACACAAGAGAGCGGGGAGAGATCGGTCTGAATACTGTGAATATCACAAGCTCTACGGTCATTCTACTAACGACTGCTACGACCTAAAAAATGTTATAGAAAAGCTAGCCAGCGAAGGAAAACTCGACAGATACATAGCAGAGAAAGGAGAAGAGACCAGGAAGAGGAGGCGAGGAGATAACGAAGATCGGGCCGAACAAATCCCGCGAACCCCTGAAAGGCACGTTCACATGATAAATGGAGGTTTTGCAGGCGGAGGAACATCCAGATCCTCGCGAAAAAGACACCTCAAAGAAGTCTATCACATCCGAGAAGGCAGTCCCCTGCCCGAATTACCTACTATCTCATTTACCCGAGAAGATGCTCAAGGGATAATACCCGGGCACGACGATCCAATGGTAATCACCATTATCCTAGCAAACGCCAACTTACATCGGACCCTGATTGACCAGGGAAGCTCAGCAGATATCCTGTTCAAAACGGCCTTCGACAAGCTCGGACTTGAAGAAAAAGAACTAAAAGCCTATCCCACCGACCTGTTTGGGCTAGGGGATACCCTGATCCATCCCTTAGGATACATCTCGCTACACACTACCTTTGGAAGAGGCGAGCAATCTAAAACATTAAGCATCGACTACATTATAGTCGACGTCGCTTCAGCATATAATGCCCTCATCGGGCGACCAACCCTGAACAGACTGGCAGCTATAGTCTCGACCCCACACCTCTGTATGAAGTTCCCTACCGCAAAAGGAATCGCTACCCTAAAAGGCGACCAAAAACTAGCGCGGCGATGTTACAACGAAAGCCTGAGCCTAAAAGGGAAAGAGGTCAACACAATAGAACTCGGACGAGTTCAATCCCGAGAAGATCTTCGGCCACAACCAGAGGGAGAAACCGAAAGAGTCCAGATTGGGAACACACCTGAAAAAATAACAAACATAGGAATAAACCTCGAAACGGGCCTAAAGGAGGAACTCATAACCCTCTTAAGGGAGAATTCCGACCTCTTCGCCTGGAAAGCCTCCGACATGCCAGGCATAAGCCCCGACCTGATGTGCCATAAGCTATCAGTTTACCCGGGATCCCGACCTGTCCAACAAAGACGCCGAAAGCTCGGACCCGAGCGCATGCAAGCAATAGAAGAACAAGTACAAGCACTGCTAGATGCAGGGTTCATTAGGGAAGTAAAATACCCCCTATGGCTCGCAAACGTGGTCCTAGTGAAAAAGCCCAATGGAAAATGGAGGATGTGCGTCGATTACACGGATCTCAACAAAGCCTGCCCTAAAGACCCATATCCACTACCAAACATCGACGCCTTAGTAGACGCAGCCTCAGGCTATAGATATCTCTCCTTCATGGACGCATACTCGGGATACAATCAGATCCCGATGTACCGACCCGACCAAGAAAAGACCTCGTTCATAACCCCAAGGGCAAACTACTGCTACGTAGTGATGCCCTTCGGGCTGAAGAACGCAGGGGCAACCTACCAGAGGCTAATGAACAAAGTGTTCTCAAAGCACATCGGATTACAGCTGGAGGTGTATATCGACGACATGCTGGTAAAGACACAAGAAGACAAAAACTTGTTGACCGACCTCACCAGTATCTTCGGTACCCTCAGAAAACACAACATGAGACTTAACCCGACAAAGTGCACCTTCGCCGCAGAGGCCGGAAAATTCTTAGGCTTCATGCTGACTCAAAGGGGCATCGAAGCAAACCCGGACAAATGCCAAGCGATACTCAATATGAAGAGCCCGACGTGTGTCAAAGAAGTACAACAACTGAATGGAAGGCTAGCCGCCCTATCAAGATTCTTGGCAGGATCAGCAATAAAGTCACTACCTCTCTACTCACTCCTAAAGAAAGGGAAGCCCTTCTCATGGACCCCGGAGTGCGAAAAAGCCTTTCAAGAATTCAAGGAATTCCTCGGGCAGCCACCAATCCTTACCCGACCTTTCAAAGGAGAAGAGCTCGTACTATACCTCTCGGTTGGACATCGAGCAGTCGCTTCAGCATTAATACGAGAAAATGACCAAGGACAACGCCCCATATACTTTGTAAGCAAGGCACTACAAGGGGCCGAATTAAACTATCAGAAGATAGAAAAATTCGCCTACGCCCTAGTGTTCACAGCCCGGAGGCTCCGTCCCTACTTTCAAGCCCACACCATCAAAGTCCGGACAAACCAACCCATGAGACACATCCTCCAAAAAACAGACCTGGCAGGACGAATACTGCAATGGGCGGTGGAGCTGTCCGAGTTCGACCTCCACAATGAAACCCGGACTGCCATAAAGTCTCAGTATCTAGCCGACTTCATCGCAGAATACACTGAGACCCCTGGAACCCCACTCTCATGGAACCTGTATGTCGATGGGTCCTCAAATAAAACTGGAAGCGGAGCCGGGGTTATACTCGAAAGCGACCAAGGAACGCGGATAGAACTATCCCTAAAATTCGAGTTCCAGGCTTCGAACAACCAAGCCGAATACGAGGCCCTACTAGCAGGTCTAAAGCTAGCCGAAGAGGTCGGAGCCCAGAAAATCACGATCTTCAGCGACTCCCAGGTCGTCACATCACAAGTAAATGGAAGCTACCAGGCCAAAGACCCCACCATGAAAAAATACCTGGACCAAACACAGGCGCAACTACGCCACTTCTCAGAGATACAGATTCAGCACATACCTCGGGAACAAAACGCCCGGGCAGACGCCCTCTCAAAGCTCGCCAGCACCAAGCCCGGAGGCAACAACAGAAGTCTCCTCCAGGAAACCTTACAATCCCCCTCCGTGCTAAGAGAGAAAGAAACGCTAAATATATCCAACCAACAGCAAGGATGGATGACCCCCATACTCAACTACCTGAAGTCGGGAACTCTTCCCGCCGAAAGAAAGGAAGCTAAAAGACTCACGAAAGACGCCCAGAATTATACACTAATTCACGACGTATTATACAGAAGAGGATTCTCAAATCCCCTCCTTAGGTGCGTCCCGACCTCAGAAACAAAGAACGTCCTCGAAGAAGTCCACGGAGGCATGTGTGGGAACCATCTCGGAGCTCGGGCATTATCCAAAAAAGTAGTCCGGGCCGGGTTCTACTGGCCGACCTTACAGAAAGACGCAACGGAATTTGTGAAAATATGCCCCCCTGCCAAAAACACGCCAATTTCCACAAGGCACCACCAGAAAACCTTATCAGCATCACCGCACCATGGCCCTTCGCAAAATGGGGACTTGACCTACTCGGCCCGTTCCCCAAGGACCGGGGCAAGTCAAATACCTCATAGTAGGGGTCGACTACTTCACAAAATGGATCGAAGCTGAACCATTAGCCACCATTACGGCTCAGAAAAGCCGCAAATTCCTATACAAAAACATTGTCACAAGGTTCGGAGTCCCCTACTCCATCACAACAGACAATGGAACACAGTTCACGGACACAAGTTTTCAGAACTTGGTGGCCGAACTAAAAATCAAACAGCAATTCACCTCAGTCGAGCACCCACAAGCCAATGGACAAGCAGAGGCCGCAAATAAAGTCATCTTGGCCGGGTTAAAACGAAGACTCCAAGAGGCCAAAGGGGCATGGGCCGAGGAGCTCCCCCAGGTACTATGGGCATATCGGACAACCCCACACTCTACAACGGGAGAATCGCCATTCCGACTAGCTTACGGGATGGAGGCAATGATTCCTATCGAAATAGATGAAGGGTCACCCAGAGTCATCTTCTACAACGAAGAAGGTAACCCGCAGGCACAAAAGGAAGAACTCGACCTCCTCCCCGAGGTCCGAGAAAGAGCCCGGATCCGAGAAGAAGCCTTAAAACAGCGAACGGCCCTCAGATACAATCAGAAAGTAATAAAGCGAAGCTTCTCCATTCACGACCTGATTCTAATCCGAAATGACATCGGAACACAAAAGTCGGGAGAAGGAAAGCTAGCTGCAAATTGGAAAGGACCCTACAAAGTAACAGGAGTCTTAGGAACAGGCTATTACAAAATATCCGACCTAGAAGGCAATGAGCTGCCCAGGGCCTGGCACGCCTGTAATCTAAGACGGTACTACAGCTAGAAAAACTTAACCCGAGGTGTACTCTTTTTCCCTACAAGGGTTTTTTAATGAGACACCCGGTCAAGTAAGGCACCCGACCTAGTCAAGGGTAAACACTCTGTAAATATTCTTTCTTTTTTAATACTAATCAAATTTTTCTATTTTCTTTTCTTCTTCCTCATGATGAAACAAATCCTAAAGAAAGTACCCCCCAAGGCGCATTAATTTATGCTCGGCAAAACGCAAAAAATCATTTGCCAAGAGACCACACAAGGTCGGCAAAGATAAAGCGACGAGGTTCAAATTAATGTGAGAAGTTATAAAGCAACTCTGAAAAGGCTCAAAAAGCCACATAAAAAGAGATTACAAAAATAACTTAAAAGGCCGACCAACAACGAGGTCGGACCCAACAAAGGGAGGTACTCGAACGCCCGAGGTCCAAGAAAAAGCCCGGATCCAAGAAAGAAGCCTTAAAACGGCGAAAGCAAAGATTTCGAAAACGCTTACTAAAAAGTTGCTATACAAAAACAACTAAAAAGTACAAGAAAAACGAAATCAAAAAGTTTCAAGCGCTAGCTAAAAGGTTGTTATCCAAAAACAACTAAAAAGCATAAAAGCGGAACAAAAAGTCAAAACGCAAACACCGCATAATACGCTAATAAGTTACTACAAGTAGCTAAAAGCAAAAAGGTGTCCAAAAGCGTCCACAGAAACCATCCAAAAACAAAAAGAGCCCACAGGCCGGGCAAAAAACCAAAGATAAAAGGGTTACAGAGGATCAAGGTCCTTTCCGGACTCCACATCAACAGAAGGCTGCGGCGGAAACATAGAAATCGGGACAGCATCGACGGCACCGTCATCTCGGTTTAAAACCTCCACACCAGATCCATCCCCGGCCAAAGGTGAAGTCGGGTTCGCAACCGGAACTTTGGGGTCGGACACCGGAACCTCATCCTCGTTGGGAGCAGGAACAATCTTTCCCTCCACAACAACGTTATCCGTACTAAATAAGCTCAGATCCAGGTCAGGAGCAAGAACCCGGACCTGAGCCTTCAAATTTTCAAACATAGCATCCATACCCTTAGCCACATGACCTTCTAGCTCGTAAAAACCATCCTGAGCGGATTGCAATCTCTCCTTTGTCTCCACAAGCTCGGCATATATCCGAGTATAATTCTCCGTCGCCACCTTCGCCATCTCCTCAGATGCTTTCGCTGCCGCCACAGCCGCGGTAGCTTTAGCCTTCTCCTTCTCCAAAGACGCCTCCAGCTCAGTAATCCTAGCAGCCTTCAGTTCACTAATCCTCTCGAACTCAGACTGAGCCTTCTCAAGTCGGGAGCTGGTCGCACCAATGGGGGATTTCTTGAACTCCCGGGCAATAACGGCATGAAGACTAGCCATCCGGACACAACTCCGCGCCATATACTGAAAATGATGCTCCATAGACACATCATCAGTAGAAATAAAGGTCTGAGGGAGAATATGCTGTTCAATCCAACCAAGAGCATCAAAATCCTTGTCATTAAAACCCGCAAGCTCTTGAGAGGTCTTCTGTTTCTTGGGAGGAGGACCCGAGGACGAAGGCGGGGAAGAGTGACCGGGTCCAGAGGTCGGAGGATCTTGATTAATAGCTCGGAACTGGGGAGTCGGAATAGTCTTCGACCGAGTAGTGACACCCACAGTAGTCTTCTTCGGAGAAGATCGGGCAGAAGCCTCCCCAGCCTCGATATTTCGAGCAGCCACAGACTTCTTCGTCCGACGAAGGAACTTCATGGAATCCGCCTGAGAAGACATCTCTGCAGAAATAAAAGAAAAAGGATTACCACAACAGAAATTCCACCAAAACAAGGAAAACCAAAATACTAAAAAAGATGAATCTCTGAGAGGTCGGGAACTACCTAACTCGGAACGGAGAAGGCTTGGATCTCCCAACATTTTCTTCGTGTCCAAGTGAGGTGCCCGACCCCATAAACTGCTCACCACACCCACAAAAGCCTGCTCCACCTCATCTAAACTCTCAAAGGTATACTTAGCAGACACTACATTCTCCTGCCAACAAAGTGGAAAAGAAGGCTCCCCACTCTCGTCTAGAAAGAAAGGTCGGACGTCTCCAGTAGCCCGGACCTTGAAATAAAAGTTCTTAAAATCATGAAAGGACTCATCATACAAGGTACAAAACTTCCTCCCCTGGTTAGCTCTAAAAGAGACCCAAGATACCTTCCCTCCACGCGACCCCGGCTTCGTCAACACAAACAAATAGGAAAAAAGAGAAATAGAGGGAGAGACGCCAAAAACTGACACAAAAGTTGAAACAGCTTTAAAAACGCCCAAGAATTTGGATGGAGCTGCGTAGGGGCAAGGTTACAAGACCATAACACCTCGGACTCCAGATCGGTAAAGGGAAGTCGGACACTCAGCTTAGAGAAAAAACAATCATAAGCATAAAAGAAGAGCTTCTCGGAACTATCTAAGGGCGGGAAGCACACTCTCTCCTCGGATTCCGGGGCCACTAGTTCGTAATCCCTCTCAGACTTCCTATTCTCACATATGCTACAGTGCCTACGGAACCTAGCTAAATACTCAGAATCTACCACAGAAGGGACTCTTAGAGGAAGAGGGTCTACCCAACCAAGACCACATGGAATCTTAGTCGACATCGCTTGAAGAACCTTTCGAGACATAAAATTTTTTTACCTACAAAGAAGAATACAGCAGCAAGCAAAAATCACATAAAGGAGACAGCGAAAACCCATTCAGCAAAACAAGAAACAAAAACCCCACGAAGAAAACGCGGCAACCCGGAACAAAAATACCGGAGAACAAAAAAGAGCCCCCCCCATATACAAACAACAAAGCAATGGCGGCGCCTCTTTTCGGGGCAACCCAGGCATAAAGAAAAAGAAACAAAACAAGAGCCACACAAAGAACAGAAGCATATGTGCACAAGAAAAGAGAAACATGGGAACAAACCTGGAAGAAAGAAACGAAGACGACGAGCTCCGAAGCAAGGAGAACGAAACGACGGCGCAGAGGGAACCCCAGAAAGACACACGGAGAGATTCGGGGAAGCAGAGCAAAGAGAAAGAAGAAGCAGTGCTCGGAAAGGATAAAACAAAAACGCAGAAAAAGGAGGAAAGGGGCAAATAAATAAAGCCTTCACAGGGCCCGAACGGAAATCAAGAAAAAAACGGTAAAATGCAATAAATGCAGGAACGGCCATTTTTGAATTTTGAAAAACTACTATGCCCGAGCTCGACCTCCCAAAAAGGACGAACTCGGGTAGGGGCACTGTTCATACCCTGACCGAGCTCCTCCAACTCGGCAAATTTATAAAAGGTCCGACCTCGTCCTAAGGCTCACGCCTAAAGGTCGGACCTCGGACAAATAAAGCAAGGAAGGCCCATCAAAAGGAACGCAGCCCAAAACCTAAAGGCCGAAAAGGCCTAGAAAGGGCGGTTCCACAAAGATAGAGATAAAACTCCCAAAGATAAGATAAAGATAAGAATATCTTATCCAGGGAAGATCACGGCCAACTACTATAAATACACTGGAGCACCCAGGTATGGCATTCATTCCACATTCTACACATATCTTCTTGGACCCATGCTAACTTAAGCATCGGAGTGTCATTGCAGGTACAACCACCAACCACTCTACATATCAAGCTCGGGTCCCTGAACCCCCACCTCGGGCCTTTCCAGACGACCGAGCTACACGTTTCAGGTAACCCTCGGAACACTAGCCATAGTGGGTATTTAACTTCCCTTATGAACCCTGCCTCTAGTAGTGCTTGTCTTTGTTCTTCTACAGCTTAAGATTGTTCTGGCCCAAGTTTTCTTCGTCTTTGTTGTATCGGTCGGGATCTCGGGTAGACTGCCAACTTGTGGCTCATTAATTTGGGATCTATGCCTGGCATGTCGGCAGCTTTCCATGCGAAGAGATCAACATTATCTCGCAGAAACTATATCAATGATTCTTTTGCATCTCCTTTCAGGATCGTGCCAATATTAGTTGTTTTATTCGAGGTGTCTCCAATCTGGATTCTTTCTACTTCTCCCTCGGGTTGTGGTCGGAGCTCTTCTCGTCTCTGAGCTCCACCGAGCTCGATTATGTGGAACTATCTTGCTTCGTCTCGAAGGTTTAGACTTTCGTTGTAACAGCGACGCGCCATCTTTTGATCTGCTCTTATTGTAGCTATCCCTTCTGTAGTTGGAAATTTCATACATAGATGCGGAGTCGAAACTATTGCGCCGAGCTGATTTAACGTTGTCCGACCTATCAGGGCATTGTAGGCTGAGCTTACGTCGACCACGATGTAGTCTATCTTGAGTGTTTTAGATTGGTTCCCCTTTCCGAAGGTTGTATGCAACGACACGTATCCCAGTGGTTGAACTGGGACATCTCCCAGTCCGAACAGACTGTTTGGGTATGCTCTTAGCTCTTTCTCTTCTAGGCCGAGTTTGTCGAAGGCAGTTTTGAATAAGATGTCGACAGAGCTTCCCTGGTCGATTAGTGTGCGGTGGAGGTTGGCATTTGCCAATATGATCGTAATGACCATGGGGTCGTCGTGTCCCGAGATGATTTCGGATGCATCTTCTTTGGTAAACGTGATTGCCGGGGTGTCTGGCGTCTCCTTCTGTCCTTCGATATGGTATACCTCTTTGAGGTGTCGCTTGCGGGATGATTTGGAGATTCCTCCCCCAGCAAATCAGCCGTGTATCACGTGGACATGTCTTTCTGGTGTGCGAGGCGATCGTTCAGATCGTCCGACGTCCTCATCCCTCCTTCTTTTCCTTGGTTCTTCATCCCGGTTGGCCAAGAACCGATCTAACTTTCCTTCTCGTGCTAATTTTTCTATGACGTTTTTCAAGTCGAAACATTCGTTGGTGGAATGCCCTCGAAGTCGGTGATATTCACAGTACTCATTCCGATTTGCCCCTGCTCTTTTGCCTTTAAGTGGCCGAGCTAGAGGGATTTTTTCTGTATGGCAGACTTCTTTGTAAACGTCTACCAAGGATACCCTAAGAGGGGTGTAGTTGTGATATTTTTTGATTTTCTCTCCGGAGCGATCTTCATTTTTCTTGGATTCTTTATCTCGGTAGGCAGAACCGGACCTTGAGGCTTCGCCAAGTCAAGAATTTTCCTCTATGTTAATGTACTTCTGCGCTCGTTCTTGTACTTCATCTAGGGATGTCGGGTGTCTTTTTGATATAGATTGGCTGAATGGTCCTTCTCGCAGGCCATTTATGAGGCCCATGATGGCAGCTTCCGTTGGTAGATTTTGTATGTCCATGCATGTTTTGTTGAATCTCTCCATGTAGTTGCGAAGACTTTCTCGGTCTCCTTGCTTGATCCCGAGTAGGCTGGGTGCGTGTTTGGCTTTGTCCTTTTGTATGGAGAATCGAGCCAGGAACTTTTTGGCCAGGTCGTCGAAACTCGAGATGGATTTTGGAGGTAGGTTGTCGAACCATTTAATGGCTGTCTTGGTGAGAGTTGTTGGAAAGGCTTTGCAACAAACTGCATCTGAGGCATCGGTGAGGTACATTCTACTTTTGAAGTTGCTGAGATGATGGTTGGGGTCGGAGGTACCGTCATATAGAGTCATATCCGAAAGCTTGAAATCTTTCGGAATTTTGGTTTTCATAATTTCTCTGGTGAATGGATCTTGATCTTTCTGAGAACTATCCTCCGTGGATGGTCGAGTAGCTTTGGTTTTGAGATCAGCTTCGAGTTTTATAAGCTTATCTTCTAATTCTCGGCGCCGCCTTATTTCCCGGCGTAGATCTTCTTCTTTTTCACGTCGATGTTGGGCTTCTTCCTCAAGTTGCTCCAATCGATTTTGAAGTGTTTCTATTACTCGTGGATTTGATGAATTTTTGTCTCCGTGGGTTTCTGGAGTAGTTTTGAGTATTGTGTCCGGGTTTTTATGCGGCGTTTTGTCTTCCAAACCTGAATCGTGGTCGTTGTCATGGTCATCCGCCATGTTAATGGGATGACTTCCAGGTTCCTCGGCAACGGCGCCAATGTTCCGGGGGTTACCTGAAATTGTAGGTCGATCTCGGATAAGATCTTCTGTGTTGGTCGGAGCCGACGTGTCCGGCAGGTGTACGGCGGCCGGAGCTGGTGTGTTCGACTTGTTGGACTTGGTGGTGGTGCTGATCCTTCGTCCCCGGAGGGCGGGGGGTACCTGCAAGGGACTCCGATGCTTAAGTTAGCAAGGGTATTAAGCAGGTATTGAGTAGAATCAGAGTATGAGGTATACCTGGGTGCTCCAGTGTATTTATAATGGTGAAATGTGGCCTCCTGTGGATAAGATAAGTTAGTTATCTTATCTTATCTTTATCTTATCTTTAAGTGAGGTCATCTTTAAGGGAACCGCCTTTATCTCTATGGGCTTGGGCTGCCCTTGGATTTGGGACGTGTTCCTTTATTTGGGCCCTTTGTTTGGGCTTTCCTGTGTCTTGGCCGAGCTCTTTGAGAAGAGGTCGGGTTATCCTGACCTGAAGAGGTCGGTCGCTTTGTCTGTAGAACATCCTGGGTCGGATAACTCGACCCAGGGTATGAACAGGTTCTTTTTGGGATCACTTTCAATAACTTCTTGCATTATTCTGTGTTCGTTTTTTGCCGATTCGTAGGTGGTGGTTTCTGTCCCGGTTTGATCGTCCTTTAGGTGAATCGCGTTTTCACCTTTGTCGGACGATCATTCCTATCGAGATTGTACAGTGAATCTGTTCTTCACTTTCTGTCGATCTGTTGCTTTATAATCGGACGATGAATGCTTCAGATTAATGCATCTTGGGAGTTTGTAGAGCAGTGAATTTTGGTTTTCACTTTGTCGACCTTTGTCAAAATCAAACGATGAATTCGGTTTTCATCGCGGTCGGGCGGTGAAGTTGGTTTTCACCTTGCCGATTTGTCGCTTTGTAATCGGACGATGAATTTGGTTTTCATCTTGCCGACTTTGTCGTGATCGGGCGGTGAATCTGGTGTTCACCTTGCCGATCTGCCGTAGTCGGGCGTCTTGGTAGGAAACTTTTTAGGGAATCTGCAATTTTTTAATAAAATGAAGATAAGAGTGTGTACATGTTAGTACTTACCTTTCTAGGTCGGCCAATCTTTTTGGATCTCGGCCTGGCACTCTTTGCAGGCATGCCATGACCTTGGTAGCTCTTGCCCCTCGAGGTTGGACACTTTGTAGTAACCTTTCCCCAGTTTTTCTGAACAACTTGGTATGATCCTTTCCAGTTGGCTGCTAGCTTCTCTTCTCCTGACCGACCTATTCTGATGTCATTTTAGATTAGGATGAGATCGTCGTTGCTAGGTTACCTTCCGATTGTATCTTGAGGCCATTTGACATTTTAACACCTCTTCCTTGGTCCGAGCTCTTTCTCAGATTTCTGGAAGTAGGTCGAGTTCTTCCTTTTGATGTTGGGAGTTGGCCTCTTCACTGTTGTGGATCAGTCTGGGCGATCTTTCTTCGACCTCCACTGGGATCATTGCCTCCATTCTGTAAGCTAATCGGAAAGGTGATTCCTTTGTGGTGGAGTGTGGAGTTGTCCGATATGCCCATAGGACTTGTTGGAGCTCTTCTGGTGGGGCTACGTTTTTATGTAAAGCTTTGACTCTGTAATTGGGTTTTTGCTCTGAAGAACTTTGGTTCATTCTGCAAAAAGCTTGCGTCTTTGATTGTTTGTTATGACTTTTCTTTTGTCATTCGCCTTTGAGAAGAATGTGGGCTTTTAGGGTTTTGTTGTTGTTCCTGTTTCTTTTCATCGTTGCCTGACTCCTTTTGTATAAAAGTTCTAGCTTTTGTTTTGACCTTTTATCTGAGAGGTGTTCGGACTGTTTGGGTATAGATTGTCGGCTTCTCTTCTCTGTGTTCTTGCTTTTTGTGGTCTTGTAATATAGCTTGGATGAGGCTTCTATTATTGCCCCCTAGTTTGGTGTTGGCTGATTTTGAAAGTGCATCAGCTCGAGCATTCTGCTCCCGAGGTATGTGTTGGACTTCATATTCCCCGAATTGTCCGAGCTGTTTTCTGTTTTTGTCCAGGGTCCCCCGAATTGTCCGAGCTGTTCTCTAGTTTTGTCCAGGGTCCCCCGAATTACCCGAGGTATTTTTTCATGGTAGGATCCTCAGCTTGGTTGCTCCCTTCTATTTGTGAGGTGACTACTTGTGAATCACTGGACATGGTAAGCTCCTACCTTCTTAGCTAGCCTTAAATCAGCGAGTAGTGCCTCGTATTCAGCTTGGTCATTTAGCTTGATTTGGCTTCCCTGATCGCTTTATATAATTACACCTGCACTACTCCCGGTTTTATTTGAAGAGTCGTCCATATAGAGTTTCCATTTTGTAGGATTTTCCGGGGTGTCAGTGTACTCTGTAATAAAGTCAGCCAGATACTGTGATTTGATGGCTGTTTGAGCTTTATGTCAAAGATCAATTTCGGATAACTTGACTGCCCACTGTAGAATTCTTCCTACTAAGTCTGTTTTCTGTAGGATGCCTTCTATGGGCTGGTTGGACCAAACTCTGATAGTGTGAGCTTGAAAGTATGGGTGGAGTCATCGAGAGGTGAGTATGAGGGTGTAGGCAAACTGCTCTGTCTCTTGATAGTTTAGTTCGGCCCCTTGTAGAGCCTTGATGATGAACTAAACGGGTTGTTGCCCACTTTTGTCTTCTTTAACTAGTGATGAGGCTATTGTCAGACTTCCCACTACGAGGTATAATATGAGCTTTTCACTTTCCCTTGGTTGGGTAAGAATGGGTGGTTGCCCCAAGAATTTTCAAAATCTCAGAAGGCTTGTTTGTACCCCGTTGTCCTATTCAAACCTCTCTCCCTTCCTTAATATCCTTCTTTGAGGTGTTCTTTGCGAGATGATTTAGAGATCCCTCCTCCTGCGAATCCTCCATTAACATGTCTCTCAGGGGTGTGAGGTGGACGTTCAACTCGTTCGACCTCTTTGGTGTGAGACGTTCGACTTGTCCGACCTTTTTGGTGTGAGGTTGACCTTCAACTTGTCCGACCACTTTGGTGTGAGATGGACCTTCAACTTTGTCCGACCTCTTTGGTGTGAGGTGGACGTTCAACTTGATACGTAAAAATTATATTTCACGTACAACCGGCAAGTATACCGGGTCGCATCAAGTAATAAAACTCACTAAGAGTGAGGTCGATCCCACAAAGATTGGTAGATTAAGCAACTTTAGTTAAATGGTAAATTTAGTCAAGCAAACATGGTTTTGATTTCATGAGCATTGTGATTTTTTAACATAATTGTAGGAACTTAAATGGCAAGGAATTTAAAGAACTGGAATATATAAATAAAATGAAAGTAAATAACTGAAACTTAAAATGCAAGAAACTTAAATGACATCAAAGATAAATTGCAAGGAATTAAAGGTTGCAGAAATTTAAAGAGTATAAGAGCAAAGAGCAAGAAATAAAGGAACAGAATGTAGATGACAAGAATAATAAATTGACAGAATGTATAAGGGAAATGGGGTGATGGGTGTTCAAACAACTAAAAGCAAAAGAAATAAGACTTAATGATGGAGAGGATCATTAGGGATCAGAGATACAAGTTCTCATGAATTGATGTTGATCAATTCCTTCTCAATCATGGGTATAGATCCATGGCAAGTGGGTAATTGAATCCCAATCTCTTGGTGATTCAATTTCTCTCAACATGACCAATTGCCACTCTCGTGATCTAATTGTTCATGAGAAGAGATGAAGCTCAATTTCTAATCCAAGCCACACAATGTCCAGAATCTCAACTTAGGGAGGTTACATCTCACATACCAACCAAAGTGTGTTGATCAAGAAGATTATGAGAGGATGAACTCTAAACTGAACTATGTGGTTCATTTCTCAAGTTCACCACATAATTCATATAGATTAACCCCTCTCTCGATGGTGGTTGAATCTTTGAAGAACAAGAATTTCCTCTTGGATTAACCACTTGAATTGAGAAGGAGAAGATGATGTATCAATGCATTCAAACAAGCAGAGCTCTTCCCCCTAATGAAAGTGGGGTTTAGTGAATCATAGCTCCAATTTCAACAACAATTGCCATAAATGAGAAGTAAACTAAGTGTGAAGAAAGATGAAGAAGAAGAAGAAAATGTTTAAAAACTAAAAAATGAAGAAGAAAAATTCCAAGAATAACCAAAATAGCTCTCCAGGTATCCTTCCGGAAGTGCTAGAGAGTTCTCCAAGTAAAGGTGCTAGTAAGTGCTAAAAGTCTAAAAATCTAAGTGTCCAAAAGTCCCCCTCAAAGTACAAACTCCTTCTCTATTTATATTAGTCCTAAAACTCCTTCAAAGATCTTCAATTGGGCTAGCAATGTGGGCTTTCTCTTTGTTGAATTTCTGGTTCAATTGAAGAAGTTGCTGGCCTTTGTGAGGAACAGAGGAAGCAGAGCAAGTTGGCAACAATTCTGGCCCATTGAGGGGCGTTATTGGCAATAACTCTAGGCTTAATGCACGTTGGCAACGTGCATGGTGTTTTCCTGGGAGTGAGCTTTGAGACTTGGGCGTTGCTGGCCCAAGTTATTGCCAACAACTTGCTTTTCTTCTTCTTGACTCTTCTCTCATGCCTAATGTTGCCCCGAATTTGAGTGTCAATCCTCTGCTTCAATATGGACTATCATACATCATTGGAAAGCTCAGAGTGTCTTCTTTCTAATGCACTTGAAATCATCTCAATTGGATTTTTCTAGCTCAAGTTATGCTTCCTCAAAGAAGGTAAGGTCAAGCTGCCAAGTTGTTGCTGAAAACGCCCCTTTCCTCCCAAGTTGGCAACGTGCCAAGCCTCCCAAGGCTAGAACATGGAGCTGGCATTGTCCTCAAACACGCCCCCTTGTTGGCACATTGGCAACGTGCTCGTGCTCCCCTCCAGGGCTGCTCTCTAGCCTTCAACTTTGCTTGTCACGTTGCCTTGGAACACGCCTTTAGAAGCTGGTGTTGGCAACATGCTCGAGCCTTCCTCCAGGCTCCATGCTTGTTGCTTGGCGTTGTCCTTGGGCACGCCTATGTTTCCTGGCATTGGCAATGTGGGTGGAGATCCAAGGCTTGGTGCCTTCCAAGCATTACTTCCTGGCGTTGCCTTGGAACACGCCAATGAAAGTGGCGTTGGCAACGTGCTCGATGGGTAAGATCCAAGGCTTGGTGCCTACCAAGCAGTCCTTCCTGGCGTTGCCTTGGAACACGCCAATGAAAGTGGCGTTGGCAACGTCCTCGAAGCTCCTTCCTGGCCCAAGTTGGCAACACCCACATATGCACTCCAATGTTGCTTGACGTTGCCTCCAAATACTCACCCTTTTCCCCAAGTTGGCAACGTGCTCTTATTTGTTGGCCCAGAATCTTGTCCCTGGCGTTATTGATGAACACGCCAGTTCATTCCCAAGTTAGCAACGCTCTCGAGCTCTTGGTTGGCCCAAAATCCTGTCCCTGGCGTTATTGATGAACACGCCAGTTCATTCCCAAGTTAGCAACGCTCTCGAGCTCTTGGTTGGTCCAGAATCCTTGCTTGCATGCGTTGCCAAGGAACACGCCCATGCTCTCCCAGCTCAACAACGTGCTTGAGCTTTCCTATGGCACCAAGCACCAAGCTTTGCTTGCTACGTTGCCAAGCAACACGCCTTCAAACTTTGGCGTTGGCAACGTGCATCTCCCTTTCCTGCCCAAGCCTTCTTGCTGCTGGCGTTGTCACCAAACACGCCCTTGTTGGTGGCGTTGGCAACGTGCTAGGGAGCTACTTCCTTCCAGGTTTTTGCTCCCTGCGTTACTATGGAACACGCTATTAGTTTGGGGAGTTGGCAACGTGCCAACCCACTCTTCTTGGCTTGCCATGGATTGTTGGCGTTGCCCTCAAACACGCCATTGTACATTCAAGTTGGCAACTTGCTTTGAAGCTTCAAATTCACCTTCCAGGGCTACTTGGCGTTATTGCCAAGCACTCAAGTGATAATGCACGTTGGCAACGCCCAAGTCTCTTTCTCCTCGCCAAACTTGCTATGTCACCAATCTTTCTTGCTCAAGTTCTTGCTCCATAGTCTTCTTACTTCATTACCTATCATTAACCCAAGAAATTGTCTCAAAGTATTGCCATTCCATGCAATCAATTTCATGAGATTCATTCATACTCATTCATTTATGTATTCCTTAAATCATTTGCATGAATTTGGCTACAATCAACATGTTCCTTGATATTCTCATGCATGAAGACAAAACTCATAAAAGTACTTGTTTATTTAGAGAAAAATGAGTGAAACTAAGCTAAAACCAACCAAACTAACTAGCTAATATAGCAAGTATGCAAATGCATCACAACACCAAACTTAAAGTGTTGCTTGTCCTCAAGCAAAAGATAAAAGACTTTGTCACAAGAATCTAAGATGCAAGACTTGAATGTTTTACCAGAGAAGAATTTTTTTATTGAACATGTCATCCTCATTTGTGTGGTCATTAATTTATTGTAAATGAACACGGCTAATCAACTTTTTCAATTAAAATGCTTGCTTCAATACTAAATTGGTTAACTTCACTAGACTTCTTTTTCTATACCGTAGCACATGATCCTTGAATAATTCTTTTCTTTGCTTCTTTTTTTTTTGTATATTTCTTCTTATTTCAATTGAGCTCGAAATCTTGTCTTAAGGCGGCTCTTTAGCATAAGCTTTCAATCAACAATCCCAAACCAGTTGGTTCAAGTTGTTAAGTGTTGAGACACTCTTAAAGATTTACTAACTCAAGCCTCTCTCCTTAACACATTCAATCACAGGCATATAACATTAAAATTTTATTTGGATAGTGGTGTCCAGCACCTCTTTGGGTTGCTAAATGTTCTGTTATAGAGCTACTCTTGATTGTGAGTTTTCAATCGATAATCCCGAGTTAGTTAACTCAAGTTATCGGGTGATGAAGCACCCCTCGGATTTACTAGCCCAAGTATGTCTCTTAACACCAATCACCACAGACACATATCCAAATTTTGTCATTGATGCCTAGCCTTTCATTCTTTGTTCTTTATTTTCTTTGTTGTCAAGGTTATTTGTGCTTTTACTTCTAAAGTCTTGTAACCCTTAACCGACTAGTCTTGTATAAGCAAGCATTCTTTTAAATTTCTTGAGCCATGATTCTTTCACAATAAATGTATATATACTGGCACTTTTCTATGGGACAACATGATTCTTTTTAAGCTAGATTTCTCTCTGTTCTTGCTCAAACTACATCTTTTATTCCATTGACAAGTAAAAGTACTTAAGACAAGCAGCCATTCCAAACCTGTGAGTAGTGATGCATGGAATGGGAAACATAAAAGAAAATGCATACAAGAAAGCGACCTAGAAGGTATACCATATTTCAGACATACATCTTCTTTATTGAATAAAGCATAAAGTAAAACGAAGGAACTTCACCACCTTTAGTCTTCATGTCCCTTTTTCTTTGCTCGATTCTCCTTGCTTTCCTTTGCCCTTTGGATCTTCTTTCTTTTTCTTTCTCAGCTCTCCTTGTTGTTTCGTTATTGAGTCCCC
This sequence comes from Arachis hypogaea, assembly GCF_003086295.3. NCBI lineage: Eukaryota > Viridiplantae > Streptophyta > Magnoliopsida > Fabales > Fabaceae > Arachis > Arachis hypogaea. The sequence goes on from NC_092044.1 coordinate 37,330,251, forward strand.
TTTGGATCTTCTTTCTTTTCCTTCTCAGTTCTCCTTGTTGTTTTGTTGTTGAGTCCCCTCTTCTCTTTGCCATACTCCTGAGCTTATCATTGTTTCCTTTAGCCTCTGAGCATTAAATCTCACCCTTGCAAGTTCTTGCTCTTCAAATATCTTGCGAGCTTCATTAAAACTTTTGATTTGTGGGTTGAGTAATGGGGGTGCTCCACAAAGGTAACTGAGCTTTTCTTGGGTGCATATATCATAGTCAAGTCTGTCCTTACGCCTGGCTTCCCTGAACATTCTGCTTTTATTGAACTCTTTGTGAAATGTATCATGTCTAGCATCCAACCTATGGAGAAGCTCCCTTTGCTGAGCTTGCTCTTTCCTTAGTTGAGCTTGTTCTTGTATTACTTTCTCCATGGCTCTTTCATATTCAGCAATTGAATTGTTGATGGCTTCATGCATCTTGGCATATTGTTCTTGTTGTAGTTCCATCATGTGTGTTTGGTATTCATTTTGTTGGTTCATCTATTGAACTTGAACCCCTCTTTGTTGGTCCATCAACTGCCAAAGGTCCCTTTGTTGTTGAGCTTGTTCCTCTTGGCTTCTTTGAATTTGTGAATATTGCCCAGATATTCCTTCCAAAGCGGCTTGGAGTTGATTCATGTTTAAAGTATGGGATTCTTCCATTTCTTGAGGCTCCTCCTCTTGTCTTGCTTCTTTCCTTTTTTTTCTTCTTGCTAAAGGTTGCCTTTCCAATTGGGTTGTGGTGACAAATTCCAACCTTTCTCGGGAGAGGGGTTTTCCAATAGAGACCACATCAGTTTCTTCAAATTCTTCCAGAGGTACTCTAGCTTCTTCACATAAGCGCAGAATAGTACTAGGATATCCTAGCCAGCTGTCCTGTTTGACCTTTTGAGCTATGTCAATGATGTTGTTGGCTATAATTTCTCCAACATTGATCTCCCCTCCTTTCATTATGCAGTGGATCATTATTGCTCTATTCACTGTTACTTCGGAATTATTTGAAGTAGAGAGCAATGATCTCCTCACTATGTCATGCCATCCTTTTGCTTGAGGTATGAGATCACCTCTCCGAAGTTTGAGTGGTTGTCCATGTGAATCCAACACCCAATCCGTGCCTACTCTGCATAAGTCACTTAACACATCCATATATCTTGGGTCATTTTCAACCCTTTCTTCATAGCTAGCTTGTTTGAACCGTTTTGGTTTGACCTTTAGCACCCTGTTGATGGCGTCCGGACTAAAATCAACAGTCACCCCTCTTACATAACTCATGTATGGTTCTTCATCATCAAATTCTATTATCACATTAGTGTAGAACTCATGGATGAGAAGCATGCTCACTTCTTGAGGTTGGTTACAGAGAAGCTCCCATCCCCTCTTCCTGATTATTTTTTGTATCTCAGAGTATTCCTCCTTCCTTAGCTTGAAAGGTAACTCTGGAACAACATCTTTGCTTGACATCCAACTAAAGATGCGCTCATTGTGTTTGGATTTGAATCTTCTTCGATCAAAGGTGTTTTCTTCATCTTCTATGGGTTGCTTGTCCCTCCTATCTCTTGATGATGAGGCCATTGAGATTCACTTGCAAGGGTTGAATCTCCCACACCAAACTTAGTTGAATGCTTGTCCTCAAGCATAAAGAAAATATTTATGAAGGGTGTGTAGAGAGATATATGCTAACACGGTAGAATAGACAAGCTAGAAAATGATGGTGAGAGGAAAGGGGGTGTTTCGATTATGTTGAGAGAGGTCGTGCATCATGAGTTTTGTTGGGTAAAGATTAGGTCCAAAGCTAACATTTGTGAAGCACGAATGAGTTGGAAGTTGAGTGTGAATTCGGCTGATGAAGTGGGGTGATGGAGAGATGTAAGGATGAGTGAGGATAAAGTGAGGTTTGATGAATATGGTTGAAGTATTTAAAATGATGTTTGTGGTGGGGGGCATGGTTTTAGTGATTTCCGTGGTGGGATGCATGGTTTTAGTGGTTTCGGTCATAGCATGGGGAGCATTCTTCCTTATGCCCAATGCATGTTGAGTTATTTTTTTCCAATGCACAAAGTTCAAGACTCATGTGACTTTCTCTTCCTTGAGTATCTGTGACTTCCCTTCCAAGATTCCCCATCACTTCTTTCTTTCCTTCCTGCAACAAAATTCCAAAATCTTGAGATTCTTAAAGTGACATTACTAGCTAGCAACTTATGATGATATTCCTATGTAAAGTTGACTAAGCAAAAATTAAAATTTATGAATAGATTCCCTACTCTACTTTTTCTAGCATTATTTATGTATGTAAAGACACCAAACTTAGTTTGTGACTAAGTGTTCTATGGAGTTAACTCCAAAGATGGCCACACCAAACTTAGTATCTTACCTACAATTGTATGCTACTTCAATCTCTTTTTCTTGTTTTTTTTTTGTATAAAATGAAATTTCTTATTATTGACTACTAAAGCATAAAAATAAAAGAGAACTCCTGTGCATGGGTTGCCTCCCATGAAGCGCTTGTTTATTGTCCTTAGCTTGACAATGCAACTTCCTTGCTCATGTTAGCATTTGCACACTTTCTTCCTTGCTCCAGGGGCCACCAAAATAATGCTTCACCCTATGTCCATTAGCTGTGAAGGTTTGATTTGAGGCTTTATCAAGTAATTCTACATAGCCATGAGGGGATACTTTGGTGATGGTGTATGGACCAGTCCATCTAGACCTCAGCTTCCCAGGGAAAATCTTCAATCTTGAGTTGAATAACAACACCCTTTGGCCTGGTTCGAATGTTCTTTGGGAGATTCTCTTGTCATGCCATCTCTTTGCTCTCTCTTTGTATATTCTAGCATTTTATATGCCTCCAATCTGAACTCCTCCAATTCATTGAGTTGTAGCAACCTTTTCTCTCCTGCTGCCTGAGCATCTAAATTCAAGAGTTTGGTGGCCCAAAAGGCCTTGTGTTCAAGCTCCACAGGGAGGTGGCATGCTTTTCCATACACCAACTGAAATGGAGATTTTCCTACGGGTGTCTTGAAGGCTGTCTTGTATGCCCAAAGTGCATCATTCAACTTTCTAACCCAATCCTTTCTTGTTGCTCCCACAGTTTTCTCCAAGATTCTCTTTAGCTCTCTGTTGGCAAGTTCAGCTTGCCCATTAGTTTGTGGGTGATACAGTGTGGCCACTTTGTGAGTAACACCATATTTGTGGAGTAAAGAATTTAGTTGCTTGTTGCAGAAGTGGCTTCCCCCATCACTTATAAGTCCTTTGGGTACTCCAAATCTAGTGAATATGTTCTTCTTTAGGAATTGCAAGACCACGTTTGTATCACATGTGGTGGTGGCTATTGCTTCTACCCATTTTGAGACATACTCCACTGCTACCAAAATGTATTTGAATGTGTAGGATGGAGGAAAAGGTCCCATGAAGTCTATTCCCCACAGATCAAAGAGTTCCACTTCCAAGATGAACTTCTGAGGCATTTCATTTTTCTTTGACAAACCCCCTGTTCTTTGACATTCATTGCGATGGCTCACAAACTCTCTAGCATCCTTGAAGATTGAAGGCCAGTAGAAGCCACTTTGAAGGACCTTTGCAGCCGTTCTTTCAGCCCCAAAATGACCACCATAACTAGAGTTGTGACAATGCCATAGTATGTTCTTCATCTCACCCTCTGACACACATCTTCTTATCATTCCATCTGGGCATCTTTTGAACAAAAATGGCTCATCCCAGAAGAAGAACTTAGCCTCATGCAACAGCTTCTTAACTTGTTGTTTTGTGTATTCTTGTGGAATGATTCTTCTCGCCTTGTAGTTGGCCATGTCTGCAAACCAAGGGACATGTTGAATTTGCAATAGGTGCTCATCTGGAAATTCTTCATTTATTGATGGAAGATTGTCTTGGCATGCATTTTGTGGTAGCCTTGATAAGTGGTCAGCGACTTGATTTTCATTGCCCTTTCTATCTTTTATCTCAATGTCAAACTCTTGTAGGAGTAGCACCCATCTGATTAGCCTTGGTTTGGCATCCTGTTTTGACATAAGATACTTAAGAGCAGCATGGTCAGTATACACTAAGACTTTAGATCCAATCAAATATTGTCTAAACTTATCAAAAGCATATACCACAGCTAGTAGCTCTTTCTCTGTTGTGGTGTAGTTTTTTTTGAGCTTCATTCAATACCTTACTTGCATAGTAGATAACATGAAGCTTCTTTTCCTTCCTCTGCCCCAACACAGCACCAATTTCAAGGTTACTTGCATCACACATGAGTTCAAAAGGTAGTCCTCAACTTGGGGGTGTGATGATTGGTCCTGTGGTGAGCTTAGCTTTTAGAGTTTCAAAAGCATGTTTACATTCATCATCAAAGAGAAAAGGATTGTCTACCACCAGCAAATTGCTTAGTGGCTTTGCTATTTTGGAAAAATCTTGATGAATCTCCTATAGAATCCAGCATGCCCTAAGAAACTTCTAACGGCTTTCACACTAGTTGGCAAAGGAAATTTTTCTATAATTTCTACTTTTGCCTTGTCAACTTCTATACCCTTTCTTGAAATTTTGTGACCAAGAACAATGCCTTCGGGTACCATGAAATGGCATTTCTCCAATTTAAAACCAAATTGGTTTCTTGGCACCTTTTCAAGACTAGGGTAAGATGATGAAAGCAAGCATTGAAAGAATCACCAAAGACAGAGAAATCATCCATAAAGACTTCAATAAATTTTTCTACCATGTCTGAGAAGATTGATAGCATGCATCTTTGAAAGGTAGCTGGGGCATTACACAGTCCAAATGGCATTCTCCTGTATGCAAAGACTCCAAAGGGACAAGTAAAGAGGTCTTCTCTTGATCCATGGGGTCAACCACTATCTGGTTATACCCAGAATATCCATAAGAAACAGTAATAAGCATGGCCAGCCAACCTTTCAAGCATCTGGTCAATGAAAGGGAGAGGAAAGTGATCTTTTCATGTGGCATCATTCAGCCTCCTATAATCTATGCACATCCTCCACCCTGTCACGGTTCGTGTTGGAATAAGCTCATTTTTCTCATTAACAATGACAGTCATTCCCCCTTTCTTAGGTACTACTTGCACTGGACTGACCCATGGGCTGTCAGATATAGGGTAGATGATCCCAGCTTTACACAACTTCAAGACTTCCTTTTGAACAACCTCCTTCATTGTGGGATTCAATCTTCTTTGAGGTTGTACCACTGGTTTGGAATTCTCCTCTAAGAGTATCTTGTGCATGCATATGGCAGGGCTTATGCCTTTCAAGTCATCAATGGTCCATCCCAATGCCTCTTTGTGAGCTTTCAATACTACAAGGAGCTTTTCTTCTTCCTCTGCACTCAATGTAGAATTGATGATCACTGGAAGTTGTCCTTTTCACCAAGAAATGCATATTTAAGATGAGGGGGTAGTGGTTTCAACTCTTGTTGTGGTGCCTCTTCTTTCGTAGCTTCACTTGGTTCTCTGATGCTTCCAATTTGTTCTCTTCTTGTCCTTTAATGTTCTGGATTCCTCCTGTTTCACTTGATGGTTTGTGTCAAGTACTTCTTCAACCAAAGAATCCACACATCAATCCTCATGCAACTTTCTTTCTCAACGGGGTGTTGCATTGCTTTGAAAACATTTATGGTCATTTGCTCATCATGCACTCTGAAAATTATTTCTCCCTTTTCCACATCAATGATTGTTCTAGCTGTAGCCAAAAAGGGTCTACCAAGAATGACTGAGTTGTTTCCCTCTTCAGCCATATCTAGACCACAAAATCAGCTGGGAATATAAAGTTTCCACTTTCACCAAGAGGTTCTCAACTACTCCATTTGGTATTTTGATGGATCTGTCAGCAAGTTGGAGTGACATCTTGTGGGTTTAAGCTCTTCAATCATCATTTTCTTCATCATGGTAAGGGGCATTAAGTTAATGCTTGTCCCAGGTCACAAAGTGATTTGTCAATGGCCATGCTGCCAGGATCTTTGAGTTTTGGGGGTAGCCCTTTTTGAATGATGGCACTGCACTCTTGAGTGAGAATCACCGTTTCTTTTTCTTGCCAACTTCTCTTCTTGGTGATCAATTCTTAAGAAACTTTGCATATAATGGCATCTGTTCCAGAGCTTCTGCCAATGGGATGTTGATTTTGAGTTTCTTGAAGATTTCTAAGAACCTTGGGAATTGTTGGTCCTTTGCTCCTTTATGTATCCTAGTTGGGTACGGAAGCTTGGGTACATAAGCTTTTACTCCTTCATTTTTGTTTTCTTGTTGTAGATTCACATTCTCCTTGCTATCATGGTTGCTTCCTTGACTGGGTGGTTTGCCTTGTGGCTTGACAGCCTCTTTGCCTTTGTTAGATGTTGAAGTCTTTTCTTCATCCTGCCTTTCCACTTGTATTTCCACTGTGTCTTGCTCTTTGGGTTTTATTGCTTTTTATTCAAACTTTCTCCAACTACCTTGCCACTCCTTAACTGCAGAGCTTTACATTCCTCTCTTGGGTTGGGTATTGTATCACTTGGGAGAACATTGGTTGGTCGCTCAGCTTGTTTGGCTAATTGTCCCACTTGTCGCTCAATATTCTTCATGGTGGCCTCATGTTCCTTTTGTCCCTTAGCTAAGACTTGAGTGGTTTGAGCAAGTGCTTGCAAGGTTGCTTCAAGATTTGAAATTTCTTGCCTCATGATGGTCAATTGGGGGTATGATGGGGGTTGATTGTTGTTGGAAGTTGTTGGGCAGATTAGTGTGGTAATTTTGTGAGTAATTCTGTGAGTTGGATGTTGGTGCAGAAAAGTTATTTTGGTGAGTTTGTGAATTAATATGAGGTGGTTGATATGTGTTTTGTGTTTTTCTATATTGGTTAGTGTTGTTGGCATGGTGATTGTGGTTATTTGTGTTACGGGTGTGGTTGTGGTTGTTGTTCTTTTGCCAATGGTTCTCACCCCACTTTAGATTGGGATGATTTTTCCAGGATGGGTTGTATGTATCACCATGAAATTCATCCTGAGAATTTGAAGTATTCTGCATGTACTGAACTTGTTCTTGTGGCTGTTCAACAGTGGTCCCTTCACCTTGGCTCCATTCAAGTGATGATTGATTTGTTGTGTTCACTGATGCTAGTTGGAGACCATCCATTCTCTTTGTTATCATTTCCATTTGTTGTTGGATTTATTGGTGCATTAACTTATTTTGTGCCAAGATAGCATCAACACCTTCAAGCTCCATTACGCCTTTCTTTGGGGCCGGATTATGTTGCCTCTCTGATGAGTAATAATACTGATTGTTTGCCACAATCTCAATGAGGTCTTGAGCCTCCTCAGCAGTTTTCATCATGTTTAGTGATCCTCCTGATGAGTAGTCTAGTCCCTTTCTTGCTTCTAAGCTTAAGCCTTCATAGAAGTTTTGGAGTTTGACCCAATCACTAAACATGTCAGGTGGACATCTTCTCATTAGTGCCTTATATCTTTCCCAAGCTTCATACAATGATTCCCCTTCCATTTGCCTGAAAGTTTGAACCTCTGTCTTCAACTTGATGATTCTTTGAGGTGGGTAGAACTTTGCTAGAAATCTGCCCATCAGGTCATTCCAATTGTCGAGGCTTTCCTTGGGGAATGACTCTAGCCATTGAGTGGCCTTGTCCCTCAAAGAGAATGGGAATAGCAGCAGTTTGTAGACATCTGGATGTACTCCATTTGTCTTCACTGTGTTGCATATCCTCAGAAAACAGACAAATGTTGATTTGGGTCTTCAAGAGGTCCCCCTCCATAGGAGCAGTTGTTTTGTACCAACGTGATGAGTTGGGGTTTTAACTCAAAGTTATTGGCCTGAACACTTGGAGTGGCAATACTGCTCCCACAATGTCTTGGATCAGGGATGGTATAAGAAGATAGCACCCTTCTAGGTGGTCCATCATTGTTGTTGACCCCTCCAGGAGGATTGTGCATGTCGTCCTCCATGACTTGGTCTTCTCCCTCTGATTCCTCTTCACCAACTATCCCCTTTCCTCTTTCTGCTCTCCTTACCCTTTGGAGGGTTCTCTCGTCCTCATATTAAGTCTATTAGCTCCTGACATACACAAACAAAACCAAAATCACAAGTGAAACACTCTAGAACTAGAGTGGAATTGGAGTTAGTGAAACAAAGTATCAAACAGTTAGTGGGCTTAACAAAAACACTAAAAAAAATGCTTAATCTAAACCACCATTCATTTAATCATTGTCAATCTTTTCCAATCCCCAGCAACGGCGCCAAAAACTTGATACGTTAAAAATTTGATTTCACGTATAACCGGCAAGTATACTGGGTCGTATCAAGTAATAAAACTCACTAAGAGTGAGGTCGATCCCACGGAGATTGGTAGATTAAGCAACTTTAGTTTAATGATGGATTTAGTCAAGCAAACATGGTTTTGATTTTATGAGCATTGTGATTTTTGAACATAATTGCAGGAATTTAAATGGCAAGGAATTTAAAGAACTGGAATATAGGAATAAAATGAAAGTAAATAACTGAAACTTAAAATGCAAGAAACTTAAATGACATCAAAGATAAATTGCAAGGAATTAAAGGTTGTAGAAATTTAAAGAGCATAAGAGCAAAGAGCAAGAAATAAAGGAACAGAATGTAGATGACAAGAATAATAAATTGACAGAATGTAGAAGGGAAATGGGGTGATGGGTGTTCAAACAACTAAAAGCAAAAGAAATAAGAATTAATGATGGAGAGGATCATTAGGGATCAGAGATACAAGTTCTCATGAATTGATGTTGATCAATTCCTTCTCAATCATGGGTATAGATCCATGGCAAGTGGGTAATTGAATCCCAATCTCTTGGTGATTCAATTTCTCTCAACATAACCAATTGCCACTCTCGTGATCTAATTGTTCATGAGAAGAGATGAAGCTCAATTTCTAATCCAAGCCACACAATGTCCAGAATCTCAACTTAGGGAGGTTACATCTCACATACCAACCAAAGTGTATTGATTAAGGAGATTATGAGAGGATGAACTCTAAACTGAACTATGTGGTTCATTTCTCAAGTTCACCACATAATTCATATAGATTAACCCCTCTCTCGATGGTGGTTGAATCTTTGAAGAACAAGAATTTCCTCTTGGATTAACCACTTGAATTGAGAAGGAGAAGATGATGTATTAATGCATTCAAACAAGCAGAGCTCTTCCCCCTAATGAAAGTGGGGTTTAGTGAATCATAGCTCCAATTTCAACAACAATTGCCATAAATGAAAATTAAACTAAGTGTCGAGAAAGATGAAGAAGAAGAAGAAAATGCTTAAAAACTCAAAACTGAAGAAGAAAAGTTCCAAGAAAAACCAAAATAGCTCTCCGGGTATCCTCCCGGAAGTGCTAGAGAGTTCTCCAAGTAAAAGTGCTAGTCAGTGCTAAAAGTCTAGAAATCTAAGTGTCAAAAAGTCCCCTCAAAGTACAAACTCCTTCTCTATTTATATTAGTCCTAAAACTCCTTCAAAGATCTTCAATTGGGCTAGCAATGTGGGCTTTCTCTTTGTTGAATTTCTGGTTCAATTGAAGAAGTTGCTGGCCTTTGTGAGGAACAGAGGAAGCAGAGCAAGTTGGCAATAATTCTGGCCCATTGAGGGGCGTTATTGTCAATAACTCTAGGATTAATGCACGTTGGCAACGTGCATGGTGTTTTCCTGGGAGTGAGCTTTGAGACTTGGGCGTTGCTGGCCCAAGTTATTGCCAACAACTTGCTTTTCTTCTTCTTGACTCTTCTCTCATGCCTAATGTTGCCCAGAATTTGAGTGTCAATCCTCTGCTTCAATATGGACTATCATACATCATTGGAAAGCTCAGAGTGTCTTCTTTCTAATGCACTTGGAATCATCTTAATTGGAGCTTTGTAGCTCAAGTTATGCTTCCTCAAAGAAGGTAAGGTCAGGCTGCCAAGTTGTTGCCGAACACGCCCCTTTCTTCTCAAGTTGGCAACGTGCCAAGCCTCCCAAGGCTAGAACATGGGGCTGGCGTTGTCCTCAAACACGCCCCCTTGTTGGCACGTTGGCAACGTGCTCGTGCTCCCTTCCAGGGCTGCTTTCTAGCCTTCAACTTTGCTTGTCACGTTGCCTTGGAACACGCCTTTAGAAGCTGGCGTTGGCAACGTGCTCGAGCCTTCCTCCAGGCTCCATGCTTGTTGCTTGGCGTTGTCCTTGAACACACCTATGTTTCCTGGTGTTGGCAACGTGGGTGGAGATCCAAGGCTTGGTGCCTTCCAAGCATGTACATTCAAGTTGGCAACTTGCTTTGAAGCTTCCAATTCACCTTCCAGGGCTACTTGGCGTTATTGCCAAGCACTCAAGTGATAATGCACATTGGCAACGCTCAAGTCTCTTTCTCCTCGCCAAGCTTGCTATGTCCCTAATCTTCTTGCTCAAATTCTTGCTCCATAGCCTTCTTACTTCATTACCTATCATTAACCCAAGAAATTGTCTCAAAGTATTGCCATTCCATGCAATCAATTTCATGAGATTCATTCATACTCATTCATTTATGTATTCCTTAAATCATTTGCATAAATTTGGCTACAATCAACATGTTCCTTGATATTCTCATGCATGAAGACAAACTCATAAATACTTGTTTATTTAGAGAAATGTGAATAGCTAAAACACCATATTACTGCAACATTGCATGACATATCATAAGTATCATGATTTTCAGAAGATGCAAATGACTCAAATCTTTTGAGTAAAGAACTGCCAAAAAGAATTGACTAGCTTTTCCAAGATTCAGGCTTCTTAGGTTGTGAGTCCAACCATATCTAGCTTGTTCTTACAGCAAAGGAATAGCTAAGTCTGTAGATCTCAGGTTCAATCATTGGTTTGACAGTGTCACAGATTTGAAGAATTCAGCTAAAAACTGATGAGGATCTTCCATGAAGTCATGAAACTTGCAATTATGTTGATTAGAGAACTATTGAGCTTAACTCAAAGTTGTTTCTCCAATGGAGGGAAGAGATCATTCCATAGAAGTGGAGTAGGTGCAGTAGTCAAGACTTCTGCATTGTTGCATTGTGTTGTTCCAGCCATGCTTCTCTTGTTGGATTCTGTTAGGTCCAAGAATGCTAGCTCTGTTTCGCTTCAATCTTGGTCAGGGTATCAAGATCATTCATTGAATCCTTCTCATGAAAGAAAAGACAAGAAAATTGAATTCTATGTCACAGTATAGAGATTCTGAGGTGTCAGAGGAAGAAAAATAGAAGAAGAGTAGAAGAATTCGACTTAGAAAGATAGAGTTTGATTGTACATGTTAGTCCATAAATGAAGATTGAGAAGAGGAGAAATAATTACAAAGATTTAAAAACATTTTGAAAATGATTATGATTTCGAAACTAAGATGAGAAAGAAGTAAGTGATTTTTGAAGATTTGATTAGAAATCAAAAAGATATGATTAAAACTATTTTGAAAAGATGTGATTAAGAAGAATGATTGAAAAGTTATGTTTTAAAAGATATGATTGAAAAACAATTAAAAGATTTGATTTTTAAATCAATGACTGGCTAACAAGAAAGATATGATTCAAACATTACTTTTCAAAGAAAAGGCAACATCTTGAAATGTTGAATAAATATGATTGAAAAGAATTTTTTTGAAAAGAATATTGAAAAGATTGAAAAAAAAATTGATCTGCATTAAAAACAAAATCTTCCCTCTTGTGCCATCCTGGCGTTAAACGCCAGAATGGTATCCATTCTGGCGTTTAACGCCCAAAATGCTACCCTTTGGGCGTTAAAACGCCCTCCTGGCTGGCGTTTAAACGCCAGTTTTCCTTCTTCACTGGGCGTTTTGAACGCCCATCTTTTTCTGTGTAATTCTTCTGCTGTAGGTTCTGAATCTTCAATTCTCTGTATTATTGACTTGAAAAGACACAAATTAAAATTTTTTGGATTTTTAATAAACAATCAAAATGTAACTAAACATGGAAAACTAAAATCAAATAAACAATGCATGCAAGACACCAAATAAAGCATCAAAAACAAAAAAAAAAAAAAAAAAAAAAAAAAAAAAAAAAAAAAAAGATCACTGAAGACGCATGAACAATGCAAGTAGAACAGAAACATGCAATCGACACCAAACTTAAAATGAGACACTACTTAAAATGATTTTATAATTTTTTTTGGTTTTTTTTTCGAAAATTATATGGAGAAGAAAATAGAGAGATTCAAAATTTTTAATAAGAATTCCAGGAATCATGCAATGTTAGTCTAAAGCTTTAGTCTAAAGGAATTAGACATGGCTAGCCAAGCTTCAGCAAGACATTGCATTCAAGAGCTAAATTGATGAAGATCAATCAGCTTTGGTGATGATAAGAACATCATCTTGAAACACTAGAATTCATTCTTAAAAATTCTGAAAAATACCTAATCTAAGCAACAAGATGAACCGTCAGTTGTCCAAACTCAAACAATCCCCGACAACGGCGCCAAAAACTTAGTGCACGAAATTGTGATCATCAATGGCGCCATCAACATGGTAAGCACAATTGTAATCTCAACTCTTTATCACAACTTCGCACAACTAACCAGCAAGTGCACTAGGTCGTCCAAGTAATAAACCTTACGCGAGTAAGGGTCGATCCCACGGAGATTGTTGGTATGAAGCAAGCTATGGTCATCTTGTAAATCTCAGTCAGGCAGATTCAAATGGTTATAGATGATTTATGAATAAAGCATAAAATAAAGATAGAGATACTTATGTAATTCATTGGTGAGAATTTTAGATAAGCGTATGGAGACGCTTTGTCCCTTCCGTCTCTCTGCTTTCCTACTGTCTTCATCCAATCCTTCTTACTCCTTTCCATGGCAAGCTGTATGTAGGGTTTCACCATTGTCAGTGGCTACCTCCCATCCTCTCAGTGAAAATGTTCAACGCGCCCTGTCACAGCACGGCTATTCAGCTGTCGGTTCTCGATCATGTCGGAATAGAATCCAGTGATTCTTTTGCGTCTGTCACTAACGCCCCACAATCGCGAGTTTGAAGCTCGTCACAGTCATTCAATCCTTGAATCCTACTCAGAATACCACAGACAAGGTTTAGACCTTCTGGATTCTCCTGAATGCCGCCATCAATTCTAGCTTATACCACGAAGATTCCGATTAAGGGATCCAAGAGATATCCACTCACTCTAAGGTAGAACGGAGGTGGTTGTCAGGCACACGTTCATAGGTGAGAATGATGATGAGTGTCACGGATCATCACATTCATCAAGTTGTGGAACAAGTGATATCTTAGAACAAGAATAAGCCGAATTGAATAGAAGAACAATAGTAATTGCATTAATACTCGAGGTACAGCAGAGCTCCACACCTTAATCTATGGTGTGTAGAAACTCCACCGTTGAAAATATATAAGAACAAGGTCTAGGCATGGCCGAATGGCCAGCCTCCCAAAGAGGGTTCAATCATAAAAACATGATCAAAAGATCTAAGATTGAAAGATGAAAATACAATAGCAAAAGGTCCTATTTGTAGAGAACTAGTAGCTAGGGTTTACAAAGATGAGTAAAAATCCACTTTCGGGCCCACTTGGTGTGTGCTTGAGCTGAGCATTGAAGTATTTTCATGTAAAGACTCTTCTTGGAGTTAAACGCCAGCTTTTATGCCAGTTTGGGCGTTTAACTCCTATTCTTGTGCCAGTTCCGGTGTTTTACGCCAGAATTCTTGAGCTGACTTGGAACGCCTATTTGGGCCATCAAATCTCGGGAAAAGTATGGACTATTATATATTGCTGGAAAGGCCGAGATGTCTACTTTCCAACGCAGTTAAGAGCGCGCCAATTGGGCTTCTGTAGCTCCAGAAAATCCACTTCGAGTGCAAGGAGGTCAGAATCCAACAGCATCTACAGTCCTTTTCAGCCTCTGAATCAGATTTTTGCTCAGGTCCCTCAATTTCAGCCAGAAAATACCTGAAATCACATAAAAACACACAAACTCATAGTAAAGTCCAGAAAAGTGAATTTTAACTAAAAATTAATAAAAATATAATAAAAACTAACTAAAACATACTAAAAATAATGCCAAAAAGCGTACAAATTATCCGCTCATCAGAGCTGGAGATCTTCCTCTTGAAGGATCCAGCAGAAGAAGAATACTGAGCTTATGGACCATCCAACTTAAGAACGTTAAACAAAAGTGCTACGTGGGAGGCAACCCACCATGGTATGATCTTTCTTTTTTATTAGTTTCATTTTATTTATCTTAGTGTTAATTTCCAGTTCTACATGTTTACGTTTAATTTTCTATTTAAAAAAAGAGAGAAAAAAAAGAAAAAAAGAGCAATAAAAAGGGACAAAATGCCCCGAGTGAAATAATTAAATTAATGCATATGATTTGTATTCAAAATACATTAAGGTGCATGAACTTGTGACAAAAATAATCAATGGGTTGTAGATTGTGCATTGTAATGACTTGGAATGTCTTAGGTTAGGTGAGAAGTTTAAGTTAATCAAGGATTCGGATTTTAGTCCACTTAACCAAATATATTCCTACCTTGACCCTGATCCCATTACAACCCTTAAAAAGACCTCTTGATATGTGTATTTGTGCATTAAATTGTGTTGATTGGTAGAAGTAAAGCAAGCCTTAGAGAGCAAGGTTAGTAGAGAACCGAGAGACTCGACCCTCAAAACACTAGAGTGATTAGAGTGTATACACTTCCAGTGAGGGTTCGATGCTCGATTTTGTGTTCCCAGCTTTCATGAGCTTTCTTCTTGCAAGTTTACCTGTACTTTATTTTGTGATTTAAATTAGTGGGATATAGTTTATGCTTGTCTTGGAGAATTTGTTTACTTATAACCAAGTAGGTAGAAGCATCTTAGCATGTAGTTGCATTCGTATAAGATAGGTTGCATTGCATAGGTCTCACCTTTGTCTTCCGCCAATCTTTTAGTTTCCTTGAGCTTAGCATGAGGACATGCTAATGTCTAAGTATGGAGAGATTGATAAACCACTATTTTATGGTTTATCTTGTGCGAAATTGAGTGGATTTTGTCAATTCTTCACACACTTATTCATATAAACTGCATGGTTTCACAAATCCTTCCTAATTTTGCAACATGATTGAAAACTTGCTTCCTAAGCCTTTAAATTATTAGTTTTTAATTCTCCTTTATTACCATTCGATGTCGTGATATGTTTGTGAAGTGTTTTCATGTTTACAGGGCATGAATGGCTTAAAGGATGAAGAGGAGGCATGTCAAAGTGGAAGGAACACAAGAAACTATAGAGATTGGAAGCGAGCAGCGACGCGCACGCATGGCTGACGTGTGCGCATGAATTTGCACATCTTCCAGCAACGCATACGCGTGACCGACACGTACGCGTGACAGAGCATCACGTGCTGCATATATCAAAAGTTGCTGGGGGCGATTTCTGGGCCAATTTGGACCTAGTTTCAAGCCCTAAAACACTGACTAGAGGTAGGGGTGTAGCTGAGATAGGGCATACTTTCATTTTTACTTTAGTTTAGTTTTTAGTTTTTGAATTTTGGAGAGAGAAACACTACTTCTCCTAGGGTTCTTAGCAATTTTTCTTAGTTTTGCTTGGATTGGATATTGAGAGAGCTACTACTACCTTCGATTGAAGTCGTCTTCTCTTTAGTTTGCTTTTCTATCACTCTACTCTTTTGTTTTCCATTTTAGTTGCTTCAACTCATGTTCGGATTTTGTTAAATTGAAGTTATTAATATCATGAACTAGTTTTATATTTAATTCCATTGCTTGTTAATTTCTTTTAATTAATTATCCGTGCCAATTTTGATTTTATAAATTTATTTTAATTACCATGTCTCCTATTTCTTCTTTCTCCATGTTGTTGAAAATGGCATTCATGTTAATGATTTAAAACTCTCAACTTGGCTTGGGAGTTGATTAATTAAAACCCTTGAGTTGGGATATTCAAGTATTAATAAGTAATTGGAATTGCTAGCTAACTCTATTTTTACTAACTCTAGTCCTTCCATAGGAAGTGACTAGGACTTGTGAATCAGAACTAGTGCTACCCATTTGACCTTCCCCTGTAACTGCAAGGGGATAACTAAGTGGAAGCAATAACTTTCACTATTATACTTTGGAAAACCAACAAGGATAGAAGCTCTAATTTATTTTCTCCCAGCCAAGGCCTTTTATTTCAACTACACAACATCTCTTGTTAATTGCTCCTTGCGTTAAATTCCAGTTATTTATTCTTCCTTTTCAAACTTCAAAAATTACTCAGAAAATTCCTGACCAATAATTCACACCTTGTGTCAACTCTTTGGGAAACGACCTGGATATTCTACTCCCAGTTATTTAATTCTAATTGTGACACAAATTAAATTGATGGTGGAATTATCGTCGGTTAAGAACTGTACTTGCAACGCTAATTTTACCAGAAAAAATCTTAACCGGCATTTTTCTGCCATCATGGAGCTTGTGGTGCAGTACATAGTTGAGGTGTTCCGAGCATTAGGAGGAATTGACCAAGGTATGGTTTTGGTTTCTCGTAACTAAAATATAATGTGTCGTGAAAACTTAGGTTAGTTGACCGTAAAATAAGAATTGAATCATTGATGTTGTTGATTATTGAGATTGATTAATATGTATGTTGGTTAGTGATTTTAAGGTTGTGATTAATGCTATTATGAATGATGTGTTTAATCTTGTATATGAGATTGGTAAATGATGATGATGTATATTGAAATGTTGCTTTGAGCTTGAATTATTAGAGTAAAATCATGATGGAGGTGGTGAATTGGTATGGTGGTAGAATTGAGGTTGGTTTGGAGCCATTATGGTAAGATTTGGTAAGTTTTAAAAAGGATTGGAATTGAAATGTTGTGAAAATTGAGGTTTAGAAATCTTTGTGAATTTTGTGAAAAGTTAAATTTTGACCGAACTTTGGCAAGCCATAACTTGGCTTCTGGACCCTCAATTTCTCTCAAACTTATTTTATACGAAAATTTGATCTGTGAAGTGTATATCGTTCAAAGAACAAATGAAAAGCGATATTTAACGAAAAAGTTATGTGCGTCAAAAGTTTGGTGTGTAAAAATGAAATTCTGCAGCACTTACAATTTTTGGCCATTCTACAGAACTTGCGTACACGAGTCTCACATGCGGCGCAGGCATTCCGTTCTGGTTGGATGTCCAGCGTATGTGCGAGGGAGCGTGCATACGCGGGTAGGTGGATTTAAGGGGGTTCGCATACGCGGGAGCATGCATGCATACACGAGCAGGGCAAAAACACACCTCTGGATATGCGAGAACCTCCATGTGTATGTGGAACCCCTGTTTTCAACAAAATGAGTTTTGAGATTTAAAGCATAATTTTAAACTCCTAAACCTCTATTTTTACTCTTTTAGCCCCTAAACCTTAGTTGTATGTTGAGTGATGAGAAGAAGTTAGAAAGGGGTGGTAACTTGGAGATGAAGAAAGTTTGAGACATGATGAATTATGTATGAGAAGTGCATAGATTTGATATGCATGTGATGAATATGGCCATTGTAAATGATTATGAATGATTATGAGTGACTATAAATGAATATGACTTATTGTGTGGCTTATGCACTTCTTTATCTGAGATACAAGGTTTTCTGGGTAGATGCAGTGGCTTGCCACCACGTGCTTCTGGTTGAGACTCGATACTCTGTTGATCCTACATCGCAAGATGTACCCGGACACTTTAACTCCCCAAAAATTTCTATAATGAGCTAAATTTATTTATGAATGAGAAAAAGCTATGCGTAGACTTTTGGAGATGCGCACACGAGAGACTGTCGGGTTGACTTGATAACCGACAGATGAGACTCATCAGCCATAGAGCAGGCATACATCATATACATTTATTTGTTTGCTTTGGTTTGCATTCTTGAGTTTTCTTATCTGATAGTCACACTTAACTGCTATATGTACTGTTTGCTGTATCTGTAATCTACCTGTGTTTTTCTTGTATGCATTGTTTGTCTGTGCAACTGAGATGCCCCTTGTCTGGAGGAGGAGTGACGAGGAAAGTTCCACCGGCGTTTCAAAGGATTGGAGGAAAGGCGATGAATTTAGGGATTAAGTTAGAATTTAGATAGAATAAAGGATTCCTTAGATACCTCACCTTATTTATGGTTCTCAATTTTAGTTTTATTTTTGAATCTATTGTCAGAAGTTCTAGGATCGCCTCTGGCCTTCCCGAGACCTTATATGTTAGTTATGTGGGCACTGTTACCATGCTGAGAACTTCTGGTTCTCACCCCATATATATTTTGTGGTTTTCAGATGCAGGACGTAAAGCACCTCGCTGAGGCATACTGAGAGCTTCTAAAAGCGAAGATCTTTTGTGTTTTGGGGCTCTATTTTGGTTTTGATGTATATATAGATACTCTTATATCTCCACTGTATATGTATAGTATACTTTATCCCTCTTAGAGGTTGATTTGGTGAAATAGGTTCTGTAAACTGTATTTTGGACCTTTTTAGGATTCTCATGTAGATATGTATATATGTATGTATGCTTTGGCCGGTTTTAACTTCGCAAGCCGAACCAGAAGCTTTGTTATCTGTATCTTTGAAATTCTTTTCCTATGTATATATGTATATCTCACTTTGCTCTTCTCTCATCTGGTTTACGTTTATCGCTTACACGAGTGATGTATTTTTTTTTTGTTTAACGCTCTTGTTTATCTTTTCTTCAAAAGGTTCCTAGATAAACCCCTTTTTTCACTTATGTTATATTTATGATTTTATTTTTAGAGGTCATATTACCTCATCACCTCAATTTTATGACTTAAGCAATTCTATGCAATAGGCTATTACAAGTCTCATGTGTAATCGAGAGATAAACTGTCACAAACTCTCCAATCTTAACAGACTATTAGTAATGTCTAATCAATCAATTTAATTATAGAATTCCATGTAAGTAATTAAATTAAGGTAGTTATGTTTCAAAAATAACCCTCCTCCATTAATAATTTTATATCCACTTTAAAATATCTCAAAATTAAGTTTTTACCATATTTAAATTAAAAGATACTTTAAAAAAACAAACAATCTCTTAAAAAACAATTATGTAAAAATATTTTTCATTTTAAATTCTGGAAGTTAAACACAATAAACAAGTCAAAGATTGAATTTCATAAACATATTTATCTAATACTAAAAAAAATAATATTTATGATAGAAAATAAAAAAAATACTTTTTTAACTACAAAGACAAATAAAGAACTCACTTTTATATATTAATAAAATAAAACATATTAACTAATATCTACTTATTATTATTTCATAAGAAAAACTAGTGAGGAGATTAAAATTGTAATAAAATGATAAAGTAAAATATCAATTATTATTGAATTTATAACTTTTATCATGTATGAATCCTATTATTTTGATTCAAGAATGATTAAATTATTATTTTTTATTTTACCAGCTTTTTTAGAATAATTTAATTCATAAATTACTATGTCAAATTTGTTTATATATATATATATATATATATATATATATTCTTGTAACTATATATATAAAAAATATTTGGTGGCAATTAGAATTTATTATTTTTGGCTATTATTTAGTCATCAACTTAATTTCTCGAACTATGTTTGTTTCAAAAAAAATGGGAAGAAAAGAAAAGAGAGAAAAATAAATCAAAAAAAAATAATTATTTTCTATTATTTGGTTGAAGAGAGAAATTAGAGAAAAAAAAAGTTGAATAGTATAAAAAAGTGGATAGGACTCACCAATTTTTTTCTTCTCTAATATTGGAAGGAAAAGGAAGATAAATTTTATTATGTTTCTCTACTTCTAATATTATTACGGTATTATCTCTTCTTTTTTTAATATATTTTATAATATAAAAGAGAAATTGTCTTTTTATAACATTTCTTTTCTGTTTATTTTTCTTTCATCCAAACACATCTAAGAAAAATATAAATTCACTAAATTTCTTATCTTTTTACTTCCTTTTTTTCTATTTTTTTTCTTCCAACCAAATATAACCTTAGTCTAGTAATCTAATAACATACTTTATCTTATACTTTAAAATATTAATGACTAACTGATAATTAAAAACAATAGATTCTGATACCTCTCTCTTATATATATATGTGCGCACACACACAAAAACAAATAATTTCATTGACATATAATTATAACGTAATGTTAGTGAGACAAAAAAAAAACAGAATTTATCTTATTTAGTATTTATTAATTCTGAATTAATAAATACTAAATAAGATAAATTCTGGTTATTTTTTGTTAAATTTTTTATTGCCAAATATTTCCATAATTATAATTAATTAAATTCAACTTATAAAGTCATATAACAGTGTCTATGTACTATTACAGATTAATATAATAATATTATACAATAATATTGTCGCCATATATTAAATATATAACTACATATATAAATTTTTGATATCATTATACATAAGTTTTTAGTTGATTTTGAAAAAGAATTATTGAGTTAAAGAAATGAATATAAACCTTAATTCGTTTTCTCTTGATAAACCAAATTTATTAATTTATATAAAGAAAATATTTGGTCAATTATTTTTAATCTATTCAATCGATTTTCTAAAAAAAAACTTGCTGGGTTTAATATTGGGTTTAATTAGAGGTTAAATTATTTTATATAAATTTAAATTTAATAAATATAAATTGTTATTAAATTTTTATAAATACACCATATCTAGAATTAAATTATTTTATATACTAATCAAATATATTATATAACATATTTAATTAAATTATTTTATATTTATTTAATTTAGTTTTAGCTTTCTACTCACTTCTCTCAAATAAGCAATTTCTTTTTAAATTATATACAATTGTTAAAATAATATTAAAGTTTTCAGATATTTACAAATTAGAAAAGAAAATAAAAACACTCTTTATTAATTCTAACATATTTTTTCTATGATTATATGATATTTTTTTCAATAAATACTCCATGTATATAATAGGTATAAATTACTTAATAAATTATTAAAATTCAAAAAAAATAATTAATTAAATACAAAGTAAAATTAAAAATTTTTTTAATAAAAACAATAAAATAAATTTTTAAATAATTGTTTAATTATAACTAGATCAATCAGTTAAACCAATAATCTAACAATTAAACTAAAAATATAGTGTTTAATATTCGGATTTTAGTCCACTTAACCAAATATATTCCTACCTTGACCCTGATCCCATTACAACCCTTAAAAAGACCTCTTGATATGTGTATTTGTGCATTAAATTGTGTTGATTGGTAGAAGTAAAGCAAGCCTTAGAGAGCAAGGTTAGTAGAGAACCGAGAGACTCGACCCTCAAAACACTAGAGTGATTAGAGTGTATACACTTCCAGTGAGGGTTCGATGCTCGATTTTGTGTTCCCAGCTTTCATGAGCTTTCTTCTTGCAAGTTTACCTGTACTTTATTTTGTGATTTAAATTAGTGGGATATAGTTTATGCTTGTCTTGGAGAATTTGTTTACTTATAACCAAGTAGGTAGAAGCATCTTAGCATGTAGTTGCATTCGTATAAGATAGGTTGCATTGCATAGGTCTCACCTTTGTCTTCCGCCAATCTTTTAGTTTCCTTGAGCTTAGCATGAGGACATGCTAATGTCTAAGTATGGAGAGATTGATAAACCACTATTTTATGGTTTATCTTGTGCGAAATTGAGTGGATTTTGTCAATTCTTCACACACTTATTCATATAAACTGCATGGTTTCACAAATCCTTCCTAATTTTGCAACATGATTGAAAACTTGCTTCCTAAGCCTTTAAATTATTAGTTTTTAATTCTCCTTTATTACCATTCGATGTCGTGATATGTTTGTGAAGTGTTTTCATGTTTACAGGGCATGAATGGCTTAAAGGATGAAGAGGAGGCATGTCAAAGTGGAAGGAACACAAGAAACTATAGAGATTGGAAGCGAGCAGCGACGCGCACGCATGGCTGACGTGTGCGCATGAATTTGCACATCTTCCAGCAACGCATACGCGTGACCGACACGTACGCGTGACAGAGCATCACGTGCTGCATATATCAAAAGTTGCTGGGGGCGATTTCTGGGCCAATTTGGACCTAGTTTCAAGCCCTAAAACACTGACTAGAGGTAGGGGTGTAGCTGAGATAGGGCATACTTTCATTTTTACTTTAGTTTAGTTTTTAGTTTTTGAATTTTGGAGAGAGAAACACTACTTCTCCTAGGGTTCTTAGCAATTTTTCTTAGTTTTGCTTGGATTGGATATTGAGAGAGCTACTACTACCTTCGATTGAAGTCGTCTTCTCTTTAGTTTGCTTTTCTATCACTCTACTCTTTTGTTTTCCATTTTAGTTGCTTCAACTCATGTTCGGATTTTGTTAAATTGAAGTTATTAATATCATGAACTAGTTTTATATTTAATTCCATTGCTTGTTAATTTCTTTTAATTAATTATCCGTGCCAATTTTGATTTTATAAATTTATTTTAATTACCATGTCTCCTATTTCTTCTTTCTCCATGTTGTTGAAAATGGCATTCATGTTAATGATTTAAAACTCTCAACTTGGCTTGGGAGTTGATTAATTAAAACCCTTGAGTTGGGATATTCAAGTATTAATAAGTAATTGGAATTGCTAGCTAACTCTATTTTTACTAACTCTAGTCCTTCCATAGGAAGTGACTAGGACTTGTGAATCAGAACTAGTGCTACCCATTTGACCTTCCCCTGTAACTGCAAGGGGATAACTAAGTGGAAGCAATAACTTTCACTATTATACTTTGGAAAACCAACAAGGATAGAAGCTCTAATTTATTTTCTCCCAGCCAAGGCCTTTTATTTCAACTACACAACATCTCTTGTTAATTGCTCCTTGCGTTAAATTCCAGTTATTTATTCTTCCTTTTCAAACTTCAAAAATTACTCAGAAAATTCCTGACCAATAATTCACACCTTGTGTCAACTCTTTGGGAAACGACCTGGATATTCTACTCCCAGTTATTTAATTCTAATTGTGACACAAATTAAATTGATGGTGGAATTATCGTCGGTTAAGAACTGTACTTGCAACGCTAATTTTACCAGAAAAAATCTTAACCGGCATTTTTCTGCCATCATGGAGCTTGTGGTGCAGTACATAGTTGAGGTGTTCCGAGCATTAGGAGGAATTGACCAAGGTATGGTTTTGGTTTCTCGTAACTAAAATATAATGTGTCGTGAAAACTTAGGTTAGTTGACCGTAAAATAAGAATTGAATCATTGATGTTGTTGATTATTGAGATTGATTAATATGTATGTTGGTTAGTGATTTTAAGGTTGTGATTAATGCTATTATGAATGATGTGTTTAATCTTGTATATGAGATTGGTAAATGATGATGATGTATATTGAAATGTTGCTTTGAGCTTGAATTATTAGAGTAAAATCATGATGGAGGTGGTGAATTGGTATGGTGGTAGAATTGAGGTTGGTTTGGAGCCATTATGGTAAGATTTGGTAAGTTTTAAAAAGGATTGGAATTGAAATGTTGTGAAAATTGAGGTTTAGAAATCTTTGTGAATTTTGTGAAAAGTTAAATTTTGACCGAACTTTGGCAAGCCATAACTTGGCTTCTGGACCCTCAATTTCTCTCAAACTTATTTTATACGAAAATTTGATCTGTGAAGTGTATATCGTTCAAAGAACAAATGAAAAGCGATATTTAACGAAAAAGTTATGTGCGTCAAAAGTTTGGTGTGTAAAAATGAAATTCTGCAGCACTTACAATTTTTGGCCATTCTGCAGAACTTGCGTACACGAGTCTCACATGCGGCGCAGGCATTCCGTTCTGGTTGGATGTCCAGCGTATGTGCGAGGGAGCGTGCATACGCGGGTAGGTGGATTTAAGGGGGTTCGCATACGCGGGAGCATGCATGCATACACGAGCAGGGCAAAAACACACCTCTGGATATGCGAGAACCTCCATGTGTATGTGGAACCCCTGTTTTCAACAAAATGAGTTTTGAGATTTAAAGCATAATTTTAAACTCCTAAACCTCTATTTTTACTCTTTTAGCCCCTAAACCTTAGTTGTATGTTGAGTGATGAGAAGAAGTTAGAAAGGGGTGGTAACTTGGAGATGAAGAAAGTTTGAGACATGATGAATTATGTATGAGAAGTGCATAGATTTGATATGCATGTGATGAATATGGCCATTGTAAATGATTATGAATGATTATGAGTGACTATAAATGAATATGACTTATTGTGTGGCTTATGCACTTCTTTATCTGAGATACAAGGTTTTCTGGGTAGATGCAGTGGCTTGCCACCACGTGCTTCTGGTTGAGACTCGATACTCTGTTGATCCTACATCGCAAGATGTACCCGGACACTTTAACTCCCCAAAAATTTCTATAATGAGCTAAATTTATTTATGAATGAGAAAAAGCTATGCGTAGACTTTTGGAGATGCGCACACGAGAGACTGTCGGGTTGACTTGATAACCGACAGATGAGACTCATCAGCCATAGAGCAGGCATACATCATATACATTTATTTGTTTGCTTTGGTTTGCATTCTTGAGTTTTCTTATCTGATAGTCACACTTAACTGCTATATGTACTGTTTGCTGTATCTGTAATCTACCTGTGTTTTTCTTGTATGCATTGTTTGTCTGTGCAACTGAGATGCCCCTTGTCTGGAGGAGGAGTGACGAGGAAAGTTCCACCGGCGTTTCAAAGGATTGGAGGAAAGGCGATGAATTTAGGGATTAAGTTAGAATTTAGATAGAATAAAGGATTCCTTAGATACCTCACCTTATTTATGGTTCTCAATTTTAGTTTTATTTTTGAATCTATTGTCAGAAGTTCTAGGATCGCCTCTGGCCTTCCCGAGACCTTATATGTTAGTTATGTGGGCACTGTTACCATGCTGAGAACTTCTGGTTCTCACCCCATATATATTTTGTGGTTTTCAGATGCAGGACGTAAAGCACCTCGCTGAGGCATACTGAGAGCTTCTAAAAGCGAAGATCTTTTGTGTTTTGGGGCTCTATTTTGGTTTTGATGTATATATAGATACTCTTATATCTCCACTGTATATGTATAGTATACTTTATCCCTCTTAGAGGTTGATTTGGTGAAATAGGTTCTGTAAACTGTATTTTGGACCTTTTTAGGATTCTCATGTAGATATGTATATATGTATGTATGCTTTGGCCGGTTTTAACTTCGCAAGCCGAACCAGAAGCTTTGTTATCTGTATCTTTGAAATTCTTTTCCTATGTATATATGTATATCTCACTTTGCTCTTCTCTCATCTGGTTTACGTTTATCGCTTACACGAGTGATGTATTTTTTTTTTGTTTAACGCTCTTGTTTATCTTTTCTTCAAAAGGTTCCTAGATAAACCCCTTTTTTCACTTATGTTATATTTATGATTTTATTTTTAGAGGTCATATTACCTCATCACCTCAATTTTATGACTTAAGCAATTCTATGCAATAGGCTATTACAAGTCTCATGTGTAATCGAGAGATAAACTGTCACAAACTCTCCAATCTTAACAGACTATTAGTAATGTCTAATCAATCAATTTAATTATAGAATTCCATGTAAGTAATTAAATTAAGGTAGTTATGTTTCAAAAATAACCCTCCTCCATTAATAATTTTATATCCACTTTAAAATATCTCAAAATTAAGTTTTTACCATATTTAAATTAAAAGATACTTTAAAAAAACAAACAATCTCTTAAAAAACAATTATGTAAAAATATTTTTCATTTTAAATTCTGGAAGTTAAACACAATAAACAAGTCAAAGATTGAATTTCATAAACATATTTATCTAATACTAAAAAAAATAATATTTATGATAGAAAATAAAAAAAATACTTTTTTAACTACAAAGACAAATAAAGAACTCACTTTTATATATTAATAAAATAAAACATATTAACTAATATCTACTTATTATTATTTCATAAGAAAAACTAGTGAGGAGATTAAAATTGTAATAAAATGATAAAGTAAAATATCAATTATTATTGAATTTATAACTTTTATCATGTATGAATCCTATTATTTTGATTCAAGAATGATTAAATTATTATTTTTTATTTTACCAGCTTTTTTAGAATAATTTAATTCATAAATTACTATGTCAAATTTGTTTATATATATATATATATATATATATATATTCTTGTAACTATATATATAAAAAATATTTGGTGGCAATTAGAATTTATTATTTTTGGCTATTATTTAGTCATCAACTTAATTTCTCGAACTATGTTTGTTTCAAAAAAAATGGGAAGAAAAGAAAAGAGAGAAAAATAAATCAAAAAAAATAATTATTTTCTATTATTTGGTTGAAGAGAGAAATTAGAGAAAAAAAAAGTTGAATAGTATAAAAAAGTGGATAGGACTCACCAATTTTTTTCTTCTCTAATATTGGAAGGAAAAGGAAGATAAATTTTATTATGTTTCTCTACTTCTAATATTATTACGGTATTATCTCTTCTTTTTTTAATATATTTTATAATATAAAAGAGAAATTGTCTTTTTATAACATTTCTTTTCTGTTTATTTTTCTTTCATCCAAACACATCTAAGAAAAATATAAATTCACTAAATTTCTTATCTTTTTACTTCCTTTTTTTCTATTTTTTTTCTTCCAACCAAATATAACCTTAGTCTAGTAATCTAATAACATACTTTATCTTATACTTTAAAATATTAATGACTAACTGATAATTAAAAACAATAGATTCTGATACCTCTCTCTTATATATATATGTGCGCACACACACAAAAACAAATAATTTCATTGACATATAATTATAACGTAATGTTAGTGAGACAAAAAAAAAAAAAACAGAATTTATCTTATTTAGTATTTATTAATTCTGAATTAATAAATACTAAATAAGATAAATTCTGGTTATTTTTTGTTAAATTTTTTATTGCCAAATATTTCCATAATTATAATTAATTAAATTCAACTTATAAAGTCATATAACAGTGTCTATGTACTATTACAGATTAATATAATAATATTATACAATAATATTGTCGCCATATATTAAATATATAACTACATATATAAATTTTTGATATCATTATACATAAGTTTTTAGTTGATTTTGAAAAAGAATTATTGAGTTAAAGAAATGAATATAAACCTTAATTCGTTTTCTCTTGATAAACCAAATTTATTAATTTATATAAAGAAAATATTTGGTCAATTATTTTTAATCTATTCAATCGATTTTCTAAAAAAAAAACTTGCTGGGTTTAATATTGGGTTTAATTAGAGGTTAAATTATTTTATATAAATTTAAATTTAATAAATATAAATTGTTATTAAATTTTTATAAATACACCATATCTAGAATTAAATTATTTTATATACTAATCAAATATATTATATAACATATTTAATTAAATTATTTTATATTTATTTAATTTAGTTTTAGCTTTCTACTCACTTCTCTCAAATAAGCAATTTCTTTTTAAATTATATACAATTGTTAAAATAATATTAAAGTTTTCAGATATTTACAAATTAGAAAAGAAAATAAAAACACTCTTTATTAATTCTAACATATTTTTTCTATGATTATATGATATTTTTTTCAATAAATACTCCATGTATATAATAGGTATAAATTACTTAATAAATTATTAAAATTCAAAAAAAATAATTAATTAAATACAAAGTAAAATTGAAAATTTTTTTAATAAAAACAATAAAATAAATTTTTAAATAATTGTTTAATTATAACTAGATCAATCAGTTAAACCAATAATCTAACAATTAAACTAAAAATATAGTGTTTAATATTCTGATGATAGAATCAATTACTGATTTGATTATACTTTCTACCAATAACTCAAATCCAACTCCCCCTCTCCCCCCCCCCCCCAAACCCTCTCTCATGGCACAATTAAAGCATGACAAATAGCTAATTCCTCATTGATGATTTACATTATTAGAAATAATCTCTATATATAATTTATACCTATATATAATTTATATATATAAGAAATTGTTTTTCTCATTATATATTCTTAAATAAAATTAGGCAAAATTTTCCAATTCATCCCCAAGAAACAAAATTCTCATTAAAATACCACAACAATTTTCTATCTCTTGTGTAACCCTAGCTAGCTATATAGTAGTTAACCAAAAATGACTTTAACATTTAGTGCATGCTATATGCTCAACATGCATGAAAAAGCACATTTTGTAATTGGCTTTTTTATTTGCTTATGATTATATATGTATGTGTATAAAGCATCATCATTTATAAATGGTTGCATGCATTGTTTCTAGTTAAAAATTGACTTGTGTTAATCAAGCAGTCTTCTTCAATTCGTCTTTAATTTGAGATCAAACCGGCCTATACCTAATAATGTTTCATGTATAGCCCTTAACTACATCCACCTTTTTAATTAATTATAAGATTGTAATATAGCGTAGACTTAACCTAATCAATATCTCATTTTTGATCTTTTGGTTGAATTTATCTAATGGACGGTGTAGTTGCTAAGGATACCACTACTACTTGCATTGCTAGTATATACCATATTTGCCCTACCATACTAGCTAGCATTGCTGCTTTCTAATTAAACTACTAAACGCGTCAATAATAACTTGCCATTTCAATTTGCCTTCTTCCGCGGACTTCTTTTCATTACGTTTATGTTTTTGCTTTAATTCCAACTCATAATCAACCTTTGCATTTCTTTCGACTTTCCACATCTCATCATTATTAGCAACGTAACAAAATATGCAGAAATGTTTAATAATAAAAAAGAATAAACCAAGAGTCGTCAGAATTTATTTTATTTAATAATATTAATTAATAAATATTAAATAAATTTTTTTTTGTTTTCTTAACTAACATTTTTGAAAAAAGTTTATAGAACAAAAGTTATTCTTACGATATTTTTTTATTTTGATAGATTAAAAACTAATCTGTTGTGAATCTAAATTCCATTTAAAAATTTGTCATGGAATAATGAATTACTACATGTACAAAGCCAAATTCGAATCTCAATACTTATTTAAACGGACTAATAAACTAACTATTAGACCAATCAAGATTAGTTTGTCATTGTTATATATATAATCTAGCGAAAATGTTTGGTAACGAAAGAAAATCAAATCATAACTTTTTTTTGTCTCTCTAGCATTATCCATAATCTAGATAATGTTAATTTTGGCACCTTGAAATTGAATCGAACTAACGAATCAATTTGGTTCTTAATATTTTATACAATGATAAACTAAATCCCTACTTTCATGTATACTTTTGTTATTCAAGAAAACTTCAGCGACACAACCAACAGAGTAGTGTTGATATAGACAATTAAATTATATTTTGATAATGTAAAAATATAGCCAATTGACGTATAAACACATTTAATTTACTTTATGGTCAATATATAACGTCTAAGTTAGTTCGTCTAATAACCAATTTTAATTTAATTAAGTCTTATATATGAACTAATTTTAAACATTATATTAAATTAACTAAAAGTTGTGCACATCATTTATATAGTGAGGGAGGCTTTTAAGTGTCAGAATAAGCATCATTACACTAACTAATGGTTGTAAGATTAAATTTTTGGTAAGAGACTAATAAAAATCGTGTTTGTGAACCAACATTCTTGGTCAAAAAATTAACTCATTTGTTTACTTAATCAAGTATATATTGAGAATTAAAATATATATGCAGTAATCTATTAGTCAGCGATTAATCTTTAAATAGAACTTAGATTTGTGACGAATTAGTTATTGACTTGGTAAGTTAAAAAATACTATAAGAATCCAAAAAAGGAAATTGAGTTTGTGAAGATTTATTAGTTGTCTCATTTGCCCAATTTTAAAGACC
The DNA here is from genome assembly GCF_003086295.3 of Arachis hypogaea. Classification (NCBI taxonomy): domain Eukaryota; kingdom Viridiplantae; phylum Streptophyta; class Magnoliopsida; order Fabales; family Fabaceae; genus Arachis; species Arachis hypogaea. Next base: position 37,360,105 of record NC_092044.1, read on the forward strand.
ACAAAAGTAAGATCTATCTCATATATAATCATTCAAATATCCTTACTTGATTAACATCTTAAACTTTTGGAATAATTAAATTAATTTGTTTCTTCACAATCATATCATCATCCAAACAACTTTTAATTGAAACGATTATATTTAAGTATTAGAAGTTTCATAGAAACTATTTTTTTTATATTTAAAACGATTTAAACATGACATCTTATAATTTCATTTGATCTTATCTTTATCGCCATAATCTAATATGACATGGATGAATGAAGAGTCAAGTATGTTATCGAAAGAAACAATGCTAATAATTTATGCATTACGGACATCATGGTGTTAGAACTTGGAAGACTTTAATTAAGAAGTTAATTTTTAATTATATAGACAATTTAATTAAATAATTTGTTAATGTTGATGATGATGATGAGTAGCAGCATTAACTTGCAGGGCCAGGTTTAATTTTACCTAATGTTTTAAAAATAAGCTACAAATCAATCCCCATCACCTTATGCAAAAAGACAAGTATGCATGGCTTTGAATACGAATCAAGAGAAAGAGGAAAAAACTTGTTCGAAATAAAATAGCTGGACTATAATTAATTCACTAGTTTATTCCAATGTTTGTTCTTGATCTAAACGACAATGTGATATAAGGTTAAAATCAAATATATTATGAAACTAATATATATGCGGTCTGTAAAGCAGGTAGCTGGACTTACGTTAGAGATTCGAAAAATGATTCTGTTATCGTTTTTGTTTTGAAAAATACTAGGACCACCACTTTTTATCAATATTAGCCGATATTTAATTAATATTTATTTATTATTAAAATTTAAAATTTAAAAAATTTAAAATATTAACCAAGTGCTAACAAAAAAAATCAATTTTATTAGTTATGTAGTATTTGGTATTTTAAATTTATTACATATATATATATAAATATATTGACTTTTTATCCAAAGTCACAAATTATTATTGCTATTATGGATAGGATGAAGTATATATATGAAATAAGAAAATTAGTTAAAATAATAATTTCTGCGATAGCATCAGTATTTTTTAAAAGAGTCCCGCTAGAGAGACAATGACTTATTTATACAATATGTACAATGAGTTATATGAGTTACAAAATAAATATTCCCTATACTATCTACTAAAAATTGAACTCTTGACTTTTTAGATTTAGAACTCTAATACCATGTCATGATACCACTCATCCCAAAAAATTCAGTTGATGGAAAAAGATAACAATAATAGTTATATCTCTAATACTTCCTAAACCTCCATTATACACATTCTACAAATAGAGTGGTTCTTCGTACTTTCCCATTTTAAAAATAGTATTTGAATCCGAGACATTATATATAGCAGTAGAAAAAACATCAAATCAATTGAATTAATTAAGCACTCATTGATAAAAAAAAATTACTTTAAACATGGTGATTAACGTGAACTTATTATATAAATAAATGAGGATGTTATTTATATAAAAAAATTCCTTAATTTGTTTTCTTTGTTGCGGCGTAAGTAAGTAAGGTGCAAAATATTTAAGTGGAATTGAATAATTAGTTTCATTGTATCCGCCCCCTTCCTTGCTGGTCAAAAGTAAATTAGATTTCAACATCGCAGCTTTATTTAATTATTAATTTATTTTCCTCTATTTATTATTGTTGTTGTTTGTGAAGAAACGTCTTCACTGTTTTGTCCTTCGTTCACACATGCACTCACACTTGTATTAATATGCTCGTAGTATTGTTGTTATGCATGGAAACAACCAGAACAAGCCACAACGTACTAATATGTATGCTTAATAATGAATAAATTTAATTTATTTATTGTATTATTATTTTTTTAGTAAAAGTTAATTTAATCTACGTACACTACTCAATTTTGATGAATTCCAAGGATTATATATATCCCATATCATTATCACGGTTTAAATCAATGTAAAAGATGAAAATATTATCAACTGTGTATGAAATTAGAATTTCCTCTCATAGTAAAAATTGATGATTTGGAGGAAATACTCCAAAACTCGATACCATATATATCGTCAAACTTGCATATAATTCAATCACTTTTACTTCAAAAAATTTTTGCAACCATAAAAACAAAACTTGCAAATCTTTTTTTTTGTTTTTTTAATCATAAAAGAATCATACTTCACACTGCACACAACCACACTTGATTTCATATACTCCAACATCATACTATTTACAAATTTTTTATCATTTTCTATCACAAAATAATCATATTTCACACGCTTAATTTCATATACTCTAAACTTTTGTAGTATGCTATTTTGCAAAATTACTGATGAACGGATAAAGATATTAATTGGATCATTGCGAGCGAAAAATATTCTCTCTTCTCTATATTTATTTCCCTAATTTTTCCTTTGTGGTGCAAAAAAAGCTTAAAAACACAACAACGTTACGCCCTATAAATTTGTTATTTGTAGGCCCTTCTGTACCGTGTCACTACGTCGTTGGACCCAGTCACGATTTACATGAATCGAATCCCTAGCTAACTCGTTGAATCCTCCAACGAATTAATTATGATGTGTGTGTCTAATTTAATATATATATATATATATATATATATATATATATATATATATATATATATATATATATTCTTAAAAAATCTTAACCATGACAAAAACTTTAAAATAGATTAATCTACCAATCATACTAAGTGTATATAAAAAATTAATTATTAAATTAATTATCAATATAAAATATATATTATAATATAAATAGATAATAATTAATTTAATAGATATTTTTTATGTGCACATAGCATTATCTATCACTAATAATAAGGTCCGAATACTAAAAAAGGGTGCTAATAAACCAAAAACAGAAAGTGATGCCCCCACTAATTATCACAAAGAAGATGACAGGGTTGTGTAATTTCTTGTTTGCTACAGTATTCTTTGTTAGAAGGATTATTGAAACCGCACGATCTATATACATTAATAATCGTTATTGCATGCGACAAAATTAATAAATAAGAAATCAAAGTAGGGTTGATGATCCAATAATAAGGAATTAAATTGTTAAATTGAAGGATCGGACTTCATTTTCAACGTATCTATTATACATGCGATAATACGTTTGAATTCTTCCAATCGAGTGCCAGTTGGGCCTCACATTTTCTTATACACTAGGGCTAATTAATTAATTAAACATAAACCCTAGCTACTATATTAATACATTGGAGGTAGCATTATATTTTGTGTTAAACTCCTATTAGGCCAGCCATGCACCATGAGAGCTTTGTTCTGAAAGCAAATGAATGTTAACTTTATAAAATATTCACTTATTAATTATGGAATTAAGATTTTACAACTAAATTAGTTAGGTCTAGTGAATTTTAATAATAAAGTAGGTTATGTATAAGAGAGTCAACTGTAGATAGGTTTTGGTTCCCCCTCCACTATTTTGGAAGCTTTGGTTGCATATGTTTGTTTTGAAGCACATGGGTTTCTCTGCAAAGTTTCTGACCTTGGAAGTGTAGTAATCTGGACAAAGTTCTTAAGCTTTTTCTATCGCTTAGCTTGCTCACAGAAGAATAGTATTGCAAGAATCTCTGCACACTAAAACTATTATTATTAGTACTTTATTTTGTTTTATTTTATTTTGTGTGGTTAAAACCCAAAGAAGTCGGGTAATAAGTAATTATAATGTAACAACTAACAACCTATCAAACTTAACAATAATGCTATGCTCCAGTGGTTAGCTATTCATTTGTTTGTGTAAGTAAGGGTCGGAATTCGAATTTTATTTTGTGTCGAAAATAATTTATTTACAATAAATTTTTAAATAGAATTTTAATTCACAATAAATTTATTTTTCACTTGTAGAAAACAAAACAATAATCCTCGACCCTATAATAATGTTAGTACCTGCTTCTTCAAGGTTTCAGCAAAAAGTTCAATGAGCCTAAAAAAAAAAGGAAATTGAAATAAAAGAGAGGAAGTTACAGTAAAAAAAAAACTTTATTGCATCTGTGCATGTGGTATCCTCTGAGTCTCCGACCATTATTGCCAAAATGACGAAACATTTTCTCTTTTTGTTAAAGAAATTATTCTCCCTCATGAAAGAGCAAATGCACAATAATGTTGGGAAGAATTTTTTTAATTAAAAAAAGAAAATTAAGGCATGTGGTCACGCAAACAATTATTAAACCAAGGAATGTAATTTAATACACAATTAATTTTACAGTTTTTTCTCATCTTGAGCACAAATATTATTATATTCCCCAATAATGTTTTACTCTTAATCACTACTAATGCACCATATACGTACCAGGATGAAAATATTAGAGAATAAATAATTTTTTAATATTAATAAATATTTTTGTTAATATTTTATTTTTATATTATTAAAATTTAAAATTTATAATTTAATATTTAAAAATATTATTTTAATATTTATAATTAATTAAATATTAATAAAACTAATAAATTTTGTTTATTGTACAGTAGCATTGTTACATCAGGATTATGTCTCTTGCCTTGTTTTCCTCTTTAACATGTTATTGCGTATTATACTTACATGATTATGTCAATTAAATTTTGTTGTAAAATTATTTTTCATAAAAATTTAAGCTAATAAGAAGAGATTTTTTTAATAAATTTTGTTTAGATTTATTTAAGTTTTTGTATAGACTTTTTTTTTTATTTGTCTTATACTGTATTTTTTACTTTTGAGTTTATTACGGATAAAATTCTATATTTTTGAAATATAAAACTTTAATATTATATTATAAAACTATTTTTTTCAGAAACTTAAATGGATAAAATAATACAACATAAATAGTTATATCTCTAACAAATTTTACAAAGTTTCTAGCCGTTTAATTTTCTTTTTAATACATACAGAAGTAACAGCTTTTTGATAAGAATAATGTAACTTTTCTGGTTTAGCAGAGGCAAAGAACAAGAAAGAGAGCAATAATATATAATAATAATAGAGAGTGATGGCATACTGATTCTGAATCTGAATAGTATTGATTAAGAGAAAAGCTGTAAAATCAGAAGAGATACAAAGAGTTATATATTGTGTACATAGAGCAAAAGTAAAAATAGAAAATATATTATATCAACTAAGTACTAACTACTCTACTCTCTGGAAATTTTTGTTAGAGGACCCGTACTAGAAAATGTTAGAGAACTAATATTTTGAGTCGAAAAATATTGAAAAAAACAGTTAGTATTTACTCAATCAAATAATGCAAGAAAAGAAAAAAATGTTGGTTACTTAACATTTTAAGTATAAATGCAACTTGTTCCGTACGGAGATGCTAAGCAATATGTGTAAATGGAGTAAATGTATAAATTCATCCTTGAAATTTCAAGTGTAAGTCAATTTGGTTTCTAAATTAAAGTTTATTTAAATGAATCGATTAGTTTTTGAAATTGAAAAAGCGAAATATTAGAAGATTAGCAAAATTTGTTATCTTTGGTCAATTAAAAGTTTAAATTAAACATACGTTGTTAGATTAATTATTAGATTAAAAAAATTAAATTAATAACTAAAAGTAATAGCCAAAAATAATGAATTCTATTCACTTCTAGTATTTCTCATTGAAAAATCTCATCACTTTGTTCTTCGCTCACCATTGGCATTGGCATATTATGCCTATGTGGGGCTGTTACTGAGTTCAAAGATCGACGGAGAAGGAGAAGAGAAGCCTTAGAACAAACGGTTTTGGTAGCAAACGTTTTGTGACGTTTCACCTAACGAAATTATCATTAAATTTAGGTTAAAACTCAATTGCAGTTCATTTTACGTGAAGTTGATAGTTGAGAGTTGTTAGATGAAAATTTAGTTAAATAAGTCAAATCATCTAACGACTTTTAACTATCAACTTCACGTGAAATCGACTGCACTTGATGGTTTCCACCTTAAATTTATGTTAAATTTAGTCTAATTGAGTGCAAAATGAGTAATCAGATATAACTTTTTCCTTTTATTACATATAACAATAATCAAACAAAGTAGTGGAATATTATGGTTATATTATTTTTTTTGAAAATTTAAGTGAATAAAAATATATCATAAATAATTATATCTCTAATATATATTTTTTTATATAAGAATTTTTTTTGAATTTGTATAAATTTTTACATAATTTTTTTAAATTTAATTTATGCTGAACTTTTTTTTTTAAATTCAATAATAAAAATCAAACTCTAAAATTTTTAGTTATAAAAATTCTAACATATGATATTATTTTTTTAAAATTTAAGTTAATAAAAAAGTACATATAAATAATTATATCTGTGACGAATATTAACTTAATTAATTATCTACACACACGCCACAATAACAATAACAATACATAAATCTGTTCAGAAACTAAAGTAGCTCCCATTTAAACTTGGTCAAGTCAACAACTAAACTTATTCAATTTAAATTTGAGGATCTTTATTAACTCATCGCTTCAAAAATTTCAAGAACTAATTTAAATATTTATTATTTTTTTAAGGCTCAAATGGATCATATGACATTATCTAATTACCAAATCGAAAAATGTGTATTATAGATATTACATACATAAAATTATAGATGTTAATTAAATAAAATAACTTTTAGATTTTTGTTTCTCTAAAATTGTTCTTATTAAATTTTGTGAAATCTGACGCTAATCCTTCATTCTTTAATTAATTTTTTTGTCAGTAATTAGTATAAAGTATAAACAGTCCAGTATGTTCATGTGAACGTAAATAAATAAGAAAAATTAAGAAGGGAGGTGCAAATTAAATTTAATTTGTATGGTCTAAAGAGAAGTGCAAGGACAAATTAAAAGTCAGAAAACAAAAATAAAGTGTCTGCAACGCAGGTATCATATGTGAAAGGAAGCCCTATAATAAAACACGCCCATTTAATGTAGCTGCTGACTTTTCACTTCTAAAGAGATTACCCTCATCATTCAAGCCATTCCCTTCATCCACTGCTTTTTCCGATCTCCTCTGGTCCACTGATAATGATTATCAATTTACGACATGAATACTCGATGTATCCATCTTGTATTCGTATCTCTCGCATATACGACATGAATACTCTTGTAATGCCATGAATACGTAAATCTATTTAATTTGTATATACAAACAAATTTTAATAATAAATACTTTTAATCTTCTTAATGTTATTTTTTATGACAAAATATTGATTATTATTTATATATTTTATTATATTGCATGATATAACCTAAACGTATGATATTTTATATTTTTATAAAGGGTACTTGAAGTTTGGCAAAAATTTTAGAAATAATCCTAAATTTTATTTTGTTTTAATTTTGTCTTAAAAGTTTTTTATTTGTATTAAATATACTCTCGACGACTAAATTTTCATAAAATTTAAGACCAATCTAATAATAATACATAAAAATTATGCTTGATTTGCTTGTGTTGAGGGTTGTTCTTATGAAATTGTTGTTGAATTGGTCTTAAATTTTTTGAAAAATTAGTACTCGGGAGTACATTTGATGCAAATCGAAAACTTTTGGAACAAAATTGAAATAAAATAAAACTTAAGGATATTTTTAAAATTTTTATCAAACTTTAAACTTTAGAGACAAAAAATATATTTTATCTTTTTATAAAAATATTATATCATCATTTTTCGTGTGGTATTTGTATCGTGTGTCATATTTATGTTTTTTAGGGTTTTTGTTTCTTTTGTCTTATGTTTTAATTTTTGGCATTTCTATTATTTAAATAAAAACATTTTAATTTTTAAATTGAACGACTACAAGATTTACATGTTTATGTATTATCAGAAATCTCAGGCATAGATATTTCATAGGTCGTGGCTTCAAAATTAAGAAACAAGAGTTTATTCGCAGGTTTCGGCTTTGAAACGAAGCTTATTCGCAAGCCGTATCAACGAAATATAAGCTCATAATACACTGTTTATTCTTCAATAGATTATTAACATTTCATATTCTTAATTTAATTTAAGTTTAACTAAAACATAAATACTGCCATTTGAATTTAAATAAGATATAAAAAATTCAAAATTAAAAATAACAAAAATCGAAAATTTGTATTCTAGTTTAAATTCAAGACAAACAATATTTTTTCAAATTTATGTATATATTAAAAAGAAAAATTAATTTTGCTAGGGGTTTAGCGATTAATTTTTTTAAAAGAAGTAGTCACTAAAGTAGTCGTTATTCTGATAATTTCTAATCGTTATTCCGATAATTTTTAATAAAGAGAAGAATAATGACGTTGGAGGAGACTAATTAGTGAGATTTAAGATTATTGTTAGTGAGGAATGAAGGTGAGTTTAACTTTTTTTTAATAAAAAATTAATTATTTTTTGAAATATAATTTGTTATTTATTTTGTTATTTATGAAGAGATACTTTAAATTTATTTACAAATGTTTATATTGGACAATTTGGTGCATAACTAAAAAAATTCTAAATGAATTAGGATTTCGGATTATAAAAAATAAGTTTTCTTTATCTATTTTATTTATTTTGATATTAATTTGTTGTTTTTTTTATTATTTATATATAAAATAGAGGCTGATTACTTTATAACATTAAAACAAATTCTAAATGGATTAGTATTTCGGGTTATAAAAAACAAGATTTCTTTATCTTTTATTTATTTTGATATGTATTTTGTTGGTTTCTTTATTATTTGTATATAAAATACCGACGGATTATTTTATAATAATATTTTTTTGTCACTAATTTAGCGACTAATCAGGTTTGTCTAAGTTTATGTTTTTTCGTTAAGTCGATTGCTAATATATGAAATAACTATCGATTTAGTAACCAATTGTTTATAACATGATGTTTTTTAGTTAGTTGTTAAATTAGTCGCTATCTTAATTACGATTTAGCGTCCAATCTCTTAATAACCGTTTTAGCAACCAATCATTTTTTAACTTAGTTTTATATTGGTCGCTAAATCGGTCGTTAAATCCAAATAATGATTAATTTAGCAACTAAAAGACCTCAAAACTTAAGCTTTTGTTTTGATGGCTAAATCGGTTGTTGGGTTAAAAATAGCGACTAATTTAGCAACCAATTAGGATGACTTCATTGTCGGTCACTAAATCAGTCGCTAATTTCTCATTTAGTGACTGATTTAGCAATCAATATTTTTTTGTCGTAAAAGAAGCTAATTGATTGTAATTTTATTGGTCACTAAAATTGATTGTTATGCTCCAATTTTTTGTGTGTAGTTTTAACAACTTTTTAAAATTTATTAAAAATTATCTTTTAATTCGTTGGCCTTTGAATTAAATTAAAACTACGCATCTCGATCGGATCTTTTGATTTTGAAATCTAACATATAGGGGTGGCAAACGCAAAAGTCCACCCTGCCCTGTCCCGTTCCGCTAAAAGCCTGTCATCTGGCAGGTTGGTTCGTCCCGCCTTGCCTAGTGAGGCGGTCCTGAATTCCTTTCTCGTCCGCCTAACTGATGGCGGAAAAATCGTCGATAAAGATTTTCACAAAAATAATCGCGTTGCAAGTCTAGTTCTAAACCGACAATTCAACCTCAATCAAATTTAATACGTTTGTCACTTAAGCAAACCAATAAAATTAACCGAAGTATTAAACCTCGGGTCGTCTCTCAAGAAATTACAGGGAAGTATTTTTACTATTGGTTATGGAAAGGTATCTTTTTGGGTTTTTGAAATAAGGAACAAGGAAATAAAATGGCAAGAAATTAAATTAATAACTAAGAAAATTCTTAACTAGAATTGAGAATTAGAAGTCATGTCCTCGTTATCGTCATCAATTGTGATGGTAATTGTATTTCGCTTTCACTTAGTTAACTGGTGCGCGAAATTGTGAACAATACTTTTCACAACTCTCATAATCCCCGGTCATGAACCCCAAAAACTTGGTAGCTCAATACCATGGCATTACACAACTTCGCACAACTAACCAGCAAGTGCACTGGGTCGTCCAAGTAATAAACCTTACGCGAGTAAGGGTCGATCCCACGGAGATTGTTAGTATTGAAGCAAGCTATGGTCATCTTGTAAATCTTAGTCAGGCAAACTCAAATGTATATGGATGATGAACGAAAATAACACAAAGGTAAAGATAGAGATACTTATGTAATTCATTGGTAGGAACTTCAGATAAGCACATGAAGATGCCTTCCCTTTCGTCTCTCTGCTTTCCTACTGTCTTCATCCAATCCTTCTTACTCCCTTCCATGGCAAGCTTAAGCAAGGGTTTCACCGTTGTCAGTGGCTACCTCCCATCCTCTCAGTGAAAGCGATTGCATATGCTCTGTCACAGCATAGCGGAATTCATCTGTCGGTTCTCAATCAGGCCGGAATAGAATCCAGTGATTCTTTTGCGTCTGTCACTAACGCCCCGCCTTCAGGAGTTTGAAGCATGTCACAGTCATTCAATCATTGAATCCTACTCAGAATACCACAGACAAGGTTAGACCTTCCGGATTCTCTTGAATGCCGCCATCAGTTCTCGCCTATACCACGAAGACTCTGATCTCACGGAATGGTTGGCTCGTTTGTCAGACGAGCACTCGGTTGTCAGGCGATCAACCATGCATCGTGCAATCAGGAATCCAAGAGATATTCACTAGAGCCTTGATCGCTTGTAGAACAAGAGTGGTTGTCAGTCACCTTGTTCATGGGTGAGAATGATGATGAGTGTCACGGATCATCACATTCATCAAGTTGAAGAACAAGTGATATCTTAGAACAAGAACAAGCGGAATTGAATGGAAGAACAATAGTAATTGCATTAATACTCGAGGTACAGCAGAGCTCCACACCTTAATCTATGGTGTGTAGAAACTCCACCGTTGAAAATACATAAGCATAAGGTCTAGGCATGGCCGAATGGCCAGCCTCCCAATGATCTAAGAACTAGATGTCCAAAGATGATCAAAGGATCAAAAATAATCCCTAGATCCCAAGATGAAAATACAATAGTAAAGGGTCCTATATATAGAAAACTAGTAGCCTAAGGTTTACAAAGATGAGTAAATGACATAAAAATCCACTTCCGGGCCCACTTGGTGTGTGCTTGGGCTGAGCAATGAAGCATTTTCGTGTAGAGACTTCTCTTGGAGTTAAACGCCAGCTTTTATGCCAGTTTGGGCGTTTAACTCCCATTTGGGTGCCAGTTCCGGCGTTTAACGTTGGGATTTCTGAGGGTGACTTTGAACGCCGGTTTGGGCCATCAAATCTTGGGCAAAGTATGGACTATCATATATTGCTGGAAAGCCCAGGATGTCTACTTTCCAACGCCATTGAGAGCGCGCCAATTGGGCTTCTGTAGCTCCAGAAAATCCACTTCGAGTGCAGGGAGGTCAGAATCCAACAGCATCTGCAGTCCTTTTTAGTCTCTGAATCAGATTTTTGCTCAGGTCCCTCAATTCAACCAGAAAATACCTGAAATCACAGAAAAACACACAAACTCATAGTAAAGTCCAGAAAAGTGAATTTTAACTAAAAACTAATAAAAATATACTAAAAACTAACTAGATCATACTAAAAACAATGCCAAAAAGCATACAAATTATCCGCTCATCACAACACCAAACTTAAATTGTTGCTTGTCCTCAAGCAACTGAAAATCAAATAAGATAAAAAGAAGAGAATATGCAATGAATTCCAAAAACATCTATGAAGATCAGTATTAATTAGATGAGCGGGGCTTTTAGCTTTTTGCCTCTGAACAGTTTTGGCATCTCACTCTATCCTTTGAAATTCAGAATGATTGGCTTCTTTAGGAACTCAGAATCCAGATAGTGTTATTGATTCTCCTAGTAGAGTATGATGATTCTTGAACATAGCTACTTATTGAGTCTTGGCTGTGGCCCAAAGCACTCTGTCTTCCAGTATTACCACCGGATACATACATGCCACAGACACATAATTGGGTGAACCTTTTCAGATTGTGACTCAGCTTTGCTAAAGTCCCCAATTAGAGGTGTCCAGGGTTCTTAAGCACACTCTTATTGCCTTGGATCACAACTTTATTTTTCTTTCTTCTCTTTTCTTTTTTTTTCGTTTTCTTTTCTTTTTCTCTTTTTTTCGATTTTTTTTCATAGCTTTTCTTGCTTCAAGAATCATTTTATTGATTTTTCAGATCCTCAGTAACATGTCTCCTTTTTCATCATTCTTTCAAGAGCCAACATTCATAAATCACAAATTCAAGATACATATGCACTGTTTAAGCATACATTCAGAAAACAAAAATGTTGCCACCACATCAAAATAATTAAACTGTTATAAAATTCAAAATTCATGCAATTCTTTCTTTTATCAATTAAGCACATTTTTATTTAAGAAAGGTGATGGATTCATAGGACATTCATAACTTTAAGGCATAGACACTAAGACACTAATGATCACAAGACACAAACATGGACAAACATAAGCATAAAATTCGAAAAACAGAAGAATAAAGAACAAGGAAATCAAAGAACGGGTCCACCTTAGTGATGGCGGCTCTTTCTTGCTCTTGAAGATCCTATGGAGTGCTTGAGCTCCTCAATGTCTCTTCCTTGTCTTTGTTGCTCCTCCCTCATGATTCTTTGATCTTCTCTAATTTCATGAAGGATAATGGAGTGTTCTTGATGCTCCACCCTTAGTTGTCCCATGTTGGAACTCAACTCTCCTAGGGAGGTGTTCAGTTGCTCCCAATAGTTTTGTGGAGGAAAGTGCATCCCTTGAGGAATCTCAGGGATCTCATGATGAGTGGGGTCTCTTGTGTGCTCCATCCTCTTCTTAGTGATGGGCTTATCCTCATCAATGGGGATGTCTCCTTCTATGTCAACTCCAACTGAATAACAGAGGTGACAAATGAGATGAGGAAAGGCTAACCTTGCCAAGGTAGAGGATTTGTCCGCCACCTTATAGAGTTCTTGGGCTATAACCTCATGAACCTCTATTTCTTCTCCAATCATGATGCTATGGATCATGATAGCCCGGTCTATGGTAACTTCGGACCGGTTGCTAGTGGGAATGATTGAGCGTTGTATGAACTCTAACCATCCTCTAGCCACGGGCTTGAGGTCATGCCTTCTTAATTGAACCGGCTTTCCTCTTGAATCTCTCTTCCATTGGGCGCCCTCTTCACATATGACTGTGAGGACTTGGTCCAACCTTTGATCAAAGTTGACCCTTCTAGTGTAAGGATGCTCATCTCCTTGCATCATAGGCAAGTTGAACGCCACCCTCACACTTTCCGGACTAAAATCCAAGTATTTCCCCCGAACCATAGTAAGATAATTCTTTGGATTCGGGTTCACACTTTGGTCATGGTTCTTGGTGATCCATGCATTGGCATAGAACTCTTGAACCATCAAGATTCCGACTTGTTGAATGGGGTTGGTAAGGACTTCCCAACCTCTTCTTCGGATCTCATGTCGGATCTCCGGATATTCACCCTTTTTGAGTGAAAAGGGACCTCGGGGATCACCTTCTTCAAGGCCACAACTTCATAGAAATGGTCTTGATGCACCCTTGAGATGAATCTCTCCATCTCCCATGACTCAGAGGTGGAAGCTTTTGCCTTCCCTTTCCTCTTTCTAGAGGTTTCTCCGGCCTTGGATGCCATAAATGGTTATGGAAAAACAAAAAGCAATGCTTTTACCACACCAAACTTAAAATGTTTGCTCGTTCTCGAGCAAAAGAAGAAAGAAGAGAGTAGAAGAAGAAGAAATGAGGAGAAAGGGAATGGCTTTGTATTCGGCCAAAGGGGAGAGAGATGGTGTTGAAGGTGTGTGAAAATGAGGAGTGAAGGAGGGTTTATATAGGAGAGGGGGAGAGGGATGTTCGGCCATTTGAGGGTGGGTTTGGGTGGGAAAGTGGTTTGAATTTGAATGGTGAGGTAGGTGGGGTTTTATGAAGGATGGATGTGAGTGGTGAAGAGAAAGATGGGATTTGATAGGTGAGGAGTTTTTGGGGAAGAGGTGTTAAGGTGATTGGTGAATGGGTGAAGAAGAGAGAGGGTGGTGGGGTTGGTGGGGATCCTGTGGGGTCCACAGATCCTTAGGTGTCAAGGAAAAGTCATCCCTGCACCAAATGGCATTCAAAAACACGTTTTGAGCCAATTCTGGCGTTAAACGCCGGGCTGGTGCCCATTTCTGGCGTTTAACGCCAGGTTCTTGCCCTTTCCTGGCGTTTAACGCCAGTCTGGTGCCCCTTTCTAGCGTTAAACGCCCAGAATGGTGCCAGACTGGGCGTTAAACGCCCACCAGCTAACCTCACTGGCGTTTAAACGCCTGTGGGTGCGTCCTCCAGGGTGTGCTGTTTTTCTTCCTGTTTTTCATTCTGTTTTTGCTTTTTTCATGGATTTTGTGACTTCTTATGATCATTAACCTACAAAAGACATAAAATAACAAAAGAAAATAATTAATTATAAAACATTGGGTTGCCTCCCAACAAGCGCTTCTTTATTGTCATTAGCTTGACAGAGGACTCTCATGGAGTCTCACAGATACTCAGAACCGTGTTGGAATCTCCCAACACCAAACTTAGAGTTTGAATGTGGGGGTTCAACTCCAATCTTAGAGTTTGGTTGTGGCCTCCCAACACCAAACTTAGAGTTTGACTGTGGGGGCTCTGTTTGGCTCTGTTTTGAGAGAAGCTCTTCATGCTTCCTCTCCATGATGACAGAGGGATATCCTTGGGCCTTAAACACCAAGGATTCTTCATTCACTTGAATGATCAACTTTCCTCTATCAACATCAATCACAGCCTTTGCTGTGGCTAGGAAGGGTCTGCCAAGGATGATGGATTCATCCATGCACCTCCCAGTCTCTAGGACTATGAAATCAGTAGGGATGTAATGGTCTTCAACTTTAACCAGAACATCCTCTACAAGTCCATAGGCTTGTTTTCGTGAATTGTCTGCCATCTCTAGTGAGATTTTTGCAGCTTGTACCTCAAAGATCCCTAATTTCTCCATTACAGAGAGGGGCATGAGGTTTACACTTGACCCTAAGTCACACAAGGCCTTCTTGAAGGTCATGGTGCCTATGGTACAAGGTATAGAAAACTTCCCAGGGTCCTGTCTCTTTTGAGGCAGTTTCTGCCTAGACAAGTCATTCAGTTCTTTGGTGAGCAAAGGAGGTTCATCCTCCCAATTCTCATTTCCAAATAACTTGTTATTCAGCTTCATGATTGCTCCAAGGTATTTAGCAACTTGCTCTTCAGTGACATATTCATCCTCTTCAGAGGAAGAATACTCATCAGAGCTCATGAATGGCAGAAGTAAGTCTAGTGGAATCTCTATGGTCTCATTTTGAGCCTCAGATTCCCATGGCTCCTCATTGGAGAATTCATTGGAGGTCAGTGGACGCCCAGTGAGGTCTTCCTCAGTGGCGTTCACTGCCTCTTCTTCATCCCAGAATTCGGCCATGTTGATGGCCTTGCACTCTCCTTTTGGATTTTCTTCTGTATTGCTTGGGAGAGTACTAGGAGGGAGTTCAGTAATTTTCTTGCTCAGCTGACCCACTTGTCCTTCCAAATTTCTGATGGAGGACCTTGTTTCAGTCATGAAACTTTGAGTGGTTTTGATTAGATCAGAGACCATGGTTGCTAAGTTAGAGTTATTCTGCTTAGAACTCTCTGTCTGTTGCTGAGAAGATGATGGAAAAGGCTTGCTATTGCTAAACCTGTTTCTTCCACCATTATTGTTATTGAAACCTTGTTGAGGTCTCTGTTGATCCTTCCATGAAAGATTTGGATGATTCCTCCATGAAGGATTATAGGCGTTTCCATAGGGTTCTCCCATGTAATTCACCTCTTCTATTGAAGGGTTCTCAGGATCATAAGCTTCTTCCTCAGATGAAGCTTCCTTAGTACTGCTTGGTGCATTTTGCATTCCAGACAGACTTTGAGAAATCATATTGACTTGTTGAGTCAATATTTTATTCTGAGCCAATATGGCATTCAGAGTGTCAATCTCAAGAACTCCTTTCTTCTGACTAGTCCCATTGTTCACAGGACTTCTTTCAGAAGTGTACATGAATTGGTTATTTGCAACCATTTCAATCAGTTCTTGAGCTTCTGCAGGCGTCTTCTTCAAATGAAGAGAGCCTCCAGCAGAGCTATCCAAAGACATCTTGGACAGTTCAGAGAGACCATCATAGAAAATATCTATGATGCTCCATTCAGAAAGCATGTCAGTGGGACACTTTCTGATCAATTGTTTGTATCTTTTCCAAGCTTCATAGAGGGATTCTCCTTCCTTCTGTCTGAAGGTTTGGACTTCCACTCTAAGCTTACTCAATTTTTGAGGTGGAAAGAACTTTGCCAAGAAGGCATTGACTAGCTTTTCCCAAGAGTCCAGGCTTTCTTTAGGTTGAGAGTCCAACCATGTTCTAGCTCTGTCTCTCACAGCAAAAGGGAATAGCATAAGTCTGTAGACCTCAAGGTCAACCCCATTAGTCTTGACAGTGTCACAGATTTGCAAGAACTCAGCTAAAAACTGATGAGGATCTTCCAATGGAAGTCCATGGAACTTGCAATTCTGTTGCATTAGAGAAACTAATTGAGGCTTAAGCTCAAAGTTGTTTGCTCCAATGGCAGGGATAGAGATGCTTCTCCCATAGAAGTTGGGAGTAGGTGCAGTAAAGTCACCCAGCACCTTCCTTGCATTGTTGGCATTGTTGTTGTTTTCGACTGCCATGAGTTCTTCTCCTTTGAAGAATTCGGTTAGGTGCCCTAAAGAGAGTTGTGCTTTGGCTTCTCTGAGCTTTCTTTTCAAGGTCCTTTCAGGTTCAGGATCAGCCTCAACAAGAATGCCTTTGTCTTTGCTCCTGCTCATAAGAAAGAGAAGAGAACAAGAAAATGTGGAATCCTCTATGTCACAGTATAGAGATTCCTTAAAGTGTCAGAGAAAAAGAAGAGTAGAAGACAGAAGTAGAAAATTCGAACTTATCAAAGGAGATGGAGTTCGAATTTTGCATTAAGGGATAGTGTTAGTCCATAAATAGAAGGATGTGAGAAGGAGGGAAGTAATTTTCGAAAATTAAGTCAAAGATTTTGAAAACATTTTTGAAAAACATTACTTAATTTTCGAAAAATGAAAATGGAAAAGAAATCAAGTGATTTTTGAAAAAGATTTTAAAATTAGAAGTCAAAAAGATTTGATTGAAAACTATTTTGAAAAAGATGTGGTTAAGAAGATATGATTAGTTTTAAAAAAGATGTGATTGAGAAAATATGATTTGAAAAACATTTTAAAAAGATTTGATTTGAAAATTAAAAACTTGACTAACAAGAAAAGATATGATTCAAACATTAAACCTTTCTCAACAGAAAAGGTAACATACTTGAAATGTTGAATCAAATCATTAATTGATAGTAAGTATCTTTAAAAATGGAAAGAAATTAATTTTGAAAAAGATTTGATTGAAAAATTGATTTGAAAAAAGATTTGATTTTGAAAAATATTTTGAAAACTTGAAAAAAATTGATTTGAAAACAAAATCTTCCCCTCTAGCCATCCTGGCGTTAAACGCCCAAAATGGTGCACATTCTGGCGTTTAACGCCCAAAATGCTACCCTTTTGGGCGTTAAACGCCCAACCAGGTACCCTGGCTGGCGTTTAAACGCCAGTCTGTCCTTCTTCACTGGGCGTTTTGAACGCCCAGCTTTTTCTGTGCAATTCCTCTGCTGTATGTTCTG
Organism: Arachis hypogaea; assembly: GCF_003086295.3. NCBI lineage: Eukaryota > Viridiplantae > Streptophyta > Magnoliopsida > Fabales > Fabaceae > Arachis > Arachis hypogaea. The sequence goes on from NC_092044.1 coordinate 37,377,761, forward strand.
AATCTTCAATTCTCTGTATTATTGACTTGAGAAGACACAAATTAAAAATATTTTTGGATTTTTAATAATAAGGAAAAATCAAAATGCAACAAGAATCAAATAACAATGCATGCAAGACACCAAACTTAGCAGTTTGTAAACTACTGACACTAATGAGAATGCATATGAGACACACAAAACACTCAAGTCAATTGAATTTAAAGATCAGAGTACGAAAATCATCAAGAATTACTTGAAGATCCTTAAGACACATGAATGAATGCATGCAATTGGCACCAAACTTAAGATGAGACACTAGACTCAAACAAGAAATATTTTTGGATTTTATGATTTTGTAAAATTTTTTTGTGTTTTTCGAAAATTAAGTGGAAAAAGGTATCAAAATTCTTAATGAGAATTCCAGGAATCAGTGCAATGCTAGTCTAAGACTCCGGTCCAGGAATTAGACATGGCTTCACAGCCAGCCAAGCTTTCAAAGAAAGCTTCGGTCCAAAACACTAGACATGGCCAGAGGCCAGCCAAGCCTTAGCAGATCACTGCTCCAAGAGCAAGTTTGATAAAAATCAACAAACTCTTGTGGTGATAAGTTGAAACCTCGGTCCAATGAAATTAGACATGGCTTCTCAGCTAGCCAGATTTCAACAAATCATCATGAAACTCTAGAATTCATCTTCAAGAATTTCGAAAAAAAATACCTAATCTAAGCAACAAGATGAACCGTCAGTTGTCCAAACTTGAACAATCCCTGGCAATAACGCCAAAAACTTGGTGTTGTTGCCGGATCTTGGCACTGATGTTACCAAAAGCTTGCTCAAAACTTGAACAATCCCCGGCAACGGCGCCAAAAACTTGGTGTTGTTGCCGGATCTTGGCACTGATGTTACCAAAAGCTTGCTCAAAACTAGAACAATCCCCGGCAACGGCGCCAAAAACTTGGTGTGCGAAATTGTGAACAATACTTTTCACAACTCTCATAATCCCCGGTCATGAACCCCAGAAACTTGGTAGCTCAATACCATGGCATTACACAACTTCGCACAACTAACCAGCAAGTGCACTGGGTCGTCCAAGTAATAAACCTTACGCGAGTAAGGGTCGATCCCACGGAGATTGTTAGTATTGAAGCAAGCTATGGTCATCTTGTAAATCTTAGTCAGGCAAACTCAAATGTATATGGGTGATGAACGAAAATAACACAAAGGTAAAGATAGAGATACTTATGTAATTCATTGGTAGGAACTTCAGATAAGCGCATGAAGATGCCTTCCCTTTCGTCTCTCTGCTTTCCTACTGTCTTCATCCAATCCTTCTTACTCCCTTCCATGGCAAGCTTAAGCAAGGGTTTCACCGTTGTCAGTGGCTACCTCCCATCCTCTCAGTGAAAGCGATTGCATATGCTCTGTCACAGCATAGCGGAATTCATCTGTCGGTTCTCAATCAGGCCGGAATAGAATCCAGTGATTCTTTTGCGTCTGTCACTAACGCCCCGCCTTCAGGAGTTTGAAGCACGTCACAGTCATTCAATCATTGAATCCTACTCAGAATACCACAGACAAGGTTAGACCTTCCGGATTCTCTTGAATGCCGCCATCAGTTCTCGCCTATACCACGAAGACTCTGATCTCACGGAATGGTTGGCTCGTTTGTCAGACGAGCACTCGGTTGTCAGGCGATCAACCATGCATCGTGCAATCAGGAATCCAAGAGATATTCACTAGAGCCTTGATCGCTTGTAGAACAAGAGTGGTTGTCAGTCACCTTGTTCATGGGTGAGAATGATGATGAGTGTCACGGATCATCACATTCATCAAGTTGAAGAACAAGTGATATCTTAGAACAAGAACAAGCGGAATTGAATGGAAGAACAATAGTAATTGCATTAATACTCAAGGTACAGTAGAGCTCCACACCTTAATCTATGGTGTGTAGAAACTCCACCGTTGAAAATACATAAGCATAAGGTCTAGGCATGGCCGAATGGCCAGCCTCCCAATGATCTAAGAACTAGATGTCCAAAGATGATCAAAGGATCAAAAATAATCCCCAGATCCCAAGATGAAAATACAATAGTAAAGGGTCCTATATATAGAAAACTAGTAGCCTAAGGTTTACAGAGATGAGTAAATGACATAAAAATCCACTTCCGGGCCCACTTGGTGTGTGCTTGGGCTGAGCAATGAAGCATTTTCGTGTAGAGACTTCTCTTGGAGTTAAACGCCAGCTTTTATGCCAGTTTGGGCGTTTAACTCCCATTTGGGTGCCAGTTCCGGCGTTTAACGCTGGGATTTCTGAGGGTGACTTTGAACGCCGGTTTGGGCCATCAAATCTTGGGCAAAGTATGGACTATCATATATTGCTGGAAAGTCCAGGATGTCTACTTTCCAACGCCGTTGAGAGCGCGCTAATTGGGCTTCTGTAGCTCCAGAAAATCCACTTCGAGTGCAGAGAGGTCAGAATCCAACAGCATCTGCAGTCCTTTTTAGTCTCTGAATCAGATTTTTGCTCAGGTCCCTCAATTTCAGCCAGAAAATACCTGAAATCACAGAAAAACACACAAACTCATAGTAAAGTCCAGAAAAGTGAATTTTAACTAAAAACTAATAAAAATATACTAAAAACTAACTAGATCATACTAAAAACATACTAAAAACAATGCCAAAAAGCATACAAATTATCCGCTCATCATTAACCCTCTACAATGAAAGTAAGTCAAGTGAGCAAAATCAACTTAGGTTCACAAGTCCTAATCAAAGACTAGAGTTAGTGAAGTCTAAGCCAATCAGCTATTTTCAATTATCCTTCGACAAGAGAATTTGATAACTCTATAGTCTCAACTAATCAATCCAAGTTAAGAATATAAAAAGCTAATTTAAAATCCTCCCAAGCGTTTTATCAAACACTTGGAAGGCACAACATAAAAACATAAAAGAGTAAGAAGGAATATTAAATTTAAATAACCAATTGCAAGCATCAATAACACAAATTAAAGAAAGCAACAATAATCATAAAAAAACATAGATTGCGTTAATATGGAAACTAAACCTAACATCAAACATTCATAAACTAAATTGGCAACATAAAGTAATCAACAAGGAAAATAAATAAACTAGAATGCTAGAACAAATAAAAGTAGAAGAGAAAGTAAATTGAAATAAGATAGAATTTAGAATTTGAGAAGAACTAAAACTAAAAATCCTAAAACCTAGAGAGGGGAGAGAGCCTCTCTCTCTAGAGAACTATATCTAAAACCTAATATGTGAATAATGAGAAGTGTCGTCTTGATTCCCCACTTTGCAGCCTCTAATATGTGATTTTGGGCTTGAAACTGGGCCAAAAACAGTCCAGAAATCGCTCCCAGCAAGTTCTAATATCTGCAGCACGTGACGCTTTGTCACACGTATGCGTCGCTCGTCTGCTGCGCTGGTCACGCGTGCGCATCGCTGCCAGCTTCTCAAAACATCATTTTCTTGCATTCCTTCCACTTTTGCATGCTTCCTTTCCGTCCTCTAAGCCATTTCTGCCATAGAAAACCTAAAATCACTTAACGCACATATCACTGTATCGAATGGTAATGAAAGAGGATTAAAATTAGCAAATTTAAGATCAAAGAAGCATGTTTTCAATCATAACACAAAATTAGGAAAGAAAATGTAAAACATGCGAATTCTATGAATAAGTGTGAGAATAATGGATAAAATCTACTCAATTCAATACAAAATAAACCGTAAAATAGCAGTTTATCACTAACAGCAGGCTGGTGGGTTAGCAAGACAAGCCCGCCAATTTTTTTATATAAATCATTAAATATTAAATAATATATATAATTTCATAACCATTTCAATAAATTTATAATTTCTAAAAATATAAAAAATTATAATTTCTAAATTTACAAACATTAAAATCTTTATAATTATAAATATGTAATAAATATAATCATAAACCAAGTTTTTTGAAACAAAATAATAAAATAAACCAACATTATCCAAAATAAAATAAACATTGTCCAAAATATATAATTAAATATATTCAAGTTTATAATCAATCAAACATAAATCATAATCCAAAATTAACTTAGAAAATTTTAAATTATCATCTTCATCCTCATATTAAATCAATAACAACATAAAAATTTGTAAAAAGCGACCCTCACAAAAAAATGCCTAACCCACTGAAAAAGCTTACCCCTTCCTGACAAAATTTGCCAAAATTTACATATTAGATAGTATAAATTAGACGAACTTTTTAAATTTAATGATCTCAAAATTTTAATCAAACTCATCTTTTTTACTATATTACATTAACCGATTCGAGGAATTTTAACCTATTTACCACCTCTATTAACATATAGCCCTTAAAGATAGCACCGCATGAAGAGTGCAAGTTGTTACTTTAAGCTCTAAAAGTTTTAAGTTTGAATTCCTATATATGTTACATTGTAACTATTTTTTAGATGTTACTAATTAGAATAAATGTTTTTTTTCCTTAATTTGAACCAAAACACAAACTTGGGTTTGTATAAGTTTATAAATTTTTTAATTTGAACCAAAACACAAACTTGGGATTTGTATTTTTTTTTTCAATTTGATATTTTGATATTTGAATTCAAATGGAATATTTTTTATTCATATTTATGTTTTTAAGTTAATTACTAATTTAAAAAAAATTTCAACACAAATAATTTTAATTTATATTGACTAATATTTTTAGTTAATAGTTTAATATTTTCAATTTAATAGTTTAATACTATATTTTAATTAATATTTTTTAAATATTATTAGTTAATAATTATTATTTAAAATAATAAATTATACTAACTTTATACTATTACTAGATAATTTAAAAATAGCAAACGTAAATGAATTAGTAAAGAGGAGAAATTATACAACGCATATATTTTTTTGACATTCTAAATTTCATAGCCACATCATTCTCTAGTAATACACAAAAATGTAACTCAACTAGTTATAATTTAAATAATATAGTTTTTTTTTTATCTAGAAGTCTCGGTTCCAGTCTCATTCTTAACTTTAAAAAAAAAATACAAAGAAATGTAAATTTTTTAGTTATCATATAAAATGAAAATTAAAGAACTTTTTATCTAAATAAACAAAAGCCAAATACTTTTGGGGGCAACAAGTTTGTTCATAGAAATTCTTATATTATTTAATTAAATCACTTATTCTAAAAAGTTTAATTGTTTGTAAAGTTATATAAATAATTATATATCTAGCTAACTTAAGTTAATATATAGAATGAATAATTGAATATATTTTTAATTTTATATAATATTAAGCTATATATCTTTGCATGAATTCCATGGTAAAAGTGATTGTATTTTATATTATTAACTATAGCAGATTTAATTTTTTATTAATTTAAATTTACGAAAGTTATAAAAACTAAACTAGAGAGAGAGAGATATTATTGAGATAGAGAGAGAGATTATTAATATGTTTAATTAGCAAAAAGTAAAATAATTCTCCGACAAAGTTTATATGAAAGCATGTACAAATGCAGACGAGGTGCTATGAGTGTCACATAACATCTGCGGTTGAATGTGTAAGGACTAAGGACAAATTACTTCTTTTTTTATTATCATTTTAATTTTATTTTTGGGGGTACGGTTCTTCACTTCTTTCTGGACTTTGTGAATGTCTGTCTCTTGGTTTTGCCAAGAACGTTTGTATGCACTAGGAGAATCTTTTCTTTTCTTCATTTATATTCAGCTAAAAAGTAAATTCAATCATTATATATATTAATAAGCGCTAAAGTAAATACCTAGAAATATATATATTTCTTAAAAAAAAAAAAGAAGAAACTCACAAATACAGTTTGAATCTAATAATCAGCGTCTATATTTTTGCCTGAAAAGAGGAAACGAAGTGATTGTGTTTCTTGATATATCACTTTCATAGAAATACAGTGATGTGTGCTGGTGTTGTAAAATTGCAGCCATATTTTTATTACAACTTCAATTCTTATGCACTTATTTTATTATTATTATTATAATATTTGAGTCGAAAGATAATAAAAAATAATTCAAATAGTCTAAAATTATTTTATTTAATATTTATTAATTTTTATTAAAATAATTATATAATTTTAAATATAATAAATATATATAATTACGAATATTATCTATATAAAATTATAAATATTAATGTTATATAAAATAATTTTAGATATTATTTTTTTAGCATTGTTTGTTATTATTAGTCCACTTTTCCATCACAAATTCACAATTTATCCATTACTCACAATCTATTTGTTCCAAGGGTTACTTGAAACTGAGTTGATTTGAGCATGAACGTGAGGTCCAAATGCTTTTGGGTGATTTGTCCAACGTCTTCTCCAGCGAAGATGAATCTGTCTGAGTTGCTTGTGAGTAGAGGTGGGGGGTAGTATCTGCAAGGAATTCTGATACTTAAGTTAACAATGATTTAAACAGGTTTTAAGTAGATTATGTTCGAAGTATACCTGAAGGTGTCAGGATATTTATAACTGTAGATTGATGTAGAGTCAATAACCACTTTTTGAATAGTCCTACCTTTGGTAGTGAGTTAGTTACTCCCTTTTGGTAGAGATTTTGTTGAGATCTCCTTTCTAGATGAATAGGAGATCAGAGATTGTAAGAGTTAGTTACTGATTCGGGCAAGTAGAGCTAATTAAGATAACGTCATTGTGTTTGACCTCTACAAAGTCAGGTAGGTGTTAGTCAAGCCCTGATTGGGGTTCACTTACTATGGGTCTGACTTAAGTAGTGGGCCAAGGTATGAACAGTGCTCCTACTTGAGACCGAACTTCATTAGATTGGACTTAAGGATTTGGAGATCTGGTTGGATTTATTATGGTGTTGATCCATCACGTCGGGTAATCCGTCTTTTAGGGAGTTAGGTAGGGTATTTGACGTGTTCACGAATCAGAAACGTTGCGTCTTTTTATAATCATTTGCACATTTCTTGCAATGACTTTGGTAACCATGCACATCATTAAATGGGGAGGGCAAATTTATCGTTTTGCCCTTAGAGTCTTATATAAGCCCAATCCCTTTTCTCTATCTTCTTTTCTCTTATTCTTTTGGAATTTTTACTTCATTCTCTCTCAAGGCTTTTCATTTCACCGTGACCCCATTTTTTTTTCAAGATTTTTCAATCTTGAATTTTGCTTTGAATTTTTTATCGTGCTTGCTTGAAGGTTTTTGGAACATTTGTGTTTTGCTGTCACGTGCATTCCTTCATTCGATCCTCCATCAAGGTTGGTCTTGTCTTTCTTGTTTTATTTTCTGCACCCATATTTCTTGATGGATATTTGTGCTTCTGATGCTATTATTTTTTATGTTTGTGTGAAAAAATAATTTCTTGGTAGTATCTGCGGATGTTTTTTTGTAGTAATATATTCTGGTTGTTCTGTTAGTAGTATCCTTTATTTTTTTGAAAGTTATTCTTATGTTATGAATTTGTGTATTGAATGCGGGCGCTTTACTTTGTGCTCCCAAATGGTGCCGTTTTTTCTTCTGATAACGACACCATTTCAAGTTCTAGTAATGTGGATTGATTGCTGTGTTCGCGAGAGGGGTTAAGAACTAAAGAGTTCTTTTCATTTTGTTGAAGATGACCCGACCTCTTGCGAACCAGTCTAAATATTTGTCTTGCTTAGCCCGATTATTCCGGCTTGTAGTGGCAATTTTTTTTTGCTGTTTTGTAGGTATAGCTTTCGATGTCTCATTCAGTAATACTCAACATGTCTTCTAAAATTCTGTCCGACTTAGACTAGGTAGATATTACTGTTCTTTCAGTTGTCCCCATAGTCGATAACGAATATGTTGAGACGTTTCTTAGACAATATAGGTTATGTAAAGATCGAGAGGATGGGGGAAAGTATGAAATAATAGCTCCTGACCCTGAGGATAAGATTCGTTTTTCCCCACTTGAGAAGTCAGAGCGTCATTTCATGTATATATACGAGTGTTTGTTTACTAAGCTAGGGGTGAGTCTTCCTTTTTCTGATTTTGAATCCGAAATCCTTCATCTTTGCAAAGTTGTCCTTTCTCAACTTCATCTCAATCCTTGGGGTTTTATGAAAATTTATCAGTTAATAAATCGGGAGATCGAGCTTGACCTTTCTTTATCTTTCAAAGTCTTCTTTTACCTATTTCAACTTACCAAGCCATTTAGTTCCAAGAAACAAGGCTGGGTTTCTTTTCGAGCTGTTTAGGGAAGAAAAATTTTCTCCATTTTTTACAATTCTTTTCATGATTTCAAAAATTATTTTTTCAAAATCTGATCTATAGAAGGTGTCTGACCTTTCTTTCTGAATGAAAAAGGTGAATCTGTTTTTAGTTTGTACTGGGAAGAGTTCCCCAATATTATCAAATACAATCTTGAGGATTTAGTCGAGGTAGAGTAGTATGTAGTGGCCCTGTTCCAAGAGTGTTGAGGCCGAGCTCCTAACCTTGACATCAAGAAATTTCTGATAGAAAAGTCGAGCTGTGTCCGTACCAAGCTAGGTAGTACTTCTTTGCATTTTGTAGATATCTTCTTGTTGATATTTATTATGTTTATATAACTTGGACTTTATGTTTGGTTTTGTAGTAAGGATGACTAGTGGGTCGAATGCTTTGAAGGATTTGTGTCAGGCCAAGAAGAATTCTGTTGTCCGAGCTATCCAATTGAAAAAGGCCGGCAAGTCAGGTGACCTATCCTCTACCCCTAAGTCGGAATTGGGTTCCTCTCAATCTACTAAGGTTCTTCTTGATCCTACCCCTCCTCCTCTTACTGTTTAGACTACCCCTCTGTGCCTCTTTTTTCTGAGTCGAGTTCAAAAAAGCATAAGACTTTTGAGTCCAACAGTGTATATGACCAAGGTTTCAATGCTGTGGCCTTCTATGAAAAACACATCCTTCCTCATAGTTTTATAAGCATGGATGATGTTTTCATAAAAATCATATTCATGTGTTGGCTTGAGGAGGTATATTGACGACTAGGGTTTGTTCTGCCTTATTAAAATAGCTTGAGGAGACTCTCCTTGGTGTCATATTTGCAAGAGGCCAGGCAGGAGTTGGAGAAGGAGAAAAAGTTCTTTCTGTTGATCTTTTAAAATTTTGGGAGAAAGTGAAGCAATCTAAAGTTGTCTGTGTCATGGCAGAGGGTCTGGAAAAGAAGGCTGAGGAAAGCTATACTCGTATGTTTGGGGAGAAATTAGATTTGAAGGATGAGGTTGTCAGATTAAAGGATGAGTAAGCAAATCTAGAGGAGTCAATTGCCCAAGGTATGGATGAAATGACTAAGAATCTGAAAGCTCAGTTTTGAGTTCTGGCTCCCAAGATGGACCTCTCTCCTATCGACCTCGATAAGGTTATGGTTGACGGGAGGATTGTCCCTCTTACAGATGATGACCTTCCTTCTGAAGATCCAAAGACATCAAGTGCCCGAACTTTGGAAACCTCCCAAAGCTTCTCAACTCGAATGGATGAAGACCCTCCTTCCTCTTCAGACCCTATTGCTGAGACTCTCCCAAGGAGCCAAGCTGAAGAGATAGCTTATGTGATCGTTGATGAATAGGATCCTTCTTAGTTGCTTTTTCTCAAACTTTTTGGTATTCTATGGCCCAGCTTGTGGGTCTTTAAATAATTTATATTTGTAATAGTTGTAGTTGGATATTTTGTCTTTGTTCGGGCTCTTAAAAATTTTTCCACAATTTATTTCGTGGGAGCACTTATTTTGATTTTACAAATATCTTTTGAACATCTTAGCTTGAATTATCTGTATTGTTGTAACTACTTTAAGCTTTTTGTAGTGAAAAATTTGAACAAGTTATTGATGACTCTCTATTTAAACTGATTTATTCAGATTTTCCTAAGAGGTTAGATAACAAGTTCTACCTACGGATGTCGGGCATTTATTTGGATTATTATTTTGTAATGATCCTTTACAAGTTCGAGATTATGTGTTCCCTTAGTTGGGAAATTCCGTTGGCTAGGTGCTGACTTTAAATGGTCGGTTATATCAAGTTACTTTTGCAATTTGTTTTAGGCTCACCTCTTTTACTAAGTTTCTTTTAAGTAGCTTTAATGAGGTTACGCCAAGATTTGCTTATATAATTTCTTACACTAATTTAGACCTCATCGCTTCATCTTGCCGACCATCTAAGTCGGGCAATGATTTTCGTGCTTTTTCGAGCTTAAATCAATGGAATAAAGGATGAATTATCATTAATGGAAATAATTTACAAGTGTTATTTGCTACTAAGAGTTTTCTTTACGTCTAATTCCTAGTCCTTGTTATGATGTCTCGTTAAAATCCCCTCCAAAAAAATCCTTTTCGGAAAAAATCATGAAGTCGGGAAAAAAAGTACATCAGGGAACAAGGTTTGCTTTCTAACTGTAGTACCTTTTTATGTTACATGCGTGCCATGACCTTGGGATTTCGTTCCCTTATAGTTCAGACACTTTAAAGTAACCCTTTTTCAAGACTTCAATGATCTTGTAAGGTCCTTTCTTGAATGAGGCGTTATTTGATATGCCCACAAGACTTGGGAAAGCTCTTTGTCCCATGCACCATTTGCATCTTGTAGTCTTCGTTTGAGCCCATCCAGTATGACTTTATTCGCAGTTTCTGCATGTCCATTGGCCTGGGAATGCTCTACCGACATGAATTGATGCTTAATCTTGAGGCTTCCCACCAAACTTCTGAAGGTTGAGTTGATAAACTGGGATCATTGTCTGTGATGATCGAGTATGGGATGCCGAACCGGGTAACAATGTTCTTGTAGAGGAATTTCTGACTTTTTTGGGCCGTGATAGTTGCTAGAGGTTCTACCTCTATCGACTTAGTAAAATAATCAATACTGACTATGAGGTATTTCACATGTCCAGGTGCTTAAGACAATGGTCCGAGTAGATCCAGGCCCCATTTTGCGAATGGCCATTGTGAGATGATGTTGATAAGCTCTTCTGGTGGTGCCACATAGAAATTGGCATATTTTTGGTAGGGTAACATCTCTTAACAAAGTTGGCTACTTCCTTTTGTAAGATCAGTCAGTAAAAGCCTGCTCGCAAGACTTTCTTAGCTAGTGATCTAGCTCCCAAGTGATTTTTATAAATTATACTATGGACTTCTTCTAAGACTTCTTCTGTCAACAAGGTTGGAACACACTTTAGAAAAGGTGGAGACTCCTCTTCTATAGAGTACATTATGAACCAAAGTATTGTTTTGTGTGTCCCTTATGAGTCTTCTCACCTTTTTTTCCTTTTCAAGGAGGACATCGAATTTGAGGTATTAGATAATAGGAGTCATCCAACCCAAATTCAGGTTTGTGACTGTCAGCACGTCCAATCTGTTGACTTCTTTGATCATTGATGGGGTGTGGAGGGTTTCCTAAATTAGACATTTATTGTTGCTCCTTGGCTTGGTGTTGGCCAATTTAGAGAGAGCATCAACTCGACTGTTTAATTTTCGAGTTATGAGCCTAACCTCTGCTTCCTGTAATTAAGCTAATTGTTCTAGTGTTTCTTCTAAGTACTTCTCCATGCTGGGATATTTGGCTTGGTAAGTTCCCTTTATCTGAGAAGTTATTACCCGAGAGTCACTAAACACTATGATTTTTGCTGCCCCGACTTTTTTGGCTAGCCTCAAGCCAACAAGCAGGACTGCATATTCCGTTTGGTTTGTTGGAAGCTAGAAACTCAAATTTTAGCGAGAGCTTTATTTGAGTTCCTTCTTCATTTTCAAGTATAATTCTTGCTCTACTTCTAGCTTTATTTGACGATCTATCTACATATAGATGCTAGGCTGTAGAGTCCCCTTGAACTCCTGTCTATTCGGTCAAAAAGTCGGCCAAATATTTTGATTTGATTGCTGTATGAGTTTCGTATTTGAGGTCGAACTTGGACAATTCTACAGCCCATTATAGCATTCGACCCACGATATTCGTCTTTTGGAGGATATGCTTCATGGGTTAGTTGGTTTGGATTTTTATGCTATGAGCTTGAAAATAAGTGATAAGTGAATATCTTATACACTTTTTCATTGCATTTTCTTAGCATTTGAATTATATTTTAGTTATATTTTAGTAAGCTTTAGTGTAAAATTTATCTTTTGGATGCTACTTTGAGTTTTTATATTTTTCTATGATTTTAGGGGATTTTTGGGTAAATTTGGCAAGATCCTATTTAGAGACGAAGAAAGGATAGCAGATGCTGTCATATCCTGATCTCTGTGCATTCCAATGAGCATATCGTGAGCTACAGAGATCCAATTGATACAGTCTCAATGGCATTGGAAAGCTAACTTCCAGAGATTTCCAGAAATATATAATAGTCTATACTTCTTTTCTAGAATAATTGCCAAAACTGGCATTGAAAGTCCACATATGGAGTTCAACGCCCAAGAAGGACCAGCTTCCAGCGTTGAACGCCCAAGACTGGAGTTCAACGCCCAAAGAGGAGTAAGCCCAGCATTGAACACCCAAAGCTATTGTTTAACACCACCTAGGGAGCAAGGAAACAACATGCTCACCCTCCCTAATGGGCGTTCAATGCCAAGAAGCCCAAGTTGAAAGCCAGGCATACGAAGTAATCACCAAAGTGGGTCCTAAGTGGATTTCATCACTTTTTAGCTTATCTAGTCTTCTCTTTGTAACTTTTAATTTAAAATTAACATTTCTAGGGTTAGTACTTGGCTATTTAAAGAGGATATCACTTAGGATTAGGGACATGCACCATTAGACAGATCTTCTCTATTTTCTCTGTAAATTATGAGCAACTAAACCTCCTAGGTTAAGGTTAGGAGCTCTGCTTGTCCTATGGATTAATATTATTACTTTTTGGCTTTAATATATGTTTGATTCTTTTCTATGATGTATTGTCGTTCTTTAGCTTGATGAATCTGGTGTGGAATGAGAGTTTGACGCCTTGTTCTACATGAGTTCTTGCGAATCCTGACCCAGATAGTATTGAGCTAAAGCTTGAGAATACATCACCTAAAACCAACAACTTATCTGGGCTAATTGGGATATGTGACTGATGAACGGACTTTTAACGGTTTAGAATTCACAAATAAAAGCTCGTTGAAAGTATAGCTCCTAAACCAACAAGAATCCTTTCGTACAAAAATTTGGTTGTCACAAGTAACAAAACTCTAATAGAATTGATATCCGAAGTATTTAAAACTCGAGTCGTCTCTCAAAGAATTACAGGGAGGTGTGCTTATAATTGGTTATGGAAAAGTATGTTTTGGGGGTTTTGGATAAGAGAACAAGAAACAGTAAATTTCAATGAAATAAACTAACAACTAATAAAGGCTCTTAGCAAGGTATGAGAACTAGAAATCCTATCCTAGTTATCCTTATCAATTATGATGAGAATTATCTGTTGCTCCCACTTAGTTAACCCTTACTAAATAAAGGAAAGTCAAGTGGACTAATCAATTTGATTCCTCAAATCCTAGTCAACTCCTAAGGAAAGACTAGCTTTAGATATATCGATATCCAAATCAATTAGCAACTTTCAATTGCCAATCAACAAAGGAGTTTGATAACTCAAGTGTCACCAATTACTCAACCAAAGCCAAAAGGATAAAAAGCTACTCTAGAATCCACCCAAACATTTTATCAAACACTTGGAAGGCACAACATAAAAACATAGAAAACTAGCAAGGAATATTAAATCCAAACAATCAATTGCATTAATGGGGAAAATTGAATCTAACAACAAAAGTTCATAAACTAAACTAATAACAATGAGTAATCAATAAGAGTAGAAGAGAAATCCTAAATTGAAAATAGGTAAACCTAAGAATCCTAAAACCTACAGAGAGGAGAGAGCCTCTCTCTCTAGAAACTACATCTAAAACCTAAAATTGAATAATGAGAAGTGAATGATGAATCTCTCCTATTCTACCTCACTCTTAGCCTCTAATCTGTGTTTTCTAGGCCTGGAATTGGGCCAAAAAGAGCCCAGAAATCGCTGAGAGTGATTTCTGAAACTTCTACACGTTGCGCACATCACGTGTACGCGTGGGTCACGCGTGCGCGTCATTTGGCGAAATCCCTTATCACGCGTACGCATCAGTCACGCGTATGCGTTGCTCTTTTTTTTGCACTGGCTACGCGTACGCGTCACGTCTCGCTGGTCAGCTTCATTATTCCTTTATGTTCCTTCCATTTTTGCAAGCTTCCTTTCCATTCTCCAAGTCATTCTTGCCCTATAAATCCTAAAACATTTATCACACCGATCACGGCATCGAATGGTATAAAGGAGACTTAAAACACATAAACTAAAGACTTTAGGAAGCAAGTTTTAAACCACAGAACAAAACTAGGAAGGAATTGTAAAACTATGCAAATCATATGAATAAGTGGGCAAGGACTTGATAAAAATCACTCAATTGAGCATAAGATAAACCATAAAATAGTGGTTTATCAACCTCCCCATACTTAAACATTAGCATGTCCTCATGCTTAGCTCAAGAGAAGCTATTAAGGAATGAAGGCAAAATGGTAGGATGTATGGAATGCAATGCAGTCTATCTAGATGTGAGCTACCTATATGCATCATGATATTTTAGTTACTATTTCTCTATATATGTATATAAGCATACATGTGGTCAGAATGAGTCAAATTCCCAAGAAATCATATATGTATAATCAAAGGCTAATTTAATCATATCAACAACACATTCACAGTTGAATTGAGTTGATCAAAAGAGTTCACAACTTGCAAGACAGGTAATGATCAAGTATGGACATATGAAAATGAACAATTGAACCCATATAGAAATGAGCAATTAAACCCTCACTGGTAGTGTATATGCACTCTGATCACTGATGAGCGGATAATTTATACGCTTTTTGACATTGTTTTTAGATAGTTTTTAGTATAATCTAGCTACTTTTAGGGATGTTTTTATTAGTTTTTATGCTAAATTCACATTTCTGGACTTTACTATGAGTTTGTGTGTTTTTCTGTGATTTTAGGTATTTTCTGGATGAAATTGAGGGACCTGAGCAAAACTCTGATAAAAGGCTGACAAAGGACTGCTGATGCTGTTGGAATCTGACCTCCTTGAACTCAAAATAGATCTTCTGAAGCTACAAAACTCAAAATGGCGCGCTCTCAACAGCGTTGGAAAGTAGACATCCAGAACTTTCCAGCAATATACAATAGTCCATACTTTATTCGAAATTAGATGACGTAAACTAGCACTCAACGTCAGTTCCATGCTGCATTCTAGAGTCAAACGCCAGAAACACGTCACGAACCAGAGTTGAATGCCCAAAACACGTTACAACTTGGCGTTCAACTCCAAGAGAAGCCTCAGCTTGTGGATAGATCAAGCTCAACCCAAGCACACACCAAGTGGGCCCCGGAAGTGAATTTATGCATCAATTACTTACTTCTATAAACCCTAGTAGCTAGTTTAGTATAAATAGAACTTTTTACTAGTTTATTAGATATCTTTGATCAGTTTATGCGATCTTAGACATTGGGGGCTGGCCATTCGGGCATGCCTAGACCTTCATCACTTATGTATTTTCAACGGTGGAGTTTCTACACACCATAGATTAAGGGTGTGGAGTTCTGCTGTACCTCAAGTTTTAATGCAAGTACTACTATTTTCTATTCAATTCGACTTACTCTTACTCTAAGATATTCGTTGCACTTCAACATGATGAATGTGATGATCCATGACACTCATCATCATTCTCACCTATGAACGTGTGACTGACAACCACTTCCATGCAACCTTAGGCCGGGCGCATATCTCTTGGATTCCTTAATCAGAATCTTCGTGGTATAAGCTAGAATTGATGGCGGCATTCATGGGAATCCGGAAAGTCTAACCTTGTCTGTGGTATTCCGAGTAGGATTCCGGAATTGAATGACTGTGACGAGCTTCAAACTCGCAATTGCTGGGCGTGATGACAAACGCAAAAGAATCAAGGGATTCTATTCCAACATGATCGAGAACCGACAGATGATTAGCCGTGCTGTGACAGAGCATTTGGACCATTTTCACTGAGAGGATGGGATGTAGCCATTGACAACGGTGATGCCCTACATACAGCTTGCCGTAGAAAGGAGTGACAAAAATGGGATAAAAGCAGTAAGAAAGCAAAGATTCAGAAGGAACACAGCACCTCCATACACCTATCTAAAATTTCCACCATTGAATTACATGAGTAACTCTATCTTTATTTTCTGTTTAAATTTATTATTATTATTCGAAAATCCAATAATCTCTTAATATAGTTGAATCCGCCTGACTGGGATTTACAAGATGACCATAGCTTGCTTCATACCAACAATCTCTGTGGGATCGACCCTTACTCACGTAAGGTATTACTTGGACGACCCAGTACACTTGCTAGTTAGTTGTGCGGAGTTGTGACAAAGTGAGATTCACGTTTGAGACCACCAAGTCTTTGGAGCCATTGTTGATGATCACAATTTCAGCTACCAAGTTTTTGGCGCTGTGGCCGGGGATTGTTCGAGTATGAACAACTGACGGTTCATCTTGTTGCTCAGATTAGGTAATTTTCTTTTTGTTTTAGTTTTAAAAACTTTTCAAAAAAATCTTTCAAAAAAATTTTTTTTCTTTATTTTTGTTTTTCTAAAGAATATTTTCAAAAAATTTATTAAGAAAATACAAAAAAATCATAAAATCATAAAAATCAAAAATATTTTTTGTTTCTTGTTTGAGTCTTGAGTCAATTTTTAAGTTTAGTGTCAATTGCATGTTTTAAAAATTATTATGCATTTTTCGAAAAATTCTTGCATTCATAGTGTTCTTCATGATCTTCAAGTTGTTCTTGGTAAATCTTCTTGTTTGATCTTGATGTTTTCTTATTTTGTGTCTTTTATTGTTTTTCATATGCATTTTTGCATTCATAGTATCCATGCATTAAAGAATTCTAAGTTTGGTGTCTTGCATGTTTTCTTTGCATAAAAAATTTTTCAAAAATATGTTCTTGATGTTCATCATGATCTTCAAAGTGTTCTTGGTGTTCATCTTGACATTCATAGTATTCTTGCATGCATCATGAGTTTTGATTCATAATTTTCATGTTGTGAGTCATTTTTGTTGTTTTTCTCTCTCATCATTAAAAATTCAAAAATAAAAAATATCTTTTCCTTATTTCTCTCCAAATTTTCAAAAGTTTGGGTTGACTTAGTCAAAAATTTTTAAAATTAGTTGTTTCTCATAAGTCAAGTCAAATTTTCAATTTTAAAAATCTTATCTTTTCAAAACTTTTTTCAAAAATCAAATCTTTTTCATTTTAATCTTATTAATTTCAAAAATTTTAAAAAATTTTTCAAAAATCTTTTTCTTAATATTATTTCAAATTTTTGAAAATAATGCTAACAATTAATGTGATTGATTTAAAAATTTGAAGTTTGTTACTTTCTTGTTAAGAAATGTTCAATCTTTAAATTCTAGAATCATATCTTTTAGTTTCTTGTTAGTCAAGTAATTAATTTTAATTTTAAAAATTAAATCTTTTTCAACCATATCTTTTTATCACATCTTTTTATCTTATCTTTTTATCATATCTTTTTCAAAATTTTATCTTTTTCAAAAATTTGATTTCAAAATATCTTATCTAACTTCTTATCTTCTTATCTTTTCAAATTTGATTTTAATATCTTTTTCAACTAACTAATTAACTTTTTGTTTGTTTCTTATCTTTTTCAAAACCACCTAACTACTTTTCCCTCTCTAATTTTCGAAAATACCTCCCCTCTTTTTCAAAAATTCTTTTTAATTAATTAATTGTTTTAAATTTCAATTTTAATTTTATTTCACCTTTAATTTTCGAAAATCACTAACTACTTTTTAAAATTATTTTCAAAATCTTCCCTCTCCTCTTCTTCTATTTATTTAGTTATTTACTAACACTTCTCTTCACCTCTCTTCATTTCCAATCACTACCCTTATCCTTACCCTTGTGTTTGGATTATCCCTTCTTCTTAATCCTTATCCCCTTTCTTCTTCTACTAATAATAAGAATCCTCTTTACTGTGATATAGAGGATTCCTCTTCCTTTTCTTTTTCTCTTCTCTTGCATATGAGCAGGAACAAGGAAAAAGGCACTCTTGTTGAAGATAATCCTGAACCTGAAAGGACTCTAAAGAGGAAACTAAGAAAAGCTAAATTACAACAATCCAGAGGCAACCTTTCTGAAATTTTCGAACAAGAGAAGGAGATGGCAGCCGAATTGGTGGACGAAATTGTGATCACTACAACTTCGCACAACTAACCAGCAAGTGTACTGGGTCGTCCAAGTAATAAACCTTACGCGAGTAAGGGTCGATCCCACAGAGATTGTTGGTATGAAGCAAGCTATGGTCACCTTGTAAATCTTAGTCAGGCAAACTCAAATGGTTATGAATGATGAATAAAACATAAAGATAAAGATAGAGATACTTATGTAATTCATTGGTGAGAATTTCAGATAAGCGTATGAAGATGCTTGGTCCCTTCCGTCTCTCTGCTTTCCTACTGTCTTCATCCAATCCTTCTTGCACCTTTCCATGGCAAGCTGTATGCAAGGGTTTCACCGTTGTCAGTGGCTACCTCCCATCCTCTCAGTGGAAATGTTCAACGCACCCTGTCACGGCACGGCTATCCATCTGTCGGTTCTCAATCAGGCCGGAATAGAATCCAGTGATTCTTTTGCGTCTGTCACTAACGCCCCGCCCTCAGGAGTTTGAAGCTCGTCACAGTCATTCAATCATTGAATCCTACTCAGAATACCACAGACAAGGTTTAGACCTTCCGGATTCTCTTGAATGCCGCCATCAGTTCTAGCTTATACCACGAAGATTCCGGTTAAAGAATCCAAGAGATATCCACCCAATCTAAGGTAGAACGGAGGTGGTTGTCAGGCACACGTTCATGGGTGAGAATGATGATGAGTGTCACGGATCATCACATTCATCAAGTTGAAGAACAAGTGATATCTTAGAATAAGAACAAGCGGAATTGAATAGAAGAACAATAGTAATTGCATTAATACTCGAGGTACAGCAGAGCTCCACACCTTAATCTATGGTGTGTAGAAACTCCACCGTTGAAAATACATAAGAACAAGGTCTAGGCATGGCCGTGAGGCCAGCCTCCCAATGATCAAAAGATCTAAAGATCAAAAGATTCCAAAGATCAGAAGATCAAAATACAATAGTAAAAGGTCCTATATATATAGAACTAGTAGCCTAGGGTTTACAGAGATGAGTAAATGACATAAAAATCCACTTTCGGGCCCACTTGGTGTGTGCTTGGGCTGAGCATTGAAGCATTTTCGTGTAGAGACTCTTCTTGGAGTTAAACGCCAGCTTTTATGCCAGTTTGGGCGTTTAACTCCCATCCTTGTGCCAGTTCCAGCGTTTAACGCTGGGAATTCTGAGGGTGACTTTGAACGCCGGTTTGGGCCATCAAATCTTGGGCAAAGTATGGACTATCATATATTTCTGGAAAGTCCAGGATGTCTACTTTTCAACGCCGTTGAGAGCGCGCCAATTGGGCTTCTGTAGCTCCAAAAAATCCACTTCGAGTGCAGGGAGGTCAGAATCCAACAGCATCTGCAGTCCTTTTTAGTCTCTGAATCAGATTTTTGCTCAGGTTCTCAATTTCAGCCAGAAAATACCTGAAATCACAGAAAAACACACAAACTCATAGTAAAGTACAGAAAAGTGAATTTTAACTAAAAACTAATAAAAATATACTAAAAACTAACTAGATCATACTAAAAACATACTAAAAACAATGCCAAAAAGCGTACAAATTATCCGCTCATCACAACACCAAACTTAAATTGTTGCTTGTCCTCAAGCAACTGAAAATCAAATAAGATAAAAAGAAGAGAATATGCAATGAATTCCAAAAACATCTATGAAGATCAGTATTAATTAGATGAGCGGGGCTTTTAGCTTTTTGCCTCTGAATAGTTTTGGCATCTCACTCTATCCTTTGAAATTCAGAATGATTGGCTTCTTTAGGAACTCAGAATCCAGATAGAGTCATTGATTCTCCTAGTTAAGTATGATGATTCTTGAACACAGCTACTTATTGAGTCTTGGCCGTGGCCCAAAGCACTCTGTCTTCCAGTATTACCATCGGATACATACATGCCACAGACACATAATTGGGTGAACCTTTTCAGATTGTGACTCAACTTTGCTAGAGTCCCCAACTAGAGGTGTCCAGGGTTCTTAAGCACACTCTTTTTGCCTTGGATCACAACTTTATTTCTTTCTTTTTCTCTTTTTTTCGTTTTCTTTTCTCCCTTTTTTTTCTCCCTTTTTTTTGTATTCACTGCTTTTTCTTGCTTCAAGAATCATTTTTATGATTTTTCAGATCCTCAGTAACATGTCTCCTTTTTCATCATTCTTTCAAGAGCCAACATTCATGAACCACAAATTCAAAAGACATATGCACTATTTAAGCATACATTCAGAGAACAAAAATGTTGCCACCACATCAAAATAATTAAACTGTTATAAAATTCAAAATTCATGCAATTCTTCTCATTTTTCAATTAAGAACATTTTTCATTTAAGAGAGGTGATGGATTCATAGGACATTCATATCTTTAAGGCATAGACACTAAGACACTAATGATCACAAGACACAAACATAGATAAACATAAGCACTAAAATTCGAAAAACAGGATAATAAAGAACAAGAAAATTAAAGAACGGGTCCACCTTAGTGATGGCGGCTTGTTCTTCCTCTTGAAGATCCTATGGAGTGCTTGAGCTCCTCAATGTCTCTTCCTTGTCTTTGTTGCTCCTCTCTCATGATTCTTTGATCTTCTATAATTTCATGGAGGAGAATGGAATGTTCTTGGTGCTCCACCCTTAGTTGTCCCATGTTGGAACTCAATTCTCCTAGGGAGGTGTTTAATTGCTCCCAATAGTTTTGTGGAGGAAAGTGCATCCCTTGAGGCATCTCAGGGATTTGATGATGAGAGGGGTCTCTTGTTTGCTCCATCCTCTTCTTAGTGATGGGCTTGTCCTCATCAATGGGGATGTCTCCCTCTATGTCAACTCCAACTGAATAACAGAGGTGACAAATGAGATGAGGAAAGGCTAACCTTGCCAAGGTAGAGGACTTGTCCGCCACCTTATAAAGTTCTTGGGATATCACCTCATGAACTTCTATTTTTTCTCCAATCAGGATGCTATGAATCATGATAGCCCGGTCTATAGTAACTTCGGACCGGTTGCTAGTGGGAATGATTGAGCGTTGGATAAACTCCAACCATCCCCTAGCCACGGGTTTGAGGTCATGCCTTCGCAATTGAACCGACTTTCCTCTTGAATCTCTCTTCCATTGGGCGCCCTCTTCACAAATGACTGTGAGGACTTGGTCCAACCTTTGATCAAAGTTGACCCTTCTAGTGTAAGGGTGTTCATCTCCTTGCATCATGGGCAAGTTGAATGCCAACCTTACATTTTCCGGACTAAAATCCAAGTATTTCCCCCGAACCATAGTAAGCCAATTCTTTGGATCCGGGTTCACACTTTGATCATGGTTCTTGGTGATCCATGCATTGGCATAGAACTCTTGAACCATTAAGATTCCGACTTGTTGAATGGGGTTGGTAAGAACTTCCCAACCTCTTCTTCGGATCTCATGTCGGATCTCCGGATATTCACTCTTTTTGAGTTTGAAAGGGACCTCGGGGATCACCTTCTTCAAGGCCACAACTTCATAGAAGTGGTCTTGATGCACCCTTGAGATGAATCTCTCCATCTCCCATGACTCGGAGGTGGAAGCTTTTGCCTTCCCTTTCCTCTTTCTAGAGGTTTCTCCGGCCTTGGATGCCATAAATGGTTATGAAAAAACAAAAAGCAATGCTTTTACCACACCAAACTTAAAAGGTTTGCTCGTCCTCGAGCAAAAGAAGAAAGAAGAGAGTAGAAGAAGAAGAAATAGAGAAGATGGAGATGGCCTTGTGGTTCGGCCATAAGGAGGGAGAAGTAGTGTTTAGGTTGTGTGAAAATGAAGGAGTGAAGAAGGGTTTATATAGGAGTGGGGGGAGGGTTATGGTTCGGTCATGTATGGGTGGGTTTGGGAGGGAAAGTGGTTTGAATTTGAATGGTGGGGTAGATGGGGTTTTATGAAGGATGGATGTGAGTGGTGAAGAGAAAGATGGGATTTGATAGGTGAAGGGTTTTTGGGGAAGAGGTGTTGAGGTGATTGGTGAATGGGTGAAGAAGAGAGAGAGAGTGGTGGGGTAGGTAGGGATCCTGTGAGGTCCACAGATCCTGAGGTGTCAAGGAAAAGTCATCCCTGCACCAAGTGGCAAGCAAAATTGCTCTTCATGCCAATTCTGGCGTTAAACGCCGGGCTGGTGCCCCTTTCTGGCGTTTAACACCAACTTCTTGCCCTTTTCTGGCGTTTAACGCTAGTCTGGTGCCCCTTTCTGGCGTTAAACGCCCAGAATGGTGCCAGACTGGGCGTTAAACGCCCATCTGCTAGCCTTACTGGCATTTAAACGCCAGCAGGATCTTCCTCCAGGGTGTGCTATTTTTCTTTCTGTTTTTCATTCTGTTTTTGCTTTTTCAATTGATTTTGTGACTTCTCATGATCATCAACCTACATAAAACATAAAATAACAAAGAAAAATAGATAAAATATAACATTGGGTTGCCTCCCAGCAAGCGCTTCTTTAATGTCAGTAGCTTGACAGAGGGCTCTCATGGAGCCTCACAGATATTCAGAGCAATGTTGGAACCTCCCTACACCAAACTTAGAGTTTGAATGTGGGGGTTCAACACCAAACTTAGAAGTTGGTTGTGGCCTCCCAACACCAAACTTAGAGTTTGACTGTGGGGGCTCTGTTTGACTCTGTTTTGAGAGAAGCTCTTCATGCTTCCTCTCCATGATGACAGAGGGATATCCTTGAGCCTTAAACACCAAGGATTCTTCATTCACTTGAATGATCAATTCTCCTCTGTCAACATCAATCACAGCCTTTGCTGTGGCTAGGAAGGGTTTGCCAAGGATGATGGATTCATCCATGCACTTCCCAGTCTCTAGTACTATGAAATCAGCAGGGATGTAATGATCTTTAACTTTTACCAGAACATCCTCTACAAGTCCATAAGCTTGTTTTCTTGAGTTGTCTGCCATCTCTAGTGAGATTTTTGCAGCTTGCACCTCAAAGATCCCTAGCTTCTCCATTACAGAGAGAGGCATGAGGTTTACACTTGACCCTAGGTCACACAAGGCCTTCTTGAAGGTCATGGTGCCTATGGTACAAGGTATTGAAAACTTACCAGGATCCTGTCTCTTTTGAGGTAATTTCTTCCTAGACAAGTCATCCAGTTCTTTGGTGAGCAAAGGGGGTTCATCCTCCCAAGTCTCATTTCCAAATAACTTGTCATTTAGCTTCATGATTGCTCCAAGGTATTTAGCAACTTGCTCTTTAGTGACATACTCATCCTCTTCAGAGGAAGAATACTCATCAGAGCTCATGAATGGCAGAAGTAAGTCCAATGGAATCTCTATGGTCTCATTTTGAGCCTCAGATTCCCATGGTTCCTCATTGGGGAACTCATTAGAAGTCAGTGGACGTCCATTGAGGTCTTCCTCAATGGCGTTCACTGCCTCTTCCTCCTCTCCTAATTCGGCCATGTTAATGGCTTTGCACTCTCCTTTTAGAATTTTTTTCTGTATTGCTTGGAAGAGTGCTAGGAGGGAGTTCAGTAATTTTCTTACTCAGCTATCCCACTTGTGCCTCCAAATTTCTAATGGAGGACCTTGTTTCAGTCATGAAACTTTGAGTGGTTTTGATTAGATCAGAGACCATGGTTGCTAAGTCAGAGTTGTTCTGCTTAGAACTCTCTGTCTGTTGCTGAGAAGATGATGGAAAAGGCTTGCCATTGCTAAACCTATTTCTTCCACCATTATTGAAGCCTTGTTGAGGTCTCTGTTGATCCTTCCATGAGAGATTTGGATGATTTATCCATGAAGGATTATAGGTGTTTCCATAGGGTTCTCCCATGTAATTCACCTCTTCCATTGAAGGGTTCTCAGGATCATAAGCTTCTTCTTCAGATGAAGCTTCCTTAGTACTGCTTGGTGCACTTTGCATTCCAGACAGACTTTGAGAAATCATATTGACTTGTTGAGTCAATATTTTGTTCTGAGCCAATATGGCATTCAGAGTGTCAATCTCAAGAATTCCTTTCTTCTGATTTGTCCCATTGTTCACAGGATTCCTTTCAGAAGTGTACATGAATTGGTTATTTGCAACCATTTCAATTAGTTCCTGAGCTTCTGTAGGCGTCTTCTTCAGATGAAGAGATCCTCCAGCAGAGCTATCCAAAGACATCTTGGACAGTTCAGACAGACCATCATAGAAAATACCTATGATGCTCCATTCAGAAAGCATATCAGAGGGACACTTTCTGATTAATTGTTTGTATCTTTCCCAAGCTTCATAGAGGGATTCTCCTTCCTTCTGTCTGAAGGTTTGGACTTCCACTCTAAGCTTACTCAATTTTTGAGGTGGAAAGAACTTTGCCAAGAAGGCATTGACTAGCTTTTCCCAAGAGTTCAGGCTTTCTTTAGGTTGTGAATCCAACCATGTCCTAGCTCTGTCTCTTACAGCAAAAGGGAATAGCATAAGTCTATAAACCTCAGGGTCAACCCCATTAGTCTTGACAGTGTCACAGATTTGCAAGAACTCAGCTAAGAACTGATGAGGATCTTCCAATGGAAGTCCATGGAACTTGCAATTCTGTTGCATTAGAGAAACTAATTGAGGCTTAAGCTCAAAGTTGTTTGCTCCAATGGCAGGGATAGAGATGCTTCTCCCATAGAAGTCGGGAGTAGGTGCAGTAAAGTCACCCAGCACCTTTCTTGCATTGTTGGCATTGTTGTTGTTTTCGGCTGCCATGGGTTCTTCTTCTTTGAAGATTTCTGTTAGGTCATCTACAGAGAATTATGCCTTAGCTTCTCTTAGCTTTCACTTCAAGGTCCTTTCAGGTTCAGGATTAGCCTCAACAAGAATGCTTTTGTCTTTGCTCCTGCTTATATGAAAGAGAAGAGAACAAGGAAATATGGAATCCTCTATGTCACAGTATAGAGATTCCTTGAGGTGTCAGAGGAAAAGAAAAATAGAACGCAGAAGTAGAAAATTCGAACTTATCAAGAAAGATGGAGTTCGAATTGTTCATTAAGGAATAGTGTTAGTCCAAAAATAGAAGGATGTGAGAAGTGGGGAAGTAATTTTCGAAAATTAAGTAAAAGATTTTGAAAACATTTTGAAAAACACTAATTGATTTTCGAAAACCATTGGTGGAAAAGAAATCAAGTGATTTTTGAAAAAGATTTTGAAATTAGAAAATAAAAAGATTTGATTGAAAACTATTTTTGAAAAAGATGTGATTAAAAAGATATGATTGGTTTTAAAAAGATGTGATTGAGAAGATATGATTTGAAAAACATTTTGAAAAGCTTTGATTTTAAAAATTAATAACTTGGCTAACAAGAAAAGATATGATTCAAACATTAAACCTTTCTCAACAGAAAAGGCAACATACTTGAAATGTTGAATCAAATCATTAATTGATAGCAAGTATCCTTAAAAATAGAAAGAAATTGATTTTGAAAGAGATTTGATTGAAAAGATATGATTTGAAAAAGATTTGATTTTGAAAAGATTTTGAAAACTAAAAAAAAAAATTTGATTTGAAAACAAAATCTTCCCTCTTGTGCCATCCTGGCGTTAAACGCCCAGAATGGTACACATTCTGGCGTTTAACGCCCAAACTACTACCCTTTTGGGCGTTAAACGCCCAGCCAGGCACACTGGCTGGCGTTTAAACACCAGTTTGCCTTCCTCACTGGGCGTTTTGAACGCCCAGCTTTTTCTGTGCAATTCCTCTGCTGAATGTTCTGAATCTTCAATTCTCTGTATTATTGATTTGAAAAGACACAAATTAAAAATATTTTTGGATTTTTAATAATGAGGAATAATCAAAATGCAACTAAAATCAAATAACAATGCATGCAAGGCACCAAACTTAGCAGTTTGTATACTACTGACACTAACAAAATGAGAATGCATATGAGACACATAAACACTCAAGTCAAGAGAATTTAAAAATCAGAGCAATGAAATCATCAAGAACAACTTGAAGATTAATGAAGACACATGCATGAATGCAAAAGGAGCAGAAACATACAATTGACACCAAACTTAAAATGAGACTCTGGACTCAAACAAGAAATATTTTTGGATTTTTTTGAAAATTAAGTGGAAAAAGAAAATAAAGGTATCAAAATTCTTAATGAGAATTCCAGGAATCATGCAATGTTAGTCTAAAGCTTTAGTCTAAAGAAATTAGACATGGTTGAACAAGCTTCAGCAGGACATTGCATTCAAGAGCTAAATTGATGAAAATCAATCAGCTTTGGTGATGATAAGAACATCACCTTGAAACACTAGAATTCATTCTTAAGAACTCTGAAGAAAAAAATACCTAATCTAAGCAACAAGATGAACCGTCAGTTGTCCATACTCGAACAATCCCCGGCAACGGCGCCAAAAACTTGGTGGATGAAATTGTGATCACTACAACTTCACACAACTAACCAGCAAGTGTACTGGGTCGTCCAAGTAATAAACCTTACGCGAGTAAGGGTCGATCCCACAGAGATTGTTGGTATGAAGCAAGCTATGGTCACCCTGTAAATCTTAGTCAGGCAAACTCAAATGGTTATGAATGATGAATAAAACATAAAGATAAAGATAGAGATACTTATGTAATTCATTGGTGAGAATTTCAGATAAGCGTATGAAGATGCTTGGTCCCTTCCGTCTCTCTGCTTTCCTACTGTCTTCATCCAATCCTTCTTGCACCTTTCCATGGCAAGCTGTATGCAAGGGTTTCACCGTTGTCAGTGGCTACCTCCCATCCTCTCAGTGGAAATGTTCAACGCACCCTGTCACGGCACGGCTATCCATCTGTCGGTTCTCAATCAGGCCGGAATAGAATCCAGTGATTCTTTTGCGTCTGTCACTAACGCCCCGCCCTCAGGAGTTTGAAGCTCGTCACATTCATTCAATCATTGAATCCTACTCAGAATACCACAGACAAGGTTTAGATTTTCCGGATTCTCTTGAATGCCGCCATTAGTTCTAGCTTATACCACGAAGATTCCGGTTAAAGAATCCAAGAGATATCCACCCAATCTAAGGTAGAACGGAGGTAGTTGTCAGGCACACGTTCATGGGTGAGAATGATGATGAGTGTCACGGATGATCACATTCATCAAGTTGAAGAACAAGTGATATCTTAGAATAAGAACAAGCGGAATTGAATAGAAGAATAATAGTAATTGCATTAATACTCGAGGTACAGCAGAGCTCCACACCTTAATCTATGGTGTGTAGAAACTCCACCGTTGAAAATACATAAGAACAAGGTCTAGGCATGGCCGTGAGGCCAGCCTCCCAGTGATCAAAAGATCTAAAGATAAAAAGATTCCAAAGATCAGAAGATCAAAATACAATAGTAAAAGGTCCTATATATATAGAACTAGTAGCCTAGGGTTTACAGAGATGAGTAAATGACATAAAAATCCACTTCCGGGCCCACTTGGTGTGTGCTTGGGCTGAGCATTGAAGCATTTTCGTGTAGAGACTCTTCTTGGAGTTAAACGCCAGCTTTTATGCCAGTTTGGGCGTTTAACTCCCATCCTTGTGCCAGTTCCGGCGTTTAACGCTGGGAATTCTGAGGGTGACTTTGAACGCCGGTTTGAGCCATCAAATCTTGGGCAAAGTATGGACTATCATATATTGCTGGAAATCCCAGAATGTCTACTTTCCAACGCCGTTAAGAGCGCGCCAATTAGGCTTCTGTAGCTCCAGAAAATCCACTTCGAGTGCAGGGAGGTCAGAATCCAACAGCATCTGCAGTCCTTTTTAGTCTTTGAATCAGATTTTTGCTCAGGTCCCTCAATTTCAGCCAGAAAATACCTGTAATCCCAGAAAAACACACAAACTCATAGTAAAGTCTAGAAAAGTGAATTTTAACTAAAAACTAATAAAAATATACTAAAAACTAACTAGATCATACTAAAAACATACTAAAAACAATGCCAAAAAGCGTACAAATTATCCGCTCATCACGAATCCAACAACAATAATGCAAGGAGGATGCTTGGTGATTTTACTAAACCTACGTCCAAGTTTGATGGAAGAAGCATCTCAATTCCTGCCATTGGAGCAAACAACTTTGAGCTGAAACCTCAACTAGTTGCTCTAATGCAATAAAACTGCAAGTTTCATGGACTTCCATCAGAAGATCCCTATCAATTTTTAACTGAGTTCTTACAGATTTGTGAGACTGTTAAGGTGAATGGAGTAGATCCTGAAGTCTACAGGCTCATGCTTTTCCCTTTTCCTGTAAGAGACAGAGCTAGAACATGGTTGGACTCACAACCTAAAGATAGCCTGGACTCCTGGGATAAGCTGGTCACGACCTTCTTGGATAAATTCTTTCCTCCTCAAAAGCTGAGCAAGCTTAGAGTGGATGTTCAGACCTTCAAGCAAAAAGATGTTGAATCCCTCTATGAAGCTTGGAAAAGATACAAGCAGATGACGAAAAAGTGTCCTTCTGACATGTTTTCAGAATGGACCATATTAGATATATTCTATTATGGTCTATCTGAGTTTTCCAAAATGTCATTGGACCATTCTGCAGGTGGATCTATTCACCTAAAGAAAACGCCTGCAGAAGCTCAAGAACTTATTGACATGGTTGCAAATAACCAATTCATGTACACTTCTGAGAGGAATTCCGTGAATAATGGGACGCCTCAGAGGAAGAGAGTTCTTGAAATTGATGCTCTGAATGCCATATTGGCTCAGAACAAAGTGTTGAATCAGCAAGTCAACATGATTTCTCAAAGTCTGAATAGATGGCAAAATGCATCCAACAGTACTAAAGAGGCATCTTTTGAAGAAGAAGCTTATGATCCTGAAAACCCTGTAATGGCAGAGGTAAATTACATGGGTGAACCTTATGGAAAAACCTATAATTCATCATGGAGAAACCATCCAAATTTCTCATGAAAGGATCAACAAAAGCCTCAACAAGGCTTTAATAATGGTGGAAGAAATAGGATCAGGAATATCAAGCCTTATCCATCATCTTCTCAGCAACAGACAGAGAATTATGAACAGAATACCTCTAACTTAGCAAACTTAGTCTCTGATCTGTCTAAGGCCACTTTAAGTTTCATGAGTGAAATAAGATCCTCCATTAGAAATTTGGAGGCACAAGTGGGCCAGCAGAGTAAGAAAGTTACTGAAACCCTTCCTAGTACTCTCCCAAGCAATACAGAAGAGAATCCAAAGAGAGAGTGCAAGGCCATTGATATACTCAACATGGCCGAATGGAAGAAGGAGGGAGAGGACGCGAATCCCAATGAGGAAGATCTCATGCGACGTCTCTCAAGTAAGAAGGAGTTCCCTATTGAGGACCCAAGGGAATCTTAGGCTCATATAGAGACCATAGAGATTCCATTAAAGCTCCTTCTGCCATTCATGAGCTCTGAATACTATTCTTCCTCTGAAGAGGATGAATATGTAACTGGAGAGCAAGTTGCTCAATATCTAGGAGCTATCATGAAACTGAATGCCAAGTTATTTGGTAATGAGACTTGGAAAGATGAACCTCCCTTGCTCATTAGTGAACTAGATACCTGGATTCAGCAAACTTTACCTCAAAAGCGACAAGATCCTGGCAAATTCGTAATACCTTGTACCATAGGCACCATGACCTTTGAAAAAGCTCTTTGTGACCTAGGGTCAGGCATAAATCTTATGCCACTCTCTGTAATGGAGAAGCTAGGGATCATTGAGGTACAGCCTGTCTTATTCTCATTACAAATGGCAGACAAGTCAGTAAGACAAGCTTATGGATTGGTAGAGGACGTGTTGGTAAAGGTTGAAGGCCTTTACATCCCTGCTGATTTCATAATCTTAGACACTAGGAAGGAGGGGGATGAATGCTTCATCCTTGGAAGACCTTTCCTAGCCACATCAGGAGCTGTGATAGATGTTAACAGAGGAGAATTAGTCCTTCAATTGAATGGGGACTATCTTGTGTTTAAAACTCAAGGATCTTCTTTAACAATGGAGAGGAAGCATGAAAATTTTCTCTCAGTACAGAGTCAAACAGAGCCCCCATAGTCAAACTCTAACTTTGGTGTTGGGAGGCCACAACCAAACTCTAAGTTTGGTGTTGAATCCCCACAACCAAACTCTAAGTTTGGTGTTGGGACTACACAACATTGACCTGATCACTTGTATGGCTCCATGAGAGCCCACTGTCAAGCTATTGACATTAAAGAAACGCTTGTTGGGAGGCAACCTAATTTTTATTTATCTAATTTTATTTTCATTGTTCTTTTATGTTTTATTAGGTTCATGATCATGTGGAGTCACGAAAAAAATATTAAAATTAAAAATAGAATAAAAAATAGCAGAATAAAAATCACACCCTGGAGGAAGGACTTACTGGCGTTTAAACGCCAGTAAGGAGCATCTGGCTGGTGTTCAACGCCAGAACAGAGCATGGATCTGGCGTTGAACGCCAGAAACAAGCAACACCCTGGCATTCAAACGCCAGGAATGCACACTGAGGAGAGCTGGCGCTGAACGCCAGAAACAAGCATGGAACTGGCGTTCAACGCCAGAAACATGCTGCACATGGGCGTTCAACGCCCAGAACATGCATCACTTCGGCGTTTAAATGCCAGAATTGCATGCAAAGGCATTTTACATGCCTAATTGGTGCAGGAATGTAAATCCTTGACACCTCAGGATCTGTGGACCCCACAGGATCATCTCAGGATCTGTGGACCCCACAGGATCCCCACCTACTTCAACTCACCTTCTCTCTTCTCCACCAATCACCTTAATCTCTCTTCCCCATTACCTCTTCACCAGTCACATCCATCATCTCTTTCCCACCTAAACCCACCCTACATAGCCAAATACACACCTCTCCCCCTCTCCTCCATATCTTCTTCTTCTTCTTTCTTCTTTTGCTCGAGGGCGAGCAACATTCTAAGTTTGGTGTGGTAAAAGCATAGCTTTTTGCTTTTCCATAACCATTGATGGCACCAAAGGCCAGAAAAACCTCCAAAAAAAGAAGAAGAAAAAGGAAAAACAAAAGCTTCCACCTCTGAGTCATGGAAAATAGAGAGATTTATCTCAAGGGTCCATAGCTCAGTAATAGAGTATTTGACTGCACATCAAGAGAGCATGAGGAATTCTCTCATCAAGAAATCCCGGAGATACCTCAGGGGATACATGTTTCTCCACATAATTATTGGGAGCAACTAAGGATAGGAACACCAAAATCACTAGGAATCATGCAACAAAGGCAAGGAAGAGACATAGAAGAACTCAAGGACATCATTGGTTCTTCAAGAAGAAAGCCCCACCATCACAAAGGTGGACTCATTCCTTGTTCTTAATTTTTTCTGCTTTTTGGTTTCTTTATGTTAAATGTCTATCTATGTTTGTGTCTTCATTATATGATCATTAGTATTTAGTAACTATGTCTTAAGGCTATGAATAATTCCATGAATCCTTCACCTTTCTTAAATAAAACATGTTTTTAATTCAAAAGAACAAGAAGTACATGAATTTCGAAATTATCCTTGAATTTAGTTTAATTATATTAATGTGGTGACAATACTTTTTGTTTTCTGAATGAATGCTTGAACAATGCATATTTTTGATCTTGTTGTTTATGAATGTTAAAATTGTTGGCTCTTGAAAGAATGATGAAAAAGAGAAATATTATTGATTATCTGAAAAACCATGAAATTGATTCTTGAAGCAAGAAAAAGCAGTGAAAAACAAAAGCTTGCGAAAAAAAAGTGGCGAAAAAAATTAGAAAGAAAAAGAAAAAGCAAGCAGAAAAAGCCAATAGCCCTTAAAACCAAAAGGCAAGGGTAAAAAGGATCCAAGGCTTTGAGCATCAATGGATAGGAGGGCCCAAGGAAATAAAATCCAGGCCTAAGTGGCTAAATCAAGCTGTCCCTAACCATGTGCTTGTGGCATGCAGGTCCAAGTGAAAAGCTTGAGACTGAGTGGTTAAAGTCGTGATCCAAAGAAAAAAAAGTGTGCTTAAGAGCTCTGGACACCTCTAACTGGGGACTTTAGCAAAGCTGAGTCACAATCTGAAAAGGTTCACCCAGTTATGTGTCTGTGGCATTTATGTATCCGGTGGTAATACTGGAAAACAAAATGCTTAGGGCCACGACCAAGACTCATAAAAGTAGCTGTGTTCAAGGATCAACAAACTTAACTAGGAGAATCAATAACACTATCTGAAATTCTAAGTTCCTATAGATGCCAATCATTCTAGACTTCAAAGGAAAAAGTGAGATGCCAAAACTGTTCAGAGGCAAAAAGCTACAAGTCCCGCTCATCTAATTAGAATTAATATTCATTGATATTTTGGGATTTATAGTATATTCTCTTCTTTTTTATCCTAATTTATTTTCAGTTGCTTGGGGACAAGCAACAATTTAAGTTTGGTGTTGTGATGAGCGGATAATTTATACGCTTTTTGGCATTGTTTTTAGATAGTTTTTAGTATAATCTAGCTACTTTTAGGGATGTTTTCATTAGTTTTTATGCTAAATTCACATTTCCGGACTTTACTATGAGTTTGTGTGTTTTTCTGTGATTTCAGGTATTTTCTGGCTGAAATTGAAGGACCTGAGCAAAACTCTGATAAAAGGCTGACAAAGGACTGCTGATGCTGTTGGAATCTGACCTTCCTGCACTCAAAATGAATCTTCTGGAGCTAAAGAACTCCAAATGGCGTGCTCTCAACGGCGTTGGAAAGTAGACATCCAGAGATTTTCAGCAATATATAATAGTTTATACTTTATTCGAAATTAGACGACGTAAACTGGCGCTCAACGCCAGTTCTATGCTACATTCTGGAGTCAAACGCCAGAAACACGTCACGAACCAGAGTTGAACGCCCAAAACACGTTACAACTTGGCATTCAACTCCAAAAGAAGCCTCAGCTTGTGGATAGATCAAGCTCAGCCCAAGCACACACCAAGTGGGCCCCGGAAGTGAATTTATGCGTCAATTACTTACTTCTGTAAACCCTAGTAGCTAGTTTAGTATAAATAGAACTTTTTACTAGTTTATTAGATATCTTTGATCAGTTTATGCGATCTTAGACATTGGGGGCTGGCCATTTGGCCATGCCTGGACCTTCATCACTTATGTATTTTCAATGGTGGAGTTTCTACACACCATAGATTAAGGGTGTGGAGCTCTGCTGTACCTCAAGTTTTAATGCAAGTACTACTATTTTCTATTTCATTCGACTTATTCTTATTCTAAGACATTCGTTGCACTTCAACATGATGAATGTGATGATCCGTGACACTCATCATCATTCTCACCTATGAACGCGTGACTGACAACCACTTCCGTTCTACCTTAGACCGATCGCATATCTCTTGGATTCCTTAATCAGAATCTTCGTGGTATAAGCTAGAATTGATGGTGGCATTCATGGGAATCTGGAAAGTCTAACCTTGTCTGTGGTATTCTGAGTAGGATTCCGGAATTGAATAACTGTGACGAGCTTCAAACTCGCGATTGCTGGGCGTGATGACAAACGCAAAAGAATCAAGGGATTCTATTCCAGCATGATCGAGAATCGACAAATGATTAGCCGTGCTGTGACAGAGCATTTGGACCATTTTCACTGAGAGGATGGGATGTAGCCATTGACAACAGTGATGCCCTACATACAGCTTGCCGTAGAAAGGAGTGACAAAAATGGGATAAAAGCAGTAAGAAAGCAGAGATTCAGAAGGAACACAGCACCTCCATACACCTATCTGAAATTCCCACCATTGAATTACATGAGTAACTTTATCTTTATTTTCTATTTAAATTTATTATTATTATTCGAAAATCCAATAATCTCTTAATATAGTTGAATCCGCCTGACTGGGATTTACAAGATGACCATAGCTTGCTTCATACCAACAATCTCTGTGGGATCGACCCTTACTCACGTAAGGTATTACTTGGACGACCCAGTACACTTGCTGGTTAGTTGTGCGGAGTTGTGACAAAGTGAGATTCACGTTTGAGAGCACCAAGTCTTTGGAGCCATTGTTGATGATCACAATTTCGTCCACCAATCACTTAAGTGTTTGGGGGTTAATCACTATACTCTTTTCTAGTCATGCTTTCTAAACCACTGTTCTTCATCTAACCAATCAACAAATATTTAATATACCAATGCAAACATCATGAGGTCTTTTCAAGGTTATAATGGGGCTAAGGTAAAGGTGAGGGTATATATATATGGCTAAATGAGCTATAAATTGAATCCTTGACTAACCTAAGCTCTCACATAACACACACACACATTCTATATGACTCTAAAATCATGCCTAGCTACCCATAATTTCACTTTGTATGTTGCACCTACTCATGTATTTAAATATTATTTTTATTTCACCTCATATGCATTGATTCTTTTTATTAATCTTATCATTTGAGGTGCTTTCAATCCCCTAAACTTAAACATACACACATTTTTTAAAGCATTATAGCATCAATGCATTTGGTTTTTGTAATTCCATATGAGTAGCATTCAAATTTCCAGTATTCAAATGAAGTAGAGACATAACACATTCCCTATTAACCCATGTTCCCACAATTTTTCCACACTTAGTTGACACACAATCTCTATCTTAAGCTAGCCAAAGATTTAATGGGATAATTAATTGTTTTTCTGCTTAAGGTTAGTGATGTGATAAGTGAGTTAATAACAATTGATGGCCTCAATCACATGTAAGCATGAGTATACTAAATAATGGACATATAGAATGGAACAAAGTAAAGCTTGCAATCATAGAAAAGAAACACACAAGAATAAAGATCATGATTAAATAGGGTAATCATGCAGTTAAGCTAAAAAACTCAGGTTGTGTGTTCTTAGCTCAAAACTATATTCCAACTAAATATACATGTCATATAAGTTACCAAAAAAAAGGTTTTAACTCAATTCAATGTGAATTTTAAATGACCAATTCTAATAAAAAGATATATTCCTAGAAAATTTCATCAACTGACCAACATTTATTTTATATATACTAAATGAGATATTGTGAATATGAAAAACTAAAATATTTTAGTTCATCCCTATTCTCAATCAAACCAACTGCTCATATGTAAGGGATAAACTAAGCTCAATGATCTACATTTTTCCATATCACAACTAGTGCAATTCAAGCTAAATGTCCAAGATATATATACATACAGCACAAAGTGCAATATGCAACCAAGTGAAAATAGATGAGAGTACAATAGAGTAGAGATGTCCAAATACCAAGAGAAAAATAAAATAAAATAAAGAAAAGAAGTCTGAAATAGTTCACCAAAAATATAATCAACGCCAAAGATGGAAACCTCCCCACACTTATATAATAGCATCGTCCTCGATGTTCAATCAGGTCGGGTGGAAAGAGTCATCAGCTCTGAAAGGCTCTGCTGTGGGCTCTGTAGGTGCTGGTGGCTGGACTGGTGCCAGAGGCTCTGTAATCTGTACAGGCTGAGGCTCCTCCTGCTGGATATCTGCTTGGGTCTCTGCCTGGGTCTCTGCCTCTTCGTCCTCGGCCTAGTCATGCTACTCCTCAGAATGCTCAGATGGGGTGTCAGGCTCGGATGGTGTGTCAGGCTCGGAGGGGATGTCAGTGTGTCTAGACTTGATCATTAGCTTCAGATGCTCATAGTGTCACTTATGGCGATGCTCAGATCTCTCATAATGCCGCTGGTTACGATGCTCCATCTGATCCAGGCGGTCAAAGAGGCGTGCACCAAATGGTAGATAGGCTGAAAAGCTGGTGATGGTGCTGCAGGAGTAGATGGGGTTGTAGATGCTGAAGGTACTGCTGAAGATGTGGCAGCGTCAGTAGGGGCGGTAATGGCAGGGACTCTGTGGCATAGAGGACCGAACCACTTGCCGTGCGGTATAATCTTTCTACAGTCGGCAGCCAATGGCTTCTCATCCTCAGGCTCCCAAGGTATCTCAACTCGGTGAGCCAGCTGGGTAATCAGATATGGAAATGAGAGGGTGCCTCAGATATGGACTCGGGACATATACTGTCTGAGGCTACAGAGTGAGGGAATCCATTCATTCATCATTCACTTTTCTAGAAACTACATCTAAAACCTAAAATTGAATAATGAGAAGTGAATGATGAATGAATGGATTTTTCTACTCTGTAGCCTCTAATATGTGTTTTCTGGGCCAAAAACTGGGTCGAAAACAGCCCAAAAATTGCAGCTTTGTCACGCGTACGCGTCATCTATGCGTACGCATGGATTGAACTTTTGCCAGTCACATGTAAGAGTGATCCACGCGTGCGCATCACCTAACAGCATGGAAAATGTGGCAAATTATATATCGTTGCAAAGCCCCGGATGTTAGCTTTCTAACACAACTAAAACCGCTTCATTTGGACCTCTGTAGCTCAAGTTATGTTTGATTGAGTGCAAAGAGGTCAGGGTTGACAGCTTTACAGTTCCTTCAGCTTCTTGTATTCCTTCCACTTTTGCATGCTTCCTTTCCATCCTCTAAGTCATTCCTGCCATGTAATCTCTGAAAATACTTAACACACATATCAAGGCATCGAATGGTAATAAGAGAGGATTAAAATTAGCTAAATTAAGACCAGAGAAACATGTTTTCAATCATAGCACAAAATCAAGAAGGAAAATATAAAACACGCAATTTCAACGAATAAGTGTGAGATTAGTGGATACAATCCACTCAATTAAACACAAGATGTGCCACAAAATAGTGGTGCATCAAATCTCCCCACACTTAAACATTAGCATGTCCTCATGCTAAGCTCAAGAGAAACTATAAGAGTGAAGAGGAATGGTAGAAAGTATGAGATACAACCAATAAATACAACTATATGTTAAGATATTTCTGTCTACTTGGTTAAAAGTAAATAAGCTCTTCAAGAAAAACATAAATTAGATTTCACTAATTCAAATTATACAATAAAAGACAAGTAAACTTGTAAGAAGATAGCTCATGAAAGCAGGGAATATAGAATCAAGCATTGAACCCTCACAGGAAGTGTATATGCACTCTAATCTCTCAAGTGTCTAGGGTATCACTCTACTTTTCTCTAATCATGCTTTCTAAAACTTTGGCAAAAAGAATAATGAGAAGTGAATTATGAATCTCTCCCATTCTGCCTCACTCCCAGCCTCTAATCTATCTTTTCTGGGCCTGGAACTAGGCAAAAAGAGCCCAGAAATCGCTGGGAACTTCTGCACGTGGCGTACATCACGCTTACGCGTGGGTCACGCGTGCGCGTCGTTTGGTGAAATCCCTTATCACGCGTATGTGTCAGTCACGAGTACACGTCGCTCTTTTTTTTTTGCACTGGTCACGTGTACGCGTACTCCACGTGTACGTGTCACGTCTCGTTGGTCAGCTTCATTGTTCCTTTGTGTTCCTTCCATTTTTGCAAGCTTCATTTCCATTCTCCAAGCCATTCTTGCCCTATAAAGCCTGAAACATTTATCACACAAATCACGGCATCGAAAGGTATAAAGGGGACTTAAAACACACAAGTTAAAGACTTTAGGAAGCAAGTTTTAAATCATAGAACAAAACTAGGAAGAAATTGTAAAACCATGCAAATCATATGAATAAGCGGGCAAGGACTTGATAAAATCCACTCAATTGAGCACAAGATAAACCATAAAATAGTGGTTTATCAGTGACATAAAATCTCGTTAGTTTTGGGTAATAAGGTTTCTGTGGCGTTAAGGCTAGAATATTGAGCTTCATTCTCCGATCTGAAATATCTGACCATGTCTGTGGCACTTTAAGTAAGATAAAGGGAGAGTAATGAATTGTGTCTCCTCATTTACACCACTCTGCAGCCTCTAATTTGGAATTTCGAGCCTGACACTGGGTCAAAAAGGGCCCAGAAATCGCCCCCGGCGTATTCTGATATGCAACACGTGACGGCCTTCCATGCGTGCGCGTCGATGTGCATTCCTCTAATCACGTGTACGCATGCTATACACGTGCACATAGCTGCTTTTTCTCCTAACCACGTGTACGCGTGCTTCGCGCATGCGCGACGTTGCTCGCCAATGAAATCTTTAATTCCTTGTTTTTCTTCCTCTTTTACATGCTTTTTTTCCATCCTCTATGTCATTCCTGCCCTGTAATCTCTGAAAACACTGAACACACATATCACAGCATCGAATGGGAATAAGAGAGGATTAAAAATAGTGAATTTAAGGCCAAGGAATCATGTTATCAATCATAGCATCAATTTGGGAAGGAAAATGTAAAACCCTGCATTTCGTATGAATAAGTGTATGAAAAATTTGATAAAATACACTCTATTTAGCACAAGATAAACAATAAAATAGTGGTTTATCAAAGAGTGAATTGCGTGCGCTTCATCCTCGTTCATATTAAAAAACCATTGACAATGGTGTTTGATATGAATTAGTGGAGATTAATTGACCACCACCAATGGCGTTAATCGCTTGCAGCTTTGCCATAGATTGAATCATTCATTGTTAAAGTAGTTAGTAAGAAGTATTAATCCAGAAAGATAAAGCATCTTCAAAGCCTTAACTGATTTCTCATTATTGTTTCTACATCAGTTCTTTATTGCTTTCTTTACTATTTTGTTTTATGTGCTCACAACGACAACCACTATCTTTACTATTTTGTTTTATGTGCAGAATAACTATTGCTTGCTTAATCCAACAGTTCTCGTGGAATCGATCCTCACTCATCTGAGGTATTAGTTGAACAACCAGGTGTACTTGCTGGTGAAGTTGTGTGAGTTCAATTTCGTGCACCAATAAGGTCGGAGTCTTCTAGAGGTAAGGACGAAGGCATAAGCGAACTTTTCTACTTTTAGAAAGTTTAGTTCTACCCTTTGTAAGGCTTTTCTGGTAAAGTAGATAGGTCGTTGTGCATTCATGTCTTCTCAGATGAGGGCAGAGGCTATGGCTTTGCTTACTACTGCTAAGTATAGTATGAATTCCTCTCCTTTTTCAAATCATGTAAAAATTGGTGGTTGACTCAAGAAATTTTTAAAGTCTTGAAAAGCTTGCTCACATTCCTGAGTCCACTCAAATTAGCATCCCTTCTTAAGTATTAAAAACAGAGGTAAAGATTTTAGAGCCGATCTTGCTAGCCATCAGTATAGAGCTTCCAACTTGTCATTCAGTTGCTGAACTTCCTTCAGACAGATCGGATTTTTCATCTCATGTATTACTTTGCATTTATTTGGGTTGGCTTCAATGCCTTTTTGGGTGAGCGTAAATCGCAAGAACTTCCTGACTTCTACTGCGAAGGTGCAATTTAAGGGATTTAGTCTCATCTTGTGCTGCCTTATTGTGTTAAACACTTATGCTAAGTTGGACAATAGATCGGTTTCTTCTTTTGTCTTGATAAGCATGTCATCCACGTAGAACTTTTGATAACTTCCTGAGTTGTGATGAAAACACCTTGTTCATTAATCATTGATACGTGGCTCCAGCATTCTTTAATCCAAAAGGCATTACCACGTAATAATAATTTGCTTTAGGAATAATAAAATAAGTCTTTTCATGATTTGGCTTATACATTGGGATTTGATTGTATCCTGAATATGCGTCCATGAATGATAAGTACTTGTAGCTTGAAGCCGAATCTACCAGAGCGTCTATGCTGGGAAGAGGGTAAGGATCCTTAGGACAAACTTTATTGTGGTAAGTGTAGTTGACACACATTCTAAACTTCCCATTTAGTTTCTTCACGAGCACTACATTGGCTAGCCAAAGTGGGTATTTCACTTCCCTTATGAACTCAGCTTCTAATAATGCTTGGACTTGTTCTTCAACGACTTGTGCCCTTTCGGGTCAGAGCTTTCATCGTTTTTG
Source organism: Arachis hypogaea (assembly GCF_003086295.3). NCBI lineage: Eukaryota > Viridiplantae > Streptophyta > Magnoliopsida > Fabales > Fabaceae > Arachis > Arachis hypogaea. Next base: position 37,417,771 of record NC_092044.1, read on the forward strand.
TTGGATAGCTTGTGACTCATGAGGTCGGGATGTATTTTGAGCATATTAGAGACCTTGCGCGAAGAGGTCGGAATTTTTTTGTAAAATCTTGACGAGATATGCTTTTAACTCTTTATCCAAGTTAGCTCCTACATTTGTTATTTTTCTAACTTGATCTCCGATCTGAACCTCCTCAGTCTTTTCATCGGGTGGTGGTCTCAACTCTTCTCGGATTCGGACACTACCGAGTTCAATGGTATTGACTTCTTTCTCCTTTGTGCAGCCTTGTAGGTTCATGCTTTTATTGTAGCATATTTTTGCCAATTTCTGATCTCTTCTCACTATGGCTATTCCTTCGGTGGTGAAAAATTTTAAGCAAAGGTGAGGAGTAGAGACTACTGTAGCAAGGCAGTTTAGCATTGTCTGACCTATTAGAGCATTCTATGCAGATACTACATCGACCACTATGTAATCTAAACTCAAGGTTCTTGAATTTATACCTTTACCGAAAGTGGTGTATAGTGGAATGAAGCCAAGAGGTTGGATTGGGGTATTTTCCAATCAAAAAAGAGTGTCTGGATATGCCCTTAGTTCCTTTTCTTCTAACCCCAGTTTGTCAAAAGTAGTTTAATTAGGATTTTGGCCAAACTTCCTTGATCCACCAGAGTTCTATGGAGGTTTGCATTAGCAAGTATCATTGTGATCATAACGAGGTCATCGTGCCCCGGGGGTTACCCCTTGAGCATCTTCTTTTGTGAAGGAAATAGTAGGAAAGTTCAAGACTTCAACCTCCTCCCCAACTTGATAGACATTTTTCAAATGCCATTTGCAAGAGGATTTAGTTATTCCTCCTCCTACGGATCCTTTGGCTATCAAGTGAATGTATCTATTAGGAATTCATGGTGGCCGATCTCGTCGACTCCTGTCTTCTTCCTTTCTTTTTCTTTTTCCTTGATCATCTGATCTTTCTGCCAAGTATCTTTCCAATTGGCGTTCCTTGGCCAATTTTTCTATCACATTTTTTAAATCATAAAAATCATTGGTGGAATGTCTGTATATCTTGTGGTATTCATAATATTCTATCCGGCTTCCACCTTCTTTGTTTTTGATGGGCCGAGGAGGTGGAAGCTTCTCGGTATGGTAGATCTCCCTATAAATGTCAATAAGAAAAACTTGTAGTAGGGTGTAGTTGTGATACCTTCGAGGCTTATCCGAGTTGTATTCTTCTTTTTTCTTTGCTTCTTTCTCTTTATCTCGAGCCCAGTAGTGAAAGTTTTGCCTCGAGGCAGGTTCTCTTAGTTGGGCATTCTCTTCCATGTTGATGTATATTTCGTCTTGCTTTGCACCTTGTATAAGGAGGTCAGGTGCCTTTTCAATATAGACTTGGAGAATGGGTCTTCTTTGAGGCCATCAACTCCCCCATTATGACCGCCCTGTAGGCAAGTTTTAAATTTTTAAGTAGGCTTTATTGAATATTTTCATGTAAGCTCAGAGAGTTTTTCCAACCTCTTGCTTAACCTCAAGGAGGCTTGGAGCGTATTTGACCTTGTCTTTCTGGTGGAGAATCAGGTAAGAAAACTCATTGCAAGGTCGTCAAAACAAGTTATAGACCTGGGTGGTCGACTGTCAAACCACTTCATTGTCGCCTTGGTTAGCTGATGACAAGTCATCATATACCCATTTTTTAGGCTAATTTCACTTGTTTTATTAGTCTTTATACACTTTCTTGTATCATAAGTAAGTGATTTGGAGTGAAAATGCATAACTTCTTTAAATCAAACAATCACCATGAAATTGATGTTAACTCATGAGGTTTAAGCTAATTTTGATTGAATTTTAATTGATTTATAAGCCTTGTGAATTTAGTGATACTTGGAGTGGTTATTTTGGTTTAATGTAGGTGAAGAAAAGAATAAAAGAGAAAAATGTGGCCTAAGAAAGCGTGACTAAAGGAGAAGAAAACGTGGTCAAAGGAAGGAGAAGTGTGCCGCATGTAAAGAGGGGAGGCAAGCATTGCCCTCCACAAGGGCACACTGCCCTCTAGGAGGGCAACATAAGGCACTAAAGCATAAAAGGCAACTCTGCCCTGCCCACTACAAGGGCAGAGCACAAATTTGTGCCTTGGAATCAAGAAGAACAAAATGTTGCCCTGCCCTCCTCAAGGGCAGTATCGGGCTCACCAAGGGAAGAAAATCAAAGGAAAATGCCTACAATGCTTGCCATAAGAGTTGAACACGGGACCATGAGGAAGCAAGGAACTAGGCTCCATTATGGTGCCAAGAAAGCCAAGGAAATTGAATAAGCGTGTGTTTCTGCCAGGATTCGAACGCGGGACTTCAGTTTGGAAACACTGCCCTGCCCTCCGCGAGGGCAGGGCAGCATTTTGTTGGTGCACAACTCTGGCGCACCAAGGCACCCTTCTGGCGCACCGCAGCATCATCTGGCAGCACCAGCAGCGCACCACGGCACATTTCTGGCGCACCAATTTTTTCTGCCCTACCCTCCGCGAGGGCAGGGCAGCATCCTGCGCACCACAGCATCATCCGCCCGCACCATGCACGCACCAAGCACCAAATCCTGCCCTGCCCTCCGCAAGGGCAGGGCAGCCTCCTGGAAGCTATTGTTTGTGGGCCAAAAATTGAATTAAAAATCCAATTTAATTCATTTCTTCACCAAATCAAAAGCCCATCCAAATCCCAAGATCCAAGAATAGAAAGTGTATAAATAGGAGCTAGTTTAATGTAATTAGGACCTTTTACTTAGCTTTTGAATTTTGCACTTTCTTTGAGCTTTGAATTTCTGCAACTTTTCTTGAGAGACTGAACCGAGATTTTAGAGAATTGGGGAGGAGAATTGATCTCTCTTCTTCCTCGTTCTTGCTTGGGCATTTTTCATTTTCTTGTTTGAGTCTTGGGTGTTAAGAATTGAGGAAATTCTGTCTCAATCTCCACTCAAGAGCTCTTTAATTTCTCTTCTGCATAATTGAGTTCAATTTACATTCCCTTTACTGCTTCTTCTTTATTTTCTTGTCAATTGCTTTGAGAACTTGGATCTAGGAAGGTAATTGAGATCTAGGCTCTGCTACCTAGTCTCTGGAGTCCTGAGATCCCAATTTACTTTTGGTTCTTCTGTGAACCCTGCTGCACTTTAATTTCAATTTCTGTTTGAATTCTAATTGCTTCTAATTTAGTTTCTGCTCTATTAATTGTGGCAATCCAATTTCTCTTTGTTTAGATTCTGCAATCCCAGTCCTTGAATCCCTTTTACATTCAAGCAATTTACATTCCTTGCCCCTTTAAGTTACTGCAATTTACATTTCTTACACTTTAAGTTTCAGTCATTTACTTTCTTGTTCTTTAAGATTCAGCAAGTTTATTTTCCTGTTCTTTAATTTACTGCAATTCTCCCTTCTCCCTTTATATTCCAAGCAATTTAGCTTCTGTTAAATACAACCCACTCAACCAAAACTTGATTCGCTTGACTAAATCAACCACTAAACTAAAATTGCTCAATCCTTCAATCCCTGTGGGATCAACCTCACTCATGTGAGTTATTATTACTTGATGCGACCCGGTACACTTGCCGGTGAGTTTTGTGTTGGATCGTTTTTCACACATCATTAGCGTTGTCGGAAATGTTTTGCACCGAGTTGCATCTGATGCATCGGCCAAGTACATTCGACTTTTAAAATTACTTAGATGGTGTCTCAGGTTGGTCGTTCCATCATAGAGGTCCATGTTTGGGATTTTAGAGTTTTTGAAAATTCTATCTCTCATGATATCTTCTATGAATGGATCTTCACCTCCAAAGGGGATTTCTTCCCTCTGCATGGGTTTTTCGACCTCGAAGATCATTCTCTAATTTCTCGAGTTTTTCTTTCAAATCCCTTCATCAACATACCTTCCTTTTTAGAGCTCGTTCAGATTCTTGTTGTCGCTCTAATTCTATCTTGACCTGCTTCAATAAAAAAATGGTGTCCATGTACCAATCCCATAAGTTCTGCCAGATTTTGGTTCACCATGTCCTCAGGTGGATGAATTTCTGAGTTCACCCTTTTGTGTTGAGGGTTTCGTGAAGTTCCCTCCTCTATTAGAACCATCCGCTCTATCTTGTTGTGGAGGTATCAATATTACACGATTGTCGTTGTGAGTTTTGGCTCAGAGTCGAATGCCATATGTCCATCTTCGAGATGGTCATATGCCATGATTGGGTGTAGTCTTTCAGGTCCCTGCAACGGCACTAATATTTTGAGAGATACCTAAAACTAGATTGATTTGGGCTTGACATGAGGTCCAAATGCCTTTGAGTGATTTGTCCGCCGTATTCTCCGGCGAGGATGAATCTGTCTGAGTTGCTTGTGAGTAGAGGTACGGAATGGTACCTGCAAGGGACTCCGATGCTTAGCAAGGGTTTAAGCAAATTTTTAGTAGATTGGGTTCGAAGTATACCTGAGGGTGTCAAGGTATTTATAACTATAGATGTAAAGTCAATAACCACGTTTTGAGTAGTCCCACCTTTGGTGGTGGGTTGGTTACTCCCTTTTGGTAGGGAGTTTGTTGAGATCTCCTTTCTAGATAAATAGAAGAGGTTGTAGGAGTTAATTACTAATTCGGACAAGTAGGGCTAGAATAATGTCGTTGCGTCTGACCATGACAAGGTTGGGTAGGTGTCGGAGAAGTCCTTATATGTTAATTGGACTTCACTTACTTTGGGCTTAACTTAAGTAGTAGGCCAAAGTATGAACACTATCCATTGCTCTCAACATCCCCTTTCTCTATGACTCTATGTATATCTGTTGTCCATTTAATGTCTAAGTATTAGAGATTTTAAGAATTTCATATAAATATTATTTTGGTCTATGTGAACTTCAATAGAAGTGTATCTAAGACATTTGCTCCACTGTATAATATCTCAAATTTGTCTTTAACGCAATGAGGCAAGTATATATGTTAAATACATTTCGACATTTAAGTCAGTGTATATTCAAATAGTATCAGAAAATTACTTTTTTAAAAGTTTAAATTGATAGAAGAAAGTAACATAAATAGTTATATCTCTAATACTTTTTTCTTAAACAAGAGCTTCTTTTGCGTTTAATTTGCTTAATTTTTGCATAAATTTTCTTTTTTTCTTTTATCTTATACTCTTTTTTTTTCATTTTTTAGGTTCAACAGGATCGAATTCCAGGTTTCTCAGATATAGAGTTCTGATATTATGTCATGATATAACTTTTTTTAAAAGCTTAAACTGATAAGAGAAAATAACATGAATAGTTATATCTGTAATACTTTCTTTCAAATAAGAACCTCTTTTAAGTCTGTTTAATTTTTATATAAATATTCTTTTCTACTTGAAAAAAAATATTAGAAATATATTATTTTCTTCTATCAATTTAAATTTTAAAAAAAATAGTATCATGACAAATAGTATTTTGAGTTTTTGTTTAAATTATCATACTTTATGTAATCTTATAATTATTTCGATCATATGTCGGTTTTAACTATATAATTATTATGTCAATAATATTTAGTAGATAATAAAAAAAATTAGTCTAAATAGTTTAAAGTTATTTTATTTAATATTTGTTAATTATTGTTAAAATAATTATATGAATTTAAATGTAATAAATTTATAATTATAAATATTATATATATAAAATTAATTATAAATTTATATTAAATAAGATAGCATTAGTTATGGTCTCTGTCGTCTGTAGCATTACCTAAGTTTGAATTACGCATAAGGAAATAAAACTATCAAAATTTGAGTATTGAAACTCAAAAACTAACTTAAAAACGAGACAATACTTTTAGCGTGTGTACTCGAGTTGCGGGTTAAGTTGGCAAACACGCCTTTGAATATTATATTATCATGACTGTATTATTAAACAGTAACGTTAGAAAGATAAAAAAAAAAAATAGTCAAAATTTATTTTATTTAGTATTTATTAATTATTATAATAATTAATAAATATTAAATAAAATAAATTATAATTATTTTTAATTAATTTTTTTATCAAATATTTTTTATTATTAAATAATGTAGGGCATGTAATAATATAGTTAATTTGTTTTGTGTTTTCGGTTAGATGTATGCAGCTAACCATCATTACATAAATTATTATATTATATTAATCAGAAAAGTTCTATATTTATGTAATTTTTTCATTCAAGTTATCTAAGTAATTTTAATTAGATGTGTCTCCTCAATCTCCTTACGTATTTATTATATACGCGCCTCATATAACGTAAATATTCTGCTGTGTGATAAACCTTTTTTAACGTAAATCTTTCTTAACGTAAATCTTGTTCTCTTCTCACGTTCTTCGTTCTTCTTCTTCTTCAACCTAATAAAAATTGTCATTCTCCTCTATTCGTGTTTTTTTTTTCATTATCAATCTGCATTGAATTCAACGTAATAAGCTCCGTCGTTCTTCTTCTTCTTCGTTTTCTTCTTCGATCTATACTTCTGAATTGAAACAATGAATGATTCAACTTCAAATCAGTTGAATGAGAATGATTTGGTTTATTCTTCTGAAACGAATCATGCTGATGAGGTTTGGATTGTTCAATTTTGAATCGAATTGAATGGAATGCGATAGTTAATTTTATTTGAATTGAATTTAATGGATGTAGGTGTTTTTGACTCTGAACTGAATTGAATTGAATTGATAGTATCTAAATTATAGACAGAGTTGTTTTGAATTTGGTTTTGTATAATGGATTATGTTTCATTCACTAAGTACTATACAATTCTTTTACTGTGAGTAACTGTTCGGTTCAGTAAGCAGAAAGGAGTTTAAATTTATTTTCATATACTGGATTATGTTTCATTCACTCAATATTATAGAGTTGTTTCACCATGAGCATGTGTTTAATTCGGTATGCAGAAAGGAGTTTGTAAAAAAAATTAGAGGAATATATATAATGGTTCGGTTCACTGAGTACTATATAATTATTTCATCGTAATGACGCTTTCAGTTCACCATGCAGACCAGCTGTGTTGTGGATAAAAAATTTGTCCCAAAGGTGGGAATGATTTTCAAGACGCTAGAAGAAGCTAGCAAGTTCTACAAATATTATTCCAAACTTGTCGGTTTTTCTACCAAAATAAGGAACACGACTCGAGACAGAGACAAGATTAAGAATCAACTAATCGTATGCACCAGAGAGGGGAAGTGGAAATCCAAGATATCTCCAACTTTGAAGACAAACTCTTCAGCTAGGTTAAACTGTCCAGCCAGGATTTATGTACACATAATAAAGGACGTCGGTCTTTGGACAATTTCCAAAGTTTTTCTAAATCACTCACATCCTTGCTGTCCAGACCGGGCAGAGATGCTCAAACAACACTGGGAGCTTAGCATGTTTGTGCGTCGTACCATCAATACCCACGAGGAAGCTAAAATAAAACCGAGCAAAACTTACCAATCATTTGTGGCATTAGCTGGCAGCCACCGGAGCTAAGTTTTATAGAAAAAGACGTGAGAAATTACATCACAAGGAAAGTATGGAATATTTTTGAAGAAGACGATACCAAAAAATTTGGGAAGTACCTACTAAGAATATAAGAGAAGAACCAAAATTTCTTCTTTGAGTTCAAACTTCAAGTGGATCACTGTATTAAACATGCATTCTGGGCCGATGCAAGAAGCAGGGCCGCATTTGAGTATTTCGAAGACGTGGTTTCATTCGACACCACCTATAACACAAATAGATATTCTGTTCAGTCACATATAGTTTCTTGTTCAGTGTATGTACATCTTTTGGTTCACCACAGTCTGGGTGCGTTTATTTATGCAGGTACCATTTGGTTTTAGGTTCTTTTGTGGGCGTGAATAATCACGGCCAGTCGACACTTCTCGAATGTGCACTGATGAAAAATGAGGACATCCAATCATTCAAATGGCTATTTGAGTGTTGGCTACGTTGCTTGGAAGGGAAGGCACCAAAAGGCATTCTTACCAATCAATGTGCATCAATTCAAAGGGCAATTGAGCTGTGCATGCCAATAACAATTCACTGATGGTGCATCTAGCACATCATGAAGAAGATTCCAAAAACAAAAACTAAACGGCTACAAGGGACACGATGAAATTGAACAAGAGATGAGCCATATTATTTGGAACTTGTACACCAAAAACGCATTCGATAGAAACTGGAATGATTTCCTCACAAAGTACGGCCTCGGAGGAAACAAGTGGCTTTCAGGTAATTGAGGTTTCAATTCAAATTATTTTCATGCCCACACCTTTTTTTTTTCAAAACATACACTGTTTTCGGTTCACCACACCTTATGGGTTCACTTGATATTCGGTTTGGTGAGCTTGGTTATTTTCATTCACTTGATATTTAGTGTGTTCAGGGTTTAGGCTTTATTCTGATTACATTTTTACGATATAACTAGGGTTTTGAATTAAATTTGTTCTTATTTTTATTCAGTTCAGTGGATAGTGTAACTAGGTCTTTGAACTTGATTGTTACTCTATTCAGTTAACTTCTATTGCATGAAAAAATACTATTCATAATAATTGAAAGCTTATAATGATTTATTCACCACATGGATTGTATTCGGTTCGGTGAACTTGGTTATTCTTATTCACTAGTTATTTAGTGTGTTCAGGGTTTAGACTTTATTCTAATTGCATTTTTACAATATACTAGGGCTTTGAATCAAATTTGTTCTTATTTTCATTCAGTTCAGTGAATAGTGTAACTAGGTCTTTAAACTTGATTGTTACTCTATTCAGTTAACTTCTATTGCATGAGAAAATACTATTCATAATAATTGAAAGCTTATAATGATTTATTCATCACATGGATTGTATTCGGTTTAGTGGGCTTGGTTATTTTCATTCACTAGTTATTTAGTGTGAACGTGACTGAAGTTTGAGTGATTTTGAGAGAGATTCGGAGAGGAGTATTTTTGTGTAGCGATTTCGTGTTAAGAAAAAAATAATGTTTCTTCATGATGAGCGCGAAATAATGAAGGAGTTTCCGAATGCATGTTTTCACGCTTCATTAATGTACGTGACTCTATTTAAATTTTGGCCAACTTGATTACATGGCATGAATATGTAGCAGGCTTGTATATTAATTTTTCCTTTTTAAATGATTTCTCAAAGCCAAACACTACAAAAGTTGGTAAAAAATCTTGGTACCGAGAAAAAAATTATAGGATTATTTTTTATTTAAATATTTTATTTATTAAAATATATAACGTATAAAAAATTTATGTTTTTATATTATCATTATATATCTCAGTACATAAAATAAAAAACAAATAAACATAAAAATTAAGTATTGTGTATTCGAGATGTGTAATAGTTTACAACAAAATATTTTAAGCGCATCCGAGATATGTTATATTATATTTGTATAAATGTATATATCTAGAATCCTGTGTATCCGAGATAAAAAAAATTCATCCCAATGTATTTAAGATATGTTATGATTTGATTTAATTTAATTTTTTTATTTGATATACTATTATTCAAATAATTTAAAATTTAAAAATTATGTTTATCTAAATTTTAAATAAAAAATTTTATAATTTTAATAAACTATCTCAATAAAATTGGATGAAATGAAAAAATAAAAATCAAACCAACACAACACGATTTAAAAATATTATATTGACTTATTAAATTCTGAATTAGTTTTGTACATATTTTAAATGCATTTAAAATTTTAAATAGTTAATTTTTAATTTAAAAACTTTGAATCGTCAATTTTGTTTAAAAAATCGAATATATAAACATAATTAACTATATGAATATAATAATACGAGTACATTTACTTGTATAGGATTGAATCGAATTATTAATTTAAATTATATTTATCTAATTTTTAAATTTAAAATATTTAAATAAAACTGGATAAAATGAAAAAAATAAAAATCAAACTAACACAATACGATCGAGAATATTATATCGTCCTATCATGTCTTGAGTTAGTTTTATTTGTACATATCTTAGATGCATTTAAAATTTTAACTTATCAATCTTTTAATTTAAAATTTTTAAATCATTAATTTTTCTTTAAAATCGAATATATAAACATAACTAACCATATGAATATAATAATACGAGTATATTTATTTGTATTGATTTGAACTAAATTATTAATTTAAATTATATTCATCAAAATTGTAAATTAAAAAGTTTTTTAATTTTAAAATTTTAAATTATTTGAATAAAATTAGATGAAATAAAAAATAAAATCAAATTAGATCGTAATATATCTTGGGTATACTAGATGAATATTTTTGGCTTTATCCTATAATGCAATACTTCAGATATGTACACTTAAGCATAACACATCTCGAGTGCATCTAATATATATATATATATATATATATATATATTTTAAAGTGTTAAACATCTTAAAGGCATGGTATTCAATTTTCTATATTTATTTATTTTCTATAATCCGAGATATGTAATAATAATGTAAAAATATAAATTTATTCAGTAATATGCATCTTTATAAACATAAATTAAAAAATTATATGAGTTAACAAATGAAAGTTATCCTACATAAAAATAATTTTATGTTAATGATGCTATTTTTTATTTTTATTATTTTCTGAATAATTTATTTAAGATGTGGTTAAGATTATAATTGAAAAAAAATTACGACATCCTATGCTTTTGGTAACAATAATAATTATATTTATAAACGGACAATTATTTTAAAACATTTAGCTATATATATCTAATAATAAAAGTGAGAGAGGAAGTTGGTGTTGCGGCTTTAACTACTAATAGAATAAGCACGCATATTTAAATCAAAAGAAAAAAAGAAGAAAAATTACACCCACGCATATTTAAATCAAAAGGAAAAAAAGAAGAAAAATTACACCCCTTTCTCGCATACTTTTTAAGAGTGCATTAATTACCAAAGTTGTACATAAAACAATTTAATTCTCTTTGAAAGAAAAAATAGCATAATAATTCAGTACAATTTATATAAAGATTCTGTCATTATTTTCTAACTGTAGCATGCATGAAAATGTCTCTTTAGCTCTCTAAAGAGACAAATTGTCTTAGATAATATACTAATAAACACTACCACTCATTGTAGTTGGTATGCATATAATTAATAAGGTTTGTGTCTCTAGATCTCTCTCTAATAGGATGATCTGAATTCTGAAGATCCAACATATTACAAAAATTTATTTGATTCCTACAAATTTGTCCGCCTAATATAAAACCTAATACTTGTATTTTTCCTATACTACTTCTGAAAATTAAACAAACAATCTTTGTATTCATTAATTAGAATCTTATTCATAAAAAAAAAGGGTATGGCTATCCATGTCGGAGGTGTAGACATCATCAAGTCATGCATGAGATAGCTAATGTCAGTCTTTATTATTATTATTATTATTATTATTATTATTATTATTATTATTATTATTATTATGAAGGTTGAGGATTAGCTAGTGTAACACTCTATCATATAGAGTCTTATGCTTAAGTCATAAAATTGAGGTGGCGAGATATTACGACCTCTAAAAATAAATATATATATATATATATATATATAGTTGAAAAAGTTTTATATCTAGGAACCTTTAAAGGAAAGGGAAAAAACAAAAGTCGTAACGCTCACGTAAACAGAAAAGTCACATACAAAGAAACGTAAATATGAATAATAAAAAGAGAGTGTCAAATATATAATTAACAAAGTTTCCAACTCGGTTCGCGAAAATAAACCGGCCAAAGCATATAAGTATATATACACATATATACGAGAGAATTCCAAAATTACCCAAAGTAGAAAAACGATAACCTGTTTTTCCGAGTTAACCTCTAAGAGGGACAAACATAAAATACAAGGTGGAGATCCTATATACATACATAAATATAAACAAAGATACGACCCTGAGTCCCAAGAGTTCTTCGCTTCATCAGCATCTCCAGAATACAAAGTGGTGTTTCTCAACCTCCATCTGAAAAACCACAAATATTGTATGGGATGAGAACCGGAGGTTCTTAGTATGGTTAAAGTGCCCACATATATAATAAATAAGGTCACGGGAAAGCCGAAGGCAATCCTAGAACTCCGAGACTCAGATATAATATAATCTTAAAGGAAATAACTAAACCATAAATTCGGTTTTAACGCTCTAAGGTATCCAAGTCACAATATAACTCCAACCCTTGCTTCCACTTTCACCTAACATAACATTCTAAGGCATTTTACCGCTTACTAATAAATCATTGTTAACCAACCTTTACCACTGGTCCAACCAATCACGGCCTAAGGCCTAAATCAAACTAACCCGGCCTCCGGTCCAAATAAACTCAACTTGGCCTCTGGCCCAAATAAACTCAACCCGGCCTCTGGCCCTTTTCAAAACAATTCATCATCATTATCAGTCCACCACTAAAGTACCAAAAACAAAAAGACAATCACAAACACAAGGAAATACAAGGCAAACATATTTAAAGAACAGTTACAGCAAGTATCACAATTACCAGTTATATAGAATTTATCAGATAGGTAGACCAAACCAAGTATGCACACCCAAACAAAACAAACAAATGCAACATGATGCATGCCTGTCCTACTGGCCGTGAGCTCATGTGTCGATTAAATCGCCAGAACTTGACACATCTGGTAGGTAATCCAGATATTTGTCTCTAGGTTGCGCATCTTCAAGAGGATCATAAACGAAAGAGAGTGCCTTTTCATATTGAAGGATTGTGCCTTTTCACCTTCTCCTGGAGGATATACGAAGGAGAGTGTCTTTTCACATCGAAGGAGTGTGCCTTTCCACCTTGCAACCAGAAAATAATGTGGGGGGAAACAATACGAAAGAGAGTGCCTTTTCACTTTCTCCACACCCTCATCACGACAAGAGAGAGAACTTATGTCCTCAACTTGCCATCCGAATACATTTTCAAGTTAACGAGCAAGCGGAATCACACACAAATCTTGCCCTCTCGACCATTCTGGCCACACACATATCTCGACCATTTCGGCCACACACACACCTCGACCATTCCGGCCACACACAGTTACTCAAACCTAACATACTATGCACCAAAATCATCAACACAACATATCCTTGCCATCACCACAATAATCTTCACAACCTATCATTTCTTACTCTAAACAATCCCAAAGATATCATTAAGTTTAACATTCACCAACACAATATACATATATATACACACATTCATATCATTATATAAATCTCCATCAACTTATCACTTAACACACCATCATGAAAAATAGTAATCAACACAAAGCTGCTAGTCATCGAACATACTCATAGGTTCCAACCTGTCCTATGGTCATCTAGCCTAATTTTCACAAAACTTTATATATTAAATACAAGAAACCTAAATGGTGCACGAAATTATGATCATCAACAATGGCGCCAAAAACTTGGTAGCGCTCTCAAACGTGAATCACACTTTGTCACAACTCCGCAGAACTAACCAGCAAGTGGACTGGGTCATCCAAGTAATAAACCTTACGTGAGTAAGGGTCGATCCCATGGAGATTGTTGGTATGAAGCAAACTATGGTCATCTTGTAAATCTCAGTTAGGTGGATTCAAATGGTTATGGAGTTTTCGAAAAATAATAATAAATAAACATAAAATAAAGATAGAAATACTTATGTAAATCATTGGTAAGAATTTTAGATAAGTGTATGGAGATGCTGTGTTCCTTTTGGATCTCTGCAACATACTGCTTTCATACTTTCAATCCTTCTTACTCCTTTCCATGGCAAGCTGTATGTAGGGCATCACCGTTGTCAATGGCTACATCCCATCTTCTCAGTGAAAAAGGTCCAAATGCTCTGTCATGGCACGGCTAATCATTTATCGGTTCTCGATCATGTCGGAATAGAATCCATTGATTCTTTTACGTTTATCATCACGCCCAACAATCGCGAGTTTGAAGCTCGTCACAGTCATTCAATCCCTGAATCCTACTCGAAATACCATAGACAAGGTTTAGACTTTCTGGATTCTCATGAATGCCACCATCAATTCTAGCTTATACCATGAAGATTCTGATTAAGGACTCAAAGAGATATGTGCCCGGTCTAAGGTAGAACAGAAGTGGTTGTCAGTCACGTGTTCATAGGTGAGAATAATGATGAGTGTCACGTATCATCACATTCGTCATGGTGAAGTGCAACGAATATCTTAGAACAAGAATAAACTGAATTGAATAGAAAATAGTAGTAATTGCATTGAAACTCGAGGTACACCAGAGCTCCGTACCCTTAATCTATGGTGTGCAGAAACTCTACCGTTGAAAATACATAAGTGATGGTCCAGGCATGGCCGAATGGCCAGCCCCCATGAATGTGATCAAAAGATCATCAGGGAATCCAAAAATAATCCAAAGATGTCTAATACAATAGTAAAATGTCCTATTTATACTAGACTAGCTACTAGGGTTTACAAAAGTAAGTAATTGATGCAGAAATCCACTTTCGGGGCCCACTTGGTGTGTGCTTGGGCTGAGCTTGAGCTTTACACGTGCAGAGGCTTCTTTTGGAGTTGAACACCAAGTTGTAACATGTTTTTGGCGTTCAACTCTGGTTCGTGATGTATTTCTGGCGTTTGACTCCAGAATGCAATATGGAACTGGCGTTGAGCGCAAGTTTGCGTTGTCTAATCTCGAATAAAGTATGGCCTATTATATATTGCTGGAAAGCTCTGGATGTCTACTTTCCAACGCCGTTGAGAACGCACCATTAGGAGTTCTGTAGCTCCAGAAAATCTATTTCGAGTGCAGGGAGGTCAGAATCCAACAACATCAGTAGTCCTTTGTTAGCCTTCTTATCAGAGTTTTGCTCAGGTCCCTCAATTTCAGCCAGAAAATACCTGAAATCACAGAAAAACACACAAACTCATAGTAAAGTCTAGAAATGTAAATTTATCATAAAAACTAATGAAAACATCCCTAAAAGTAGCTAGATCCTGCTAAAAATTACCTAAAAACAATGCCAAAAAGCGTATAAATTATCTGCTCATCACAACACCAAACTTAAATTGTTGCTTATCCCCAAGCAACTGAAAATTAAATAGGATAAAAAGAAGAGAACATACTATAAATCCCAAAATATCAATTAATGTTAGTTCTAATTAGATGAGCGGGACTTGTAGTTTTATGCTTCTGAACAGTTTTGGCATCTCACTTTATCCTTTGAGGTTTAGAATGATTGGCATCTATAGAAATTTAGAATTTCAGATAGTGTTATTGATTCTCTTAGTTAAGTATGTTGATTCTTGAACACAGCTACTTTTATGAGTCTTGGCCGTGGCCCTAAGCACTTTGTTTTCCAGTAATACCACCGGATACATAAATGCCACAGACACATGACTGGGTGAACATTTTCAGATTGTGACTCAGCTTTGCTAAAGTCCCCAGTTAGAGGTGTCCAGAGTTCTTAAGTACACTCTTTTTGCTTTGGATCACGACTTTAACCACTCAGTCTCAAGCTTTTCACTTGGACCTGCATGCCACAAGCACATGGTTAGGGACAACTTGATTTAGCCGCTTAGGCCTGAATTTTATTTCCTTGGGCCCTCCTATCCATTGATACTCAAAGCCTTGGATCCTTTTTACCCTTGCCTTTTGGTTTTAAGGACTATTGGCTTTTTCTGCTTGCTTTTTCTTTTTCTTTTATTTTTTTTGCCACTTTTTTTTCGCAAGCTTTGTTCTTCACTGCTTTTTCTTGCTTCAAGAATCAACTTTATGATTTTTCAGATACTCAATAACATTTCTCTTGTTCATCATTCTTTCAAGAGCCAACAATTTTAACATTCATAAACAACAAGATAAAAATATGCACTGTTCAAGCATGCATTCAGAAAACAAAAGTATTGTCACCACATCAATATAATTAAACTAATTCCAAGGACAGTTTTGAAATTCATGTACTTCTTGTTCTTTTGTATTAAAAATATTTTTCATTTAAGAAAGGTGAAGGATTTATAGAATTATTCATAGCCTTAAGACATAGTTACTAAATAATAATGATCATGAAGTAAAGACACAAACATAGACAAACATGTAGCATAAAAACCGAAAAATAGAGAAATAAGAACAAGGAATGAGTCCACCTTAGTGAGGGTGGCGCCTTCTTGAAGGACCAATGGTGCTTTTTGAGTTCCTCTATGTCTCTTCCTTGCCTTTGTTGCTTGATCCCTAGTGATTTTGGTGCTCCTATCCTTAGTTGCTCCCAATAATTGTGTGGATGAAAATGTATTCCCTGAGGTATCTCAGGGATTTCTTAATGAGGGAATTTCTCATGCTCTCTTGATGTGCAGTCAAATGCTCTTCTACTGAGCTATGGACCCTTGAGATCAATCTTTCCATTTCCCATTACTCAAAGGTGGAAGTAATTGCCTTCCCTTTTTCTTTTCTAGAGGTTTCTCTGACCTTAGGTGCCATAGGTGGTTATGGAAAAATAAAAAAGCTATGCTTTACCAAACCAAACTTAGAATATTGCTTGCCCTCGAGCAAAAGAAGAAATAATAGAAGAAGGAGAAGAAGATATGGAGGAGAGGGAGAGATGTTTATGTCTCGGCCATGTAGGGTGGGTTTGGGTGGGAAGGATGGATGGATGTGAGTGGTGAAGAGGTGATGGTAAAGAGAGATTGAGGTGATTGGTGAAGAAGAGAGAAGGTGAGTTGAGGTAGGTTGGGATCCTGTGGGGTCTACAAATTCGGAGGTGTCAAGGATTTATCATCCATGCACCAATTAGGCATGTAAAACGCCCTCTGCATATAATCCTGGTGTTTAACGCCAGATTGATGCTTGTTTCTGGCGTTAAACGCCAGCTTTATGCTTGTTCTGGGCGTTCAACGCCCATCTGCAGTATGTTTCTGGCGTTGAACGCCAGCTTTCCTCAGTGTGCAATCCTGGCATTTAAACGCCAGATTGCTGCATGTTTCTGGTGTTCAGCACCAGATCCATGCTCTGTTCTGGCGTTGAACGCCAGCCAAATGCTCCTTACTGGCGTTTAAACGCCAATAAGCCCTTCCTCCAGGGTGTGCTATTTCTTCTGCTATTTTTTATTTTGTTTTTAATTTTTGTATTTGTTTTGTGACTCCACATGATCATGAACCTAAGAAAACATAAAAGAACAATAAAATAAAAATAAAATTAGATAAATAAAAATTGGGTTGCCTCCCAATAAGCGCTCCTTTAATGTCACTAGCTTGAAAGTGGGCTCTCATGGAGCCTCACATGTGACCAGGTCAATGTTGTAGACTCCCAACACCAAACTTAGAGTTTGGATGTGGGGGTTCAACACCAAATTTAGAGTTTGGTTGTGGCCTCCCAACACCAAACTTAGAGTTTGATTGTGGGGGCTCTGTTTGACTCTGTACTGAGAGAAACTTTTCATGCTTCCTCTCCATGTATACAGAAGAATACCCTTGGGTCTTAAACACAAGGTAGTCCCCATTCAATTAAAGGACTAATTCTCCTCTGTTAACATCTATCACAGCTCCTGCTGTGGCTAGGAAAGGTCTTCCAAGGATGATGCATTCATCCTCCTCCTTCCTAGTGTCTAAGATTATGAAATCAGCAGGGATGTAAAGGCCTTCAACCTTCACTAACACGTCCTCTACCAATCCATAAGCTTGTCTTAATGACTTATCTGCCATTTGTAATGAGAATATGGCAGGCTGTACCTCAATGATCCCCAGCTTCTCCATTACAGAGAGTGGCATAAGATTTATGCCGGACCCTAGGTCACACAGAGCCTTTTCAAAGGTCATGGTGCCTATGGTACAAGGTATTAAGAATTTGCCAGGATCTTGTCTCTTTTGAGGTAAAGTTTGCTAAACCCATGTATCTAGTTCACTAATGAGCAAGGGAGGTTCACCTTCCCAAGTCTCATTACCAAACAATTTGGCATTCAGCTTCATGATGGCTCTTAGATATTGAGCAACTTGCTCTCCAGTTATATTTTCATCCTCTTCAGAGGAAGAATAGTCTTCAGAGCTCATGAATGGCAGAAGGAGGTTTAATGGGATCTCTATGGTCTCTATGTGACCTTCAGATCCCTTTGGGTCCTCAATAGGGAGCTCCTTCTTGCTTGAGAGACGTCCCATGAGGTCTTCCTCATTGGGATTCACATCCTCTCCTTCCTCCCTAGGTTCGGCCATGTTGATTATGTCTATGGCCTTGCACTCTCTTTTTGGATTCTCTTCAGTATTGCTTGGGAGAGTACTAGAAGGAGTTTCAGTGACTTTCTTACTCAGCTGGCCCACTTGTGCCTCCAGATTTCTAATGGAGGACCTTGTTTCACTCATGAAACTTAAAGTGGCCTTAGACAGATCAGAGACTAAGTTTGCTAAGTTAGAGGTGCTCTGCTCAGAATTCTCTGTCTGTTGTTGAGAAGATGATGGATAAGATTTGCTATTGCTGAGCCTATTTCTTCCACCATTATTAAAGCCTTGTTGAGGCTTTTGTTGATCCTTCCATGAGAAATTTGGATGATTTCTCCATGATAAATTATAGGTGTTTCCATAAGGTTCACCCATATAATTTACCTCTGCTATTGCAGGGTTCTCAGGATCATAAGCTTCTTCTTCAGAAGATGCCTCTTTAGTACTGTTGGATGCATTTTGCCATCCATTCAGACTTTGAGAAATCATGTTGACTTGCTGACTCAACATTTTGTTCTGAGCCAATATGGCATTCAGAGCATCAATTTCAAGAATTCCCTTCCTTTGAGGCGTCCCATTACTCACAGAATTCCTCTCAGAAGTATACATAAATTGGTTATTTGCAACCATGTCAATAAGTTCTTGAGCTTCTGCAGGCATTTTGTTTAGGTGAATGGATCCACCTGCAGAATGGTCCAATGACATCTTGGAGAACTCAGATAGACCATAATAGAATATATCTAGAATGGTCCACTCTGAAAGCATGTCAGAAGGACACCTTTTGGTCATCTGCTTGTATCTTTCCCATGCTTCATAGAGGGATTCACCATCTTTTTGTTTGAAAGTCTGAACATCCACTCTAAGCTTGCTCAGCTTTTGAGGAGGAAAGAACTTAGCCAAGAAGGCCGCGACCAGCTTATCCCATGAATCCAGGCTATCTTTAGGCTGTGAGTCCAACCATGTTCTAGCTTTGTCTCTCACAGCAAAAGGGAAAAGCATGAGCCTGTAGACTTCAGGATCTACTCCATTAGTCTTAACAGTCTCACAGATCTGCAAGAACTCAATTAAAAAATGGTAGGGATCTTCTGATGAAAGTCCATGGAACTTACAGTTCTGTTGCATTAGAGCAACCAGTTGAGGTTTCAGCTCAAAATTGTTTGCTCCAATGGTAGGGATTGAGATGCTTCTTCCATCAAACTTGGAAGTAGGTGTAGTTTAATCACCAAGCATCCTCCTTGCATTATTATTTTCGGCTGCCATCTCCTCTCCTTTTTCGAAAATTTCTGTAAGGTTGTCTCTAGATTGTTGTAATTTAGCTTCTCTTTGTTTCCTCTTCAGAGTCCTTTCAGGTTCAGGATCTGCTTCAACAAGAATATTCTTGTCCTTGCTCCTGCTCATAAGAAAAAGAAGGGAACAGAAAATAATAATAGGGATCCTCTTTACCACAGTAGAGAGATTCCTTTATGTTAGTAGAAGAAAAAGGGAATAGAAGAAGAAAAAGGTAAGAATCCAAACACAAGGGTGAAGATAGGTTCAGATTCTTGAGATGAAGAGAAGTGTTAGTAAATAAATAAATAAATAGAAGAAGATGAGAAGGAGAGAATTTGAAAATTAATTTTGAAAAAGGGTTAGTGATTTTCGAAAAGAAGAATTAAAATTAAAATTAAAATTTGAAACAATTTGTTAATTAAAAGAATTTCGAAAAAGAGGGAGGTAATTTTCGAAAATTAGAGAGCTTAAAATTAGTTAGGTGGTTTTGAAAAAGATAAAAAATAAACAAAAGTTAATTGGTTAGTTGAGAAAGATTTGAAAATCAATTTTGAAAAGATAAGAGGTTGGAAGATATTTTGAAATCAAATTTTTTAAAAAGATAAAATTTTGAAAAAGAATTGATAGAAAAGATATTTTGAAAAATAATTGATTTTTAAAATTAAAATTTGATTACTTGACTAACAAGAAACTAAAAGATATGATTCTAGAATTTAAAGATTGAACCTTTCTTAACAAGAAAGTAACAAACTTCAAATTTTTGAATCAATCACATTAGTTGTTAGCAAAGTTTTCGAAATTTTGAAATAAAGATAAGAAAAAGATTTTGAAAAAATATTTTTAAATATTTTCAAAAATTAATAAGAAAATGAAAAAGATTTGGTTTTCGAAAAAGATTTTGAAAAGATATGATTTTGAAAAGATAAGATTTTTAAATTTGAAAATTTGATTTGACTTTTGAGAAATAGTTAAGTTTTAAAAATTTTTGACTAAGTCAACTCAAATTTTCGAAATTTATGAGAGAAAAAAGGAAAGGATATTATTTTGATTTTTGAATTTTTAATTATGAGAGGAAAAACATAAAAATGACCCAAAGAACACTATGAATGTCAAGATGAACACCAAGAACACTTTGAAGATCATGATAAACATCAAGAACATATTTTTGAAAAAAATCTTGATGCAAAGAAAACATGCAAGACACCAAATTTAGAAATCTTTCATGTTTAGACACTATGAATGCAAAAATGCACATGATAAACATCATACAACACAAAACAAGAAAATTTAAAGATCAAACAAGAAGACTTACCAAGAACAACTTGAAGATCATGAAGAACACTATGAATGCATGAATTTTCGAAAAATGCAATAACAAGATGAATATGCAATTGACACCAAACTTAAAACATGACACATGACTCAAACAAGAATCACAAAATATCTTTGGTTTTTTTTATTTTTTTTATTTTATGATTTTTTTGTATTTTCTTTTATTTTTTTCGAAAAACATATAGGAAAAAGAAAATAAGAATTTCAAAATTTTTAATAAGAATTCCAGGAATCTTTCAATGTTAGCCTAAAACTCCAATCCAAGGGTTGGACATGGCTTAATAGCCAGCCAGCTTTAGGATATAAATCAGGCATGCAATAATTAATACTTCATCCAACTCCATATACATGCCTTTTGTGTTGACATGTGGAAGCCTCAATCCAAAAGAATTCGGATATGGCTCTACAGCTAGCCAGGATTCAACATGTTACCATGAAACTCTAGAATTCATTCTTAAAAATTTAGAATAATTTTCGAAAACAGGTGATAAATTTTTTTGAAAGATTTTTGAAATTTTTTTTTGAAAATAAAATAAAAAGAAAATTACCTAATCTGAGCAACAAGATGAACCGTTAGTTGTCCAAACTCGAACAATCCCCGGCGATGGCGCCAAAAACTTGGTGCACGAAATTGTGATCATCAACAATGGCGCCAAAAACTTGGTAGCGCTCTCAAACGTGAATCACACTTTGTCACAACTTCGCAGAACTAACCAACAAGTGCACTGGGTCGTCCAAGTAATAAACCTTACGTGAGTAAGGGTCGATCCCACGGAGATTGTTGGTATGAAGCAAGTTATGGTCATCTTGTAAATCTCAGTTAGGTGGATTCAAATGGTTATGGAGTTTTCGAAAAATAATAATAAATAAACATAAAATAACGATAGAAATGCTTATGTAAATCTTTGGTAAGAATTTCGGATAAGTGTATGGAGATGTTGTGTTCCTTTTGGATCTCTGCAACATACTGCTTTCATACTTTCAATCCTTCTTACTCATTTCCATGGCAAGCTGTATGTAGGGCATCACCGTTGTCAATGGCTACATCCCATCTTCTCAGTGAAAAAGGTCCAAATGCTCTGTCATGGCACGACTAATCATCTGTCGGTTCTCGATCATGTCGGAATAGAATCTATTGATTCTTTTGCGTTTGTCATCACGCCCAACAATCACGAGTTTAAAGCTCGTCACAGTTATTCAATCCCTGAATTCTACTCGGAATACCACAGATAAGGTTTAGACTTTCCAAATTCTCATGAATGCCGCCATCAATTCTAGCTTATACCACGAAGATTCTGATTAAGGACTCCAAGAGATATGCCCCCGGTCTAAGGTAGAACGGAAGTGGTTGTCAATCACGCGTTCATAGGTGAGAATGATGATGAGTGTCACGGATCATCACATTCGTCATGGTGAAGTGCAACGAATATCTTAGAACAGGAATAAACTGAATTGAATAGAAAATAGTAGTAATTACATTGAAACTCGAGGTACAGCAGAGCTCCACACCCTTAATCTATGGTGTGCAGAAACTCTACCGTTGAAAATACATAAGTAATGGTCCAGGCATGGCCGAATGGCCAGCCCCCATGAATGTGATCAAAGGATCATCAGGTAATCCAAAAATAATCCAAAGATGTCTAATACAATAGTAAAATGTCCTATTTATACTAGACTAGCTACTAGGGTTTACAGAAGTAAGTAATTGATGCAGAAATTCACTTTCAGGGCCCACTTGGTGTGTGCTTGGGCTGAGCTTGAGCTTTACACGTGAAAAGGCTTCTTTTGGAGTTGAACGCCAAGTTGTAACGTGTTTTTGGCGTTCAACTCTGGTTCGTGACGTGTTTCTAGCGTTTGACTCCAGAATGCAACATGGAACTAGCGTTGAGCGCCGGTTTGTGTCATCTAATATCGAATAAAGTATAGACTATTATATATTGGTGAAAAGTTCTAGATGTCTAATTTCCAACGCCGTTGAGAGCACACCATTTAAATTTCTGTAGCTCCAGAAAATCCATTTCGAGTGCAGGGAGGTCAGAATCCAACAGCATCAGTAGTCATTTGTCAGCCTTCTTATCAGAGTTTTGCTCAGGTCCCTCAATTTCAGCCAGAAAATACCTGAAATCACAGAAAAATATACAAACTCATAGTAAAGTCCAGAAATATGAATTTAGCATAAAAACTAATGAAAACATCCTTAAAAGTAGCTAGATCCTACTAAAAATTACCTAAAAATAATGTCAAAAAGCGTATAAATTATCCGCTCATCACTAAACCATACCTTGGTCGATTTCTCCCTAAGCTCAAACACCTCAATTCAAGCCTCTAAAATTCCAAATCAAGTGTTATAGGTTCCAGCCACCAAAAGTTCCAATTCAAGTATAGCACTTCGCCAATTTGACTTCAATTTCACATATATACAACCTAATGTTATATAATTAATTCCATATACATAAAAATCTTCAATACCCTAATCTCATAAAATTGATAAATTAGAAGGAAAGTAATGATTCCTTACTTTACCCACGGATTCACTGGATAAAACCCAACAATTATCTACCACTAGAGTGTCCCTAAACCATCAAAATCACTAAAATCACTCAATACTCACACTGAAATGTGAATTCAGAAAAGGGGAAACAAACTGAATGTAAATTACAAAGTTTCTTACCATTTTGTTTGGATAGAATTGAAGAGAACTTCGAGACAAACGTGTGACAACAAACGGCTCGTCAGTCAGAGCTCCAAACTTAGAGATTTGTGGAATTGAAGTTGTGATAAGGGTTAGGGTTCTAATATTCTTCCCTTGCCCCCATGTCAGCGTGAATGTGTTTAATGGGAGAGGAGAAAGCTGAGATAGTTTCTTATATATTGGATCATGGGCCCAGTTTGGGTTCAATCCAATCGGTTTGGTCCGTTCGGTTCAATTTTGGGCTAATTTCTTTAAAATTAGTGTCAAAATTTTTATTTTAATTAGCTCTATCTTATTAAATTATAAAATTTTATTTTCTATTTTTGGATTAATAATTAATTTATTAACTAATTATTTACTAATTTTACGGATTTTATAGCTAGATTATTTTGATTAAGCCATACTAATCAATTATGAGGTGTCTTAACCCTATAATAACAAAGAAGAATGTTAAAAGATCATTAAAATTTATTATTTTTAGTGATTAATTAGTTATCAATGTTTAAAAGTGTAAACTAATGTATATTATTGAATTACTAATTTAAATGAATTGAATTGATAGCAAAAAATAATGACTAAAAACAATAAATTCTAATAATCATCTAATATTTTTCAATAACAAATATGCCACTAAATTAGTCAATTATAATGTATCTTCAAATAAATTACAACTACTACAACCCTAAATAAAATTCTTTGATGTTTGAATTTGAATTGAACTTTCTTCGATTCTTCAATAACATAATATGTCACTAAAAGATATATACAAATAGAAAATAATTTTTAAAAAACTAAAATATGTTTTTAATTTGTTCCCATCAATTAATTTTAAAATGGAAAAAACAAAAATATAATTTCAAAATTATGATAATATGATATAATTTACAATAATATAGTGTCATTATGTTTTTCGCAATATGCGCAATAATGCTACGACCACTGTTTTGCAGACGGTGAAAAATTTGTAAAATATTTGGTGTCTCAACATAGTGTGAGCAAACAAAAAAATATTTATTTTGTTGTTGGCCATATTTTTTTTATGAGTAATGGGATGCAGGGCCCAAAAAACAAGAAAAAAATTAGACTACTACTAATTTTTTAAACTCAATACCACTTGCATCAGCAAAAAGGTGGTGAAACAAGTAAAGAGGAGCCTACTCGAAGAACTTAATTCCATAAACTTCTTTTTGACCCAGCTTGGCGAAAGCATCTGCGTAGAAATTGGCCATCCTGTAGATATGTCTTAATTCTACATTATCTATCTTTTCCAAAAGCTCCTTGATCGACCGAATGAGGGAAGAGCTACTATGGTTCTCTGGAGATGCCTTTTGAACCAGTGCTACGACACATCTAGAGTCTAATTCCACTACTAATTTTGCGATTCCTAACTCAGAAGCTAGCTTAATCCCAACATAGAAGTCTCATAGTTCAGCCATGTTTATGGTACAGGCTCTGATGTTCATAATAAACCAGCAATTGTGCGGCCAGCCCAATCCCTAATAATACCTCCGCAAGCGCCTCTGATATAGGATGAATGACTGGCCCATCTACATTTAATTTAGTCCATCTCCAATTTGGCGCCTCCCATTCGACAAGCTCCTCTCTGGTAAGATTTAGGAAGCTTCTACTATGCTCTTTTATGCTCAAAGTAATGCTATAATTTTCTACAATTTTTCTTATCATTTGGTGAAGTTGATTATTCGACAGAGTCTCGTCCTTAAAAATGAGATCATTTCTACACTTTCAGGCTATGTTGCATGCTGTGACAAAGATGATGGGCCACGAAGTCCTATAATGCTTTCAAGAGACCAAGGAAATGTTAGTACTGAGCTATTCCTAAAAGGATTGGGAGAAAAAAATTTTCATATGCATCTCTGTTTACTATGTTGATCCATGTTGTACGGATATAGGGGTGATCTCATAAGGTGTAGAGCACAGTCTCTTCTTTTGCGCAGCGTCTCGGACAGTCATTGTTGTCTGTGAGATTTCTGCTCTTCCTCCTGCTGTTGGTAAGTAAAACTTCATGGGTAAGGAAAGTTATTTTTCCAAAGCAATTTGTGTAACCTGTTATTATTCTCCTTGTTACTGAAAAGAGCTTCATTGGCTAATTTAATTGTAAACTTGCCATCTACTGCTGGAAGCCACCCACAGTATCTGCTCCAATATCAGGATTGGAGAATTTTAAAATTCTAACGTACTCTAGAACATTCTTAGGCAAAACCTGACTAATTTTTATCCAATTCTAAGTATTATAAGAACTAATATAATCACACATCCTTTTTCCAAGCGTTTTTTCATCAGGGTTAATGGTAGCTAAGTCTTTTAATTTGTGAATTTCTGGGATCCAATGGTCATCCCAAAAAGAAATATTTTTTTCGTCAACTATTCTCCAATTAGGATCTCTTGAAATTTTTTCCAAACCTTTGTTATTCTAATCCAAGCGTTTAAGCTACTAGTCTTCTTATGAACTTTGAATATGATGCTATCTCCTCTTGCATACTTTTCTCTCATCACCTAAACCCATAGGGAATTCCTTTTGTAGATTAAGCCCTAAGTAAGTTTCATAAGAAATAGTTGATTGGTCTCCTGCGCCCTTCGAATTCCCACTCCACCCTCATCCTTTGGTTTATAGATTTTCTCCCAACTTAAGAGATGGACCTTTCTATTTTCGATATTGTTCCATAGGAAGTTCCTATATAGTTTATCTATTCTAGCACAAACCGTCACAGGGATCTTCATAGTCTGCATGTAATAACTAGGAATGGTTGATAACACCAATTGAATAAGAGTGCATCTCCCTGCAAAAGATAGAGATTTCTTGTTCCAGCTAGATAACTTGGTTTGCATGTGATCAAGGATGAATTGAAAATGACGATGGTTACACTTCTACGTGATCAAGGGTACTCCTAGGTATTTTTTCAGATTAGCCGTCAAGGTCATTCCAAACTCCTAGTTTAGTTGCTGCCTAATATTATGATTAACATTTTTAGAGAAGTAGACACAAGGCTTATAGAAGCTGATTCTTTGTCTTGAGCTCTCATACAAAGTGTGTAAGGTCTCCTTAATCGTTCCACTTGTTCACTAGAAGCTTTAGAAAAGAGAACCAAATCGTCTGCAAAACAAAGATGAAATATTTTAGGTCTATTTCTAAAAATAGTTATTGGCTCCCATTTTTAATCAACAACTAATTTATTAATAAGGTGAAATAAATGCTTAATACAAAGAACAAAAAGATAAGGTGAAAGAGGGTCTTCTTATCTAATTCCTCTTGTTGGAGAAGTCTCATAGGGTAATCCATTCTAAAAGAGATTCATGGTGGATAAAAATGTAGTGGGCAATGGCATTAATGATTCCTTTTGAGATATCAACATCTTTTAGAGTATCCACCACAAAATTCCAGTTTAATTTGTCGTAGACCTTCTCTAGGTCGATCTTTATAGCCATGATTCCTTTTTCTTGATTTCTATTACACATGGTGTGAACTACCTCCTGAACCATTAGAATATTGTCTGCATCTATCTTATCAGGAATAAAACTAGATTGAGTGTTAAAAATAAGCACAGGCATATAATTTTTAAATTCAGAGACAATAATTTTAGTGATTACTTTGTAGCAAATATTATATTGATTAATAGTTCTAAAATAACTAACATTTTTAGGTATAAAAATTTTGGGAATAATTGTAATAAGGGCTTTGTTAACTTCATTAATATCTGTGAGTTGTTGAAAAATAGACTTCACCCAACTAAAAGAATTTTGCTAGAATACTATCACTCGTTCCATTCTCTGGGGCTTTCCAACTCCCCATATAAAAAATTACAACTTTAACTTCCTCTTGAGAGACCTCTTTTGAAATATCAGCATAATCTCTGCTAACAAACTTCGGAAAAAGATTGTAATTTGAATTCATAGGGTATAGGGTCTTGAAAAATCAACTCTCTCATCTCTTTAACTGCTTAATATCATCAATCTATTTTCCTAAATCATTTTTAAGGGCTATTATCGTATTTTTTTTTCTTCTACCATTTAGTATCTAATATTTTTATTGCCAAATTTAATGTTGCTTCTTGATAATCGTTGTCAATAGACTTCCTCTTGCACTGCAATGCTTTCATACTCCTGCGCCAGAGCTCCTTTTGGAGCTTATCAAGAAAAGGGATTCGAATTGAAGGAAGGCCTGTTGGTGAAATTTTTTCCAATTTTAATATTTCACCTATATCACCAATTTTGAGATATTTCACCATTTTTGTTTTTATATCTAAATTTTTTTCCTTTTTTCCCTCCCATTTTTATTGTTTTTTTTGTCTATAAATTCTATATTAAATGGCTATCTGAACAAAATTAATAAAAAAAATAAAGCATGAAGTAGAAACTTGAAAAGAAAAAGAAAATGAATTTAAGAGGATTACCACATAAAATAAATAAATCTATTTTTTTCTTTTAAAATATTATTAGTAATTAGTGATTAATGATCTCCACAACATACATACTCTATCAAATTTAGATTTAAAAATGTTATGTACCCTAAAATTAGTTATTAAAATCAGTCATCAATCATATATTTATATATATGTATATATATTATCCAAATTTTGAAAATTGAACTAATAATCAAATCGGTAGACCGAGAGGTTCAAAAATTTAAAAGTTCAACAGAAATTTAATTGGTATTGAACTGAATATAATAAAATAATATATTTATGTATAAATTATATAATTTTTTAGAAAAAATTAATTTTTGTGTTTTATTATTCTAAATCGATTAACCACTAAAATATCAGATCAATTTAATTGATTAATCAATTTTTGTATTATTACATTGTTAAAAATAAATAATTTTCAAATTGGCCATCTAAAATATCATTTAAGCTCATGAATTTAATTAAATAATTATATAAAATTATTTATACTGAATATATATATATATATATATATATATATATATATATATATATGATTTTGTGTTCTAAAAATAACTGTAAATTAATTGAACTGGATGGTAAATAGTTTTTGGAAAAGTATAAGGAACCAAAAGCTTATCGGCCAAAAACTAAACAAAACTATATTAATTTATATCAATAATTAATTAATTTTAAATTTTTTAAATTCAAAATTTAAAAAATTTTAAATTGATTAAGTAAACCTAATTAAAACCTATAAAAACCTTTTTCTTTTTTCTCACATTAATCTATCCACTTCTAACAATCACAAATTCGAAAAATATATAAAAGAACATTCATTTAATATGAAAAAGAAACATTCTAATACTTAGTAGAAGAAACATCCATATATATTAACTCATAAAAATTTTGAATTCATCCAAAGGTATTTGGCTAGATTTTGGCTAATATGCTTTTCGTTCCCTAGCTTTACTCATAGTTTTTAAATTAACATGTAATAAATACTTGTACAAAATATAATAATTATATGTATATATATTTTTTAACCTGTGTATTCAAATTATACTTGTTCTATATATTATATGTGTGTGGAAAAACTAACAAAATAGATTAAAAACTTGGTATGTTAGTAAACTGTTACTGAATAATTTGTGGAATGTAGAATTTGAAGAAATAAAATGATTAAATTTGAAACTGTATTATTCATAGTTGAGTATTTCACGTGCAAAGCAGTGTCCATTTTGGTACCTTATTAGCGTAGCTTGAAAGAGCTTTATATAAGGCGAAATACTCTTCCCAAAGAACTCAACACTTTCTTCTTCATTCTCTTCACAATCATCATAATCATTGTTACAGAGATCGACCGATGGCGCTAAAAGCAGTGGTGTATCCACAAAGCCAAGACCCATCATTTGGCTATGGAGTCAATTACAACAACTGCTACCGAAACTGGAGTAACAGCTACAATAATGAAGACCAAAGAGTAGAAACAACATACCCTGCAGAAATATGGAACAATAACAATACTACTTGTTCATCACCGCCATCAGTGTTGCCATCGTCGTGTCGTCCAAAGAGGCGAAGAGCGAAGAGCAGGAAGAACAAAGAGCAGATAGAGAACCAGAGAATGACTCACATTGCAGTGGAGCGCAACAGAAGGAAGCAGATGAATCACTATCTCTCCCTTCTCCGCTCTTTAATGCCGGACTCTTATGTTCAAAGGGTACTCTACTCCTCATTTCTTACATCTTTCAACACTACAGACACTTATTCAGATTCGTTACAACAAGTTTACATTTGAGTCCTCTTAGTTTTATCCTTGTTTTTTTTTTTCTTTTACCATTTCAGACATAAAAAAAGATTGGTTAGATTGAATTAGTAGTGTTAAGTTTAACCAATTTATTTTAATACATTTTCTTTTTTTTTTATTTGATTTTTATTGTTTGAATAAGCTATTAAACCAACTTGATTAAACTTAGATACCAAAATAAATTGGTGAAGTAGCATGTTGGTTCTAATAACAGTACTCAAATGATAACAATTTAATAAGAACTCTTTTTATTATTGTTGGTTTTAATTATTTGTATGCGTATATGTGGGTGAATGTACTGAATAATCCAGGGGGATCAAGCTTCAATAATAGGAGGAGCTATTAACTTTGTTAAGGAGCTTGAACAGAAGCTGCAGTTTCTTGGAGCTACATATCAAGAAGGTGAAGATGGGAATAAGAAGAAGAAGAAGAACATGGCCTTTTGTGAATTCTTCACATTCCCACAGTACAGAAGAACAGCAACAGCAACAGCAACAACATCAAGCAGCAGTAGTAACAGTGAGAAATCATCATCATCAAGAACAGTGGCGGGAGAGGAGGAGTTGGGGGAAGTAGCTGCAGACATAGAAGTGACAATGGTGGAGAGCCATGCAAATGTGAAGATAAGGTCAAAGAAGAAGCCAAAGCAGCTGTTGAAGATGGTGTCTGCTTTGCACAACATGAGGCTTACAATCTTGCACCTTAATGTCACCACCACCATCAATCAACTTGTTCTCTACTCTCTCAGTCTTAAGGTAATTATTCATTTCTCTTCTTCTTTTTCTTCTTTTGTCTTATTACTTTCTTAGGAATCTTCAACAGTCTGCTTATAACTCCCTATATTTCTTCACAGAAAAGAAATAAACACAAAATATCTAAATGTTTTATTATTTTTTGGTTTTGTCTTCTACTCGATCAACATCTAGGTATTTTAAGATTTAAGATTAAAGTATATTTTTTTTATAGTTTATAATTTTTTTTAAAAAATAATCTTAATATCTAATTTTATTTAGTTTTGTTTTTAATATTCTAAATTTGTGTTAATGTTAATCTTTAGGAATAATTTTAATACAAATTAAAAACGTTAAAAAAATTAAATAAAGTTAAATATTATAAATATTTTTTTTTCAAAAAAAATACTTTAATTTAGTGTTAGAAAAACGTATTTACCTACTCTAAAAGGTGCTTATTCTCATACATAGTCAACCTATACAAAGAATATAGCGAAAAAGAGAGCAAAATATAATTTTAGCACCAAATATAACAATGCTCTACATTATGAATCTGTATAAGTATTGGCCAAAGTTTGAAAGTGAAAACGTTGTTGCAGGTGGAAGATGATTGCAAGTTGGGATCAGTGGATGATATTGCTGCAGCTGTATACCAGCTTATGAATAGCATTCAACAAGAGGCACCAATAATCTTAGCTTCAACTAATTAATAATAATAATAATAATAATAATAATAATTTAAGATCCAAGCATCAAGCCCTGTTAGCTTCATCACTAAATTTGGTTCTTAGATGGATCTCTCTTTTCCTTTTTCCCCTCTTTGAAGGTGTAACCAAAATTATTGCAAAGGCTATTCATCAATTTCTATTGATGGTGCCTTGATGTGGGGGCTCTTTAATTAGAAGTAGTTTAATTTAATTTGTATGTGTCTTTGTAGGCATAGGCCCTTTTGAACCTTTTTTTGTTTTAATATCAATTTCTCTTTCTCTGTCTTCTCTTTTTATCTATGGGGTACGAGTGGAGAACTTTGTGATACATATTTGTGCTTGATGCATATTTAGGTGCTTTGTCAATTCTACTTACCTTTCTTTCATAATGGGTAGGTCACATCTAATACCTATGAGCCAAGTTGTTATAAAGCACAAAATGGGAATTTTTCTCACAATAACATTAAATGAGTCACATGATAGTCTCTGAATTTTTTGCTATCATTGTGTCAAATACTAAGTCGTCCATGTATTGTTTTTCCATTTATTTGACTATTATCTTAATCTAACAAATGGATGATTATGACCAAATTAGTAAATTAAAACATTAACCCCACAAATATTGCTATTGCTTGATTCTTGCCTCCTCTTGATAATAAATAAATAAATAAACATCATCAATTCAACAGCATCTCTTACAATGTGAACAATAATACATAATAAATTTAAAGCGTAATTATTTAAATTATTTCCTAAAATTTTTAAAATTAGACATTTTAGTCCCTCAATTTTTGAAACACACAATAAAATCTCTCAAATTTAATTTCGATAAACAAATCAGTCATTAACCTTGTTTCTCCTTCAATGACAAACAAAAAATGATAATATAGAAGCATAGATTAGTACACATGGTAGTCACTTGTCCACGTGTGTAAACAAGACAAATTAATCCCTGGACTTAGGTTTAAAACTACGTCGTTTTGGAGAATACCCAAAATACAACATTTGACTCCCCTCTGTCTCTAGACTCTGTTCCCTCCCCGGTTGTCACCCTCTAAATCTCTCGTTGCATGAATTTGTTCTTTTTCTTTTTCTCGTGATTTTCTCATCCAACGGATTCTGAGTCGGATTTTAGTTCTGATCCACTTGTGTTGTACTTATCGAAAAAAAATTATAGGAAATAGTTATGGCAGAGAACACTGAACTTCAGAGACCATGGCCAACATGCTCTCCATCAGCATTCTCTGTTCTCTTTCTCTTTAGTTCTCTAACTCTGCCTACATCTATTTTTCTATCTCCTTCATCCAGATGTTGAAGACTCTCATGCCCGTCAACGTCTACTCTATCAGTGTTCTCTTCAAGAAAGAGAGTTTTAAGAACGGGACCATGGCCAACATGCTCTCCATTTCATTCGATGTCGCCATTGCTGCTTACCCGAGATCGAATTCGGCGCCTGAAAGGTTTTCCTACAACTTATGGCTATTGCGTTTGAGGCCACACGCCTTTTTCTTATCCAGATTTTGCTCAATTCAAAGGGAGTCTCGCTTAACCTTATCACCTCACTCTATTACATTGTGCCCTGCTGTCTTGTGTTCTTATCAATTTTGTGATTGATTATGGAGTACCCTTTTCTCAGGGATAATTTCAGTTTTTATCTAGATTTTGTCTTCTTTGCTCATCGAAAAGACTTTGGTTTTGACCATGAACGTTGCTGGAATGGTGAAGGACTAGCTACTAATTGCATTTTCATGGTCGATGATTAAGGATACCGTCACATAGGTGAATTCGATTGGGTATGGGTTGGCATTCTTGGGGGTTGGTGTTCTTGGTGGGAAAGGAGATAGGGGAATCATACACAGTTTTAGAACCTTATGTTTAGAGATTAATTTGCCTTATTTGCACATGTGGACAACTGGCTGTCATAAGTGTTAGTCTATGCCTCCATGTCAATATTTTTCATTTATTATTGACAGAGAACAAGACCAGGGACTAATTTTTCTGTCGTAGTTAAACTTAGGAGAGTTTTTTGTGTATTTAATAAATTGAGAGACTAAAGTGTCCAATATTAAAAATCTTAGAGATTAATTTGGGCAATTATTCAAATTTAACAAGTTAGTCATTAAATTAATTAATATCATTATCATTATATTATTTTACAACAGATAGCATTTTGGCACCAAGAATGCTGACATGGATCATTATGCCACTAGTATACATACCTCTCTCTTCTTAACTTATTTTAGGAAAGTATATTCTTTAGTGCAACTAAAGGTTATTTACAATTTACCTCATCTATCAAATACCACCTTCAGTTGTATTCACTATTCCGAGTTCTAATTACATGGATATAAGAGTTCAACGAATGGGCAATGAACTCTATTTCATTGAAGGGTAGTTGGATCTACTCATATATTATGACCAACTTAATGAAATCTGGTTAAAGTTAGCTTTCTTAGGAGGAGCTTGATTTTTTATTGAACAATTGCTTCCAAGGATCTTTATAGGCCAAGTTCAAATTCTATTCCCTTTATTTATGCTTTCTATGTCTGGCAGAAAATCTTCGAAGTGAAGCTTATAATAAGATTGATTTTTTTCAATTTAAGTTTAATTTTCAAAGAATTATGTCAATATTGGAGATACAATTTTAAAGATTAGTAGTACTCTGTTTAAATTTTTTTCTTTTAAAATTTTAATAATTAAAATATTTTTATAACATATTGTGATTTTTTTCAAAAATTACTACTCTTCTGATGCGTTAATGTAATGTCATTGATGAAAATAAAGGTTAATTTAATTTTTTGGTGTGGTTATTTTATATTTTGCCGCATTACATAAATAACAAACGATGAAGCTTATTTAATTAGAGGATGGTGTGAATTTGCATAAATTCTAAATCTTTAAATTGATGACATTATTTTAATTGGTTGTTGTTTCGAAAATGATTCTAATCTATATCTGTTTAAGGTCTAAAATAGCTTATATATTATTTAAACAGTTTAGCTCTAATATTATCATTCGATTAAAGTAGTTTTAGAAAAATTTTAATTGTTACTTCAATTTATATATTACGATAATTATTTTTAGATATGTTATTTTTAAATCTTTTAATATGAATCTTTTTTCGGTTTATGAATTTATTTTTACTGGCTCCTAGTATAACTAAGGAAAAATCCAATATTTGAGTTAAGAAATATTGCTAATAGTAAATTGTACTTTTAAATTATTAATCTAACAAAAGTTAAATCCTAAAAAATACTATTAGTTGTACTAAAGAATTCTATTGACATTATAATAAAATATTATACAAAATAATTTAAGATATGACAGATATTTTAATCAATTATGTAAAGATATTGCAAAAAAATAATAAATAGTGACTTCATTTATGCATAATTTTAGATCATCAATACACAAAAACAATTCAATAAAATATTAATAGTTGCATTAAAAAATTTATTAACGTATAAGAAAATAACCATTGGGTTAAAATTTGGTTGCTCATGAATATATATTTATATATAAAACGAAATGGTAATGTTAGGTAGGCAAAAAAAAAAAAAAAACAGCTCGAACTTGTCTTATTTAGCATTCATTAATTGTTACAATGAATGCTAAATAAGGTAAGTTATGATTTTTTTTGCCTGATTTTCTTTAGTTACCAAACATTTCCGAAAACAAAATAATTACATGTATAAAATATTTTTAAGTTAATAGCTTTAATTAATGATTATAATAATAAATATATAATTATATTAATTATAAATCATTTTAATTATTAATTTAGCATTAATTAAAAGTTTGTTTTTCTATTTTAAAGCGGATTAAACCTGGCCTATACCTATTATTATTACTATTAAATGAATTCACAATTATAATTGACAACACTTTACATAATTATAATGCTTTGTATAACAATGTATTATTCTTATTATACTACTAGCTTAGTTGCATGAATGTATTATTATTTAAAAGAAAATTACCATATATTAATTAGATTATTCGCTAATCATGTATAATCAAAATTATTTGTTTTATTATACATTTTTAAAATAATAATTAAGTAGTCTAATTTTTTTATAACATACTATCAATTAGCGTACAAATTCATATGCTTAATAATAATTTATAAAAATTATAGTAATTCAGTCATAACTTTTTTTATAGAGTAAAAGATTTTTTTAATGTTAATAAAATAATAATATATTATGTAATTCAGTCATAATATATATATATATATAGGTGGAAAAAGACCAGGCGGCCTGTTAGGGCTTGCAGCCTGGCTTATGTTTGGCCTGATCTGTTATAAAATAGGTACATGTCCAGACTCTTTTAAAAGTTTTAATACATTAATAAACCAGACCCAGGCTTATTAATTAGCTTTATAGGCTTGTCAGGCCTACCTGGGCCTGTTAAAATATAATTAAATATATAAATAATTATTTATTATTAATAAAATTATGAGATATTTTAAATTTATTATATTTTATTATAAATATTTGTGTATATTTTAAATATGTTAAAAGTTTAAAATTTTTTATAAATATTAAATATATGACATATTACATATAACTATTTTTATTAAAAAATAATTTTTTAAATAATATTTTTATTTTTGTAAAAAAAATTATCATGCATTTTAACAGGCTTCAGGCCAGGTCAGGCTGAATATCAGGCCAGGCCTAATATTTTATAAAGAGCCTATAACAGACTGCAAGCCAGGCTCAAGCCAATCAACTGTATAACAGGCCAGGCCTGTTAAAAGCAAAGCCTGGCCTGGCCTAACCTGTTTCCACCCCTAATATATATAATCATCACCTCTTAATATATAATAATACAAGCATGTATATAAGGAAATAAATATATTTTGATATATAAGCACATAATCCCGGATTAAATATATTAATGCAAAAATTACTATATTTAAGGAATAAAATAATAACATGTACACTGATATTAATTTAATAGCTACAATTTATATATATAATCATAATCAACATCTATTATAACATTATCATATAATAATAATTTATAAGAAAGTAATCATAGCTGCTTAATTAGAATAAAGTAAGCTATGGAATATATGTGAATTAAGCAGGAATATATGTGAATTAAATATATGCTAATGTATGTATAAAGAAATAATTATTGTGATTAACATATATTAATTCAATAATATTATTTTTTATTATAAAGTAGATCAATCATACACTACATAAAGTTATTGTTAATAAATAATGATATGAAAAGGAACCAATTATTTAAATAAAATTGTAATACCGAATTACACAGAACTTTATACTTAGTTGTAAAATAAAAATGGTGAGATATTACGACCTCTAAGATAAAATATATATGTAGATATAATTGAAAGAATGAGTAACTAAGAGCCTTGAAGAAAAGTTTAAACAAAAACCACAAAAAGAAAAGCGCATCAGTCACCTAAACGAATAACCAGATAAAAAGAAAGGGAAAAACATATGTACATAAAGAGTAGAATGCCAAAATATATAAAATATCAGGCTCCAGACTTGACCTGCGAAGTCAAGGCCGGCTGGATTATAAATACATATGTATATACAATCCCAAGAATATCCCAAAATAGAAAATCGACAACCTGTTTCTCCAAGTCACCTCTAAGAGGGACAAACACCAAAATACATATAGAGGAGAATCTACATACATATATATAAAAAGCATAAATACAAAAATACAACATCTCAAAGACCAAACTTTGCTTGCATAGAAAACTCTAAACGCTCAGCGAGGTGCCTCCCGACTTGTATCTTAAAAACAACAATATATGTATAGAATGAGAACCGGGATTTTCAATATGGTAATGGTGCCAACGTAGGTAATATATAAGGTCCCAAGAAAGCCAGAGGCATCTCTAGAATTCTAACATTTAGAATTAAAATTAAAGGAACATATTAAACCAGAAATTAGGTAAATTATCTAAGGTATTCAAGTTTTAAGTCTAACTCTAACTCAACCCTTCACTTTCTGTCTCATCTAACCTTCTAAAACACCAATAGAACTACTCTCAATGTCACCTCTGCCAGTATGAGGGATCTCTTAGTTGCAAGGACATACAATACAAACAAGAAAAACACAAATATGGATAGCAAGTACAGCAGATAGGACAAATAGTAATTAATTACAGCTAAACAATTAGGCAAGCCTAAACAATATACACTCAAGTAAAACATTCAGTATGCATATGATGTATGCATGTCCTATGGCTGATGATATCATCTGTTGGTTATATAGCCAACCCGACATGTCCTGGTAGCTAACCCCGGACATTGTCTCTTTGTTACGCTCAATTATCTCAGCACATTTACTGACCATTAGAGGAAGAGTGCTCTGTCACCATCAGAGGGATTATGTGTCCTATCACCATTAGAGGGAATATGTACACTCTCACCATTTGCAACCAGAGAGAATTCATAGACATATTCATCTTTAATCATCCTCACCTCTCATTATCATAATTATTCTCGTCATACCTTAATCAAACTTATTCATCATCATCTCATAAGGTCATAGTCATCCTCTTCGAAATTTCTTCTCAATATCTACTTAACTTACTGAATATGTTCAACCTTATTTCAAAGCTTTAAAACTTGCTAACGGACCCTAAATAGGTATTATAAAGGTTTGAAAAACTTAGAAGAATGGTGGATAGCTCAAAAATAGTGAATTTTCATCAAAACAGTGGTTTTGAAGGTTTGAAGGCTTGTCGGGAAGGTAAAGCAGTCAAAATAAAACTTTTGTATAAAACAGGGCATCATGCGTATGCATCATGCATCCGTGTGCACGCACAACCCAAATTTCTTAATGTGTTCATACGTATCATATTGTGAGTATGCACGCACCAGATGACCTTCCCATGCCTATGCGTACGCATCAGGATGTGCGTACGCACAACTTGCAAATCCCCAGGGTGTGCGTACATATACCCCCCTCGTGTGTATGCACGAGGTTAACCACACACTCTAGTCCATGCGTATGCACGATAGCGTGCATACGGACGCACACTAGAATTCCTGGTTCTCTTCAACTTACCCAAATTCAGTTTTCTTGTACCTAACTTTCGACGTCTATAACTTCCCCTACAAAACTTCAATTTCCTCGATCTCTAAACCGATTTAAAGATCTTGAAATTATCTTCATTTTGAAATAAAATCCACTCAAATCCAAAATTTGATACTCAAGTTATGGACTCCCGAAGTTAGTTAAAAAATCAAATTAAGACCAAACCTCTATTTTTACCAAAACCTCAACTCAAACCAATGTTTCACACCCCAAAACTATACCAATTGTATTCAAAATAATCTCATATTCTTATCATCTCTACCACAAACTGCCAATACTCAATTTTATCACTTTTCATCCCAATGCTCAAATATCAAATAACACAATTTATTATATATCAAAATATCATCATTACTACTCATTGTCATCATCAATCATAACAATAATCAATAACCAGCATATTTTCATAACAAACTCAACATTTGCACCAAAATTTACTAAGCCTTAACAAGTTCACATATTACAACTTATCCTATGTTTAACTAGCCTAAGATTTCATGAGAACTTTAATAAATTGTTTGGTGGATTTTGTAGAGAATTTTAAGATGAACTCGTAGCCACAGACCGCTTGTCAATCGGAGCTCCGGACTGAAAGTTACGTGAAATTGAATTTTTGGAGCAAGGGTTTTATTCTTGTTTCATTTCCTTCCCCAAAACCAGCGTGTTTCACTTATCAAGAAGGGGAAGAAGAGCTGAAGCAGTTAAGGGAGGTTGAAATGGGTTGGGCCTTGGTGGCAATATGGGTGCGATTCGGTCCGTCGGCCTATTTTTGGGACAAAATCTTTAAAATTAGTGGCAAAATTTGTATTTTAATTTTTTTACATCTTCAAACTATAAAATTTAATTTCTTAATTTTTTTAAATAATAATTAATTTATTGACTAATTATTTATTAATTTCACGGGATTTACATCCCTATTATAAATTTTTTATTTTACAAATCAGCCATGCATAATTATAATGAGTTGTTCTCTAAAATAGAAGACATAAAGAGTTGTACTAACTTTGTAAACATAAGGATAGTGAATGGTGTAACTTATAATACTTTTAAGTATGTCTGCTTTGCTCTTGAATTGTTTTAAGATGATAAAGAGTTCATAGATGCTTTAAATGAAGTAGGTACATGGGCATCTGCATCATATGTGAAGAGGCTATTTATAATTTTACTGGTATCAAATAGTTTTTCTAGACCTGACTTTGTTTGAGAAGACTATTGGCCTCAAATTTTAGATGATATTCTGGATAAACGTCGAAGGATTTGAACATGAATGGTATAACCTTATTATCTTATTTTTGTATTTCATAACTTCAAAGTATATTTTATGGTTAGATATAGTTTTTTAAACTAACTTTTTTTTTAAATTGTGATAGATTTAACGTTTGATGAGAAAATCAAGAATTTTGCATTGTCAGACACAGAAGAGATCATATATTCTTATGAAAGGAGTTTGAAAGAATATCCTCCAATGCTAATTCCTTCTTATAGTAACTACTCATTGTAGGATGGGAGACTAATAATGAGGAATTCATGTGTGACAAACTTCAATTAGATACCTTAACATCATAGATGTTGTGCATAGTCACTATGGAACAAAAAAAAAAGCTTATGACACAATTATGAAGGTTGTGAACAAATCAGAGGGGGATTTTTTTTCCTTTATGGTCAAAGTGGTTGCGATAAAATGTTCATTTTCAGCTCGATATCATCCAAGTTAGGATAGAGGGTAAAATAGTGCTTAATGTGGCTTCCAGTAGAACAGTCTTGCTTCTCCTACCAAACGATATGACTACACACTCTATATTCAAAATACCTTTAATTGTAGATGAATATTGTACATGCAATATCTGATAGGGTTTGTCCCCTCCTAAATTGTTGATAAAGACAAATTTAATAATTTGGAATGAGGGTTATTATGAGGCATACATGAGATGTTTGAGAGATATTATGAGGCACACAGGAATTTCTAATGGCAAGCATCCATTCAAGAGAAGGCAGTTGTACTCGGTGAAAATTTTACACAAATATTGCCTATAATACATGCAGCCATAAATTCTTCATACCTTTAGGAGTCTCCTGAAGTTCAACGACTATCAAGGAACATAAGGCTAACTATTAGATGTGAAAATAGAAACCAACAAAAAATTAAAGAATTTAGTGATTGATTGTTAAAAGTTGGTGATGACCTACTAGAAGACACATTAGATGGAGAGTCAGTATTGAGATTGTTATAGATATGATAGTTCTATATCACTGCAAGAAATTTGCTTAGTATTATTAGATTTACCAGCGGAATAACGAATAAAATCTGTTGACAACTTTGTTACTGTCGGGTTTTGCGTCGGATATAATCTGACCATAAACTCCTCGCCGGTAACAAATTACTGGCGGATTTTAGCATAAAGGTTGAAAAAATCTCCTCATGGTTACCTCGGATAATATCTGACGATAACTTCGATGCCACGAGTTATGATTTTACACCACGTTACTGTCAAATTTATCTGATGGTACATCCAATTTTAACTTTATTTTTTCAAAATTAAATTGAATATATGTTACCGCGGATTTCTTTGACAAAAAATTTGATGGTAGCTTTAATTTTTTTTATTTTTTTCCCAAACTTGGTAAACTCCAATATTCAACAATTAATAGTCAAATCCTAATTAGTAAAAATAAGTAGTAATTTATCTAAAAACAATGATCTATATATACTGTGAAATATCAAGTGTACAGAATAAAAACACAAAGCAATAAAATGCTGTCAAACAAATAAAAACAAGTCCCTAATGACTATGGGTCCTGTCAGGCTCGATGCGACCTCTTGGCTTTGTCTTTACCACAACTACCCAACTAGACTTGCATGATCCCGTATAAGGCAAATAGTATACTTGCCATACATTTTGAGGTAGAATAAAAATATCGTAATGCCTATATTTCTTAGTCACATCTACTTCAGTGATATTGTAGTCCTTGTGCTTTGATGCCCCTAATTGTGTACTTGGATCATACCACTCACATTTAAATACACACATCTTGTATGTAGTGCGACAAAGATACTAACGAGCGGATATTTTATACGCTTTTTGGAATCATTTTCATATAGTTTTTGTTATACTTTGTTTAAGTTTTATTATATTTTCATAATTTTTAGCGCAAAATTCATATTTTTGGACTTTACTTTGAGTTGTTGTGTTTTATGACGATTTCATGTATTTTCTACCTAAAATTGAGGAGTTTTAGCAAAGTCTGATTCAGAGATAGAGAAAGGATTATAGATGCTGTCAGATTTTGACCTCCAAGCACCTGAAAGAGCATTTCTGGAGCTACAGAAGTCCAAATAGTGTGCTCTCAATGGATCTAAAAAGCTAACATCCAGGGCTTTCTAGAAATACATAATAGTTTATACTTTGCTTTAGAAATGAAGGCCCAAAACTGGCATTCAACGCCAGCCACCAACCTCATTCCTAGCGTCCAACGCCAAAAAGGGAGTAGCTGGCATCCAATGCCTATTCAGGAGTCCAAAGCTAGCATCCAACGCCCTAGAGGGAGTACCAACTCGTGGCTTCACTCAAGCTCAGCCCAACACTCACCAAGTGGGCCCAAAAGTGGATTTTCGCACTACAAGACTAGTTTATCTTATTTCTGTAATCCTTAGTTACTAGGTCATTATATATAGACAAGAGTTCAATCTTCTAGAGAGCCCTTGCCCACTCTACACGTTTTACATTTCTTTTGTACAGTATGAGTCACTAACCTCCTAGGTTAAGGTTAGGAGCTCTGCTGATTCTTATGGATTAATAATAACACTATTTTATTTTAATCTATGCTTGATTCTATTCTAAGATGTATCTTCGTTCTTCATCCTAATGAATTGGGAGCATAACTTGAGTAGGATCACCAAGGGCATAACTGCTAGAGCTTCACCACCGTTCAAATTGGATGACCGCTGACCTAGCGTTTGATCTGAAGTAGCGGAGATTAATGACCGCTGACCCGACATCAATCATTTATAGCCTGCCATGAAATTGGAGTAGATGGTGAGAAAAGTTGATCCAAAAGGAAGAAGCATCTCCGAAGCCTGAACTGTTCTCTCATAATTGATTTCACACCTATCTAGGAACATTTTATTTATTTATCTGTTTTATGCGTTTTTCACAACAACTATCATCTTTTCTATCCACCTGACTAAGATCTATAAGGCAACCATTTCTTGCTCAAACCAACAATCTCCGTGGGATCGACCCTCACATACCTGAGGTATACTTTGATGACCAGGTGTACTTGCCGGTCTATCTATGTGAATATTACGGAGCCAATTTCGTGCACCAAATACTCTAATTGAATTATATGGTGCAACACACCATACCAATCAGAATAGCTACTGCCTGCATTATAAGAACCCGCGTTTTCATGTTAAAACCATTTTATAAAATAATTTTAGCGCCTGGAATAGATTCAAAATTTAGAAGTTTTAATTTGAAAATAAAAATGTGAAATTTGATTTTAGTAAATTTTTTTGAGTTGGAAAATGTACCTTTTCAAAAAGATTTTTGAAAAAATGCGTATTGGCGCTTAAGTTGGCAGTACCGGCTCTAGACTGTCCAGTACCGCGTATTTTGGAAAATAATATTTTGAAAAATTGATTTATTATTTTGAAAGAATAAAAATAATTTAGAATCGAAGACCGGACACTAATCTTAAAGGTTTTGGTCCAAAGTGGGCCAAAGGGACCTAAAACGCTAACGGGTTGGACCGGACCCAAACTGGGCCCAAGGTCTAACATATATAGGCTCATTTAATGAACATTTAATGAGCCCTTCCTTTCTATATAAGTTTTTTTGGTAAGAAATTGAAGCTCACACCCGAGTTTTCTGCCCTAATTTTCTGCACAATTTGAGTTTAGTTCTTGAGCAAGTTTTGTGGTTTTACTTGTTTGGGTGATCTCTAGTAGCAGGTAAATATTAGATTTTACCCCTAATCTTGTTGGGTAAGGTAAGGTTTCACTAAACCCTCTTGGTTTGGTTGTTTTATGGTTTCTAGGTTTTGATTTTGGTGATATATGCGTTGTTAGTTTGAGCCTTGGTGTTTGTTGGAGTTGGTTGAGGCTTTGGATCAAGCTTGGTGGCTTTGTTTTGATGTTAGGAACGTTTTGGGAATTGGCCAGGGTATGGTTTCGGTTTCCTTTATGTAATATGTAATGTTTCTGGACACTTAGGCTCGTTGACCTTAAGATAGGATTGGATATGGTTGATGTATGACCACTTATATGTGATTGATGTTTATCGTTGATAGTTGTTGGTGTTGAGAAATGTGATGATGAATAATTAATTTTTGTGGGTGAGAGTGATTGTGGAGAAGTATTTGTGTTAATAATGAATTATGATGTTGATTGATGTGGGTGAGTGTGTATGTTGATATTGGTAACATGAATGTTGATCTTGATAACCAATGTTTGAAGATGTGGGTTTTATGAGATTAATATGAGAAATTATAGTGGTTGATGTTGTTGTTGATTGAATATTATTATGAAATTTGATGAGGAATGTGTGAATATGTGTTTATGAGGGATTGAGGATTTTTGAGTGCTATGGTTGTTGAGAGTTATTGGTATAGTTGGCGGTTCATTGAAGATATGGATAGATTGATGATTGGTGAGTGTGTTGGTGGATAATTAATTTTAATGTTAGATGTATTTGATGTTGGTGATTGAGGATAGTGAAATGTGAATTAGGTTGGATTTGTAACTGTTGAATGGTTTAGAAGGTTGTGTGATTGAGCAAATGGTTGAAGTAGTGTTTGGTATGAATGTTGGTCTGTTTTAGTATGGTTGATATGTGATTGAATTGGTTTTGGATTGAGATTTGGTTAAAAGTTGAGTTTTTGAGATTTGGGTAAAAATGGAATTTTAGTGAACCTTGTCTGATCATAATTTTTTCCTTGGTTTTAAAAATTTGTTGAGTTTGGTTTAGAATTAAAGATCTTTGAAAACCCTTCGATTTGATATAAAGTTTGTAAAATTTGGAATTTTGTAGAGGAAGTTATGATCATTCAAAGATTGGTGTTGAAATATGAAATTCTGCAGAGTTGCAGAATTTCAGGATTTCTGATATGTGCGC
The DNA here is from genome assembly GCF_003086295.3 of Arachis hypogaea. Taxonomy (NCBI): domain Eukaryota; kingdom Viridiplantae; phylum Streptophyta; class Magnoliopsida; order Fabales; family Fabaceae; genus Arachis; species Arachis hypogaea. The sequence continues at coordinate 37,462,057 of NC_092044.1, forward strand.
ACGCACAACTTCGTGCGAACACACAACCCTGCGAAAATGTTATTCTGTGCGGATGCACAGGCCTGTGTGTACACACAGGCAGGGAAGGGTGTACTGCTTGCAGCGTTAGCACAGCTTGTGCGCGTGCACATCAATGAAGAATTACGACCTGTGCGTACACACAGCCCTGTGCGCATGCACAAGTCGGGAAGGGTCATCTGTTGGTGGTGCTTGCACAGCTTGTGCGAGTGAACAGGCTTGTAAAATCTATTATCTGTGCGTACGCACACCCCTGTGCTTACGCACATTTTGAAATTCTTCCTGGGCGTGCGCACGCACACTCCTGTGCGTACTCACACACCCTGTTTTGCAACTTAAAATTTGTTTTCAACTTTTTCACCTTTCCAACAAGGTTGTAAGCTTCTATAACACCATTTTAAGGTTTTTGGGCTTAATTTATGAGTATGAGGACGAGGTAAAAGTCGTAGGAGAATTTTATTGGGTTTTACGTTAGAAGTTAGCAAACTGAGGTGTAGATTTCTGGTGTACTGAGAATGGGTATGGTGGAGTGAGAAAGGAGAAATAGAGGTGTAGGTTTCTGGTGTACTGAGAATGGTATGGTAGAGTGAGAATGGCGGATGGTACTGGAAGTGAGGAACTGATGGACTATGAATCCGGAATGGGATTGCTTAAGATGAGCTTGGGAAATATGAATGCTTAAGGGTGTTGATGGGAGAGATGATGGTTCTGATGAGTTGAGGACTCCTAGAATAAAATGAGGATTTTGATGAATGTTAAGAGTGTGCCAGGCATATCCTTGGAATGTTGAGAATTAATTATTGAAAGTGGATTGAGATGAGAAATGGTAATGACTGGTAATGAATTGAGGTAATGGACTTGTTGGACATGAAAAGTGTACCAGGCACTATATCCTTGGAATGATAGTGTGCCAGGCACTATATCCTTGGAATGATTTGTGATGAGTTATATGTGTCGTTGTTTTCCTTCTCTGCCATAAGAGTGTGCCAGGCACTGTATCCTTGGATTGAGCATGCAAGTGGGCCAACCACTATATCCTTGGAACGATAGTAAGCCAGACACTAAATCCTCGGAACAAGAGCGGGCCAGGTGCTATATCCTCGGAAGTAGCAGAAAGGCGACATCCGAAAGGATGTGTCGGGTTGGCATTCATAGACTGACAAGTGATATCACGAGCCAATTGGATAGGCATTCATCATATGCATCTCTTATGTGCTTGCTTGCTTTGACTACTTGGGTTTTCCTACTTGTATAATATGCCTACTTGCTTCTTGAATTACTTGCTATATATGATTATTACCTGTGTATTACTTGCTTGCATTAATTGTGATTGGCTGGAGCTGAGGAGGTTAGGTAGGCGGTGGCAATGGGTCGCACGGAGGTTAGGGTGGTGAAGACTGTGGGATACAGCGGTGTGATTAGTAGTAGTTTGGATTCCCCTAAGTTTAGATAACCCGGTTTATGGTTTAAGTTCCTGATTTGTTTATTTATTTTGTTCTAAGCTTGAATATCGGTTTGGTGTGAAGTTCTAGGATTGCCTTCGGCATCCCAGAGCCTTACATCTTACATCATTTGACATTGTTACCAAATTGAGAACCTATGGTTCTCATTCCATACTTTGTTGTTGTTTTTCAGATGCAGGACGTAATCTACTTTGGTCAGATTGCGGATATGGTGACAGAGCGGAGTATGGTTCCTCCTTGGTTTATTTCTATTTTATTTTGTTGTAGTTACTCTCACATATTTTGTATAATTATCTTTATGGCCTTAGAGGCTTATTTGAGAGAATAGTTGTATAAGCTATTTTTAACTCCAAAACTTTGTATGTCTGTATATACTAGTCGGCTTAAACTCCGCAAGCTGCGGCTAGTCCCCTATGATTATTATACTATTATATCTATATATATTCCATTCTTTCGCATATATATCTTGTATCTTATGCATTAGCTTCGTGTGAACTTTTCGCACTTTTGTAATCCTATTTTTGAACTTAATCCTTCATCAGGCTTCTAGAATATATTATTTCCTTCTACATATAAATATCTATAAGCCTTAGGATTGTCGTAACCTGTGATTAACCTTTGCTTTATGGCTAAAGGTAAGGCTTAGGGTAATTGGGGTGTTACATTTAGTGGTATCAGAGCGGTTCGTCCTCGTGAGCCTGAGGGATGGACCGATTATGCTTCATTGCATACTCTGGGTCATTTTTCTTTTGTGTTATTTAGGATATCTACTTGATATGCATAGCATGCTTGTTTGTGAGTGTCTTTAGGTATAATTGAAGCACTGAGCTTGAGATATTGAGACTGATCACCCTGATATCAGTTTTTTGGTGTGGAAAGAAAATCCGAATGGCAACTCACGGATGAGGTCGATCATGTTAGCAGAGAGATAGTGAGGATGACAAGCTTAGTTAATGTGTTTTGAGCTCAACTTGTTCAAGAAGACAAGTCCGTGGAATTTGCGTCATATCAGTTGATGGGTGTGGCTCATTGGTAGTGGCAACGGAAATAACGACGGATGCTTTCATGGTTTTTAACTATGATTTTCAGTTTTTAACTGGTATGGTCTTGAATTTCGTTGAAGAACTTTTAAAGTTTAAAATGATTTTGAAATTTGGTTTGGGACTTTGGTTTCGAACTTTGGTTTGAATGATTTGATTTTGAAAGTAAGTCAGAATTTTGATTTAATGATATGATTTAAAAGAAAAAGTGAGTTTTAAGATTTTCTTGATTTGTGATTTTGGTTTATAAGTTATCTTATCAACAAGGATTCAAATTGAAAGGTTTTTATTTAAGAAAATCGTGACTTAAATTCATCGACTTTCGAGTAAATGATTTTTTACTCTTTTTTTAGAGAGCTTTAACAATGTATGGGTTTTAGAAGGAACTTGTTTTGAAAGGTAAAAATCGATTTTTGTTTTAAAGAAAATTTTGGATTCTTGATGACGATGAATCAGAGTGACGCAGCGGAAGGCGAGAGGAAACATTGACACAGTAGAACACTTTGAGGAGAATATATCGTGTAACTCAGACTTTCAAGGGCAAAAATCTTTTAAGAAGGGGAGGATGCAAGAACCTGCATTTTCACGTAAAATCGTTTTATAAAATAATTTTAGTTCCCGGAATAAATTCAAAATTTAGAAGTTTTAATTTGAAAATAAAAATGTGAAATTTGATTTCAATAAATTTTTCTGAGTTGGAAAATGTACCTTTTCGAAAAGATTTTTGTAAAAATGCATACTGGCACTTAAGCTGGCAATACTGGCTCTAAACTGTCCAGTACTGCGTATTTCGAAAAATAATATTTTGAAAAATTGATTTACTGTTTTGAAAGGAGAAAAATAATTTAGAATCGAAGACTGGACACTAATCTTAAAAGTTTTTGCCCAAAGTGGGCCAAACGGATCTAAAATACTAACGGGTTGGATCGGGCCCAAACCGGACCCATGGTCCAACATATATACGCTTATTTAGTGAGCATTTCAGCCCATTCTCCCCCATTTTTGAAGAGAGAGGCGCGGATTAAGAGAGAAGGGAGAAGGAAGGGGAGGACACTATTCACCTCCACCTTCCAAGAGCCATAACTTTTTATCCGGAGCTCTGATTGATGAGCCGTTTACGACCACGCGAAGCTCTTGATGAGCTCCTTCATATTTAAGTTTTTCTGGTAAGAACTCAAAGCTCACTCCCTAGTTTTAAGCCCTAAGTTTCTGCATATTTTGGGTTTAGTTCTTGAGCAAGTTTTGTCGTTTTGCTTGTTTAGGTGATTTTTAGTAGTGGGTAAATGTTAGATTTTACTCCTTATCTCGTTGGGTAAGGTAATGTTTCACTAAACCCTCTTGGTTGGTTGTTTTGTGGTTTCTAGGTTTTGATTTTGGAGATATATGTGTTGTTAGTTTGAGCCTTGATGTTTGTTGGATTTGGTTGAGGCTTTGGATCAAGCTTGGTGGCTTCGTTTTGATGTTAGGAACGTTTTGGGAATCTGTCAAGGTATAGTTTCGGTTTTTTTTATGTAATATGTAATATTTTTGGACACTTAGCCTAGTTAACCCTAAGATAGGATTGGATATGGTTGGTGTATGAACAATTATACGTGGTTGATGTTAATTGTTGATGGTTGTTGGTGTTGAGAAATGTGATGATGAATAATTGATTTTGTGGGTGAGAGTGATTGTGGAGAAGTATTTGTGTTAACAATGAATTATGATGTTGATTGATGTGGGTGAGTGTGTATGTTGATATTGGTAACATGAATGTTGATATTGATAACTATTGTTTGAAGATGTGGATTTTATGAGATTAATTTGAGGAATTGTAGTGGTTGATGTTGTTGTTGATTGAATATGATTATGAAAGTTGATTAGGAATGTGTGAATATATGTTGATGAGGGATTGAGGATTTTTTATTGCTATGGTTGTTCAGAGTTATTGGTATAGTTGGCGGTTCATTGAAGATATTGATAGATTGATGACTGACGAGTGTGTTGGTGGAGAAATAATTTTAATGTTAGATGTATTTGATGTTGGTGATTGAGGATAGTGAAATGTGAATTAGGTTAGATTTGTAATTGTTGAATGGTTTAAAAGGTTGTGTGATTGAGCAAATGGTTGAAGTAGTGTTTGGTATGAATGTTGGTCTGTTTTAGTATGGTTGATATGTGATTGAATTGGTTTTGGATTGAGATTTGGTTAAAAGTTGAGTTTTTGAGATTTTGGTAAAAATGGATTTTTAGTGAACCTTGTCTGATCATAATTTTTTCCTTGGTTTTAAAAATTTGTTGAGTTTGGTTTAGAATTAAAGATCTTTGAAAACCCTTCGATTTGATATAAAGTTTGTAAAATTTGGATTTTTGTAGAGGAAGTTATGATCATTCAAAGATTGGTCTTGAAATATGAAATTCTACAGAGATGCAGAATTTCAGGATTTCTGATATGTGCACACAGAGAACTTCGTGCGGACACACAACCCAGCGAAAATTTTATTCTGTGTGGACGCACAGGCAGGGAAGGGCGTATTGCTTGCAGTGTTAGCACAGCTTGTATGCATGCACATCAATGAAAAATCATGACCTGTGCGTATGCACAGGCCTGTGCGCAAGCATAAGTCGAGAAGGGTCGTCAGTTGGGGGCGCTCGTACAGCTTGTGCGAGTGAACAGGCTTGTAAAATCTATTATCTGTGCGTACGCACACCCCTGTGCGTACGCACACTTTGAAATTCTTCTTGGGTGTGCAAGTCGGTAAGAGTCGTCTGTTGGGGGTGCTCGCACAGCTTGTGCGAGTGAACAGGCTTGTATAATCTATTATCTCTGTACATACGCACACTTTGAAATTCTTCCTGGGCGTGCACACGCACACCCCTGTGCATACGCACACGCCCTGTTTTGCAACTTAAACTTTGTTTTCAACTTTTTCACCTTCCCAACAAGGTTGTAAGCTTCTGTAACACCATTTAAAAGCTTTTAGGCTTAATTTATGAGTATGAGGATGTGGGAAAAGTCATAGGAGAATTTTATTGGGTTTTACATTACAAGTTAGCAAACGGAGGTGTAGGTTTCTGGTGTAGTTAGAATAGGTATGGTGGAGTGAAAAAGGCAGAACGAAGGTGTAGGTTTCTGGTGTACTGAGAATGGGTATGGTGGAGTGAGAAAGGCGGATGGTACTGGAAGTGAGGAACTGATGGACTATGAGTCTGGAATGAGATTGCTTAAGATGAGCTTGGGAAATATGAATGTTTTAGGGTGTTGATGGGGGAGATGATGGTTTTGATGAGTTCCTAGAATAAAATGAGGATTTTGATGAATGTTAAGAGTGTGCCAGGCACTATATTCTTGGAATATTGAGAATTAATTATTGAACGTGGATTGAGATGAGAAATGGTGATGACTAGTAATGAATTGAGGTGATGGACTTGTTGGACGTGAAAAGTGTGACAGGCACTATATCCTTGGAATGATAGTGTGCCAGGAACTATATCCTTGGAATGATTTGTGATGAGTTATATGTGTTGTTTTTTTCCTTCTCTGCCACAAGAGTGTGCCAGGCACTATATCCTCGGATTGAGCATGCAAGTGGGCCAGACACTATATCCTCGGAACAAGAGCGGGCCAGGCACGATATCCTCGGAAGTGGCAGAAAGGCGACATCCAAAAGGATATGTCAGGTTGGCATTCATAAACTGACAAGTGATATCACGAGCCAATAGGATAGGCATTCATCATATGCATCTCTTATGTGCTTGCTTGCTTTGACTACTTGGGTTTGCCTACTTGTATAATATGCCTACTTGCTTCTTGAATTACTTGCTATATATGATTATTACCTGTGTATTACTTGCTTGCATTAATTGTGATTGTCTGGAGCTGAAGAGGTTAGGTAGGCGGTGGCGATGGGATCACACGGAGGATAGGGTGGTGAAGGCTGTGGAATACAACGGTGTGATTAGTATTAGTTAGGATTTTCCTAAGTTTAGATAACCCGGTTTATGGTTTAAGTTCCTGATTTATTTATTTATTTTGTTCTAAGCTTGAATATCGGTTTGGTGTGAAGTTCTAGGATTGCCTTCGGTGTCCCGGAGCCTTACATCTTACATCATTAGAAACTGTTACCATACTGAGAACCTATGGTTCTCATTCCATACTTTGTTGTTGTTTTTCAGATGCAGGACGTAATCTACTTCAGTGAGATTGCGTATATGGTGACAGAGCGGAGTATGGTTCCTCCTTGGTTTATTTCTGTTTTACTTTGTTATAGTTACTCTCACATCTTTTATATAATTATCTTTATGGCCTTAGAGGCTTATTTGAGAGAATAGTTGTGTAAGCTGTTTTTAACTCCAAAACTCTGTATGTCTGTATATACTAGTCGGCTTAAACTCTGCAAGCTGCGGCTAGTCCTCTATGATTATTATACTATTACATATATATATATATATATATATATATATATATATATATATATATATATATATATTCCATTCTTTTGCATCTATATCTTGTATCTTATGTGTTAGCTTCGTGTGAACATTTCGCGCTTTTGTAATCCTGTTTTTGAACTTAATCCTTCGTCAGGCTTCTAGAATATATTATTTCCATCTACGTATTAATATGTATAAGCCTTAGGACTGTCGTAACATCTGACTAACCTTTACTTTATGGGTAGAGGTAAGGCTTAGGGTAATTGGGGTGTTACATGCATTCCCATGAACCAGACTCCCGTGTGATCTATTTTCTTTCCCACCGACTATTTAAAGAATGAAACCAATATCCATTAACATTCTATATCGGGTAACTTGTGCCCTTATTCTTTGGAAGCCAACTAAGTGTAACTAGTTCCCAATCTATTGTGTCAGTTAGATGCACTCTGACGTATTCTCTGAACCAATGTAATAAATTATTTAGTGATGTATCAAGATTTGTTTCTTAGAATAACCTATAATATAATAAGACAAAAAATGAAATTTCAGTATACCAAAATTTTGATTAGATGAAAAAGTTATTATCTTAATTACTAATTGCAATATTTATGAAAACTTAAAAAACTCACCCTAGGTAAGGTCAAACCTGGTCACAGTTAAGCAATACATATAGATGTGCAGCATCGATTTCCTTTTTCTCTAACCAAAATTCACAACTCCTTCATAGATGCTAGCCTCAATCACAACTCCTTCATAGATGTTAGCCTCAATCTGAGCTCCGTTCTTCACGGTGCGCTTGAATGTCCCAATCACCCACTCAAAAGGCTACATCCCCCTACATTGGACCGGCCCACACACTTTTGCTTCGTATGGCAGGTGGATTGCTAAGTATTCCGTAACATCAAAAAATCATGGTGGGAATATCCTCTCCAACTTACAAAGTATGATGATGATGTTCTTCTCCATTACTGTGTGATCATTAATGCTAAGTTTTGTAGAACATAACTTCCTAAAGAACTCCCTTATTTCTACGAGAGGTTTCTATATGTTAGTAAAAAGTTCTCTAAACGCAATAGAAAGCAATGACTCCATGAAGACAAGACAATCATACATCTTCAACCCAGTAAGCCTACCCTGTGAGATGTTTGCGCACCTATCCAAGTTATAGGCGTAATCATCAGGGAACATCAATCCCCTAATCCACCTACAAATATTTTTTCTTTGGTCATTTGTTAGAGCGAACATTGCCTTTGGTTTAGCCCATCAACAATTTTCAAGTCTCTTTAGGCTCAGATTTGACCACCTGCAAATGTCCACCAAGTCTAACATTACCTTATCATTATCCTTTGTACGCTCATTGTCCATTACCATGTGTATGATATTATCAAAATATACCTTGCCCCATTATCGACGATCCTTGGGATTTTGCTGATATGATGCCAAACTTGCAAGCCACTAAACCTCATGGGTGCCTCTTGTTCTTCAGTTTTATTCTTCCTAAACAAGTCGTTGTTGCATCAAAAAAGATGATCAATATCAAGAAACCTTCAGTGACAATTAAACCACGAATTCTTACACCCATTCATCAACTAAAATATCTGTGTATCCTCCATACAAATGGGACAGGTCATTCTGCCCTTAGTGGACCAACCCGACAACATCCCGTCTGCAGAAAAGTTGTTAAGGCTCTACATCAGCGTAACGTATAGTTGAAAATTTGTTTTCTTTGAAATATCATACGTTTCTACACCATCAATTCACAACTCCATTAATTCATCCACCAAGGGTTGCGAGAAGACATCTATTTTGGCCTTTGGAATGCTTGGACCAAGTATGATACAAGTTAAGAACATATATGGGTTCTTCATGCACATTTTGGAAAGTAGGTTATAAGGAGTCACCACAATAGGCCAACAAGAGTATGCATTAATGAAGTTGGAGTTCGGTACAAATCCATCAGAGTATAAAGCTAATATAACATTTCTAGGCTCACTCGCAAATGTAGGGCAGACCTGATCAAAGTGCTTCCAATCATCTTTGTGTAACAGGTGAGTCAAAAAAAACCATCATCTCTCTTGTTGTTACTATGCCATGTCATGTCAAGGGCAAAACTTATCAATGCATAAAATTGTTTTAGCCTAGGGATTAGGGACAAGTAATGCATCTGCTTGTTTGGAATTCTCTTTTTTCGCCATTTACCAATCTGTTCTCTCTCAACCTGAAATCTCGGTGCATCAAAAACTCTACAAGTAGTTAGGTCTATGTTCTCTTTGTAACACATCATACAACCATTCAAACAACAATTGATTTTCACCGTATTCAACCCTAATTTTGAAACTAACTTCGTTGCTTCATAGTGACTTTAGGAGATGCCAATAGTCCTAATAGGTACTAATTCGTTGTAACGGGTGGCCCACTGATCAAAAGACTTTTGGATATGATTTGACTCAGACTTAATACTCATCATTCTAACACAAGAAGATAGTTTCAAATAAACGCACCTATTGAACAAAGGTTTCGCAGTAGATTCTAACAGATGATAAAATCTCTTTGCCTCCAAGTTAGGCTCTTACTCAACATCTTCCATATCGATAACCCAATTGCATCAAACACCATTTCATTGTATCTCTCTTGATTACCCTAGCAATTAATTTCTTCCATATTTAGTTTTCTAACCACTCGAACTCTCATTGATCAACCCACAGGCCTATTAGAAATCGAGACAGACCGGTTGATTCCCTGCTCATCCACTTCTCCATGTTTCGTCCACATCCAATACCCATCCTTGAACCCATTACGATAGAGGTAGAGTATTATCTTTGAAGGTCCTAACCACTTAGTCAATCGACACTTATAGCATGGACACCTAGAAATCGCTTAGATTCTAAATGGTTCCATGTTGAAGATATACGCAACAAACTTGTCAACTCCTCCAATGAACTCAGGTTTTAACCCACTCTATCCACCATTATTCCTTTCATACATCCACAGACGATGACTTGTAATCATTTTTCCACATACACCATAGAATTTAACCAACAATAAAACTTATTAGATTTTTTAGAAAATTTAGCAGAGTTTCTTTAATAATTAGCATCTTCCACAAAGTCCAATTATTATTTTTTCATAAACCAAACATGTTTCAAATAATTTAAATAAAAATTCGGCATAGCTTCTACTTAATTCAAAGACATCCACTAAATAAATTTATCACTTTTGCACAAATAAGAACAACTACGCATTTAATAAAATAATAAATCCTAGTCGTTCTAGTGTGCAATCCCTTATTACTCCACAATTTTCCAGCAAACAAGGGTTTCAAGAAGGCAATACTATACAACCTTCTCCTACTTTCGTCCTAGCTAAAACTCTATCTTAGGAAAAGTAGGTCTGGCATAAAACTTATACAATTCAATATACTCGGAGATAAAAAATCAACCTGAAATATGATTACACATACTACGAAAGATGCGAACTCCAATTGACCTCAGAGAAAATAGCAATGTCCAATTAAAAAAAGATAACTTATTAAATTCATAAGGTAAAACTAATTCAAAAACTAATTTGAAAGGAATAAATATAACTCAAAAATGCAATTAATTGAAACCTAACTCTAATTAACAAAATTAACAACTTTCATACTAAAAGTAAATGATATAATTACAAACTCTAATCTTCCAACAAGTCAAGCACTCCTAATTTCACCCTATCTAACCTACCCTAATATTATTTAATTTCTAATTAGACTAAATTATCATAACAACTACACACTTCATTAAACAAATTTAATAAAATACCTAACAAAATCCTAAACTAAAAAAAAATCTGAAAAAATAAAAAAACTATAGAAAAGTTACATTTGATGGTGAATGTATGATGGTAGAAGCGTGGTGGTGTCAGAAGGCAGCAATGATGGCAACAAGGTGACTTCCTCCGATGGGAACAAACACTAACAGCAACGGTGGCAACATTTCCAACAACAATGAGGACAACATGTAGAGACGGTGATGGCGACAGCTTCAGAGAGATGATATAGAGGAGAAAAGAAGAGAGAGAAAAGAGATAAAGTTTGCAAAAGTGAGGGGGGAGGATTTTATGTTTGAATTTTATTCTAATTTTACCATCGGATTTACCATAAAAAAATCTGACGGTGAATCATTCATCGTCGCATATACGCAGTGTTTCACCAAACTGTGTTATCTTTTGAAAAATTTGGCGTAAAATCTGACGCTATGTGTGGCGCTAATGATAGAAAGTTTCATGCCACCGATTATCGTTGGATTTAGTAATGGAATTACTATGTCGATGGTAATTTTTTTGTCAGACAAATTTTCAGTCGTATCTGTCAAAAAATCTGACGCTAACGTCCGACAGTAAATATGACGATATTTAGCATTTTTCTTGTAGTACCCTAAGTTAATCATGAAAGCACCATTTATATGAAATTTTATTAAATATTATCTATGAAAATGTCTCGTATAAAACTAAACCCTATTTTTATGATTTGAGTTCATACTATTAAATCATCTTAAAATATGATAAATTAAATTGAACTTAATGCGTCTAAAATATTTCCTATTATCTAATATTTGAGTTGAATCAATCCCCTATCAAATTAAACATAACCCAATTAAACATAACCCATTAATCAAAGCTCAATGTAACAATCATAGTATGCATATCTTCCTGGCATGGCAGTAGCGACGACGGTACGGTGCTGGAGAAAACAATGCGGTAGTGGTGGTGACGGCACGGTAACCAAACTAAATGGTGGTTCAAAAAGTGGGTTAGGATTTTTTTATTAAAAAAAGGATGGAATAGGGAGAGGGATAAGGGCAACCTACTTGGACGGTGGAGAAGAGACATAGCTTTGACGATAGAAGAAATAGCAGTGGCAGCGACATCTCTTTTGACGACGACAGAGACAGAGAGAGCAACTCTGTTTGAGTCGATAAAACAGAATCCATGCAATTTCATGTAGTCTTTGGAGGAGAATATAGGTGGCCGACGCTGGCGGAAGGTGTCCTGAGGAGAAAAGAGAGAGACGAGTGGTATTTCCGAAAGTGAGAGGGGAGGGCCGTGCGTTTTGAGTTTATTTCACTTTTACGGTCGGACTTACCAGCGGATAAATCTGACGGTAACTAATTCCAGTGCACCAAAATGCAATGTCAAACTAAATAGGTTTACTGGCGGATAAATCTTACGGTAAATCTGCCTTTAGTATTTGCGCCTATTCTTTTATTTTTTCTCCAATAGTTACCGGCAAATTTACCTTTGGAAATGCAAATCTGCCGGTAATGATTTCTTTGACGAATTTATTGTGATGACTGCCGATAAATTTGTCGCTAATGTGCGACGCTAAATCTGACAAAAAAAATTTGATGGTATTCAGCATTTCTCTTATAGTGTATTCTGAATATGCATTTGATAAGTTTATCGACTTTGTCTTCCTTAGTGCATAGCTATTTGTCAAGCAATCACTTTAATTATCGAACAATAGTAGCGTCGATCTTAAACATTATTGACAAGATAAATAGTCAGCTACTGTGAATATTTCTCGGTGATGAAGAGATGTATCTTAGTTCAAACAATCTTTATATTGAAGAGGGTAATATAAAAGCCACTTGGAATTCTTTGATTTAGACGTATTGAATGCTCTTAATGGTTTTGGTCTTCTACCTCATAATCTTACACTTAAGATTGGTATTATGGTAATGCTACTTAAGAACATTGCCCAGTCAAATGGCCCATGAATGAAACACAACTACAGGTTAGTAAACTTGAAAAGTCACTTAGTTGAATGCGAAATACTAACAGGGACCAAAATAGGAGGAATTGCATTAATCCCTAAAATGAATATGGTTTCAAATAATGACAACATTCCAATCAAGTTTTAGAGAGGAAATTTTTCATTGATAATATCTTTTGATATGACAATCAACAAGGCTTAAGGATAGACGTCAAAAACCGTAGATTTGTACTTATTGAGATTGGTTTTTACGCATAGATAGTTATATGTGACACTTTCAAGAGTTAAGATCAAATACTGATTTAATCAATTAGTATCTTTTTGTTGTTAATTATGTTTTTCATAATTTCTTTTATAGTTGACAAAATTTAATATAAATAACATTTAAATTTTATTTAATATAGGATCAAAGATATAACTTATAGATATATAATGATCAATGTTAAAAATATAAACTAAAATTTTGGTTGCTTATAAAAAAATTGTATACGCACATTTTTCTTATAAAAATTAAGACATTAATAATTTATTACATACTACGCTTTTTTTCTTTAATTAATCTAATTATTTTGTTACTTTGTTTAGTATTTCCATATATGAGAAAAAAATATGAGTTTTATTCAAAGTTTAATATGTTAAAGAGTGGCTTTTTAATTTATTACATATATTTCAGATATCATATAAAAGTAAATATTTTTCATGCATTGCATAAATACATATACTAATTGTAAATTATTTACCACATTTTTCTTTTTGCTTATTCTTTCTTTGCTAAACATGATGATTTTTATTATTTGCAAGAATGTTTTTAAAATATCACTATCTTTAATTATAAAAAATACTTAATTTATTAATTACCACAATATTATCCATCATATAAAAATTTTATTTGAATATATATTACTATTACGGTACTCAAAACTAACATATATCACCTATTCATTTAACAATGAATTAGTAATATATATTAACTATATGTTTAACAAACATTTTTCTATCATATGTCATTATTCACTCCAAAAACTAGCTAGATGAGTGAAATATATAAAAAATATGAAATTTATAATACAGTTGCTCAACTAAGACATAAATATTTGGAGTGTAAATAATTTTGTATGCAAGATTTGCAAATATATGGTCTAACAATGAGTGGAAGTTTTTCACACGCATAACACTATAAAAATTAAATGTACACCTAATTTCACCTTAAAAATTTATTTGAAGTATAAAAACATTATATTTATAGACATAAAAATTATATTTTTAAAAAAAGTGAGACTTATAACAATGCAAGCATCCCATTGAAATTTGATTAAATGAAAATCAATAATTTCAATTCATGTTTTGCATATTATATAATATAAGAAAATTTTTAAATATTTTTTTAATATAGAAAGAAATTTGGTGTTAGATAATGAAATGGATGTGGATAAAATATTATTATGATGTCACTATTAAACACACCTTGCGATTTAATTTCTTCTTTTTTTAAAAAATAAAATTGAATCCTATAAAACGCAGGTTGTGTCTTCTTGTTGTTTTTTTTTTAATTATAAGTGTGTTTTGCATAATTAAAATATTTTAACCCGAAAGTCTTGTCAATAAATACCATTGTCATTCATCTCTCTTTTGTAGTTGTGATTTTTTTTTTGTAACAATTAATAATGTCAAAAAAATTGGGTGAGGTAAGGTTGAGGCTATGAAAGACGTTGCAAATTTGCGAGTGTATTATAACGGTGAAATCATACCAAACACACAGGAGGGAGTGACTTTTGTATGTAAATGTCCATTTTCTTTTTCTATTCCATGCACCATGAGTTTTATAGAGTTACAAAATAGTCTTTGTGATAACATAGAAAGTCACATGTCAAAGAGAGTGAACAACATTTTATACAGAAATCCTGTACAAGTATTTGGTGGGCTAATACAGTTTCAAATAATGTCCATTATTGACGACGCATGTATGTAGTAGATGTTCTATATTTATCAACAAACCTAATTTCACGTGCCGAAGATAGAGCTATATGTTGAGTTTGAATAACATATGGGGCTAGACCCAGTTGGCGAGGAGTTGAATATGGATGAAATCAAGGACATGGCTTGAGAAGAAGATAACGACGACAGTGAAGAGGAATTTAAAGCCAACTACGAAGTCGATGACAAAAACGATGACGGAGACAATGCAGTCAACCTAGCAGTGCAAAATGAAGCAAATTCAATTGTCAACCATCTACTCTTTGGTGTTTCATCTTTTATGCTATATATGGAATATGAGTATGTTATGATTATTCATTAAAGTTGCCATTACCATTTGTTTATTTAGCATTAATTGATTAATGGTAGTTTGCATTTGATAGGTGAAAGGCAATATTATGGCAGAAGATTGTGAGTTTAGTATTGGAATAGAATTTGGTTCCAGAGAATCAGTGATCTTTGCGATCAAAAGCTACACTATCTTTAGATGTGTTAATTACACTGTGTATGAGTCAGAGGCATAGACATTCTACGCAAAATGCAAGGGGTATGGTACATGATGTGATTCGCTTATCCGAGTTAGCTTGATTCGAAAGAAAGGTTGTTGGGAGATCAGGAGATACATTGGCAAACACACGTGCACTATGGGGACGATTTCATAAAATCATGCCAAGTTGGATTCAGGTACAATTGCAGATACTATCAGGACTTTAGTTGAAGCAGACCCATTGATAAAGGTAAAATCTATTATTGTAGAAGCTCAATTCAGGTTTAACTACACTGTAAGTTACCACAATGCTTGATTGGCAAAGAAAAAGTTTGTTGCAAAATTTTTTGTTGATTTTGAGAATTCTCTTACCAGAATGTGTTGGTGTGGTGTAAAGTAATGTGTGCCAAAATTTTAAGGTCTCGAGTTCAAATAAAACTATATCAGTTTATCATGAAAGTAAGGAGATGAATGGTGTAAGATCTCTCCATCGGGTATTTTCGAACTTCTATATGTGTATTATAAGATTTAGACACTGGAAGCCATTAGTGCGAATTGATGGTACACACCTTTATGAAAAATATAAAGGTACACTTTTAGTTGTGGTTGCAGAAGACGGAAACTAAAATATTGTGCCGATTATTTTTGTCATAGTGGAGGGTGAGATAACAAATACGTGAGACTTTTTTCTTACTAATTTTCAAAGATATATTGTTACTCGAGATGGCATGGGCATTATTCCTAACAGCTCACTACAAGAAGTAAATCTGGCATAAAACTTAAACAATTGATTGTATTTATAGATACAAAACCTACCTGAAACATGGATGCACAGAATATAGAAGAAACGAACTCCATTTGATCTTAGAGAAATAGCACCATCCTAATAAAAAAGAAAACTTATTAAACTCCCAAGGTGAAACTAATTCAACAAACTAAATAAATTCTTCCAATAGCTCGAGCACTTTTAATCTCACCTTACTTAACCTACCTTAATTTAACTTCGATTTACATTAAATTAACATAAGAAATCTTAATCACAAACTTCATTACTAATTTAATTAATAATTTGATAATAAAATACCTAACAAAATCCTAAAATCACAAAAAAAATTTGAAAAAACTAACTTAAACCCTAATCACAAACTTCATTATACTAATTTAGTCAATAATATGATAAAATACCTAACAAAATTCTAAAATCACAAAAAAAATCTGAAAAAGTAAAAAAACTATATCAAATTCTAATCAGAAACTTCATTATACTATTTTAATCAATAATTTCATAAATAACTTAAACTCACATAAAAAAAACCTTAAAAATTTGAAAAATATGCCAAAATTACCTCTAATGGTAGCTGCAAGATGGTGGAAACTTGGTGGTGACAGGAGGTGGTAGTGACCATGAACGCGAATAGAGACGGCGTTCCCGATGGCTCCAGCGATGACAATGTCCAGCGATGGTGGCAACAGAGGTTTCAGCTGGTGGTGGTGACGCCAGTAGCTTCAGGGTAAAAGAGTGAAGACGAAAGAAAAAAGAGAAAAGAGAGAGAAAAGAGAGAGTGAGTTCACAGAAGTGAAGGGAAAGGGGGTTTGTATTTGAATTTTACCCCAATTTTATAGTCGGATTTACCGACAGAAATTTTCGATGGTAAATTGGGTAAACTTCCGATGGCCGAATCTAACAGAAGATTCGCAGGTAAAGCTGGCACCACTGAAATAAGATTTCGCGCCACTGATTACCGTTGAATTTAGTGTCTGAACATAAAATCCGAATGGTAAATAATTCGGGAAACTAAATCTAGCTTGTTTCTAATGCAAAAGTCGCCACTAAATCCGACGGTAAATCCAACCTCTTGTAGTGGCCATAATTCCATTGATGCAGCAGTAGCTCGTAGTAACAATGCATGGGCACTGCCAAGAGCGTGGCACATGTTCTATATCAGACATATTAGATCTAACTTCTCAAGGAGATTCAAGAATCCATACTTGCATAAACTCGTGGTTAACATAAGTATTTGAATTTTCTATTACGGTTTTATTCTTAGTAATTTGTTGTGTCTGCTTATGTCAACATGATTTGTTTTACAGGCTACTCTAGGATGGAGCAGGAGTACAACAAAAACTACCAAAGGCTTAAGGAGCTGGGTGAAGCATACACCCGATGGTGTGATGAGATCGGTGTTGAGAAATGGGTGTTGGCATTTGACGGGGGTCATTGTTGGGGTCATGTGATGATGAATTTGGTAGAGTGCATAAATTTTGCCCTTAAGGGTACGCGCAACCTTCTTTTGACTGCCATAATTAGATCTACTTTCTATCGACTAAACAAATTGTTTACTCGAAAAAGTGTCGAGGCTTATGAGTGCGTTTGCAATGGATCCACGTATTTAGAATTTATCACTCGACGAGTTGAAGAAAGTTTTTAACGTGCTGGAAACATAGTTGTCAACCTTTTGACAGACACAATAAAATATTTGAGGTTTGTGAAATGTATGACAATTCTATATACACTGTTAATCTTGCGCAATGACTTTGCGATTATGGTTATTTCCAGCGTCATGATTGTCAAGTATATGTACTTGACGTGTACAAGATGTTAGAAATTTGCAAGGCCTACAGAGGCGAGTTTTTATAGATGGGTGACCCATCTACGTGGCCTAAATATGATGGTCCGAAGGTCATCGCTAACTGGACATTGAGGCACATGATTAAAGGGCGACTAAAGTCAACTCGCTACTTGAATGAGATGGATTCGTGGGATATGCAAGCTCCTTGCTGGTGTACTCTATGTGGACGAGAGGGTCATAACCGTAGTCGATGTCGTCAACGCGCAAGTTTATGTTCTGCTGAAGGTCAATAGGGTAATTAGTGTATTTTTTAGCTTTTTATGTAATGTTTTATGTATTTATGCATGTGAATTCATTTATGTATGCACTTTTCTTTGTATAAAATATTATGAAATGAAAAGTAGTTGAATATAAGGGAAACAATACATTATAAAGAGAAAAATACGACATGGAAAGAAATATTCAAAAGATAAAATGAAATGTATAAAAATAAAAAGAAACGTACAAAACATAAAATCAAACATACAAAAATAAAAAGAAATATACAAAAATAAATACAAGAAATAGAAAAAATGCAATAAGGTATTTTTTTTCGAGAAATTTCTTTGCTTTCTTGGTACAATATGATGGTGTCTATTTCTTTAGGGGAGCCATCTCTGCCCATAGTAAATATGCATGACCCTCAAAAGCATTCGCATCCTGACCACTGGCTCAACCACCCCCATAAATCTCAGAAGTACCAACATCCAGACTACTAACTCTGCAGTGTCATAAATCCCACAAGCAATCATGTTTGGAGCAATGGATCCACCATAATAATAATTGTCTTGCTGGTGCACGAAACTGGCTCCGAGAATTCACACAAATAGACCGACAAATATACCGGATCGTTCAATTAATACTTGAGGTGAGTCAGGATCGATCCCACGAGGATTGTTGGTTTGAGCAAGTAGTGGACACCTTGCAGATCTTAGTTAGGTAGATAGAAAATATAGTTTGTCACGGAAAAAAGCATAAAATGAATAATTAAATAAAATGTTACTAGATAGACGAGAAGTCAATGGTGATAGAATGGTTGAGGCATCGGAGATGGTTTGTCTTTCTGGATTAACTTTTCTTACTGTCATATTCAATAACCTTTTGATTCCTTCAATAGTAGCCGTAAGTGATTAACTCATGTCCTCTCATCAAGTTAACCTCTTTTACTGTAGCAATCCACCACGTTGAGATGACTCATGTCCTCTCATCAAGCCACCTCTAGATTTCTCACTGTCACAGAAGATGAAGCTCTAAGCTGTCTACTCCCCTTCATGATCCTACTCAAGGTGCCATAGACAAGACAGATCTTTCAGATCAGAAAGTGCTACTTCTCTGACTCTGGCCTTAACGCCACAGAGACCTCACGCACCCATAGTCAACAGGATTATATGTCACATATCTAAAGTTGCTCAGATGCTCTATTATAATCCGTAATGCAATCTCTAGCTTTAGTTCAACACTATCCGGGTCAAGAATCGCACGGAACCCATGTAGAACAAGGGTGATTGTGACGGGTCACCCTCAATTCATAAGATGAAGAACGAGGTTGTATAAAAGAATAGAATCAGACATATTGAATGAAAATAGTAATATTATTGATCCATGAAACTCAGCAGAGCTCCTAACCTTAACCTTAGGAGGTTGGTGACTCATACTGTACAATGAAAGGTTCAAAAATATGATATGCTGGAGAGCAATCCTAAACATGGTTGATCTTCTCCTATATATACTAATTTAGTAACTGAGAATTATAGAAATATGATAAACTAGTCTTGTAGTGTGAAAATCCACTTTTGGGACCCACTTGGTGAGTGTTTGGGCTGAGCTTGAGTGTCTCCCACGAGCTAGTGTTCGTTAGGGGTGTTGAAGTTGGCTAGGGACCCCCTTTTGGGAGTTGAACTCCAGTTGCACCCTTGTGGGTGCTGAATGCCAGGAATGGGGCTGGTGGCTAGCGTTGAACGCCAATTTTGGGCCTTCATTTCTGAAATAAGTATGAACTATTATATATTTCTGGAAAGCCCTATATGTTAGCTTTCAATAGCTTTTGAAAGCTTGCCGTTTGATTTTCTGTATCTCCAGAAAAGCTCCTTCAAGTGCACGAAGGTCAGATCCTGACAACATCTGCAGTCCTTTCTCTGCTTCTGTATCAGACTACTAGTCAAGCTCCTCATTTCAGCCAGAAAATACCTGAAATTACCATAAAATACACGAATTCAAAGTAGAATCCAAAAATGTAAATTTTGCACTAAAACCTATGAAAACTAAATAAAACTTAAACAAAACATAACGAAAATTATATGAAAATGATGCTAAAAAGCGTATAAAATATCTGCTCATCAGTTACATATGATCATCTCCGAATCCTTCTTCCTCCTATGGTTATTTGTGCAAATCAAACAATTCCACAGGTGACGATTTAGAAGGACACAGTGGCTCAACTCTATGGAAATGGTGGCTCTATTTTGGTCAATCTTATGTCACTAGCACGATCTAAGACAGAGCTATGACCAATAGACAATTCAGAATCATCAGTCCTTTGTTGAAATAAATGAAAGAATTCCCCGGTCTTTGTAGAGCACTAGAGAACGGTTTAGAATTTTCACAAGTTTAAAAGCTCAAGTTTGTTGTAGCTCTAAACCGGAATTTAACACTCTTCAAAGTTTAGTTAAAAATGTAACAAAGTTTTAAATCAATAATCGAGAGTTTAATCTCGGGTCGTTCACCCTAGGAATTACAATCGAGTGCTCAATTATTGGCTATGGAAAAAAAGGATGGGTTTGGATCACAATTAACGAAAATTTAAATAGCAAGAAATTAAACTAAGAGCAATTAAAACAATTAACTAGCCAAAGGAAGTAAATCCAAATGCTAAAAGAATCTTGGCTAGGTTGAAGGTTAATGATCACTATCCTTGTCACTAACCACAATATGATAATTACGGAAAGCAAACATAATTCATCAACCTCTACAAATTGAGAAAGTCAATTAGGCTTAACTAATCCTAATCTACAAGTACTAACCAACTTCCTAATTGAATTAGTAAAAAATTAGCGTTAATAGAAACAAGATTAATTAACATCTCTAAATTATCAACCAACTTGGACATTAGTGACTCAAGTTCACCTAAGTTCTCAACCCAAGCCAAGAATGCAAAATCTACATTATAACTAAGTCAAACATTTTATCAAACACCTAGAGTGTATAAATATAAAGCATCATAAATTGCAAGGATAATAAAAACTATAACTAGTCAATTCAACAATGTAATAACATCAACTCAAGTAAGCACCAATGAAATATAAAACATCAAATTCATTGAAGGAAAATGATAATTCAACAAGGGTTCAAGAACTTTAAATCACATAAACAAGAAAACTAAGATAATTCTATCAAACTAAGATAGTAGAACAAGAAGAAGTAAATAAAACTAAATTAAAACAAGATTAAAAACTAAAACTAGAGAGAAATAAAATAGAAACCCTAAGAATTTTAGAGAGAAGTTGTAAACCTTGTAAAATTAGTGAATAATTAATCTATAAATTAAATTTTTATAAAAGAAATTAGAAATATAAATTTTATAGTAAAATAAAAAAGAGATAATTAAAATAAGAATTTTGACACTAATTTTAATGAATTTGACCCAAAATTGGACCAAACAGGGCAAACCGGGCCCAAAGCCCAATCCAGCCCAGCCACACTTGATTAAAACACAGCCTTCTCTTCTCCTTCATCCTCATCAACACTGGGAACTAAAACGAAAGGAAGAACACCCTTCAAAATTCACAAACCCTTGATTGTAAGAAAATTTGGAGGTCTAATCGCTGCACCGTTTGCGGTCACGCATCCGTGGCATCGAGCTCTACAAATCCCGGTACAAATTTAAGGTAAGGAAGTCACGTTTTCTTCTTTGATTTCCTCAGTTTCAGTTTCAAAAATTCATGAGCAAAGATGTTAAATTTGTTAAATTTCGGTGTTTAAGATCAAAATTAACTTGGTGGACTTGCCGAGTCTTGTCTCAATTTTCCATTGGTAAGCTAAGAATCCTAGAACTCTAGTTAATTCTTTAATTTTTTGTATTGGGTATTGAATTTGGGTGTATATGTGTTGTGTATATGTGGTGAATGTTGTGACTAAAGTCAAGAGATTTAGGTATGTGATCATATATATATTGATGTAAAATTGTTTGAAGTAGGTTGTGGATGATCTTGGCAAAATAAATGATATGTGGTTGTGTTAATTATATCTAATGAAAGTATGACTTGAGTTTGGTTTGATGAAAATTGAGATATGGTAGGCTTGGAAGGAATATTGTGGCGATGGTGAGGTTATGTTGTGTTGATTTGGTGTATGGTATATTAGATTTGAGTTGGTTTCTTTAAGAAAATTGAGGTTTTGAACTTGGTGAAAAATTAGTTTTTGGCCGAATTTCGCCGAGCCATAACTTGGCTTCCGGACCTCCAAATGATTTTAAAATTATTTTGTATGAAAATTGGGTTCGTGAAATTTATGTCGTTCAAAGAACGGATGAAAAATGTTTTAAGACAAAAAAGTTATGCGCGTCGGAAGTTTGGGGTTTAAAATGGTGAATCTGCAGATTTCAGACTTAGTAAAATTTTTTGTAAAACGTACGCCCACACGTACACGTGACATGAGACTTTTGCGTACTCGGAACCCTCATTTGCATGTGGTGGCTACTGCCTCCCATGCATGTGTATGGGAACAAGCCAATGCGTGCGCGTGGTCTCTGTTTTCTGTAAAAACTGGATTTTTTGTTTTTAAACAGAATTCCAAACTTCTAAACCTCTATTTTCATTCTTTTAGTTATAAAATATAATAATAGGCCTAGTAGTTAGTTGAAGCTAGGAAATAGAGGTAACTTGCGGATGAAGTAAAGGTTAAAAGTGATGAGTTGTATGAGGAAGATGTGTATGTATGACGGCTATATGATGCCATGGCTATAATGAATGATTATGTAATGAATATGAATGGTTATGAATATTATGCAACTTATGAATTTAATGTTATCTGAGATACGAGTTTCCCTGGGTACAGAGCAGTAGCTTGCCACCACGTGTTCCAGGTTGAGACTCGATACTCTGTTGACCCTACGTCGTAAGGGTGACCAGGCACGTATAAATTCCCGGGAATGGATATCCCCCATTGAGTAAGTTATATATGAATGTATGAATAAAATGAGAAAAAGCTATGCATAGACTCATGGGGATGCGCAACAAGGGACAGTCTAAGGGTTTCTGACTTGTCAGGTTGGCTGGATAACCGACAGATGAGCCTCATCAGTCATAGGACAGGCATTCATCATGTGCATTATGTTTGTTTGTTTGCTATGCATTATTGGGAGTGCCTAACTGTATATATCTTATTAATTGCTATATTTGTTTCTTGCACTACTTGTCACCTACCTGTGCTTGCAATTGTCTGTTTGTTTGTTTGAATTATTGATGAAGTGAAAAAAATCCTATATAATAACGGAATCTGTAAGAACATGCGTTTTCACGTAAAACCGTTTTAATAAAGTAATTTTAGTGCCCATAATAGATTCAAAATTTAGATGTTTTAATTTGAAAATATAAATGAGAAATTTGGTTTCGGTGAACTTTTCTGAGTTGGAAAATGTATTTCTTTCGAAAAGTTTTTGTAAAAATGCATACTGGCACTTAAGCCGGAAGTATCGACTCTGGTTTGTCCAGTACTGCGTATTCTGGAAAAATAAGATTTTGAAAATTGATTTATTGTTTTGAGAAGATAAAAAATAATTTAGAATAAAAAACCGGACACTAATCTTAAAGGTTTTGGCCCAAAGTGGGCTAAACGGGCTAAAAATGCTAACGGGTTGGACCCGGCCCAAGGTCCAACATATATAAGCTCCTTTAATGAGCATTTCAGCCCATTCTCCCCCATTTTGATCAGAGAGCCGCGGTTTTAAAGAAAGGAGAGGAGGAAGAGAGTGCACTATTCACCTCCACCTTTCGAAAGCCATAACTTTTGATCCTAAACTGGTTTTAAATTAAAGAAAAATTGTTGTTGTGTCTATTAAACAAAAAATCATAAGACTTTTTCGTTTTATCTCATCTTTATGAAAATTAGAATAAAAAATAGAAGAACATTTTATACCACTATATATATCTTCGGTCAATCACCTTGTATAGGGCAATAAAATATGGGGCCATGTATAGTATGAAATACGAGATTTTGTATACTTAGACCTTGATTGATCTTTATGTGGACAATAGGGCCATAGCCCCAAAATATGAAAAAATATTCGGTTATACTTATATATGTTATAGTATGACTATCATTGTGGTTGATTTGGTTAATTAACTCGTTAAATTTTCTTTTATGGTTTGTGGGTTTAAATTCAATTTTCAACAATTTTCTAACAATAGTATCTTATATCTTTTATCTTCTTTTTTAATTTTCCCAATTTGTTTAGAAACTGAAAGTATTTTTTTAAAATAATATTTAAATATATTATATATTTTTTGTCTTTAAAATTAATTTATCACATTAATATATTTTTTAAATTTTATATTATAATATATAGATAACTTGATAAATTTTTTAGTAATAAACGGGGAATGGATTTTTTTAATTTTTTTTAATTTTTTGATAAAGTGTGATATCTCACCTTATATTTTTTAAGTCGAACTAAGAAAAAAATATGTGAGAGAAGATATTAAATAGTAAGAGATCATATTTCACCAAATAATTGAGAAAAATTGAGAAGATCCATTTCCTAATAAGTGTGATGTTCGAAAAAAATTTAAAAAAGAATATTGATGGTAATCAATGACTAAGAGAATGAGATTGAATCTTGGCCTCTCTTTTTTTTTTATGGTAACCTTGCGTTCTGTTGAGAGAATACATGAAAGTCTTTAGTTTTGTCTCCTGATACGGTAGGAGCCAAACCAGTATTACTTGCAAGGATAGTTGTAATGAAATGAAGCTTAGTGAATAAATCAGGAGATACTTTGTTTTTGTCTCTTTTAGTGCAGAACTAGAAATAGAGAAGAGAGTAGAGAGTGATACATAGATGTATACTAGTTCGGCTACCCAGTGCAATGTAGCTCACAATAATGATGGCATTTCGCTATCTTTTCAATAGATTACAATCACCAATTCTCCCTAAGATCTACCCAATCCTATCTGTGACAAGTCCAGATTCTAACCCAACCTGAACTTGACTAGGACTCACCCTAACTTTCAACTGCAAAGTGCTAACCCAACTTGCAAGAGAATCCACTCAGGATCATGATACAAAATAGAAATGCTTACAAAAAATTTCTGAAATAACTTAGACTTTTTCTCCAAGTCTAGCTCTCTGCCATTTTTCACTCATTGGCTTTTTCTTACAAATCTCACCATGTTTATCTTTTACCAATAAAACTCAGACAGACTAAATTGAGAAAAAAAATTACAAAATAAAAACCATAAAGGAGAAGAACAATAACAGCTTAGGGAGCTATGAGAACCGAAACCAGTGCTCTTTCTCTCTTGTCTCAATTCTTAGCCGTTCACCCCTATGATAGAGGAGTGAAGCTTCCAAGGCTTGAACCATACTTATCACTTTGTTTGTCTTCTTCTCCAACAATCAGAATCACAAGCGGCGTTCACAGAAGAAATAAAGAGAGAAAGAGAACTGAAGCAGTGACATGCAACTATGCCTTTCTCTTTCAACCTTTTTCTTCATGTATCTTGAATCAAGGCTGTTCATCTTTACTTTGGCCCCAAGTTTGTTTCTTGACTGTTGATTCATAGCAAAGCACCATTGACTTTATTTTCTTCATTTTTTCAAAAAGATGCTTGTGATTCAGAAGATTTCTTCAACGATTTTTTGATAAAGCACAAATGAGAAAATCACCTTTTTGTGATCCTCTATTCGGATGAGATTTTTTTTTTGGTTGTAGCTCTTTTTCTTTTCTCTTCTTGCTTGAATTTGGAAACAACCTTTTTGTTCTTGACTGTACCCTAACTCTAAAAATGTTTTTTTCTTTCTTCTTGCGTCAGAGTGATGTGATGTTAAAAAATGAAAAGACAGAGAAGAAAGAATTTGCTTTTTAGTGGTGTGATATTCGAAATGAAGTGTATGAATTTAGGTGTTGGATCACCGAATAAACTCATAATGAATATGGGCTCACTTTCTTTTTTTCCTATATGGTTCAGCAACTTATTAATGAATCAAAGTTTGTTTATGCTGAACTTGATAATGGGCCAGTGCATGTGGATTTGAGTACTTGCTTCTTGGGGCAGTTTTGGTTAAACTAACTTTCTGCACATTAAACAAAGTATATCACACAAATAATAATTTAATATTAATTTAACAATGTTTAGTCATCATCATCTTAATCATAGTTTAGATACCAAACTTAACAAATATATTTTTATTAAAGAACTAAAAGTTGAATTTTTAATATATTTATTGAATTAAAAAACTTTTCTTAATCAAACTCGTATTTAATTTTTCTATCATTATATATTGCGCTGAAAAAATATTTGGCCTCTGCAATTTTGTCTTTTTCGAGCTCCGCCATTGTACCTAGAGTTTTCATTAATTAGTAGCGTTAAGCTGTTAAAGATGATTGCATCAACTTAAATTAAACTAAACATGAAACTAAACCAAATATGCACAAAATTTAGTAGTTCACTACTTCTACCGAGGAAACCACATGAAATAGAGAGCTTATTAACGTTAGATTCTTAATAGTACACTTTCTAGTTTCTAGGCCTATAATTTTACAACTACTAGAAAAAGGCAAAATGATTAGCACATTGAAGGGTGAAAAAGAATATAAATGGCCCCATTGAGTTGTACTATCTCCAATTCGAATCCCTAGGGTTTTTATTTTAAGGAGAAAAAAAAGGCAAAACAATTGTAGTAGTGGAGCTATTGAGTATCTCCCAACAAGGACACAATAATAAAGAATAAATTATAGAGAGGATGTAAATCACAGTTATCAAACTATTGATCATAAAAGAGTAAATGTGTTGTTTTGACTCCGATCATATATTTGAAGGATAAAATAGTTTTTCACCATTTTAAAAAAATTAATTGGATTTTAAACATTCAAATAATTAATTTAATCAATTTTCAATTATTTAAATAATTGATTTAATTATTTTTATAAACAATAATTTAATTTACTGATATGTTAAGAATTATTTAGATTAATTATTTAAATTATTAGAAATCAAATAAAATTTTAAATTATAAAATATTATTTTATTCTTCAGATAAATAATGGGAGATCGAAAAAGATATTTTCTCTTGATAAAGTTAATTAGTCTTTTTTTTTGTGTGTGTTAATAATAATAAGCCTAATTTGATATGTGTTGATGAGTGATCAATTGAGTCGGCAAATAGAGTGACTTGTCTAGGTGAAAATAAAGGTTTATTTTTCCCTACTTTAATAGACTTTATTCTGTTTCTCTATTGAACCTTTTGGTATGCATTAGAGATTTGAGCTATAGCATGATGATTGCTTGAGTAATGCATTGCATGTCCCCTTTTATTTTATTTTATTTTATTTTATTTTTTTATTTTACCATTTTGAAAGTAGTGGCCATTCAACAACCATGATCTCATCATGCTGTGTTTTTTGTTTCCCTCGGATTTTAAACACTACTGTTGTGTTCCATTATTTCCATATGCCTTATGGTGAAAATTCTTCCTTATGTCAAATCTAACATAGTAAGATAGATTCCTAGAATAGCTTTCTAATTCTTTAAGGATTTTCAATAATTTATTTTAACTATAGATTAATAAACTAGGTAATATTTGAATATATGTTTCATTTAAAATGGTAGTGACATACAACCGGCAAATCAAATTAGACAAAAGTAGTTGCCATTTTTAAGAGAAAGTTACACCTTTCTAATTTCTGTGAGAATAAGAAAAATCCCATGATATTCCAATAATTCCTTTGCATCCTTTCTATAAGAATTATTATATTATTATTCTATATAAGGAAAATATATACATGCTTAAAATCAATAAATAACTAGGACCCTGGTCCGGACTAAATTTCCAGTTGTTGATGGTATCAGAATAGCTGTGAGTTCTTCCAAGTGAAAATGTGAAATGGAGAACATTTATGGTTTGTGTGTTTTCACAACAAGTGTTAATAAAATAGGAGTACTATGTCAAAAATTTGGTGCGCCGTTTGATTAAGTGTATCACTGCATGGTACTTTATAAAATGACAAGTAACAGTATTTTTATATAGTGTCTAGTTTAAAAAGTTTGTCACATATGTCTTATTATTAACTAAAATTTAATTACTTTTATAATTAGCTTTATGCCACACTTTAAAACCGTAGCAGCATCAATAACCTAAATCTGTACTCAAACATCGGGTGGTTTGGGTTTAAAAATTTAATTAGTTGAGGTAAGAGTTCTGTTTTCTTTTTGTAAGTGAACCGAACTAATCCGAGTTGAATTAGTTCGTGTAATCACATACTCGATTGAAAAATAAATTTAAATAAAATGATAAATAAAAAACATTTCATACTTAAATTAACATTATCTAATGAGAAATAATAATTCTACTCCTGTTTTAGATAATGTTACTACACATATGATCCTTTTTTTCCTTATATGCATGCATGAATTTATAAAAAAAAAAAAGTGATATTATTAAAATATGAATAACAATATCCGTTCTTTATCTAATATCCATAAATTAAAGGAAGGGTGGTTGTTGATTGAAGAAAAAATTAGGATTAGCGGATAATAAAGATTGTATATATATATTTGATTCTTTTAATGTAAATATAAAATTAATTGGGCAATCGCGGAATAGTTTGAGTTCCACAACTATACCACCAATATCCAAACCAATTAAAAATTGGTTTAATCGGGTTTTATTCAATTGTACCTAATTATTCGACACATGCAGAAAACAATTAAACTGAATCGGTTTGGGTTTTGATCGAATAATCAGGTTATATTCGTATCCATGAATAAATATTCTTGATAAAAAGTTAAAAACTGATAACATTTAGTAATTTCATGGATGTGTATTTAAGTTAGTAGTTTCACTTATGAAGTTCTTTCAGGTGTGTATGTGATATATATATATATATAAAAGGGAAGTTCTATGGTGGCATGGGAAGCGATGGTTAAGAATGGTTAAAAATCGACTAGTTTATAAGAAGACGACAGGTGGTGATACAATGGGTTGAAGGTGAATCTATAACGCTCCAATTTTCTGCAAGACTACCATGCTCCAAGTTTGTGATATTTAAAAAATATTTTCCAAAATACTCCAGCGCGCTATCAAGTGTCAAGTTTGTGATATTTGAAAAATATTTTCCAAAATGTCTTCAAAGGGGGGTTTAAAACTTGAACCCTTATCTTAAAGATACCAGGAAGATAATCATACCACTAGACTAGGATACTTTTTATTAATATATATACAAATTATGATATATATATATATAAAACAATGTTTTATTTTATTTATACTCAATTTATTTTAATTTTAAAGTCACTCATTTTAAAATTAATTATATTTTATTTAACTATAAATTTTATTAAATATATACAAATTTAAAAGATAAACAAAAAAATATTAATCATAATTTTTTTTATAATTATATGATATCTATTAATATTATTTTTTCAATAAATACTTGTAGTATATAATAATAGGTAAAAACTCACATGTAGTTGTCTTCATATGAAGTTAATAATTGAAAAATTTTAAATAATATTTAGTCAAACTTGGTAAATCATCTAACGGTTCTTAAATATCAACTTCACATGAAAATAATTATATATGAGTTTTCACCTATAATAATATAATAATATAATAAATATAAACTATTTAATAAAGTATTAAAATTTAAAAATAATAATTATTTTTATAAAAATAAAATAAAAGTACTTATAATAAAAAAAATTAAATTTTATATAATTATTTTGTTTAAAACTGGAACGTTGTAGATTTGCCTTCAACCCATTGTATCACCAACTGTCCTCTTATACAATATCTATTTACGAAAGAATAAATTTAATCTTATATCTATGAAAGATAAATTTTCGACTTTTCGTTAACAAAACTATTAAATTCTAAAAAGAATTAAAAATTTCTAAATTATTCTCTAACCTAACCTAATTAACCATACCCAAACTCTAATTTTTTTTCACCTCCAATCTTCAATCTTCGACTACCACCATCACAACCAATCCTACCTTGTGCTTCCGACGGGTCACTTCCATGGCTCTCTACATCGTATCTATATATATATTTTTTTTGTTCAATCTCTTATTGTCCTTAATATCTTTTAAATTTTTCTGGCACAATATAACTCCAAACTCAAACCACTCTCTATGTTATGTGTATATAACCTGATATCAACAGGTTGGTTGGTATATTAACATTAACGTTCAATGCAAAGTTTCCATTGCAACCACTTGGATGGAGAAAAACATTTTAATACAGTAATCGCTACCTTCTTTAACTATTCTAGTTTGTCACAAAAATGAAGACTCACAATTGGTGTCCAATGCAAAAAGAAAAGCTTGATTTGGCACAACAGAAAAAGCAAATTAAATTTGGAATTTTTAAACGCACTGAGCTCTTTAAACAAGAAATAATTCGCCTTCGCCTACTAGATGATGAGTGGTAATTAATGGTGGTGGATTGTGAATTGGAGATTGGGGTGGAGTAGAATTAGAGTTGGACTAGATTAGCTTACGTTAGAGAGTAATTTGAGAATTTTAAATAAGTTTTTAAAATTTAGATAGAATTATCAAAAGAAATTAATTTTTTATGTGTATAAAATTAATTTTATTTTGTTGTAAATAAATTTGTCAGCATTTTTAACGTTTATAGTTGAGTTACTATTTAACCTCATACTCTATAATCTATATAATCTAGGTTGATAGGACTAAATTAAGTTAACTTAAAATGCTAATAACTTAATAGCACACAAAATGACAAGCCTAAGTAATCAATAATAGGACTAATGAACGGCATAGCATGTGCTAAAACATTTTCTTTATATATATTTAGGACCATTTATATTGTTGCGTGATTTATCATTCATGTCCTTTTGCAGATTTCATGTCCTTTGAAATACAGATTAGGCCCCTCATTACCCCCATCTTGTTATGATTATGATCATTTTTATTTTTTATTTTTATTTTATGTATCACATGAATCAAAGTAGAGCCCCACAAGGATCATGGTGTCCGTTTGTGATATAAGCTTATGAGCACATAATAAAATTACTAAAAATAAGTAGTAATTGAATTCAGTGAAGGGTTTGTGTTTGGGGAAGCTTAGCTCCAGGCAGGGAGGGATTAATTCTTATATTAGAGGATTCCAACTCATAACACTTCTTTCTTCTTTTCTTCCTGTTCTTTTTTGTGGAAACCTTGCCCTTCATAGATTTCATGCATATGTTTATAGTTCATTTCCCTCTTCAATTTAATTCTCTCGTATTATTATTTTTATCACAAAGTTTAATTGTTTATTTGATTTGGTGGTTAAAAAAAGGATAGAAAGCTATGGCTGAATAAAAAAGTAGTAAGTATAGTGCTATCAAGTCAAAAAAAAAAAACTATTAAATAACTTATTATCTATATGTTTATATACATATTTCACACATCCTTTTTAATAAAATGATTGGATATCAAAATAATCGAATGTTTTAAAGTAGAATAATAAAATATTTTATATAAAAATAATTAAATATTTTTACGAAAGTATAATGAAACTTTAATGAATACAAATTATCAACAACCGCTATATTTTTAGAATTAATTTCTACATCCAAGTCATTTAACCAACCAAGTCCAATCTAGTAGTATTGATCTAATTCACATTTACGCACCACTATCTTTAACAAACTTTTGACTCAACCTGCGAATATATATAACTCCCATTTTCATGCAAATTTCGTTTCTTTTTTTAAATTTTTTCAGCATTTTCTGTATCTCTACGTTCTGTTCCATCTCTGTGTTCTCTACATTTCTCTTCTTTCGCTATCTTATCCGTGTTCTCTTCGTTCAAATTCAATACTCTTTTATCTAATTTGAAGATTTGGATCAAAGTTTTTGAAATCAAGTTGTGAAATCAGGTTTGAACAGGTATTTCGTTGTCGAAGATAATGAATAATTTAAGTTCAGACTATCAATTGAACCAGAGCAAAGTGAATTATTGTTTTGAATCGAATCAAGTGGCTGAGGTGTAGTTTAGTTAATATAGTTCATTAGTAGTTTATGATTCTGTAGGTGAATAATGTTGTTTTTGTTTGTGAAAATTGTTGTTCATGGTTGATGGTTTGAATTGAATATAATGTAGGAGTTTTGAATTTGAATTATTATTGTGATGAATCTGTTCCGTTCCTATTTCAGTGTATTCCAATTATAAATTGGTATATTTTGGAAATGCTTTCGGTGTATTTTTAAGTTCAAACTTTCAATTGAACCAGGACAAATTGTATTATTGTTTTGAATCGAATCAAATGGTGAGGTGTGGTTTGAATCTAGGTAATGTAGTTTGTTAGTAGTTTATGATTATTTAGTTAAATAATTTTGTTTTTATTTGTGAACGTTGTTATTCATACTTGATGGTTCACTACAAGAAAAATGCTGAGTACCGTTGGATTTATTGTCGAATTTAGTGTCGGACATTAGCGGCGGATTTACTGGCGGATTTGGCAATAAATTCGTTGGGTAAAAAAATTACCGTCGAATTCACTACAAGAAAAATGCTGAGTACCGTCGAATTTACCGTCAGAAAATATCAGCCAGTATATACCTTGCTAGTAAACATTTACCGTTGGATTTATTGCGTCCAACGATAATTACCATCGGATTTTCCGACCGAATATAGTGAAAACAAAAATGGATCCTTCATCGGCGTTAATATCAGAATAATCTAATGGTAACATTCGGTGCCACTTTATACGATTTTCCGCCATATTACTAGCGGATTTATCCGACGCTGATACCGAGGAAAATGTTATTTAATCTTTTTTTTTAAAATAATGGTACCGTCGGAATATTCCTACGGTAATTTTGATGGTAATGCTTTTTTAAAGTTTAAATTATCTTTTCCCGTTCATTTCTAGTATACCCTGGTAATTAACAATTAAATTAATGCTTCAAACCTAATGTGAAGTACGAAAAATTTAAATTATAAATATGGAATGATGGTAACTAAAATATCTGAAATAATATTAACTATATTACATTCACAGAACTTTGTTTACATTCACTAAAACATATATTACAAATACACAAAGTTTCTTAAAGAAATACCTATCACAGAACTATATGTTTATATTAACCCTAATCAAATTCATCATCTTCTTCCTTTGGTTCACCATCCTCATCTTCCGTTGTAGTTTCTTGATTATTATTGAACTCGTCTTTCTCTTCTTTGTCGCCATCGATCCCGTCTTCTTCTTGACTACGGGACTCAAGTTATAAGGTGTCACGACTACGGGTCAACAAGAGTACGCGCTACCGAAATTGGAATTGGGTGCGAACCCGTCAAAGCACAAAGCTAGTCTAACGTTCTTAGGCTCGCTCACAAATGTAGGATAGATCCAGTCAAAGTGCTTCCAAGCTAATCCGTGTGATGGATATGTCATGATCCCATCATCTCTCTTGTTGCTACTATACCATGTCATGTGAGGGGCTAAACTCATCAAGGCATACAATCGTTTTAACCTTGGGATTAATGGTAAATAGTGCATCATTTCACAGAAATTCTCTTTAACCAACGTTTACCAATCTATTCTCTCTTGACTAGGAACCTTGGTGATCTACAAATTCTGTATTCATTAAAGTCTGCATCCGTCTTATAGTACAACATACAACCATTCAAATAACAATCAATTTTCACTACATGTAGAACCACTTTCGAAACTAGCTTCTTTGCTTCGTTGTAGTTTCGGGGGATGCCAGATGACCCTATAGGTACCAATTCACTGCAAAGAGTGACCCACTTATAAAAAGACTATTGGGTATGATTTGACTCAGACTTAATACTCATCATTCTAATACACACAGATAACTCCAAATGAATATACCCATCATATAAAGGTTTCGCAGTAGCTTCTAACAGATGATAAAACCTCTTCCCTTCTGGGTTAGGCTCTTCTTCAAGCTCTTCCAATTCATTAACACCTGTTGCATCACACACCATCTCGTTGTATCTCTCTTGGTTAGTCTCCCAAGTCATTTCATTCATGTTTAGGTCTCTCACCATCCGAACCTCGTTGGTTGACAACCGAACCTATTCAAATTAAAGGCAAACCAGTTTATTCCCTGCTCATCTACTTTTCTGTGTTCCGTCCATATCCAATACCCATCCTTGAATCCATTACGATAAAGGTGAAGCGTTATGTCTGCAGGTCTTGACCACTTAGTCAGTCGACACTTTTGACACAAACACCTAGAAACCCCTTTTAGACATAAATCGTTCCAAGCCAAAAACATGAACGAGAAATGCGTCAACCCTCTAAAAAAATCATGTTTTACACCCCCTCCATCATTATTCCCCTCATACATTCATAGAAAATGACTTGGATTCATATCGAAACACACACCATAGAATTCAATGAACAATGGCAGTTATTTAATTTTTTAGAAAATTAGCAGTGTCCCTTGTAATTAGAAGTTCTTACCGCATACAATTATCATTTTCTGACAAACCAAACAGTTTTAAACAATTTGAATGATAATTCAATAGAACTTTTGCTTAATTCAGTGACATCCATGAAATAAATACAACCGTTTTCATATAGAAAACAACTGTAGGAATAAATCATTAACATACAGGCATTCAATAAAATATGAAATCCTAACCGTTCTAAAGTGCAATCCCTTATAACTCCATAATTTTTCAGCAAACAAGAGTTTCGAGAAGGTTCCACTATGCGACCTTCTTCCACTTTTGTTCTAAAACTCTATCCTAGGAAAAGTAAGTCCAACATAAAATTTAAACAATTTATTATTTTCAGAGATAGAAAACTAACCTCGAATATTATTGTACAAACAACAAAAGAAGGAAACTCCAATTGAGCTCAGAGAAAAAAGCTCCGTCCTAATAAAAAAGATTACTTATTAAATTCACAAGATGAAACTAATTCAAAAACTAACTTAAAAGTATAGGTAAAACTTATTACCCTAATTAATTAAAACTTAAGTTTTAATTCAACTAAACTAATAAGAGGCATTACAAATTTAATTTTTACTTACATTAAAGTAACACGAGAACTCCTAATAACATATTTCTAAGAAAATTTTACCACCAATTTAGCAACAACTCTAACAAAATGTTAAGCTCACAATAAAAACTAATTTAAAAGAATAGGTAAAACTCCTTACTCTAATTAATGAAAACCTAATTCTTAATTTAACCAAACTAAGAAGATTTAACAACAACTCTAATAAAATATTAAACTCACAAAATAATATGAAAAAACATAATAACCATACTAACAAACAAATCTGATGATAGTGGTGGTGGCTCGTGGTGACAGAGGCAGCGGTAATGACGATGTGAATAGTAATCGCAGCAGAGGATGCGACGGGGACAACAGCAACATCAGCAGATTCGATGAGCATGTGCAGCGGCAGTGACAACATGTGCTCCAGATGTGATGGCAACGTCAGCGGGAAGCTTGTGCGGCGGCTACAGTTATTGTAGCCATAAAAAAATTGACCAAATGGAGAGAGAGAGAGAGAAGAGAGAGAATGGTGTCGGACATGTGAGGAAGAAGAGCTTCACATTTGAATTTAGCCCTAATTTTACCGTCAGATCCATTCGATGGTAATCACTTTGCGTGCCTAAAACATTGCGTTTCACTAAACAACGGTACTGTCGGATTACTCCGACCCTAAATAAGATGGTACTGAGCACGGCAAAAATTAATTTTTTTCCTCCAAATATTACCGTCTGTGTTACCATTGAAATTTGTGTTCCGATGGTAATATTTTAGGGTTAAGAATTTATTGCCTAATTCGACAGTAAATTCGATGAAAATCTTGCCGTTATCGTCAGACGGTAAATCCAAAGTACTCCGCATTTTTCTTGTAGTGATTTGGCTTTCAGATGGTAAATTTTCTAGTAATAATTGGAGGAAAAAAAAGAAAAATAGGGGCGATCATTACTGTTGGAGTTACTTGCGGATAAATCCGACGACAATCTGAATTAGTGGAACGCTGCATTTTGGTCATTCGCTAAGCGTTATGGTCGGATTTATCCGTTGGTAAATCCGATGGTAATCTTATCCTAAATTCAAATCATGAACTTTCTTGGTGTAGATTTTTGAAATATCTACAACTGAACTGGCAAGTGAACCGGATCGTCCAAGTAATACCTTAGGTGAGTGAAGGTCGATCCCACAAGGATTGTCGGACTAAGCAAGCAATGGTTATCCAGTTGGACTTAGTCAGGCAAACACAAAGAGAGTTTTTGTTGTTGTAAATGCATCAA
Organism: Arachis hypogaea; assembly: GCF_003086295.3. Taxonomy (NCBI): domain Eukaryota; kingdom Viridiplantae; phylum Streptophyta; class Magnoliopsida; order Fabales; family Fabaceae; genus Arachis; species Arachis hypogaea. The sequence goes on from NC_092044.1 coordinate 37,498,285, forward strand.
AATAATAAACAAGCAAGTAAAGAAGAGTAAGAAATGGTTTAATGGAAAACAATGTTGAGAAATCAGTTAAGGTCTCGGAGATGTTTATCTTTCCGAATTAAAACTTCTTACTAACTATTTTAATAATGAATGATTAATTCTATGGTAAACTGTAAGTGATTAAACCATAATTCCTTAGAGATTTAATCTCCTCTAATCCTCATCAAACGCCACTCCCGTGGTCACTCAATTCAGATTGGAGGGTGAAGTTTAGAAAACTAGTTTATACCACAAAGGCCCTAATCACCCCAATCCCAGCTGAATATATGTTTCTTATCCCGATCAGGTTGTGTGATTATCGGTCTAGGAGGAGTGTTTTCAAGCTGTAGTTCAAGGGAGATAACTCTCGTGAGAATCACAAGAACTCATGTAGAAAAGGGTCATACTTCCATTCTATCAAATTCATAAGATTAAGAACGAAAACAACACATTAGAATTGAATCAAACATATATTAAAATAGAAGAATAATAATCTTAATCCATAGAAATAAAAAGAACTCCTAACCTTAACCAAGAGGTTTAGTTCTTCATAACTTATAGAGAAAACAGGTTTCTGAAAAAGTACCGAAGGAAGAAGATCCTAAACCTAAGTGATCTTTTCCTTTAGGTTTAGTTCTTCATAACTTATAGAGAAAATGTGTCACAGCAATTTTCTCCACGCGGTCGCGTAAGCCATGCGTCCGCGTTGGTGTTCGCTAGTCATCTCCTTAGTTTCTTGTGTTTCTTCCATTTTTGGAAGCTTCCTCTCCATTCTCTAAGCCATTCCTGCCCTATGAAGCCTGAAACACTTAACACACGGATCACGACATCGAATGGAATAAATGAGATTTAAAATACACAATAAAAAGATCTCTAGGAAGTAAGTTTTCAACCATAGAACAAATTTGGGAAAGAATTGTAATATCATGCTAATCATATGAATAAGTGGGTAAAGACTTGATAAAACCACTCAATTAAACACAATATAAATCATAAAATAATGGTCTATCAGAAGACCGTTCCTAAAGACCTCAAAGTTCAAGTTGGATGCATTCTCAAGAACCTATTCTTTTGAGATAGACGGCCGAGCAGTGAGCTTCAATCTGAATAAGGCTTTGAAGCATCATCCAGAAGACCATTCCATCTTCCAGTGCGACATAATTGATGAGACAGTGGTTGCAGTTCACCAGGAAGTAGTAGAAGAGATGCACATGGAGCAAGGTCCACATGTGGGGAACCCCTCTGAACACAATGAAGACATTATGCCATCATCACTAGCTCCAGACAAACCAGTGCCCAGTCAGGAGCAGAAATTGGAGTTAAAACCTCTTTCACCCCACCTCAAGTATGCTTACCTTGAGGACAATCAGAAGCTCCCAATTATCATTGTAAGGGAACTCACATCCCAGCAGGAGGAGCAGTTACTTAGTGTGCTACGAAGACACAAGAAAGCAATTGGGTGGAGCTTGGCGGATATAGTAGGCATCAGCCCTCAAGTTTGTGAGCACAGAATATTTTTAGAAGAGGGAGCAAGGCCTGTTCGCCAACCCCATAGAAGACTGAATCCTACCATCTTGGAGGTTGTCAAGAAGGAAGTGACTAGACTACTGGAAGCAGATATCATCTACCCCATCTCAGATAGCGAATGGGTCAGCCTAGTGCAAGTGGTGCCCAAGAAGTCTGGAGTCACAACAGTAAAGAATAAGCATAGAGAGCTCATAGCAACTAGAGTGCAGAATTTTTGGAGGGTGTGCATTGACTACAGGCGCCTCAACCAGGCCACTCGTAAGGATCACTATCCCCTGCCATTCATTGATCAAATGCTGGATTGCCTGTCAGGTAAATTGCATTACTACTTTTTAGATGGTTACACAGGCTATTTTCAGATTCATATAGCTCCTGAGGATCAGGAAAAGACTACCTTTACATGTCCCTTTGGAACTTATGCTTACAAGAGAATGCCTTTTGGCTTATGCAATGCACTAGCTACTTTCCAAAGGTGCATGATCAGTCTTTTCTCTAATCTTATTGAGAATTAAATGGAAGTTTTTATGGATGATTTTAGCATATACGGTGATTCCTTAAGCCTTTGCTTGGATAGTCTATCTAGAGTATTAGACAGGTGTGTTAGATCAAACCATGTTTTGAATTTTGAAAAGTGTCATTTTATGGTCAAACAAGGTATTGTTTTAGGATATGTTGTCTCTAATACTGGTATTTCTGTGGATCCAGCAAAGGTAAATGTCATTTCTAGTCTGCCTTACCCCTCCTCCATGAGGGAAGTCCGTTCGTTCCTTGGTCATGCAGGTTTTTATGGGAGATTTATCAAGGACTTCAGTAAGGTAGAATTACCTTTATCTAGACTGCTGTAGAAGGATGTTGAATTTGAACTGAGTAAAGACTGTATGGAAGCATTTGATAAGCTGAAGATCGCCTTGACTCAAGCTCCAATTGTGCGAGGACCAGACTGGAGTCAGCCCTTTGAGATTATGTGTGACGCCTCCAACCATGTTGTAGGAGTGACGCTGGCCCAGTGCATAGGTAAGGACCTTTTCGTAATTGCATATGCTTTGAAGACCTTAGACGCTGCTCAGTATAATTACACTACCACTGAAAAAGAGCTTTTAGCTATTGTTTTTGCTCTGGATAAATTCCGAGCCTATTTACTTGGCACTAAAGTGGTAGTGTACTAAGACCATGCAGCTCTCAAATATTTGTTGGCTAAAAAAGAGTCCAAACCAAGGCTGATACGTTGGATACTGCTGCTGCAAGAATTTGATTTAGAAATTAAGGATAGGAGTGGTTCTCAGAATTTAGTGGCGGACCACTTGAGTTTCCTTGAGCATAATAAGGACGACTCTACTCTTATCAATGATGCTTTTCCCTTTGATAGCTTGCATGTAGTATCTGAAGTAGTTCCTTAGTATGCACCTGTAGCTAATTATCTAGTTAGCCATACCTTCCCTCCCAACTTTACTAAGCATCAGAGGGACAAGCTGAAAAGCAAGTCCAAATATTATATTTGGGATGATCCATATTTATGGAGATATGGTGCTGACCAGATAATTAGAAGATGTGTGCCTCAATCAGAATTCCAGTCCATTTTAGAGGCTTGCCACTCCTCTGAGAGTGGTGGACATTTTGGCCCTCAAAGAAAAGTTAGAAAAATTTTAGACTGTGGACTCTAGTGGCCTACTCTTTTTAAAAATGCTGCTGCCTTCTGTAAATCTTGTTCCCCATGCCAGAGATTTGGTAATATATCCAAGAGGGATGAGATGCCCCAACAACTTATGTTGTTCTGTGATTCCAACAACTTCATGGGTCCATTTCCCAACTTTAGCGGTTTTTTATATATATTGTTAGCTGTAGATTATGTTTCCAAATAGGTGGAAGCAATTTCCACCTGTATTGATGATGCTAACACTGTTGTCTCCTTTGTTCGAAACCATATTATCTGTCGCTTTGGATCACCACGAGCAATCGTGAGTGATCAAGGCACCCATTTTTGTAACAGGAGACTGACCGCTCTACTGAAGAAGCATGGCATTATTCACAAGGTAGAAATTGCTTACCACCCACAGACTAACAGACAAGCAGAGGTGTCTAACAGAGAGATAAAGCGTATCCTGAAAAAGATAGTCACGCCTCAAAGGAAGGACTGGAGCACCAGGCTACAAGATGCACTTTGGGCATACCGGACAGCGTACAAGACACCTATAGGGATGTACCCCTTCCGCTTAGTTTATGGAAATGCTTGTTACCTCCCAGTCGAGATAGAGCACAAGGCATTCTGGGCGGTAAGAGAAATCAACATGGGATTTGAGAGGGCCGAAGCTGAAAGGAAGATGCAACTACAAGAATTAGAGAACCTTCGCCTAGAAGCATATGATAACTCCAGGCTATACAAAGAAAAGATGAAGGCTGTGCATGACAAGCACATTAAATGGAGAGAGTTCAGACCTGGGGAATTAGTTCTCCTCTACAACTCCAGACTAAGGCTTATGCCAGGCAAGCCGAGATCAAGATGGAAAGGTCCCTATAGAGTAGAGAAGGCAGAGCCATACGGAGTCTTTCACCTAAGTCATCCTTCGAGTTCTAAATTCATAAAGGTAAATGGACATCGCCTTAAGCTATATCACAGTGAGCAGATGAAGAAAAGTAAGGAGCTGGAGATCTTCCTCTCGGAGGATCCACCCATAGCAGAAGACTGAGCTAGTGGATCGTCCAACTTAAGAACATTAAAGAAAAGTGCTGGGTGGGAGTCAACCCACCATGCTATGATCGTTCCCTTTTCTCTTTTTAGTTTTATTTAATGACTCTTCTCATTATTCTGCGTATAGTCTGCATTTACATCTGCATATTTGCATTAAAAAAATGAGGAGATCGACGCGCCAGCGCCTAGTGCGCGTCCGCGTCCCTTGTGAAAGTGAATTGGGTGAATTTGAACAGAGAGTCGTGCGAAAGCTAGGCTGGAAACGTGCCTTGGGCACCTTCCATCCCATGCGCACACGTACTGTATGCATGTTCGCCTTTGCCTCTCCTAGCGTTCCACACGAGCGTACGCAGTGTGCATCTGCGTCGATGTCAAAATCGACGTAAAGCTTGTTTGGCCTAAAGGTTGTGCTGGTCTGAGGCGGGTACTGTACTAGAAGCGCAAACTGACCCGTGCGTACGCGCACCTGGCGCATACACGTCCCTTCCCCTCTGTGCAATGCGTGTGAGCGCACGCAGTGCGCGTCTGCATCGGTTGCGCCGCATTACTCACTCTTTCGCCGCCCAGTTTTCATTCTTTCTCCGTCCCTAGTTCTAATTCTATCTTCCCAATCCTAATTTCTTTCTTCCCCCTTTCTTCTTCTTCTCTATCTATCTTCTCTACCTATCTTTTCTATCTTCTTCTTCTCCCTCTCCTCTCACGTCTTTCTCACTCACATCGTCCATTATCTCTCTTTTCAAGGTTCTCTCTTTTTATTCTCTTTTTCTTCTTCTTCTCTTTATTTCTCTTTGTATTATTTTACTTGGTGTTACAACTCTATTTGGGTACCTACTTTCTTCTAATTGCTTGTGATTATTATTGCGGAGTTGTTTGACAATTAACATTAATTATTTTTGGGATGCTTGCATGTTCAAATTTAATTCTTTCCTTATCATGATTAAACATGCATACTAAGTGTTTGTGAAAAAGTCCGTATGGCATTATGCATTCCTAATTATTCTATTCTTCTATTCTAATACATGTTTTTCACAAATTTCTCATCTTATTTTATTAATTAATTATAATTGTCAATACAAATGTGATTGTTAGTTTGTTATGAGTGATAATACATTTTTCACAATTGATGCTTGATCTATGCTACCCATGCCCTTGCCAGCATGCCAATAAACATCTTACATTTAATTGCCGTCATCTTTCTTGCTATATTTTTATTGATGTCCTATTTACATGAAGTCATGACCATGTGTTAACGACATCATTCTTTACCTTGGCAAGATTATCACTTGTACTGGCCTCTTCCTTGCTCCAACCGTTGGACTTACATGTACCTTTCTCCTTTTCTTTCAGGATGGCCACCAAGAAGGAAAATGAGAAAGCAACTACCAAACCACTGGCAAGGAGAGGAACAAAAAGGGCATTGGTGGAAGAAACGCCCTTAACATCAGTCAAACCTTCAACAAAGTGGGTCAAGAGGATCATTAAGGTTGAGGAGACTGAGAAAGCCTTCCCAGCAAGGGACATTGTGCGGTTCACTAACTGCTTCTGTGAGCAGATGTTCCCCATCCTTCCGGCAAGGAACTACAACAATGAGCACCTTCTTATCCTCCCCTCCAACATTGTGGATTTAGTGGAGATCCGCATTGACAGAAGACATTGGGGATTCTTACGGAGGCAGCCAAGGTAGGTCAATGATGAGCGGATAATTTATACGCTTTTTGGCATTGTTTTTACATAATTTTCAGTATGATTTAGTTAGTTTTTAGTATATTTTTATTAGTTTTTACGCAAAATTCACATTTCTGGACTTTACTATGAGTTTGTGTGTTTTTCTATGATTTTAGGTATTTTCTGGCTGAAATTGAGGGACTTGAGCAAAAATCTGATTCAGAGGCTAACAAAGGACTGCTGATGCTATTAGATTCTGACCTTCCTGAACTCGAAATGAAATATTTGGAGCTACAAGAGTCCAAATGGCGTGCTCTCAATTACGTTGGAAAGTAGACATCCAGGGCTTTCCAACAATATATAATAGTTCATACTTTGCTCGAGTTTAGATGACGCAAACTGGCGTTTAACGCCAGCTTTCTGCCCTATTTTGGCGTTAAACGCCAGAAATAAGTTGCAAAGCAGAGTTAAAAGCTAGAAACAAGTTACAAACTGGCGTTTAACTCCAAGGAAGACCTCTACATGTGAAAGCTTCAATGCTCAGTGCAAGCACACACCAAGTGGGCCCGGAAGTGGATTTCTGCATCATTTACTTGTTTTTGTAACCTTAGTAACTAGTTTAGTATAAATAGAACCTTTTACTATTGTATTAGGGATCTTTGATCAGTTTTATGCTATCTTAGACTTTTATGGGGGCTGGCCTCATGGCCATGCCTACACCATCATCACTTATGTATTTTCAACAGTGGAGTTTCTACACACCATAGATTAAGGTGTGGAGCTCTGTTGTTCCTCGAGTATTAATGCAAAGTACTACTACTTTCTATTCATTCATGCTTATTCTTATTCTAAGATATCCATTCACACAAAAGAACATGATGAATGTGATGATTATGTGACACTCATCACCATTCTCACTTATGAACGCGTGATTGACAACCACTTCCATTCTACATGAAGACAAGCTTGAATGTATATCTCTTGGGTTTCTAATCAATGATTCACATCGACTCCCCTCTGACATTGGGGCATCTGCGTCCGAGATTAGAACCTTCGTGGTATAGGCTAGAATCCATTGACAGCATTCCTGAGATCCAGAAAGTCTAAACCTTGTCTGTGGTATTCCGAGTAGGATTTGGGAAGGGATGACTGTGACGAGCTTCAAACTCGCGACTGTAGGGCATGGTGACAGACGCAAAAGGATAGCAAATCCTATTCCTACACGATCGAGAACCAACAGCTGATTAGCCATACGATATCTATGCATGGTATTTTTCATCTGAGACGAGCAATCCGACAGTTGATTAGCTATATAGAAACCGTAGAGGACCATTTTCACTGAGAGGACGGGAAGTAGCCATTGTCAACGGTGACACCCAACAAACAGCTTGCCATAGAAAGGAGTATGAAGGATTGGATGAAGACAGTAGGAAAGCAGAGATTCAAAAGGGATAAAGCATCTCCATACACTTATCTGAAATTCTCACCAATGATTTACATAAGTATCTCTATCTTTATTTTATGTTTTATTTATCTTTTAAATTATTAAAACTCCATAACCATTTGAATCTGCCTGAATAAGATTTACAAGATGACCATAGCTTACTTCAAGCCGACAATCTCCGTGGGATCGACCCTTACTCACGTAAGGTTTATTACTTGGACGACCCAGTGCACTTGCTGGTTAGTTGTGCGAAGTTATGAAAAAGAGCTGAGATTACAATTGTGCGTACCAAGTTGTTGGCGCCATTGTGTATCACAATTTCATGCACCAGTCAACCTTTCATGAGTAGTTGAATTCTACTCCGATTTTCACATGCCAAACTTACAGTCTGTCTATGTCCGTCAGAAGCAAGTTCCCACCTCCGAAAGGGCCATTCAGCAAGTTTTAGATCTCCCCCTACTCCAGAAGGATTGGACGCATTTCAAGAAGCCTCTCTCAAGCGCGAGCAATACCAATTTGACTGGGACGACGTTCTCAGAATTATAGCACTACTTAGCAGCAAGTGGATCTACGGTTATCATCGATCCAGGCCTAAGGGCATATTGGCTTCCGCACTTACCTTGGAGGCTCGCGTGTGGGCACAGATTATGTCCCACTACGTCTTTCCAAACACTCACGACTCCTCTTTCACTGCAGACATGGCTGTTCTCATCTAGTGTATACTTACAGACCAGCCCCTCAACTTACCAAGACACATCCGGCAAGCCATGGGACACGTACATATTGCGGGCAACTTACCTTTTCCCGCCTTGGTTTTAGATTTGGTCTCAACAGCCAGAGTCTCCTATAGAGCTGGAGACACCAAGGCCATGCTTCCTCGGGATGATCAATATGTTCCGAGTGGGAAATACATCAGACCCCCAGCAGTCACCGCCAGCCGAACTGAAGACCCGGCCAGAGATATCCCTTCTCCTTCCACATCACAAGCCCCTTCAACAAATCAGCTGCTCCTTCAGATACTTCAGAGATTGGACTGGCTAGACCAGCAGGCAAAGTGTAGGGAGCACCGTAACAAGCGCCGATTTGCATACCTTAAGGAGCTGATTGTTGGTACACACCCACCTCCAGAACCACAGGACACCTCAGACTCCCCTTCATCCAGTAGCACAGGCAGCCAAGGCGAATTAGACACTGGAGGCAACACTTCCAGCATTTCCTTGCTCCTAACTAATGGCACCGAGGACGGCACCAAGCTTTAAGTGTGGGGAGGTCGGTGAGTACCTGAATTTCGGAGGTAACTTTTCTTTCTCTTAGCACCAGTAGATAAATTTTCTTTTTGTTTAAGATAGAATAGATCGCATAGTAATAATTAGTTGCATGTGTACTCTGCTTGGTTGAAAAATAATAAGTCCTTTTCAAAGACCCTATTTTTGAAAATTTCACTAATTCAAACTAAAATCCTATGTTAAACTTGTTTGAAGACTGTAAATTGGAGCATGGTTTAGAGCTAGAACACACAAACCAGTGAGATTTTGAGCCTAATTGTATGGTTACATCATTTAACCATTATTTTATTCTTGTGTGTTTTTTCTCCTCTATGATTGCAATCTATGGTTTGTTCCACTCTATATGTCCATTATTTAATGTATTCATGCATATGTATGATTGAGGCCATCATTTGTTATCAGCTCACTATCCTAAATGGCCTACCATTCTAATTATCCCTTGTTTGCCACTTTGAACCTCTATATCCCCTGTTATTCTCTATATTACCACATCACTACCCTTAAGCAGAAAAACAAGTACTTACCTTAATTGAATCTTTGGTTAGCTTAAGATGGAGATTGTGTGCAAGCTAAGTGTGGGGAAACTATGGGAACTCAAGTTAATAAGAATGTATGTTAATTGATAAATATCTAAGGTCTGAATGCTACTCATGTGAAATTATGAAAACCAAATGCATTGGTGCTACAATGCTTTCAAAAAAAAAAAAAGAAAAGATGATTGTTTCAGTTCAAGTCTAGGGGAAGGAAAGCACCCCAAATGATGAGTTTAATAAAAAGAATCAATACATATGAGGTGAAATAAAAAGAACAATTAAGTGCATGAGTAGATGCAATATACAAAGTGAGACTATGAGTAGTTACGCATGATTTCAGAGGCATAGGGAATGTGTGTGTGTGTGTTAGGTGAGAACTTAGGATAATTAAGGATTCAATTTTCAGCTCACTTGGCCATACATGTACCCTCACCCTTACCTAAGCCCCATTACAACCTTAAGAAAGACCTCATGATGTTTGCATGTGTGTATTATATATTTGTTGATTGGTTAGATGAAGAACAAGGTTTTAGAAGGCGTGAATGGAGGAGACTAGAATGGATTACCCTATACACCTGAGTGACTAGAGTGCATATACGCTCCTAGTGAGGGTTCAAGCTTAACTCTATGTTCCCAACTTTCATGAGCTGTCTCATCCCAAGTTTACTTGACTTTTATTTTGTGATTTGGATTAGTGGAATTTGATGTCTATTTATCTTGGAAGACTTGTTTATTTTCTTAACTAAGTAGGCATGGAGATTTCATCATATAGTTGCATTCATGTACATAGGTTGCATTGCATGAGTCTTATTTTCCCTATTCACTCTTTTTGTCTCATTGACCTTAGCATGAGGACATGCTATTGTTTAAGTGTGGAGAGTTTGATAAACCACTATTTCATGGTTTATCTTATGCTAATTTGAGTGGTTTTTATCAACTCTTTACCCACTTATTCATATGATTTGCATGATTTTACAATTCTTTCCCAATTTTATTCTATGGTTGAAAACTTGCTTCCTAGACATTTAAATTATATATTTTTAATTCCCTTTTATACCATTCGATGCCGTGATCTGTGCGTTAAGTGTTTTCAGGCTTTATAAGGCAGGAATGGCTTAGAGGATGGAAAGGAAGCTTGCAAAAATGGAAGGAACCAAGGAAACAAAGAAGCTGACCAGCGAGGAGCGACACGCGCATGCACCTGACGCGCACGCGTGACATGTGCGACCTGCAAAAATTGCAAAAATTGTTGGGGGCGATTTCGGGACAGTTTTAGACCCAGTTTTTGGCTCAAAAACACAGACTAGAGCCATGGAACAGTAAAGACTCAAAGACACATTCACATTCTGCATATTTTTAGTTGAGTTTTGGGGAATCTAGAGAGTATTCTACTTCTTCCTCTAGGTTTTCTTCACATTCATAGTTTTAGAGTTTTAGTGCTTTGCTTTGGATATTGAGAAGATTTATTACCTCCGTTGGAGTTTCCTCATTCTAGTTTGTCTCTCTATTCTTTACTCTTTTATTGCCCATTGACTTTGTTTAGATAAGTATGTTCATGATTTTGGGATTTATTAATGCAACGAACCATTTTTACTTTTAATTGAATTTTAGTTATTAATTATCATGTCTTTCTTTTATTGCTTTCTTAATTCTGTGAAAGTTATATTCATGATAATGGAGTAGTTCTCTAACTTGATTGGGAGTTGATTAAAAGGAAAACCTTGAGTTGGAATACTCAAGTGTTAATATTAATTGGAAGTTGTTGGCTAATTCTCCTGTCTTAGGAAAGGATTAGGACGCAAGCGATAGGATTAGTTTGAGAGTACTTGACTTTCCCTTATTATATAAGGGATAACTAAGTAGGATAACAACCCTTTTATTATTAGACTTGAGAGAGTTCAACAGGGATAGAACTTCCATTTAATCTTCTCTCGGTCAAGGCTTTTATTTAAATTACATAAATTCTCAATCATTTATTTCTCTGTTTCTCAAAATCAAAAATCTCTTGGAAAAGCTCTAATTAATAAAATAGCACTCTTTCTGCAACTCGTTAGGAGACGACCTGGGATTCATACTCCCAGTATTTTATTTCTAAATTTTGTGACAATCCCTTCTAAATTGATACACGGAATCAACATTAGTTAAGAGCTATACTTGCAACATTGTTTTCTCTATAAACTCTTGATTGGTAATTTTTTCGTACGTCAATTTTTGGCGCCATTGCTGGGGAGTTGCAATAGTGTGCTAATTTATTGGTTGGAATTTAATTATTTGCATTATTTCTATTCTATTACCATGAGCTATATGTTTTTTTCATTGAATGACGCGTTCACTACCTGATCCGAGCCTACCCGTATTTGATCCTGAAATTGAAAGAACTATCTCACGCATAAGGCGGGCTCGGCGTCGGTTAGTACTTTCCGAGGACGAATCTGAAACGTCATTTAAGGAAGAAACAAGCTCCCTTTCTACTGATTTGGTTGATTTACGTGCAGAGAATATGGCAGCTCCAAGGAGGATTACTCTCCAGGAAGCAGGAGCTCCAGACTTTATACTACCACCTTTCCAAGCGCGTCATCTAAATCTGGGTGCATATATTGAACTGAAGACTGCACTAATCAATCTACTGCCGAAGTTTCATGGCTTACCTGCTCAAGAGCTTCTTAAGCACCTCAGAGATTTTCAGACAGCCTGTTCTACTGTCAAGCGTAATGGTGCAACTGAGACTTCTATTCTGCTGGTCGCCTTCCCATTCTCTCTTGAGGGAAAGGCGAGGGAATGGTACTACACTCAACTTGAAGCAGTTGTTACTAACTGGGACACGCTTCGAAGAGAATTCCTAGAAAAATACTTTCCAGCTGAAGTTATTGATAGACTGAGAAAAGAAATTTCAATGATTATTCAAGGCAAATTAGAGACTCTTTACGAGTATTGGGAGCATTTCAATAATCTCCTAAACGCATGCCCCCACCATATGATTGACAAGTTGGTGTTGATCAGCTACTTCACACTGGGCATGAAGCTTCATGATAAGACTACATTGGATGGTGCGAGTAATGGTTCTCTGAAAAAGTACAAGACCACAGAAGAAGCATGGCAACTGATCGCCGACTTAGCTGAGTCTGCTCAGAATCACAAGCACAACAGGAACAACCACCTCAAGGCTGTGGCAGAGGTCTCCTCTAGTAGCAAGAATAATGCTCTCACACAATCAATATGTGAGATGACCAACCTACTGAAGCAGATACATCTGGGCCAACAATAATCTTAGCCCCCCTCACCACAACATAGTCAACAACTGGTTTCTTAGAGAATATGTGGAATATGCGCTGATTATAGTCATTACATTGATGAGTGTCCATAGCTCCAACATGAGGACAACACCGTGGTAGCTACTCACAATTTCTATGACCGCCTGAATCAAGGATACTATCAACAAGGCGGTAACTATAACCAAGGTGGGAACTTTAACCAAGGTTGGAGGGAAAACTATAACAGAGGAGGCAGAAACGGCCAAGAAAATCAGAGGTGGAATACTAACAACAATCTGCAGAATCGGTATCAGCAAAATCCTACCTATCAACAGCAGAACCAGAACTAGGCTTACAAAGCACCTCATCTAAGGCAGTCCCAAGCGTCTCAGCAGACCCCTCAGATCACTTACCCATCTTCATCTTCCAATGATGAGTTGCTACACTCTATTGATCAGAGACAGAAAACCATGGAGAACAACCTTACTTCAACTTTAAACGGTCTGAACTCTACCTTGCAAGCTCTTGTCTCACAGATTGGATCACTGAATAACTCCAACAACCAGCCTTTAAACTCCAGTGGAATTCCTTCTCAACCCTTACCCATCTCCAAGGGTGGCATCAATGCCATCACCTTGAGGTCCAGAACCACCATGCAAGAGAGGAATCCTGAGGAGCCAAGCCCACAAGAGCACACCCCAGCTGAAGACATGCTTGAGGTGGAGGATGTTGAAAAGGATGATGAAGTACAAGACACAGTTGAAGAAGAAGTAACTCAACTAGAGAATGGCGCACCAGAAGGAGCTAAAGCTACCAAAGATGTCACCGCTATCCCATGCTCTACCCTCAGTTGCTCCATATTAGTGCTTAGTTCTCCAAGGGAAGTGTGCCATTGTTCTCAATAGCTTTGAGGAGGAAAATACATGCCTTGAGGCATCTCAGGGACCTCATGCTGAGGCGGCTGCATGATGAGCGGATAATTTATACGCTTTTTGGCATTGTTTTTAGGTAGTTTTTAGTAGGATCTAGCTACTTTTAGTGATATTTTCATTAGTTTTTATGCTAAATTCACATTTCTGGACTTTACTATGAGTTTGTGTGTTTTTCTTTGATTTCAGGTATTTTCTGGCTGAAATTGAGGGACCTGAGCAAAACTCTGATAAAAGGCTAACAAAGGACTGCTGATGCTATTGGATCCTGACCTCGCTGCACTCGAAATAGATTTTCTGGAGTTACAAAACTCCAAATGGCGCGCTCTCAATGATGTTGGAAAGTAGACATTCAGAGCTTTCCAAAAATATATAATAGTCCATACTTTATTCATGATTAGACAATGTAAACTGGCGCTCAACGCCAGTTCTATGCTGCATTCTGGAGTCAAACGCCAGAAACACGTCACAAACCAGAGTTGAACGCCAAAAACACGTTACAACTTGGCGTTCAACTCCAAAAGAAGCCTCTGCACGTGTAAAGCTCAAGCTCAGCCCAAGCGCACACCAAGTGGGCCCCGGAAGTGGATTTCTGCATCAATTACTTACTTCTATAAACCCTAGTAGCTAGTCTAGTATAAATAAGACATTTTACTATTGTATTAGTCGTCTTTTGACCACATATCGGGTCCTTCTCCCTATTTTCGAATTCATCTAATACAATAATAAAATGTCCTATTTATACTAGACTAGCTACTAGGGTTTACAGAAATAAGTAATTGATGTAGAAATCCACTTTCGGGGCCTACTTGGTGTGTGCTTGGGCTGAGCTTGAGCTTTCCACGTGCAGAGGCTTCTTTTGGAGTTGATTGCCATGTTGTAACGTGTTTCTGGCGTTCAACACTGATTCGTGACGTGTTTCTGGCGTTTGATTCTAGAATGCAGCATAGAACTGGCGTTGAGCGCCAGTTTACGTCATCTAATCACGAATAAAGTATGAACTATTAAATATTGCTGGAAAGCTCTGGATGTTTACTTTCCAACACCTTTTAGAGCGTGCCATTTGGAGTTCTGAAGCTCCAGAAAATCCATTTCGAGTGTAGGGAGGTCAGAATCCAACAGCATTAGCAGTCCTTTGTCAGCCTTCTTATCAGTGTTTTGCTCAGGTCCCTCAATTTCAGCCAGAAAATACCTAAAATTACAGAAAAACACACAAACTCATAGTAAAGTCCAGAAATGTGAATTTAGCATAAAAACTAATGAAAACATCCCTAAAAGTAGCTAGATCCTACTAAAAACTACCTAAAAACAATACCAAAAAGCGTATAAATTATCCGCTCATCACAACACCAAACTTAAATTGTTGCTTATCCCCAAGCAACTGAAAATCAAATAGGATAAAAGAAGAGAATATACTATAAATCTTAGAATATCAATGAATATTAATTCTAATTAGATGAGCGGGACATGTAGCATTTTGCTTCTGAACAGTTTTGACATCTCACTTTATCCCTTGAAGTTTAGAATGATTGGCATCTATGGGAACTTAGAATTTCAGATAGTGTTATTGATTATCCTAGTTAAGTATGTTGATTCTTGAACACAGCTACTTTTATGAGTCTTGGCCATGGCCCTAAGCACTTTGTTTTCCAGTATTACCACCGGATACATAAATGCCACAAACACATGACTGGGTGAACCTTTTCAGATTGTGACTCAGCTTTGCTAAAGCCCCCAGTTAGAGGTGTCCAAAGCTCTTAAGCACACTCTTTTTGCTTTGGATCACGACTTTAACCATTCAGTCTCAAGCTTTTCACTTGGACCTGCATGCCACAAGCACATGGTTAGGGATAGCTTGATTTAGCCGCTTAGGGCTGGATTTTATTTCCCTGGGCCCTCCTATCCATTGATGCTCAAAGCCTTGGATCCTTTTTACCCTTGCCTTTTGGTTTTAAGGGTTATTGGCTTTTTCTGCTTGCTTTTTCTTTATCTTTCTTTTTTTTTTCGCCACTTTTTTTTCACAAGCTTTGTTCTTCACTGCTTTTTCTTGCTTCAAGAATCAATTTTTTTTTATTTTTCAGATCATCAATAACATTTCTCTTTTTCATCATTCTTTCAAGAGTCAACAATTTTAACATTCATAAACAACAAGATCAAAATTATGCACTGTTCAAGCATTCATTCAGAAAACAAAAAGTATTGTCACCACATCAATATAATTAAACTAATTTCAAGGATGAATTTGAAACTCATGTACTTCTTGTTCTTTTGTATTAAAACATTTTTCATTTAAGAAAGGTGAAGGATTCATGGAATTATTCATAGCCTTAAGACATAGTTACTAAACACTAATGATCATAAAATAAAGACACAAACATAGATAAACATGAAGCTCAAAAACCGAAAAACAGAAAAATAAGAGTAGGGAGATTAAGGAATGAGTCCACCTTAGTGAGGGTGGTGCTCTTTGAGCTCCTCTATGTCTCTTCCTTGCCTCTGTTGCTTGATCCCTAGTGATTTTGGTGCTCCTATCTTTAGTTGCTTCCAATAGTTGTGTGGAGGAAAATATATCCCTTTAGGTATCTCAGAGATTTCTTGATGAGGGAATTCCTCATGCTCTTGTTGAGGTCCATGAGTGGGTGATGAGCGGATAATTTGTACGCTTTTTGGCATTATTTTTAGTATGTTTTTAGTATGATCTAGTTAGTTTTTAGTACATTTTTATTAGTTTTTAGTTAAAATTCACTTTTCTGGACTTTACTATGAGTTTGTGTGTTTTTCTGTGATTTCAGGTATTTTCTGGCTGAAATTGAGGGACCTAAGCAAAAATCTGATTCAGAGACTAAAAAGGACTACAGATGCTGTTGGATTCTGACCTCCCTGCACTCGAAGCGGATTTTCTGGAGCTACAGAAGCCCAATTGGTGCGCTCTCAACGGCGTTGGAAAGTAGACATCCTGGGCTTTCCAGCAATATATGATAGTCCATACTTTCCCCAAGATTTGATGGCCCAAACTGGTGTTCAAAGTCACCCTCAGAATTCCCAGCGTTAAACGCCGGAACTGGCACAAGAATGGGAGTTAAACGCCCAAACTGGCATAAAAGCTGGCGTTTAACTCCAAGAAGAGTCTCTACACGAAAATGCTTCAATTCTCAGCCCAAGCACACACCAAGTGGGCCCGAAAGTAGATTTTTATGTCAGTTACTCATCTCTGTACACCATAGGCTACTAGTTCTCTATATATAGGACCTTTTACTATTGTATTTAGAGCTTTTGATCATGTTTTTATGATTGAACCCTCTTTGGGAGGCTGGCCATTCGGCCATGCCTAGACCTTGTTCTTATGTATTTTCAACGGTGGAGTTTCTACACACCATAGATTAAGGTGTGGAGCTCTGCTGTACCTCGAGTATTAATGCAATTACTATTGTTCTTCTATTCAATTCCGCTTGTTCTTGTTCCAAGATATCACTTGTTCTTCAACTTGATGAATGTGATTATCCGTGACACTCATCATCATTCTCACCTATGAACGTGTGCCTGACAACCACCTCCGTTCTACCTTAGATTGGGTGAATATCTCTTGGATTCCTGATACACGATGCATGGTTGATCGCCTGACAACCGAGTGCTCGCCTGACAACCGAGCCAGCCATTCCGTGAGATCAGAGTCTTCGTGGTATAGGCTAGAACTGATGGCGGCATTCAAGAAAATCCGGAAGGTCTAACCTTGTCTGTGGTATTCTGAGTAGGATTCAATGATTGAATGACTGTGACGAGCTTCAAACTCCTGAAGGCGGGGCGTTAGTGACAGACGCAAAAGAATCACTGGATTCTATTCCGGCCTGATTGAGAACCGACAGATGGATAGCCGTGCCGTGACAGGGTGCGTTGAACAACGGTGAAACCCTTGCATAAGCTTGCCATGGAAAGGAGTAAGAAGGATTGGATGAAGACAGTAGGAAAGCAGAGAGACGGAAGGGACAAGCATCTTCATACGCTTATCTGAAATTCCCACCAATGAATTACATAAGTATCTCTATCTTTACCTTTATGTTTTATTCATCATTCATAATCATTTGAGTTTTCCTGACTAAGATTTACAAGGTGACCATAGCTTGCTTCATACCAACAATCTCTGTGGGATCGACCCTTACTCGCGTAAGGTTTATTACTTGGACGACCCAGTACACTTGCTGGTTAGTTGTGCGAAGTTGTGTTTATGCCATGGAATTGAACACCAAGTTTTTGGATTCATCACCGGGGATTATTTGTGTTGTGAAAAGTATTGATCACAATTTCGCATACCAAGTTTTTGGCGCCGTTGCCGGGGATTGTTCGAGTATGGACAACTGACGGTTCATCTTGTCGCTTAGATTAGGTATTTTTTCTCTTCAGAGTTCTTAAGAATGAATTCTAGAGTTTCATGATGATCTGTTGAAATCTGGCTGGCTGTGAAGCCATGTCTAATTTCATTGGACCGAGGTTTCAACTTATCATCACAAGAGCTTGTTGATTTCTATCAATCTTGCTATTGGAGCAGTGATCTGCTAAGGCTTGGCTGGCCTTTGGCCATGTCTAGTGTTTTGGACCGAAGCTTTCCTTGAAAGCTTGGCTGGCTGTGAAGCCATGTCTAATTCCTGGACCGGAGTCTTAGACTAAACATTGCATGATTCCTAGAATTCTCATTAAGATTTTTGATACCTTCATTTTCTTTTTCCACTTAATTTTCGAAAAAGCACAAAAAATTTTAGAAAATCATAAAATCCAAAAAAATTTCTTGTTTGAGTCGAGAGTCTCATTTTAAGTTTGGTGTCAATTGCATGTTTCTGTTTTTCTTGCATTAATTCATGTGTCTTAGTGATCTTCAAGATATTCTTGATGATTTCATTACAATGATCTTTAATTCCTCTTGACTTGAGTGTTTATGTGTCTCATATGCATTCTCATTAGTGTCAGTAGTATACAAATTGCTAAGTTTGGTGTCTTGCATGCATTATTATTTGATTTTAGTTGCATTCTGATTATTCCTCACTATTAAAAATCCAAAAATATTTTTAATTTGTGTCTTTTCAAGTCAATAATACAGAGAATTGAAGATTCAGAATATACAGCAGAGGAATTATACAGAAAAAGCTGGGCGTTCAAAACGCCCAGTGAAGAAGGACAGACTGGCGTTTAAACGCCAGCCAGGGTGCCTGGTTGGGCGTTTAACGCCCAAAAGGGTAGAGTTTTGGGCGTTAAACGCCAGAATGTGCACCATTCTGGGCGTTTAACGCCAGGATGGCACAAGAGGGAAGATTTTGTTTTCAATGCAAATTTTTTTCAAGTTTTTAAAATCTTTTCAAAATCAAATCTTTTTCAAATCATATCTTTTCAATCAAATCTTTTTCAAATTCAATTTCTTTCTATTTTCAAAGATACTTGCTATCAATTAATGATTTGATTCAACATTTCAAGTATGTTGCCTTTTCTGTTGAGAAAGGTTTAATGTTTGAATCATATCTTTTCTTGATAGCCAAGTCATTAATTTTCAAAATCAAATTTTTTTTAAAAATGTTTTTCAAATCATATCTTCTCAATCACATCTTTTTAAAACCAATCATATCTTCTTAACCACATCTTTTTCAAAATAACTTTCAATCAAATCTTTTTGATTTCTAATTTCAAATTCTTTTTCAAAAATCACTTGATTTCTTTCCCACTTTTATTTTTGAAAATCAATTAGTGTTTTTCAAAATGTTTTCAAAATCTTTTACTTGATTTTCGAAAATTACTTCCCCTCTTCTCATATCCTTCTATTTATGGACTAACACTATTCCTTAATGCAAAATTCGAACTCCATCTTCTTTGATAAGTTCGAATTTTCTACTTCTGCCTTCCATTTTTCTTTTCCTCTGACACCTCAAGGAATCTCTATACTGTGACATAGAGGATTCCACATTTTCTTGTTCTCTTCTCTTTCTTATGAGCAGGAGCAAGGACAAAAGCATTCTTGTTGAGGCTGATCCTGAACCTGAAAGGACCTTGAAGTGAAAGCTAAGAGAAGCCAAGGCACTACTCTCTGTAGAGGACCTAACAGAAATCTTCAAAGAAGAAGAACCCATGGCAGCCGAAAACAACAACAATGCCAACAATGCAAGGAAGGTGCTGGGTGACTTTACTGCACCTACTCCCGACTTCTATGGGAGAAGCATCTCTATCCCTGCCATTGGAGCAAACAACTTTGAGCTTAAGCCTCAATTAGTTTCTCTAATGCAACAGAATTGCAAGTTCCATGGACTTCCATTGGAAGATCCTCATCAGTTTTTAGCTGAGTTCTTGCAAATCTGTGACACTGTCAAGACTAATGGGGTTGACCCTGAGGTCTACAGACTTATGCTATTCCCTTTTGTTGTAAGAGACAGAGCTAGAATATGGTTGGACTCACAACCTAAAGAAAGCCTGAACTCTTGGGAAAAGCTAGTCAATGCCTTCTTGGCAAAGTTCTTTCCACCTCAAAAATTGAGTAAGCTTAGAGTGGAAGTCCAAACCTTCAGACAGAAGGAAGGAGAGTCCCTCTATGAAGCTTGGGAAAGATACAAACAATTAATCAGAAAGTGTCCCACTGATATGCTTTCTGAATGGAGCATCATTGGAATTTTCTATGATGGTCTCTCTGAACTATCCAAGATGTCTTTGGATAGCTCTGCTGGAGGATCTCTTCATCTAAAGAAGACGCCTACAGAAGCTCAAGAGCTGATTGAAATGGTTGCAAATAACCAATTCATGTACACTTCTGAAAGGAATCCTGTGAACAATGGGACCAATCAGAAGAAAGGAGTTCTTGAGATTGACACTCTGAATGCCATACTGGCTTAGAATAAAATATTGACTCAACAAGTCAATATGATTTCTCAAAGTCTGTCTGGAATGCAAAATGCACCAAGCAGTACTAAGGAAGCTTCATCTGAAGAAGAAGCTTATGATCCTGAGAACCCTTCAATAGAAGAGGTGAATTACATGGGAGAACCCTATGGAAACACCTATAATCCTTCATGGAGAAATCATCCAAATCTCTCATGGAAGGATCAACAGAGACCTCAACAAGGTTTCAACAACAATAATGGTGGAAGAAACAGGTTTAGCAATAGCAAGCCTTTTCCATCATCTTCTCAGCAACAGACAGAGAGTTCTAAGCAGAATACCTCTGACTTAGCAACCATGGTCTCTGATCTAATCAAAACCACTCAAAGTTTCATGACTGAAACAAGGTCCTCCATTAGAAATTTAGAGGCACAAGTGGGTCAACTGAGCAAGAAAATTACTGAACTCCCTCCTAGTACTCTTCCAAGCAATACAGAAGAAAATCCAAAAGGAGAGTGCAAAGCCATCAACATGGCCGAATTTGGAGAGGAGGAAGAGGCAGTGAACGCCACTGAGGAAGACCTCAATGGACATCCACTGGCTTCCAATGAGTTCCCCAATGAGGAACCATGGGAATCTGAGGCTCAAAATGAGACCATAGAGGTTCCATTGGACTTACTTCTGCCATTCATGAGCTCTGATGAGTATTCTTCCTCTGAAGAGGATGAGTATGTCACTGAAGAGCAAGTTGCTAAATACCTTGGAGCAATCATGAAGTTAAATGACAAGTTATTTGGAAATGAGACTTGGGAAGATGAACCCCCTTTGCTCACCAAGGAACTGGATGACTTGTCTAGGCAGAAACTGCCTCAAAAGAGACAGGATCCTGGGAAGTTTTCAATACCTTGTACCATAGGCACCATGACCTTCAAGAAGGCCTTGTGTGACTTAGGGTCAAGTGTAAACTTCATGCCTCTCTCTGTAATGGAGAAGTTAGGGATCTTTGAGGTGCAAGCTGCAAAAATCTCACTAGAGATGGCAGACAACTCAAGAAAACAAGCTTATGGACTTGTAGAGGATGTTCTGGTAAAAGTTGAAGACCATTACATCCCTGTTGATTTCATAGTCCTAGAGACTGGGAAGTGCATGGATGAATCCATCATCCTTGGCAGACCCTTCCTAGCCACAGCAAAGGCTGTGATTGATGTTGATAGAGGAGAATTGATCATTCAAGTGAATGAAGAATCCTTTGTGTTTAAGGCTCAAGGATATCCCTCTGTCACCATGGAGAGGAAGCATGAAGAGCTTCTCTCAAAACAGAGTCAAACAGAGCCCCCACTGTCAAACTCTAAGTTTGGTGTTGGGAGGCCACAACCAACTTCTAAGTTTGGTGTTGAACCCCCACATTCAAACTCTAAGTTTGGTGTTGGGAGGTTCCAACATTGCTCTGAGCATCTCTGAGGCTCCATGAGAGCCCTCTGTCAAGCTACTGACATTAAAGAAGCGCTTGTTGGGAGGCAACCCAATGTTATATTTTATCTATTTTCCTTTGTTATTTTATGTTCTTTTGTAGGTTGATGATCATGAGAAGTCACAAAATCAATTGAAAAAGCAAAAACAGAATGAAAAAACAGAAAGAAAAACAGCACACCCTGGAGGAGAGCGTGCTGGCGTTTAAACGCCAGTAAGACTAGCTGTTGGGCGTTTAACGCCCAGTCTGGCACCATTCTGGGCGTTTAACGCCAGAAAGGGGCACCAGACTGGCGTTAAACGCCAGAAAAGGGCAAGCATTCGGCGTTAAACGCCAGAAATGGGCACCAGCCCGGCGTTTAACGCCAGAATTGGCTCAAAACGCATTTTTGCTTGCCACTTGGTGCAGGGATGACTTTTCCTTGACACCTCAGGATCTGTGGACCCTACAGGATCCCCACCTACCCCACCACTCTTTCTCTTCACCACTCACATCCATCCTTCATAAAACCCCACCTACCTCACCCTTCAAATTTAAACCACTTTCCCTCCCAAACCCACCCATACATGACCAAACCATGAGCCCCCCCACTCCTATATAAACCCATCTTCACTCCTTCATTTTCACACAACCAAACCACCACTTCTCCCCCTTTTTGGCCGAACACAAAGCCATTCCCTTCTTCTTCATTTCTTCTTCTTCTCCTTTCTTCTTTCTTCTTTTGCTCGAGAACAAGAAAACCTTTTAAATTTGGTGTGGTAAAAGCATTGCTTTTTGTTTTTCCATAACCATTTATGGCATCCAAGGCCGGAGAAACCTCTAGAAAGAGGAAAGGGAAGGCAAAAGCTTCCACCTCCGAGTCATGGGAGATGGAAAGATTCATCTCAAGGGTGCATCAAGACCACTTCTATGAAGTTGTGGCCTTGAAGAAGGTGATCCCCGAGGTCCCTTTTTCACTCAAAAAGAGTGAATATCCGGAGATCCGACATGAGATCCGAAGAAGAGGTTGGGAAGTTCTTACCAACCCCATTCAACAAGTCGGAATCTTAATGGTTCAAGAGTTCTATGCCAATGCATGGATCACCAAGAACCATGACCAAAGTGTGAACCCGGATCCAAAGAATTGGCTTACTATGGTTCGGGGGAAATACTTGGATTTTAGTCCGGAAAATGTAAGGGTGGCATTCAACTTGCCCATGATGCAAGGAGATGAACATCCCTACACTAGAAGGGTCAACTTTGATCAAAGGTTGGACCAAGTCCTCACAGTCATATGTGAAGAGGGCGCCCAATGGAAGAGAGATTCAAGAGGGAAGCCGGTTCAACTGAGAAGGCATGACCTCAAACCCGTGGCTAGAGGATGGTTAGAGTTTATCCAACGCTCAATCATTCCCACTAGCAACCGGTCTGAAGTTACTATAGACCGGGCTATCATGATTCATAGCATCATGATTGGAGAAGAAATAGAAGTTCATGAGGTTATAGCTCAATAACTTTATAAGGTGGCGGACAAGTCCTCTACCTTGGCAAGGTTAGCCTTTCCTCATCTCATTTGTCACCTCTGTTATTCAGTTGGAGTTGACATAGAGGGAGACATCCCCATTGATGAGGACAAGCCCATCACTAAGAAGAGGATGGAGCAAACAAGAGACCCCTCTCATCATCAAATCCCTGAGATGCCTCAAGGGATGCACTTTCCTCCACAAAACTATTGGGAGCAACTAAACACCTCCCTAGGAGAATTGAGTTCCAACATGGGACAACTAAGGGTGGAGCACCAAGAACACTCTATTCTCCTCCATGAAATTAGAGAAGATCAAAGAATCATAAAGAGAAGAGCAACAAAGACAAGGAAGAGACATTGAGGAGCTCAAGCACTCCATAAGATCTTCAAGAGGAAGAACAAGCCGCCATCACTAAGGTGGACCCGTTCTTTAATTTCCTTGTTCTTTATTTTTCTGTTTTTCTATGCCTTAAAGTTATGAATGTCCTATGAATCCATCACCTCTCTTAAATAAAAAAATTGTTCTTAATTGAAAAAGAGTAGAATTGCATGAATTCTGAATTTTATAACAGTTTAATTATTTTGATGTGGTGGCAATACTTTTGTTTTCTGAATGTATGATTAAACAGTGCATATGTCTTTTGAATTTGTGGTTCATGAATATTGGCTCTTGAAAGAATGAGGAAAAAGGAGACATGTTACTGAGGATCTGAAAAATCATAAAAATGATTCTTGAAGCAAGAAAAAAGCAGTGAAAAAAAAAAATTCGAAAAAAAAGAGAAAAAGAAAAAGAAAGAGAAAAAGAAAGAAAAAGAAAGAAAAAGAAAGAAATAAAGTTGTGATCCAAGGCAAAAAGAGTGTGCTTAAGAACCCTGGACACCTCTAGTTGGGGACTCTAGCAAAGCTGAGTCACAATCTGAAAGGGTTCACCCAATTATGTGTCTGTGGCATGTATGTATCCGGTGGTAATACTGGAAGACAGAGTACTTTGGGCCACGGCCAAGACTCAATAAGTAGCTGTGTTCAAGAATCATCATACTTAACTAGGAGAATCAATGACACTATCTGGATTCTGAGTTCCTAAAGAAGCCAATCATTCTAAATTTCAAAGGATAGAGTGAGATGCCAAAACTGTTCAGAGGCAAAAAGCTAAAAGCCCCGCTCATCTAATTAATACTGATCTTCATAGATGTTTTTGGAATTCATTGCATATTCTCTTCTTTTTATCTTATTTGATTTTCAGTTGCTTGAGGACAAGCAACAATTTAAGTTTGATGTTGTGATGAGCGGATAATTTGTACGCTTTTTGGCATTGTTTTTAGTATGTTTTTAGTATGATCTAGTTAGTTTTTAGTATATTTTTATTAGTTTTTAGTTAAAATTCACTTTTCTGGACTTTACTATGAGTTTGTGTGTTTTTCTGTGATTTCAGGTATTTTCTGGCTGAAATTGAGGGACCTGAGCAAAAATCTGATTCAGAGACTAAAAAGGACTGCAGATGTTGTTGGATTCTGACCTCCCTGCACTCGAAGCGGATTTTCTGGAGCTACAGAAACCCAATTGGCGCGCTCTCAATGGCGTTGGAAATTAGACATCCTGGGCTTTCCAGCAATATATGATAGTCCATACTTTTCCCAAGATTTGATGGCCCAAACCGGCAATCAAAGTCACCCTTAGAATTCCCAGCGTTAAACGCCGGAACTGGCACAAGAATGGGAGTTAAACGCCCAAACTGGCATAAAAGCTGGCGTTTAACTCCAAGAAGAGTCTCTACACGAAAATGCTTCAATTCTCAGCCCAAGCACACACCAAGTGGGCCCGGAAGTGGATTTTTATGTCAGTTACTCATCTTTGTACACCATAGGCTACTAGTTCTCTATATATAGGACCTTTTACTATTGTATTTAGAGCTTTTGATCATGTTTTTATGATTGAACCCTCTTTGGGAGGCTGGCCATTCGGCCATGCCTAGACCTTGTTCTTATGTATTTTCAACGGTGGAGTTTCTACACACCATAGATTAAGGTGTGGAGCTCTGCTGTACCTCGAGTATTAATGCAATTACTATTGTTCTTCTATTCAATTCCGCTTGTTCTTGTTCCAAGATATCACTTGTTCTTCAACTTGATGAATGTGATGATCTGTGACACTCATCATCATTCTCACCTATGAACGTGTGCCTGACAACCACCTCCGTTCTACCTTAGATTGGGTGAATATCTCTTGGATTCCTGATACACGATGCATGGTTGATCGCCTGACAACCGAGTGCTCGCCTGACAACCGAGCCAGCCATTCCGTGAGATCAGAGTCTTCGTGGTATAGGCTAGAACTGATGGCGGCATTCAAGAAAATCTGGAAGGTCTAACCTTGTCTGTGGTATTCTGAGTAGGATTCAATGATTGAATGACTGTGACGAGCTTCAAACTCCTGAAGGCGGGGCGTTAGTGACAGACGCAAAAGAATCACTGGATTCTATTCTGGCCTGATTGAGAACCGACAGATGGATAGCCGTGCCGTGACAGGGTGCGTTGAACATTTCCACTGAGAGGATGGGAGGTAGCCACTGACAATGGTGAAACCCTTGCATAAGCTTGCCATGGAAAGGAGTAAGAAGGATTGGATGAAGACAGTAGGAAAGCAGAGAGACGGAAGGGACAAGCATCTTCATACGCTTATCTGAAATTCCCACCAATGAATTACATAAGTATCTCTATCTTTACCTTTATGTTTTATTCATCATTCATAATCATTTGAGTTTGCCTGACTAAGATTTACAAGGTGACCATAGCTTGCTTCATACCAACAATCTCTGTGGGATCGACCCTTACTCGCGTAAGGTTTATTACTTGGACGACCCAGTACACTTGCTGGTTAGTTGTGCGAAGTTGTGTTTATTCCATGGTATTGAACACCAAGTTTTTGGATTCATCACCGGGGATTATTTGTGTTGTGAAAAGTATTGATCACAATTTCGCATACCAGTGGGCTCTCTTGATGTACAGTCAAATGCTCTATTATTGAGCTTTGGTCCCTTGAGATGAATCTCTCCATCTCGCATGACTCGGAGGTGGAAGCTTTTGTCTTCCCTTTCCTCTTTCTAGAGGTTTCTCTGGCCTTAGGTGCCATAAATGGTTATGGAAAAACAAAAAGGCTATGCTTTTGCCACACCAAACTTAGAATATTGCTTGCCCTCAAGCAAAAGAAGAAGAATAGATGAAGAAGAAGATATGGAGGAGAGGGAGAGGGATGTGTATTCGGCTATTTAGGTGGGTTTGGGTGGAAAAGAGATCTTGAATTTGAAGGTAGGTGGGGATCCTGTGGGGTCCACAGATCCTGAGATGATTCTATGGGGTCCACAGATCCTGAGGTGTCAAGGATTTACATCCCTACACCAATGAGGCATTTAAAACGCCCTCTGCATGCAATCTTGGCATTTAAAACGCCAGCTCTATGCTTGTTTTGGGCGTTCAACGCCAGTATGCAGCATGTTTCTGGCGTTGAACGCCAGCTTTTCTCAGTGTGCAATCCTGGTGTTTAAACGCCAGATTGCTGGATGTTTCTAGCGTTCAACGCCAGATCCATGCCTGTTCTGGCGTTGAATGCCAGCCAGTAAGCCCTTCCTCCAGGGTGTGCTTTTTCTTCTGCTATTTTTGATCCTGTTTTTAATTTTAATATTTATTTTGTGACTCCACATGATCATGAACCTAATAAAACATAAAATAACAATAAAAGAAAAATAAAATAAGATAAATAAAAATTGGGTTGCCTCCTAATAAGTACTCCTTTAATGTCACTAGCTTGACAGTGGGCTCTCATGGAGCCTCAAAGGTGATCAAGTCAATGCTGTAGACTCCCAACACCAAACTTAGAGTTTGAATGTGAGGATTCAACACCAAACTTAGAGTTTGGCTTTGGCCTCCCAACACTAAACTTAGAGTTTGATTGTGGGGGCTCTGTTTGACTCTGTACTGAGAGAAGCTTTTCATGCTTCCTCTCCATTGTTAAAGAAGAACACCATTGGGTCTTAAACACAAGGTAGTCCCCATTCAATTGAAGGACTAATTCTCCTCTGTTAACATCTATCACAGCTCCTGCTGTGGCTAGGAAAGGTCTTCCAAGGATGATGCATTCATCCTCCTCCTTCCTAGTGTCTAAGATTATGAAATCAGCAGGGATGTAAAGGCCTTTAACTTTTACCAACATGTCCTCTACCAATCCATAAGCTTGTCTTACTAACTTGTCTGCCATTTGCAATGAGAATATGGTAGGTTGTACCTCAATGATCCCCAGCTTCTCCATTACAGAGAGTGGCATAAGATTTATGCCTGACCCTAGGTCACACAGAGCCTTTTCAAAGGTCATGGTACCTACGGTACAGGGTATTAAGAATTTACCAGGATCTTGTTTCTTTTGGGTAAAGTTTGCTGAACCCATGTATCTAGTTCACCAATGAGCAAGGGAGGTTCACCTTCCCAAGTCTCATTACCAAACAACTTGGCATTCAGCTTCATGATAGCTCCTAGATATTGAGCAACTTGCTCTCCAGTTACATCTTCATCCTCTTCAGAGGAAGAATAGTTTTCAGAGCTCATAAATGGCAGAAGGAGGTTTAATGGGATCTCTATGGTCTCTATATGACCTTCAGATTCCTTTAATTCCTCAATAAGGAACTCCTTCTTGCTTGAGAGACGTCCCCTGAGGTCTTCCTCATTGGGATTCACGTCCTCTCCTTCCTCTCTACGTTCGGCCATGTTGATTATGTCAATGGCCTTGCACTCTCTTTTTGGATTCTCTTCGGTATTGCTTGGGAGAGTACTAGGAGGAGTTTCAGTGACTTTCTTACTCAGCTGGCCCACTTGTGCCTCCAAATTTCTGATTGAGGACATTGTTTCACTCATTGGTGCATGAAATTGTGATCATCAATGGCGCCATCAACATGGTATGCTCAATTGCAATCTCAACTCTTTATCACAACTTCGCACAACTAACCAGCAAGTGCACTGGGTCGTCCAAGTAATAAACCTTATGCGAGTAAGGGTCGATCCCACGGAGATTGTTGGTATGAAGTAAGCTATGGTCATCTTGTAAATCTCAGTCAGGCAGATTCAAATGGTTATGAATGATTTATGAATAAAGCATAAAATAAAGATAGAGATACTTATGTAATTCATTGGTGAGAATTTCAGATAAGCGTATGGAGATGCTTTGTCCCTTCCGTCTCTCTGCTTTCCTACTGTCTTCATCCAATCCTTCTTACTCCTTTCCATGGCAAGCTGTATGTTGGGCATCACCGTTGTCAATGGCTACAGTCCCGTCCTCTCAATGAAAATGTTTAATGCGCTCTGTCACAGCACGACTATTCAGCTGTCGGTCTCGATCATGTCGGAATAGAATCCAGTGATTCTTTTGCGTTTGTCACTAACGCCCCACAATCGCGAGTTTGAAGCTCGTCACAGTCATTCAATCCTTGAATCCTACTCAGAATACCACAGACAAGGTTTAGACCTTCCGGATTCTCTTGAATGCCGCCATCAAATTCTAGCTTATACCACGAAGATTCCGATTAAGGGATCCAAGAGATATCCACTCAATCTAAGGTAGAACGGAGGTGGTTGTCAGGCACACATTCATAGGTGAGAATGATGATGAGTGTCACGGATCATCACATTCATCAAGTTGAGGAACAAGTGATATCTTAGAACAAGAATAAGCTGAATTGAATAGAAGAACAATAGTAATTGCATTAATACTCGAGGTACAGTAGAGCTCCACACCTTAATCTATGGTGTGTAGAAACTCCACCGTTGAAAATACATAAGAACAAGGTCTAGGCATGGCTGAGAGGCCAGCCCCCATGATCTAAGATAGCATAAGACTACTCAAAGATAGCTACCAAGATGTCTAATACAATAGCAAAAGGTCCTATTTGTAGAGAACTAGTAGCTTAGGGTTTACAAAGATTAGTAAATGACATAAAAATCCAGTTCCGGGCCCACTTGGTGTGTGCTTGGGCTGAGCATTGAAGCATTTTCATGTATAGACTCTTCTTGGAGTTAACACCAGCTTTTGTGCCAGTTTGGGCGTTTAACTCCCATTCTTGTGCCAGTTCCAGCATTTTACGCCAGAATTCTTGAGCTGAATTGGAACGCTTGTTTGGGCCATCAAATCTCGGGAAAAGTATAGACTATTATACATTGCTGGAAAGCCCAGGATGTCCACTTTCTAACGCAGTTGAGAGCGCGCCAATTGGGCTTCTGTAGCTCCAGAAAATTCACTTCGAGTGCAGGGAGGTCAGAATCCAACAGCATCTGCAGTCCTTTTCAGCCTCTGAATCAGATTTTTGCTCAGGTCCCTCAATTTCAGCCAGAAAATACCTAAAATCATAGTAAAAAACACACAAACTCATAGCAAAGTCCAGAAAAGTAAATTTTAACTAAAAACTAATAAAAATATAATAAAAACTAACTAAAACATACTAAAAACATACTAAAAACAATGCCAAAAAGCGTATAAATTATCCGCTCATCACTCATGAAGCTTAAAGTAGCCTTAGATAGATCAGAGACTATATTTGCTAATTTAGAGGTGCTCTGCTCAGAATTCTCTATCTGTTGTTGAGAAGATGATGGAAAAGGCTTGCTATTGCTAAACCTGTTTCTTCTACCTTTATTAAAGCCTTGTTGAGGCTTTTGTTGATCCTTCAATGAGAAATTTGGATGATTTCTCCATGAGGGGTTATAGGTGTTGCCAAAGGCTTCCCCCATGTAATTTACCTCTGCCATTGCAGGGTTTTTAGGATCATAAGCGTCTTCTTCAGAAGATGCCTCTTTAGTGCTGTTGGATGCATTTTGCCATCTATTCAGACTTTGAGAAATCATGTTGACTTACTGAGTCAACCTTTTGTTCTAAGCCAATATGGCATTCAGAGCATTAATTTCAAGAACTCCCTTCCTCTGAGGCGTCCCATTATTCACGGAATTCCTCTCAGAAGTGTACATGAATTGGTTATTTGCAACCATTTCAATAAGTTCCTGAACTTCTGCAGGCATTTTCTTTAGGTGAATGGATGCACCTGCAGAATGGTCCAGTGACATCTTAGAGAACTTAGACAGACCATAATAGAATATATCTATCATGGTCCATTCTGAAAACATGTCAGAAGGATACTTTTAGGTCATCTGCTTGTATCTTTCCCAAGTTTCATAGAGGGATTCACCATCTTTTTGCTTGAAGGTCTAAACATCCACTCTAAGCTTGCTCAGCTTTTGAGGAGGAAAGAATTTAATCAAGAAGGCTGTGACCAGCTTATCCCAAGAGTCCAGGCTATCCTTAGGTTGTGAGTCCAACCATGTTCTAGCTCTGTCTCTTACAGCAAAAGGAAAAAGCATGAGCCTGTAGACTTCAGGATCTACTCTATTAGTCTTAACAGTCTCACAGATCTGCAAGAACTCAGTTAAAAACTGGTAGGGATCTTCTGATGGAAGCCCATGAAACTTGCAGTTTTGTTGCATTAGAGCAACTAGTTGAGGTTTTAGCTCAAAATTGTTTGTTCCAATGGCAGGAATTGAGATGCTTCTTCCATCAAACTTGGAAGTAGGTATAGTATAATCACCAAGCATCCTCCTTGCATTATTGTTGTTGGGTTCGGCTGCCATATCCTTTTCTTGTTCGAAAATTTCAGTAAGGTTGTCTCTGGATTATTGTAATTTAGCTTCTCTTAGTTTCCTCTTCAGAGTCCTTTCAGGTTCAGGATCAGCTTCAACAAGAATGCCTTTTTTCTTGTTCCTGCTCATATGAGGAAGAAGAGAACAGAAAAGGAAGAGAAATCCTCTATGTCACAGTATAGAGATTCCTTTATATTAGTAGAAGAAAGGAATAGAAGAAGGAGAAGAGTTAAGAATCCAAACACAAGGGTGAAGATAGGTTCATATTCTTGAGATAAAGAGAAGTGTTAGTAAATAAATAAATAAATAGAAGAAGATGAGAGGGGAAGAATTCGAAAATTAATTTTAAAAAGGGTTAGTGATTTTCAAAAATTAAAGGAAGAATTAAAATTAAAATTAAAATTTAAAACAATTAGTTAATTAAAAGAATTTTGAAAAAGAGGGAGGTAATTTTTGAAAATTAGAGAGCTAAAATTAGTTAGGTGGTTTTGAAAAAGATAAAAAATAAACAAAAGTTAATTGGTTAGTTGAAAAAGATTTGAAAATCAATTTTAAAAAGATAAGAAGATAAGAAGATATTTTGAAATCAAATTTTTGAAAAAGATAAAATTTAAAAAGATATGATAAAAAGATAAGATTAAAAAGATATGGTTAGAAAAGATTTAATTTTTAAAATTAAAATTACTTACTTGACTAACAAGAAACTAAAAGATATGATTCTAGAATTTAAAGATTGAACCTTTCTTCACAAGAAAGTAACAAACTTCAAATTTTTGAATCAATCACATTAATTATTAGTAAAGTTTCAATTTTAAAATAAAGATAAGAAAAATATTTTAAAATCACTTTTTTAAAAATTTTCGAAAATAAAAAAAATGAAAAAGATTTGATTTTTGAAGAAGCTTTGAAAAGATAAGATTTTTAAAATTGAAAATTTGACTTGACTTATAAGAAATAGCTAAGTTTTAAAAAATTTTGACTATGTCAACTCAAATTTTCGAAAATTATGAGATAAGGAAAAGATATTTTTTTATTTTTGAATTTTTAATAATGAGAGAGAAAAACAACAAAAATGATTTACAACATGAAAATTATGAATCAAAACACATGATGTATGCAAGAACACTATGAATATCAAGATGAACATCAAGAACACTTTGAAGATCATGATGAACACCAAGAACATATTTTTGAAAAATTTTTGAAGCAAAGAAAACATGCAAGACACCAAACTTAGAAATCTTTCATGTTTAGACACTATGAATGCAAAAATGCACATGATAAACATTATACAACACAAAACAAGAAAATTTAAAGATCAAACAAGAAGACTTACCAAGAACAACTTGAAGATCATGAAGAACACTATGAATGCATGAATTTTCGAAAAATGCAAGAACAAGATGAATATGCAATTGACACCAAACTTAAACATGACACAAGCTCAAACAAGAAACACACAAATAATTTAATTTTTTTGATTTTATGATTTTTTTGTATTTTCTTTTATTTTTTTTGGAAAACATATAGGAAAAAGAAAATAAGAAATTCAAAATTTTTAAGAAGAATTCCAGGAATCTTTCAATGTTAGCCTAAAGTTCCAATCCAAGGGTTGGACATGACTTAATAGCCAGCCAGCTTTAGGATATAAATCAGACATACAACAACTGATATTTCAATTAACTTGCCTCTATGCTGATGATTGGAAGCCTCAGTACAAAAGAATTTGGCTATGGCTTTACAGCCAGCCAGGCTTTAACATGTTACCATGAAACTCTAGAATTCATTTTTAAAAATTTAGAATAATTTTCGAAAATAAAAGAAAAAATTTTTTTGAGAGAATTTTGAAAAATATTTTTTTTCGAAAATAAAACAAAAAGAAAATTAGCTAATCTAAGCAACAAGATGAACCGTCAGTTGTCCAAACTCGAACAATCCCCAGCAACGGCGCCAAAAACTTGGTGCACGAAATTGTGATCTCTAATAATGGCATTCAACTTGGTATGCGCGTTTTAACTCAGCACTTTCTTCACAACCTCGCACAACTAACCAGCAAGTGCACTGGGTCGTCCAAGTAATAAACCTTACGTGAGTAAGGGTCGATCCCACGGAGATTGTTGGTATGAAGCAAGCTATGGTCATCTTGAAATTCTCAGTTAGGCGGATAATATATGGTTATGGAGTTTTCGAATAATAATAATAAATAAACAGAAAATAAAGATAGAAATACTTATGTAAATCATTGATGGGAATTTCAGATAGGCATATGAAGATGCTGTGTTCCTTCTGAATCTCTACTTTCCTACTACTTCATCCAATCCTTCGTACTCATTTCCATGGCAAGCTGTATGTAGGGCATCACCGTTGTCAATGGCTACTTCCCATCCTCTCAATGAAAAAGGTCCAAATGCTCTATCACAGCACGGCTAATCATCTGTCAGTTCTCGATCATGCCGGAATAGAATCCATTGATTCTTTTGCATTTGTCATCACACCCAATAATCACGAGTTTGAAGCTCATCACAGTCATTCAATCCCTGAATCCTACTCGGAATACCACAGACAAGGTTTAGACTTTCCGGACTCTCATGAATGCCGCCATCAATTCTAGCTTATACCACGAAGATTCTGATTAAGGAATCTAAGAGATATGCGTTCGGTCTAAGGTAGAACAGAAGTGGTTATCAGTCACGCGTTCATAGGTGAGAATGATGATGAGTGTCACGGATAATCACATTCGTCATGGTGAAGTGCAACGAATATCTTAGAACAGGAATAAACTGAATTGAATAGAAAATAGTAGTAATTGCATTAAAACTCGAGGTACAGCAGAGCTCCACACCCTTATTCTATGGTGTGTAGAAACTCCACCGTTGAAAATACATAAGTGATGGTCCAGGCATGGCCGAATGGCCAGCCCCCAAAATGTGATATGAATTCGAAACTAGGGAGAAGGACCAAATATGTGGTCAAAAGACCGAATGGTCAAAGACTTCTAATACAATAATAAAATGTCCTATATATACTAGACTAGCTACTAGGGTTTACAGTAGTAAGTAATTGATGCAGAAATCCACTTCCGGGGCCTACTTGGTGTGTGCTTGGGCTGAGCTTAAGCTTTTCACGTGCAGAGGCTTCTTTTGGAGTTGAACGCCAAGTTGTAACGTGTTTTTGGCGTTCAACTCTGATTCCTGACGTGTTTCTAGCTTTTGACTCCAGAATGCAGCATGGAACTGACGTTGAGCGCCAGTTTACGTCATCTAATCACGAATAAAGTATGGACTATTATCTATTGCTGGAAAGCTCTGGATGTCTACTTTCCAACGCCGTTGAGAGCGCGCCATTTGGAATTTTGTAGCTCCAGAAAAAATTCATTTCGAGTGCAGGGAGGTCAGAATCCAACAGCATCAGCAGTCATTTGTCAGCCTTCTTATCAGAGTTTTGCTCAGGTCCCTCAATTTCAGCCAGAAAATACCTGAAATTATAGAAAAATACACAAACTCATAGTAAAGTCCAAAAATGTGAATTTAGCATAAAAACTAATGAAAACATCCCTAAAAGTAGCTAGATCCTACTAAAAACTACCTAAAAATAATGCCAAAAAGCGTATAAATTATCCGCTCATCAGCTTGCCTTGGGAATCCCTTTTCCACTGTACTCCTTCTACATAGATTTCTGAGAGTACTTGATCCAGTCTTTGATCCAAGTTGACTCTTCTAGTGTAAAGATGAAGATCTCCTTATATCAGAGGCAAGTTGAATGCTGATATCACACTTTTCAGGCTGAAATCTAAATTATCCCTCCGTCCATGGTACTCCAATTCTTTGGATTTGGGTTCACACTAGTGTTATGCTTTTTAGTAACCCATGCGTTAGCATAGAACTTTTGCACCATCAAGATCCCAATCTCTTGGATGGGGTTGGTTAGGACTTCCCAACCTCTTCTCCGGATCTCTCTTCGGATTTTTGGATACTCATTCTTCTTGAGCCTGAAAGGGACCTCAGGGATCACCTTATTCTCTTCCATTACTTCATAGAAGTGGTCTTGGTGGGCTTTGGTGATGAGTCTCTCCATCTCCCAAGATTCAAAGCTGGCAGCTACTGCCTTTCCTTTCCTCTCTCTAGAGGATTCTCAAACCTTGGGTGCCATGAATGGAAAGAAAAAAGCTAGGCTTTTCCAACACCAAACTTAAAACTTTGCTCATCCTCGAGCCAAAATAAAGAAAAGAGAAGAATGGAGTAGAAGAAGAAGAAAATAGAAGAAGATAGAGGGAGAGAGAGGGCTCGGCCGAATGGGGCTTATGAGTGTATGAAGTGTGTGTATGAGGGGTTAGAAGGAGGGGTATTTATAGGAGGAGGTAGGGTTGGGTTCGGCCACGGGTGGGTAATTGGGAGAGAAATTTGGTTTTGAAGTGGGTGGGGGTTGGTGGGAGTTATGGTGGTTTTGGAGAAATGATATGGAGGTGATTGGACTAGGGTCTATAAGGAAGTGTGTATGGGAAAGTGTGAAAGTAAGTGAGGTAGGTGAAGATGCTATGAGACCCACTGGTCCTGAGAGGCTAGGGAATTCAGATTCTCTGCCCTGTGCACTGGCATTTAAACACCCAGGGTGTGCTCCATGGATGGCGTGCAACGCCAGCAACACTCCATCCAGAGTGTTTTGTTTTCACTGCTGAACAATTTTATCTCTGTTCTGACTGCTGCACATGATTATGAACCTAAAAAAAATAACTTAAAGAAAAACAAAATGAAAGAACAATAGAAATAATTAATTAAGGTTGGGTTGCCTCCCAACAAGCGCTTCTTTAACGTCACTAGCTTGACGGTTAGCTCCTTACGGAGGTGAGTATGGGCTCAGAATTTTGCCCCTTACAGTGAACTTTCTTCCTGGACCCGACTCGCTGTATGTGGTATGACTGTCTTCTTGGTGAAAACAACTCTCATGCCGGGTGAGAGGCCTTATGTTGGGACTTTCTTGTCCCTCCAGCCTTTAGGTACTTTCTTCCTAGTACACTTGTTCTTAGAGCCTGTTAATGGCTTGCCAACACCAAACTTAGAATTGGTGTTTGGGGGTTCAATAAAGCTCTGCACTGAAAGAAAGGGTTGGAACACTAGGTGTTGCACCATTGTCTCTTTGTTATCAAAGGGAGAATTGGGATTGGACATCTTGAACAAGATTTAGTCCTCTCCTAGTTGGAAAACTATTTCTCCCTTTGCCACATTAATCATGGTATTTGCAGTAGTGATGAGCAGATAATTTATACGCTTTTTGGCATTGTTTTTAGTATGTTTTTAGTATATTTTAGTTAGTTTTTATTATATTTTTATTAGTTTTTATTTAAAATTCACTTTTCTGGACTTTACTATGAGTTTGTGTGTTTTTCTATGATTTCAGGTATTTTCTGGCAGAAATTGAGGGACCTGAGCAAAAATCTGATTCAGAGGCTGAAAAGGACTGCAGATGCTGTTGGATTCTGACCTCCCTGCACTCGAAGTGAATTTTCTGGAGCTACAGAAGCCCCATTGGTGCGCTCTCAATTGCGTTGGAAAGTAGACATCCTGGGCTTTCCAGAAATGTATAATAGTCTATACTTTGCCCGAGATTTGATGGCCCAAACAGGCATTCCAAATCAGCTCAAGAATTCTGGCGTAAAACGCCGGAATTGGCACAAGAATGGGAGTTAAACGCCCAAACTGGCACAAAAGCTGGCGTTTAACTCCAAGAAAAGTCTCTACACATGAAAGTTTCAATGCTCAGCCCAAGCACACACCAAGTGGGCCCGGAAGTGGATTTTTATGTGATTTACTCATCTTTGTAAACCCTAAGCTACTAGTTTTCTACAAATAGGACCTTTTGTTATTGTATTTTCATCTTTTGATCACTTTAGATCTTAGGATCATCTTTTAATCACTTTAGATCTTTAGATCATCTTTGAACATCTAGTTCTTAGATTATGGAGGCTGACCTCTCGGCCATGCCTAGACCTTGTTCTTATGTATTTTCAACGGTGGAGTTACTACACACCATAGATTAAGGTGTGGAGCTCTGCTGTACCTCGAGTATTAATGCAATTACTATTGTTCTTCTATTCAATTCAGCTCATTCTTGTTCTTAGATATTCATTCGCACCCAAGAACATAATGAATGTGATGATTATGTGACGCTCATCATCATTCTCACTTATGAACGCGTGCCTGACAACCACTTCCGTTTTACAAGCAAACAAGGCTTGAATGTTTATCTCTTGGATTTCTTAATCGGAATCTTCGTGGTATAAGCTAGAATTGATGGTGGCATTCAAGAGAATCCGGAAGGTCTAAACCTTGTCTGTGGTATTCTAAGTAGGATTCAAGGATTGAATGACTGTGACGAGCTTCAAACTCCTGAAGGCTGGGCATTAGTGACAGACACAAAAGAATCACTGGATTCTATTCCAACCTGATTGAGAATCGACAGATGATTAGCCGTGCTGCGACAGAGCGCGTTGAACATTTTCACTGAGAGGACGGGATTGTAGCCATTGACAACGGTGATGCCCAACATACAGCTTGCCATGGAAAGGAGTAAGAAGGATTGGATGAAGACAGTAGGAAAGCAGAGAGACGGAAGGGACAAAGCATCTCCATACGCTTATCTGAAATTCTCACCAATGAATTGCATAAGTATCTCTATCTTTATTTTATGCTTTATTCATAAATCATTCATAACCATTTGAATCTGCCTGACTGAGATATACAAGAAGACCATAGCTTGCTTCATACCAACAATCTCCGTGGGATCGACCCTTACTCGCGTAAGTTTTATTACTTGGACGACCCAGTGCACTTGCTGGTTAGTTGTGCGAAGTTGTGATAAAGAGTTGAGATTGCAATTGTGCGTACCATGTTGATGGCGCCATTGATGATCACAATTTTGTGCACCAAGTTTTTGGCGCCGTTGCCGGGGATTGTTTGAGTTTGGACAACTGACGGTTCATCTTGTTGCTTAGATTAGGTATTTTTCAGAATTTTTAAGAATGAATTCTAGTGTTTCAAGGTGATGTTCTTATCATCACCAAAGCTGATTGATTTTCATCAATTTAGCTCTTGAATTCAATGTCCTGCTGAAGCATGGCTAGCCATGTCTAATTTCTTTAGACTGAAGCTTTAGACTAACATTGCATGATTCCTGGAATTCTTATTAAAAATTTTGAATCTCTTTATTTTCTTCTCCATATAATTTTCGAAAAATCCAAAAAAATTACAAAATCATAAAAACAAAAAATTATTTCTTGTTTGAGTCTAGTGTCTCATTTTAAGTTTGGTGTCAATTGCATGTTTCTGTTCTTCTTGCATTCATTCATGTGTCTTCATTGATCTTCAAGTTGTTCTTGATGATTTCATTGCTCTGATCTTTAAATTCTCTTGACTTGAGTGTTTTGTTGTTTCTCATATGCATTCTCAACTTGTTAGTGTCATTAGTATACAAACTTCTAAGTTTGGTGTCTTGCATGCATTGCTTATTTGATTTTAGTTGCATTTTGATTATTTAAAAAAATCCAAAAAAAATTTAATTTGTGTCTTTTCAAGTCAATAATACAGAGAATTGAAGATTCAGAACATACCACAGAGGAATCACACAGAAAAAGCTGGGCGTTCAAAACGCCCAGTGAAGAAGGAAAACTGGCGTTTAAACGCCAGCCAGGGTGCCTGGCTGGGCGTTTAACGCCCAAAAGGGTAGAGTTTTGGGCGTTAAACGCTAGAATGGATACCATTCTGGGCGTTTAACGCCAGGATGGCACAAGAGGGAAGATTCTGTTTTTAATTCAAATTTTTTTCAAGTTTCCATAATTTTTCAAAATCAAATCTTTTTCAAATCATATCTTTTCAATCATATATTTTCAAAATCAATTTCTTTCCATTTTCAAAAATACTTGCTAACAATTAATAATTTGATTCAACATTTCAAGTATGTTGCCTTTTCTGTTGAGAAAGGTTTAATGTTTGAATCATATCTTTTCTTGTTAGCCAAGTCATTAATTTTAAAAATCAAATCTTTTCAAATTATTTTTCAATCATATCTTTTCAATCATATCTTTTTAAAACCATAACTTTTCAATCATATCTTCTTAATCACATCTTTTTCAAAATAGTTTTCAATCATATCTTTTTGATTTCTAATTTCAAAATCTTTTTCAAATTTCACTTAATTTCTTTCCCAATCTTAGTTTTCGAAAATCAATTACCATTTTTCAAAATTTCTTTTAATTAATTCACTTTAATATTCGAAAATTTCTTCCCCTCTTCTCACATCCTTCTATTTATGGACTAACACTCCTCCTCAATTCACAATTCGAACTCTATCTTTCTAAGTTCGAATTCTTCTACCTCTTCCTTCTATTTTTCTTTTCCTCTGACACCTCAAGGAATCTCTATACTGTGACATAGAGGATTCCATATTTTCTTGTTTTCTTCTCTTTCATATGAGCAGGAGCAAAGACAAAAGCATTCTTGTTGAGGCTGACCCTAAACCTGAAAGGACCTTGAAGCGAAAGCTAAGAGAAGCTAAAGCACAACTCTCTGTAGAGGACCTAATAGAATTCTTCAAAGAAGAAGCCATGGCAGCCAAAAACAACAACAAATGCCAATAATGCAAGGAAGGTGCTGGGTGAATTTACTGCACCTACTCCCGACTTCTATGGGAGAAGCATCTCTATCCCTGCCATTGGAGCAAACAACTTTGAGCTTAAGCCTCAATTAGTTTCTCTAATGCAACAGAATTGCAAGTTCCATGGACTTCCATTGGAAGATCCTCATCAGTTTTTAGCTGAATTCTTGCAAATCTGTGACACTGTCAAGACCAATGGGGTTGACCCTGAGGTCTACAGACTTATGCTATTCCCTTTTGCTGTAAGAGACAGAGCTAGGATATGGTTGGACTCACAACCTAAAGAAAGCTTGAACTCTTGGGAAAAGCTAGTCAATGCCTTCTTGACAAAGTTCTTTCCACCTCAAAAATTGAGTAAGCTTAGAGTGGAAGTCCAAACCTTCAGACAGAAGGAAGGTGAATCCCTCTATGAAGCTTGGGAAAGATACAAACAATTGAACAGAAAGTGTCCCTCTGACATGCTTTCTGAATGGAGCATTATAGGTATCTTCTATGATGGTCTGTCTGAACTTTCCAAGATGTCATTGGACAGCTCTGCTGGAGGATCTCTTCATCTGAAGAAGACGCCTGCAGAAGCTCAAGAACTCATTGAAATGGTTGCAAATAACCAATTCATGTACACTCCTGAAAGGAATCCTGTGAACAATGGGACGAATTAGAAGAAAGGAGTTCTTGAGAATGATACTCTGAATGCCATACTGGCTCAGAACAAAATATTGACTCAGCAAGTCAATATGATTTCTCAAAGTTTGTCTGGAATGCAAGCTGCACCAGGCAGTACTAAGGATGGTTCATCTAAAGAAGAAGCTTATGATCTTGAAAACCCTTCAATGGAAGAGGTGAATTACATGGGAGAACCCTATGGAAACACCTATAATCCTTCATGGAGAAATTACCCAAATCTCTCATGAAAGGATCAACAGAGACCTCAACAAGGTTTCAACAACAATAATGGTGGAAGAAACAGGTTTAGCAATGGCAAGTCTTTTCCATCATCTTCTCAGCAACAGACAGAGAATTCTAAGCAGAGCCACTCTGACTTAGCAACCATGGTCTCTGATCTAATCAAAACCACTCAAAGTTTCATGACTGAAACAAGATCCTCCATTAGAAACTTGGAGGCACAAGTGGGTCAGCTGAGTAAGAAAGTTACTGAACTCCCTCCTAGTACTCTTCCAAGCAATACAGAAGAGAATCCAAAAGGAGAGTGTAAGGCCATCAACATGGCCGAATTTAGAGAGGAAAAAGAGGAAGTGAGCGCCACTGAGGAAGACCTCAATAGACGTCCACTGGCCTCCAACAAGTTCCCTAATGAGGAACCATGGGAATCTGAGGCTCACACTGAGACCATAGAGACTCCATTGGATTTACTTCTGCCATTCATGAGCTCTGATGAGTATTCTTCCTCTGAAGAGGATGAAGATGTCACTGAAGAGCAAGTTGCTAAATACCATGGAGCAATCATGAAGCTAAATGACAAGTTATTTGGTAATGAAACTTGGGAGGATGAACCTCCTTTGCTCACCAAAGAACTGGATGACTTGTCTAGGCAGAGATTACCTCAAAAGAGACAGGACCCTGGGAAGTTCTCAATACCTTGTACAGTAGGCACAATGACCTTCAAGAAGGCTCTGTGTGACCTAGGGTCAAGCATAAACCTCATGCCTCTCTCTATAATGGAGAAGCTAAGGATCTTTGAGGTACAACCTGCAAGAATCTCACTAGAGATGGCAGACAATTCAAGAAAACAAGCTTATGGACTTGTAGAGGATGTTCTGGTAAAGATTGAAAACCATTACATCCCTGCTGATTTCATAGTCCTAGAGACTGGGAAGTGCATGGATGAATCCATCATCCTTGGCAGACCCTTCCTAGCCAGAGCAAAGGCTGTGATTGATGTTGACAAAGGAGAATTGATCATTCAAGTGAATGAAGAATCCCTTGTGTTTAAGGCTCAAGGATATCCCTCTGTAACCATGGAGAGGAAGCATGAAGAGCTTCTCTCAAAACAAAGTCAAACAGAGCCCCCACAGTCAAACTCTAAGTTTGGTGTTGGGAGGCCACAACCAACTTCTAAGTTTGGTGTTGAACCCCCACATTCAAACTCTAAGTTTGGTGTTGGGAGGTTCCAACATTGCTTTGAGTATCTGTGAGGCTCCATGAGAGCCCACTGTCAAGCTACTGACATTAAAGAAGTGCTTGTTGGGAGGCAACCCAATGTTATATTTATCTATTTTCCTTTGTTATTTTATGTTTTTTATAGGTTGATGATCATGGAAAGTCAAAAAATCAATTGAAAAATGCAAAAACAGAATGAAAAACAGAAAGAAAAATAGCACACACTGAAGGAAAACTTGCTGGCATTTAAACGCCAGTAAGGGCAGCAAATGGGTGTTTAACGCCCAGCCTGGCACCATTCTGGGCGTTTAACGCCAGAAAGGGGCACCAGACTGGTGTTAAACGCCAGGAAGGGGCAAGAAGCTGGCGTTAAATGCCAGAAATGGGCACCAGCTCGGCGTTTAATGCCAGAATTGGCAGAAGGAGCATTTTTGCTCGCCACTTAGTGCAGGGATGAATTTTCCTTGACACCTCAGGATCTGTGGACCCCACAGGATCCCCACCTACCCCACCACTCTCTCTTCTTCACCCATTCCCCAATCACCTCAACACCTCTTCCCTAAAAACCCCTCACCTATCAAATCCCACTATTCTCTTCACCACTCACATCCATCCTTCATAAAACCCCACCTACCTCACCATACAAATTCAAACCACTTTCCCTCCCAAACTCACCCATTATGGCCGAACCATACACCCCCTCTCCACTCCTATATAAACCCTTATTCACTCCTTCATTTTCACACAACCTAAACACTACTTCTCCCCCTTGGCCGAACCACAAAGCCACCTCCATCTCCTCTATATTTCTTCTTCTTCTACTCTCTTCTTTCTTCTTTTGCTCGAGGACGAGAAAACCTTCTAAGTTTGGTGTGGTAAAAGCATTGCTTTTTGTTTTTCCATAACCATTTATGGTATCTATGGCCGGAGAAACCTCTAGAAAGAGGAAAGGGAAGGAAAAAGCTTCCATCTCCGAGTCATGGGAGATGGAGAGATCCATCTCAAGGGTGCATCAAGACCACTTCTATGAAGTTATGGCCATGAAGTAAGTGATCCCTGAGGTCCCTTTCAAACTCAAAAAGAGTGAATATCCGGAGATCCGACATGAGATCCGAAGAAGAGGTTGGGAAGTTCTTACCGACCCCATTCAACAAGTCGGAATCTTAATGGTTCAAGAGTTCTATGCCAATGCATGGATAACCAAGAACCATGATCAAAGTGTGAACCTGGACCCAAAGAATTTGCTTACAATGGTTTGGGGAAAATGCTTAGATTTTAGTCCGGAAAATGTAAGGTTGGCATTCAACTCGCCCATGATGCAAGGAGATGAACACCCCTACACTAGAAGGGTCAACTTTGATCAAAGGTTGGACCAAGTCCTCATAGACATTTGTGAAGAGGGCGCTCAATGGAAGAGAGATTCAAGAGGGAAGCCGGTTCAACTGAGAAGGCATGACCTCAAGCCCGTGGCTAGGGGATGGCTGGAGTTTATCCAACGCTCAATCATTCCCACTAGCAACCGGTCCGAAGTTACTATAGACCGGGCTATCATGATTCATAGCATCATGATTGGAGAGGAAATAGAAGTTCATGAGGTTATACCCCAAGAACTTTATAAGGTGGCGGACAAGTCCTCTACCTTGGCAAGGTTAGCCTTCCCTCATCTCATTTGTCACCTCTGTTATTCAGTCGAAATTGACATAGAGGGAGACATCCTCATTGATGAGGACAAGCCCATCACTAAGAAAAGGATGGAGCAAACAAGAGATCTCACTCATCATGAAATCCCTGAGATGCCTCAAGGGATGCACTTTCCTCCACAAAATTATTGGGAGCAAATCAACACCTCCCTAGGAGAATTGAGTTCCAACATGGGACAACTAAGGGTGGAGCACCAAGAACATTCCATTCTCCTCCATGAAATTAGAGAAGATCAAAGAGTCATGAGAGAGGAGCAACAAAGGCAAGGAAGAGACATTGAGGAGCTCAAGCACTCCATAAGATCTTCAAGAGGAAGAACAAGCCGCCATCACTAAGGTGGACCCGTTCTTTAATTTCCTTATTCTTTATTTTCCTGTTTTTCAAATTTTTATGCTTATGTTTATCTATGTTTGTATCTTATTACATGATTATTAGTGTCTTAGTGTCTATGCCTTAAAGTTATGAATGTCCTATGAATCCATCACCTTTCATAAATGAAAAATGTTCTTAATTGAAAAAAGAGAAGAATTGCATGAATTTTGAATTTTATAACAGATTAATTATTTTGATGTGGTGGCAATACTTTTGACTTCTAAATGCATGCTTGAACAGTGCATATGTCTTTTGAATTTGTTGTTCATGAATTTGGGCTCTTGAAAGAATGATGAAAAAGGAGACATGTTACTGAGGATCTAAAAAATCATAAAAAAGATTCTTGAAGCAAGAAAAAGCAGTAAAAAAATCATAATATAATAATA
Organism: Arachis hypogaea; assembly: GCF_003086295.3. NCBI lineage: Eukaryota > Viridiplantae > Streptophyta > Magnoliopsida > Fabales > Fabaceae > Arachis > Arachis hypogaea. The sequence continues at coordinate 37,542,335 of NC_092044.1, forward strand.
AAGTCATGATCCAAGGCAAAAAGAGTGTGCTTAAGAACCCTGGACACTTCTAATTGGGGACTCTAGCAAAGCTGAGTCACAATCTGAAAAGGTTCACCCAGTTATGTGTCTGTGGCATGTATGTATCTGGTGGTAATACTAGAAGACAGAGTGCTTTGGGCCACAGCCAAGGCTCATAAAGTAGCTATGTTCAAGAATCATCATACTTAACTAGGAGAATTAATAACGCTATCTGGATTCTGAGTTCCTATAGAAGCCCATCATTCTGAATTTCAAAGGATAAAGTGAGATGCCAAAACTGTTCAGAGGCAAAAAGATAAAAGCCCCGCTCATCTAATTAATAATGATCTTCATAGATGTTTTTGGAATTCATTGCATATTTTCTTCTTTTTATCTTATTTGATTTTCAGTTGCTTTGGGACAAGCAACAATTTAAGTTTGGTGTTGTGATGAGCGGATAATTTATATGCTTTTTGGCATTATTTTTAGTATGTTTTTAGTATGTTTTAGTTAGTTTTTATTATATTTTTATTAGTTTTTAGTTAAAATTCACTTTTCTGGACTTTACTATGAGTTTGTGTGTTTTTCTATGATTTCAGGTATTTTCTGGCTGAAATTGAGGGACCTGAGCAAAAATCTGATTCAGAGGCTGAAAAGGACTGCAGATGCTGTTGGATTCTGACCTCCCTGCACTCGAAGTGGATTTTCTGGAGCTACAGAAACCCAATTGGCGCGCTCTCAATTGCGTTGGAAAGTAGACATCCGGGGCTTTCCAGAAATATATAATAGTCTATATTTTGCTTGAGATTTGATGGCCCAAACAGGCGTTCCAAGTCAGCTCAAGAATTCTGGCGTAAAATGCCGGAACTGGCACAAGAATGGGAGTTAAACGCCCAAACTGGCACAAAAGCTGGCGTTTAACTCCAAGAAAAGTCTCTAGACATGAAAGCTTCAATGCTCAGCCCAAGCACACACCAAGTGGGCCCAGAAGTGGATTTTTATGTATTTTACTCTTCTTTATAAACCCTAAGCTACTAGTTCTCTACAAATAGGACATTTTGCTATTGTATTTTCATCTTTTGATCACTTTAGATCTTAGGATCATCTTTTGATTACTTTAGATCTTTAGATCATCTTTGGATGTCTAGTTCTTAGATTATGGGGGCTGGCCTCTCGGCCATGCCTAGACCTTATTCTAATGTATTTTCAACGGTGGAGTTTCTACACACCATAGATTAAGGTGTGGAGCTCTGCTGTACCTCGAGTATTAATGCAATTACTATTGTTCTTCTATTCAATTCAGCTCATTCTTGTTCTAAGATATTCATTCGCACCCAAGAATATGATTAATGTGATGATTATGTGACGCTCATCATCATTCTCACTTATGAACGCGTGCCTGACAACCACGTCCGTTCTACAAGCAAACAAGGCTTGAATGTTTATCTCTTGGATTTCTTAATCGGAATCTTCGTGGTATAAGCTAGAATTGATGGCGTCATTCAAGAGAATCCGGAAGGTCTAAACCTTGTATGTGGTATTCTGAGTAGGATTCAAGGATTGAATGACTGTGACGAGCTTCAAACTCCTGAAGGCTGGGCGTTAGTGACAGACGCAAAAGAATCACTGGATTCTATTCCAACCTGATTGAGAACCGACAGATGATTAGCCGTGCTGTGACAGAGCGCGTTGAATATTTTCACTGAGAGGACAAGACTGTAGCCATTGAGAACGGTGATGCCCAACATACAGCTTGCCATGGAAAGGAGTAAAAAGGATTGGATGAAGACAGTAGGAAAGCAGAGAGACGGAAGGGACAAGGCATCTCCATATGCTTATCTGAAATTCTCACCAATGAATTGCATAAGTATCTCTATCTTTATTTTATGCTTTATTCATAAATCATTCATAACCATTTGAATCTGCCTGACTGAGATTTACAAGATGACCATAGCTTGCTTCATACCAACAATCTCCGTGGGATCGACCCTTACTCGCGTAAGGTTTATTACTTGGACGACCCAGTGCACTTGCTGGTTAGTTGTGCGAAGTTGTGATAAAGAGTTGAGATTGCAATTGTGCGTACCATGTTGATGGCGCCATTGATGATCACAATTTCGTGCACCAAGTAGCTAGGAAAGGTATTCTGAGGATGATAGAGTCAACCTTATCCTCTCCTATGTCCAAGACTATGAAGTTTGCAGGGATGTAGTGCTCTTCAACCTTTACCAAGACATCCTCTACTAAGCCATATGGCTTTTTTATTGACTTGTCTGTCATCTCTAGTGAGATGTTTGCAGCTTGTACCTCAAAGATTCCCAACTTCTCTATTACAGAGAGTGGCATGAGGTTTATGCTTAACCCTAGGTCACACAGAGCCTTCTTAAAGGTCATGGTGCCGATGGTGCAAGGAATCAAGAAGCGTCCAGGATTTGGAAGCTTCTGAGGTAGCTTCTGCTGAACCAAAGCATAGAGTTCTTTGGAAAGCAGTGGAGGTTCTTCCTCCAAAGGCTTTGTACCAAATAGCTTGGCATTCAACTTCATAAGAGCTCCTAGGTACCAAGCAACTTGCTCTTCCCTTGTGTCTTCATTCTCATCAGAGGATGAGTGTTCATCAGAACTTATGCAATTAAGAAGTGCATACAAAGGAACCTCTAAGGTCTATATATGAGCCTTGGCTTCCTTTAGTTCTTGGATAGGGATTTCTTGAGTAGGTTTTAAATACTCAGTGGGTGTGCCTTTACTGGTGTTCAACGCCAGCTCTGATAGCTCGTTGGGCATTGAACGCCCATGCTGTATACCCTTACTGGCGTTAAACGCCAGTTTCCTTACCATTTTGGGTGTAGAACGCCCAACAGGGGTATCCTAGATGGCGTTCAACGCCAGCTTCCCTATCTGTTTGGGTGTTGAACGCCCAGTGAGGGCTTCCCCACTGGCATTCAGTGCCAGCTCTGGTGCCAGGATGGGCATTGAACACCCAGTGAGGGCTTCTTCACTGGCGTTCAGCGCCAGGCTCTTAGCCAGTTTGGGCGTTGAACGCCCTGTAAGACCTTCCTCACTGGCATTCAATGCCATCGCAATCTCTTTAGATTCGGCCTCAACCTCAGTGGTGATGGCGTTGCACTCTTTTCTTGGGTTCACCTCAGTGTTACTAGGAGAGTGTCAGGAGGAGTCTCAGGAATTCTCTTGCACCTCCAAATTTCTGATGGAGGACCTTGTTTCAGTTATGAAATTATTAGTTGTCTTAGAGAGGTTGAAAACCAGAGTGACTAAGTCAGAATAGTTCTGCTTAGAAGTTTCCATATGTTCCTGAGAAGATGGGAATGTTGGTCTGTTATTGAACCTATTCTGGTTCCTTCCACCTTGATTATTATTGAAGCCTTGCTGAGGCATCTGTTGATTGTAACACCCTATTATACAGAGTCTTATGCTTAAGTCATTCAAAGATGGCAAGGTATTATGACCTCTAAAATAAAAATTTAGTACGTATAGTAGTGTGAAAATGATTATAAATAGGAGCCTTTGAAGAAAAAGGGGTAAAACAAAATCGTAACTCGAAAGCGCAACACTCTGATCGATAACATAATGAATAGAGGAACAAGCTAAAAAGAGATTATATATATACAAAAGAGTGTGAAAAACAGGAATATCAAAACTCAAAATTCGGTTGCAAAGATAACTGGTCCGAGCATAGTAATATATACATGTAAATAAAATAGGAAACCCCAAGGAAACCCAAAGGGACATAAATACAGAAAACCTGTTCTCCAAAATTTCCTCTAAGAAGAGTCATCACAGTTTGTATTATTTAGTGGAGATAAAAGTATCTAAACAAAACATATAAACCAAAATAGAGTCCCAAGAACAAAGGATCTTCGCTAATCCAGAAGTCTCCAGCATGCCTCAGTGGGAAGTCTCACATTCTACATCTGAAAACCACAAAATCCGCATGGGTGAGAACTGGAGGTTCTCAGTATGGTAACAGTTCCCACATATCCAACATGTAATGTCCTGGGAAAGCCAAAGACAATCTTAGAACTTCCAACAGATAATTCAAAACTTATAAACAGGCTAAACCATAAATGGCAACTGACTAAGGATTCTTTAGTCTAACTAATACTTTTCTTTCCAATTTCTTCAGACCTTCCAACCACCAGCAGGTGTATAATATGGCAAACATAGGTTATATCAAACAAGAGATATACAAACAGGAATAGATAAGGCATTTAGACAATTAGCAAGTAATATGCAGTCAAATAAGCAATCTCAAACAATTCACATAGTATGCATATGATGTATGCCAGTCCTAACGGCTAATGATATCATCTATCGGTTATATAGCCAACCCAACAAGTCCTGGTAGCTAACCATTGGAGTATCCCTCTGTCGTGTATCCCCAACTCGAGTTATCCTCGATCATCATCATGATCATAATCATAATCCATATCCAACACCCTTAGTGGTGTATATTCACGGGGGCAAGCTCATCCGAAACTTTCACAATGTCCGGCCACACTTACGACACAGGGTCAGCAGAGCATCGAGTCTCCACCTGGAGCATGTGGTGGTTAGCTACTGCTTTCACCTAGGAAAACTTGTATCTCAGTTAGTGGAAGTGCAACATTCACATTTCAGTCAATAGCATATATATGCATTTACACTCGACCACAATCATTAATGGCTCCACCGTACCTCGGCAATAACTTAGCCATCCGGCTCAGAGTTCAATCCAGAACCAGCCAATTCATTAATAAACATAGCCCTTCGGCTCATGGCTCAAAAAACACTTCCACCGCCATCCTCCATATCTCATATAATCATCTTTGATCATCATTGATCATAAATTTTCCATTTTCTTCGTTTACAAGTTACCACATGCCCTAGCTCTTTTCTCATTGCTAGGAATTTCATAATAATTTAATACACAACGGGTGAGATCAGAGGCTTAGAAGTATGAAATTTGGCTTTTAAAACTCAAAAATCAATGTTGGGATGAAAATAGGGTCACGCGTACGCGTCGTCCACATGCACGTGTGGATGGCCAAAAAGTTCATCGACGCGTACGTATGCGTTGCCCACGCACACGCATGGATGGAAAAATAGCCAAGCGACGCCTACGCATCAGCCACGTGTACGTGTGGGTGCGTTTGTACCCTACACACAAAACTGGCACAATTCTCGCTCAACTATCGGGAGAATGGCTGGGCATTTTGTGCAGCGCATTGACGCGCACACGTGGGCCACGCGCACGCATGGATGGTGTGTTTTTGAAAAATGACACGTACGCATCAGTCATGCCTATGCGTAGAGGGCATTCTGCTAAAAAGTTTTCTAAATTAAAAGCTACAAAATTCACAAATTCAACCCCTAATCTTCCGACGGACATAACTCGTTCATTTCAAATCATTTTCACCCATTCTTTGAACATAGCGGAGATTGACATTTCCTCCCATATAGAACCTCATACGGAGGCATTCTGATGCTCACATGGTAACTATTATTGTATGCAAACTCCACTAACACCATATAACGATCCCAGCTCACTAGCTGATCCAGCACGCAAGCCCTCAACATATCTTCCAATGTTTGGATCGTCCTCTCGGATTGACCATCTGTTTGAGGATTGTAAGCTGTGCTCAAGCTTAATCGTGTTTCGAAAGCTTTCTGAAATGCACCCCTAAACCTCAAAGTTAAATGAGGATCTCTATCAGAGATTATCGTAGCAGGTACACCATAAAGTCTCACAATCTCCTTTATGTATAACCGGGCTAGCTCCTCAAGGGTGTAAGTCATCTGAATGGGTAAAAAGTGAGCTGACTCCGTCAGTCGGCCCACAATCACCCAGACAGTGTCAAAACCAGCCCTAGTCCTTGGCTACCCAGACACAAAGTCCATCGAAATACTTTCCCACTTCCATTGTGGAACCTCTAAAGGTTGCAACATCCCAGAAGGTCTCTGGTGTTCGATATTTACCTTCTGACAGGTTAAACACTATGAAACATATTCTGCCATATCATTTTTCATACCCGGCCACCAAAACATCGCCTTTAAATCATGGTACATCTTAGTACTCCCCGGGTGAATAGAGAATCCGCTTTTGTGTGCCTTCTTTAAGATATCTTGTCGCAAAGTGCCAACATCCAGCACAATGATCCTACTCTTGAATCTCCATAACCCATCTTTATCCTCCGACACTCTCCATTGTTTCCCTTGCTCAATGGCTGGTAGCATCTTCCATAACGTGTCATCATCTTCATGAGCCTTTAGGAGTTCGGATTTAAGATCACTTAAGATTTGTAATCGACTCAAACACAGAGTCCTAGACACTTTTTGAACACTAATCTTCAAACTCTCGAATTCTTTGAGCAACTCCTCTTCTCGAAGCATCATCCAAGCAGTATATAATGACTTCCGACTTAACACATCTACCACTACATTCTCCTTCCCCAGATGGTAATTCAACTCAAAGTCGTAGTCCTTCAATAATTTCATCCACCTCCTCTGTCTCATATTAAGCTCTTTCTGATCAAAGCGATACTTCAAGCTCTTGTGATCAGAGAAAACTTGGAACTTAACACCATAGAGGTAATGCCTCCACACCTTTAGTGCAAACACAATGACAGTGAGTTCCAAATCGTGCGTAGGATAATTAACTTTATGAGGTCTCAACTGACGTAAGGCATATACCACCACATTATGATACTGCATCAGCACGCACCTTAGACCCTTCAGTGAGGCATCACAGTACACCTCGAATGACTCATTTGGCTCAGGTAACACCAACACAGGTGCAGTGGTCAACTTTTGCTTCAACGCCTGAAAGCTCTCCTCACACTCAGGAGTCTAAACAAAAGGTGCGTCTTTGCGGGTTAACCTCATCAATGGCAAAGCTATCTGTGAAAAGCCTTTGATGAATCTTCGGTAATAGCCAGCTAAGCCCAGAAAACTTCTTATCTCAGTCACTGAGGTTGGTCGCCCCCAATTCATTACCGCCTCTACCTTAGATGGGTCTACAGCTATCCCCTGTTTACTCACCACATGACCCAAAAACTTCACCTCCTCTTTCCAGAATTCACATTTGGACAATTTCGCAAAGAGTTTCTTTTCGTTTAATATTTGCAACACCGTCCTCAAGTGTTCCGTATGCTCTTCTACGGTTTTGGAAAAAATCAGTATGTCATCAATGAAGACAACAACGAATTTATCTAGAAATGGACGGAAAACTCTGTTCATATAATCCATAAACAATGCAGGAGCGTTTGTCAACCCAAAAAGCATTACAGTGTACTCATAATGACCATAACGAGCACTGAAAGCTGTCTTAGGGATATCCTCACCCCTCACCCTTATCTGATGATAACCGGATCGCAAATCGATCTTGGAGAAGACCCTGACTCCATGTAACTGATCCATGAGATCATCAATCCTCAGAAGTGGGTACTTATCCTTTGTTGTAACCTTGTTCAACTGCCTGTAGTCCACACAGAGTTGCATACTTCCGTCTTTCTTCTTTACCAATAACACAGGCGCGCCCCACAGAGAAACACTTGGTCGGATAAAGTTCTTACCCAACAAATCTTCTAACTGAGACTTTAGCTTGACCATTTCTAGTGGTGACATCCTATAAAGAGGACTCGAGATTGGTCTAGCCCCAGGCACCAACTCAATAGCAAACTCAACTTCTCGGTTAGGTAGAAATTCATCAATATCATCGGGAAACACTTCTGGAAACTCACACACAACCGAAATTTGTTCTAATCTTTGATCATCACCCGAAACACCCGCAGTTAACAACAAGATACCCAAACATTCGGCTCCAGAACAATTCACCATTATCGAATTCAAGTAATAACTATTCAACATAACCGGTCCTTCTGTATCTTTCGGCATAAAGTATACCAATTTTGCAGAACAATCGAGCAGGCCATGGTTCTCAGCTAACCAGTCCAGTCCTAAGATAAGATCAAGGCCGATCATCGCCAAGCAGATAAAATTATGGACAAAGTCATATTGCTTGACCCTAAATGTAACTTGCGGGCATCCTAGCCTAGTTATCATGGCTTCATGAGTGGCATTATACACCGTTAGGTCATAACCTAAAACTACAATCTTCAAGCCTAACTCACTAGTTTTTCGAATGCAATGAATGAATGTGTTGCTCCCGAATCAAATAAAGCATTTATAGTTTGACCAGCCATTTCACAGTTACCTCGGATAAGTGTCTCGGGTCCCTGAGGTGGTGAACACCTGACCAGTCTGCTATGTTTTCCCTGCACCTTGTTTCTGCTTCTCTGGACAATTTGCGGCCTTATGTCCCGTCTTACCACAAGAATAGCACAAGCCCCACCCGGCCTTGCACAGGGCTCCCGGATGGTAATTTCCGCACTTAGCACAAGCTTGCTTGTTCTGAAGTTGCTTCCTAAACCTTTTCCCTGGGAGTTGTTGTTGTTGGGCCTCCTGAAAGAGCCTCCCCTCGTGAAAGGCGGACCTCTAGGAGCAAAGATCTTCTCTCAGTTCTGTGGGAATGATCCCTTGTGACTGCTTCGCTCAACAGCTGCCTTCTTCACATACTCTTCAGCAACTCTACTCTTGTTTAGCAACTCTAGGAAAGTTCTAATCTCCATTGGTCCCACTGAGCTGAAGATATCACTCCAGAGTCCTCCTTCATACTTAATGCACTTTTATTCCTCATAGTCTCCCGGAGTTCCCTGACACATACGGGAAAACCTGAACAGCTCCTCAAACTTGTCAGTATACTCAGATACGGACATAGTACCCTGCTTCAGCTGCAGCAACTCAAGTTCCTTGGCCGTCTTGGCAGAAGTTGGAAAGTACTTGTTATAGAACTCCTCCCGAAAGGCATCCTAGGTGATATAGTCATCACCCTGCTATAGGAGATGTCAAACTCCTTGCCACCAATGCGATGCTTCCCCGGTGAGCAAATAGGTAGCAAACTCAATACGCTGCCCTTCAGGTACCACCTGCGCTTGCAGTGCTCTCTCCAAAGCCTGAAACCAGGTATCGGCTTCAGTCGGGCTAGTAGTTTCCTTGAACTTAGGTGGGTTAACCTTCAAAAATTTTGCCAGTGTTATTAGGCCCTGAGCTCCACTTCCGTCATTACAATGGTTGTTCATTTGTTGCCCAAGAGCCTCTGCAGTGGCCTGCATAGTAGCAGCCATGTTCTCCAACACCACCATAAAGTCTAGCAGGTTATTTGGGTCAGCTCCTGGCGCACGAACACTAGTACGACCTCTCCCACGGCCTCTACCGCGTCCACGAAGTGCCATCTGATTCCTATACACACCAAACAATTGATATTAAGTTGATCAATCTCAATATCAGAAATTTAGTACTTCAAAGTCCCAAATGCATGTTCATAAACGTTTATGCCAGTTATATCAAGTAGATATACTTATAGCACATAACACACATACAGAAAATGCACAGAAGCATAGTCAGTCCGTCCCTCAGGCTCTATAGAAACGAATTGCTCTGATACCATAATGTAACACTCTACCATACAGAGTCTTATGCTTAAGTCATAATTCAGATAAAAGGGGGTAAAACAAAATGATTATAACTAGGAGCCTTTGAAGAAAAATGGGGTAAAACAAAATCGTAACTCGAAAGCATAACACTCCGATCGATAACATAACGAATAGAGGAATAAGCTAAAACGAGATTATATATATACAAAGGAGTGTCAAAAATAGGAATATCAAAATGCAAATTCCGGTTGCGAAGATAACCGGTCCGAGCATAGCAATATATACATGTAAATAAAATAGCCAAGAAAACCCAAAGGGACAAAAATACAGAAAACCTATTCTCCAAAATTTCCTCTAAGAGGAGTCATCACAATTTGTATTATTTAGTGGAGATAAAAGTATCTAAACAAAACATATAAACCAAAATAGAGTCCCGAGAACAAAGGATCTTCGCTGATCCAAAAGTCTCCAAAATGCCTTAGTGAGAATTCTCACGTCCTGCATCTGAAAACCACAAAATCCACATGGGTGAGAACCGTAGGTTCTCAGTATGGTAACAGTGCCCTCATATCTAACATGTAATGTCCTCGGAAAGCCAAAGGCAATCTTAGAACTTCCAACAGATAATTCAAAACTTATAAATAGTCTAAACTATAAATGGCAACTGACTAAGGATTCTTCAGTCTAACTAATACTTCCCTTTCCAATTCTTTCAGACCTCCCAACCACCAGTAGGAGTATAATATGGCAAACACAGTTATATCAAACAAGTGATACACAAATAGGAACAGATAAGGCATTTAGACAATTAACAAGTAATAAACAGTCAAATAGTCAATCTCAAACAATTCACAAAGTATGCATAGGATATATGCCTGTCCTAATAGCTGATGATATCTTTTTTCGGTTATATAGCCAACCCGATAAGTCCTAGTAGCTAACCATTGGACTGTCCTTCTGTCGTGCATCCCCAACTCGAGTTATCCTCGATCATCGTCATGATCATAATCATAATCCATATCCAACACCCTCACTGGTGTATATTCACAGGGCGAGCTCATCCAAAACTTTCACAGTGTCTGGCCACACTTACGACATAGTATCAGCGGAGTATCGAGTCTCCACTTGGAGAATGTGGTGGCTTGCCACTGCTTTCACCCAGGGAAGCTCGTATCTCAGATAGTGAATCAGAAAAGAGAAAACACTAAAGGGACACCAAACTTAAAATCAGAACCTAAGAGGAAATAAATAAAGCAAAAATTTGAATATGAAGAAAAATAAATAAGTGAAAAAAAGTTCAAAAATTAAAAGAAAAAGTAATTAAACAAAACTAAGAAAAATACATAATCTAAGCAACAAGACAATTGGTAGTTGTCAATCACGAACAATTCCCGGCAACGACGCCAAAAACATTGTGCAAATTTTTGGAATATCCACAATTGAACCGGCAAGTGCACTGGGTCGTCCAAGTAATACCTCAGGTGAGTGAAGGTCGATCCCACAAGGATTGTCAGACTAAGCAAGCAATAGTTATCTTGTTGGACTTAGTCAGACAAATAGAAAGAGAGTTTTTGTTGTTGTAAACGCATAAAAATAATAAACATGCAAGTAAAGAAAAGCAAGTAAAGGTTTAGTGGAAAACAATCATGAGAAATCAGTTAAGGTCTCAGAGATATTTATCTTTCCGGATTAAAACTTCTTACTAACTATTTTAGCAATGAATGATTAATTCTATGATAAACTGTAAGTGATTAAACCCTAATCCCTGTGTGATTTAATCTCCTGTAATTCTCATCAAATGCCACTCTCGTGGTTACTCAATTCAGATTGGAGGGTGAAGTTTAGAAAACTAGTTTATACCACAAAGGCCCTAATCACCCCAATTCGGGCTGAATAGATGTTGCTTATCCCCATCAGGTTGTATGATTAGCTGTCTAGGAGGAGTGTTTTCAAGCTCTAGCTCAAGCAAGATAACTCTCTCGAAAATCATAAGAACTCGTGTAGAAAAGGGTCATACTCCCATTCCACCCAATTCATAAGATAAAGAATGAAAACAACACCTTAGAATTTAATCAAACATATATTAAAATAGAAGAATAATAATCTTAATTCATAGAAATAAACAAAGCTCCTAACCGTAACCAAGAGGTTTAGTTGTTCATAACTTACAGAAAAAATAGGTTTCTGAAAAAGTGCAGAAGGAAAAAGATCCTAAACCTAAGTGATATTTTCCTTTAAATACTAGCCTAATTTGATATGGAATTAAAATAATAATAAACCTAAAGATATTGTTTGTAATTAAAAATTACAATAAGAAAATAAAATAGGCTAAGAAGTGCTAAATCCACTTGAGAGGCCCAAAGATGAGTGATTCGGGCTGCTGCTGGCTTTAACGCCAATAATAGGCATTAAACACCCCAAAGGGGTCAAAATTTGCGTATGCTGAGGTCCCTTGCTGGCATAAAATGCCGGGTGGGCGTTCAGCACTGGCAGGGGGAAGTTTCTGGCGCTGGTTCTATCCCTCTTGAGCGCTAAATGCTAGGCTTGGCGTTTAGTGCCAGATTTGGCAGTGATTCTAGAGAAAAAAGTATAGACTATTATATATCGTTGGAAAACTTTCGAAGTTTGATTTCTAAAGCCATTAAAATCACATCAAATGGACCTTTGTAGCTTAAGTTATGCTCATTGAATTGCAAGGAGGTTAGGGTTGACAACATCTACTATCCTTTCTTTGTTTTTGCACAAAACTCTGCTAAATTTGCCTGGATTTCATCTAAAATCTTAAAAATACCAGAATAACTCAAAGTAGCATCCAAAGAGGATTTTCGCACTAAAATATAATAAAACTTAATAAAATATAATAAAAATAACTAGAAAATGAAGGGGAAAAGGGTATAAGATGCTCACACATCACCTCTCTCCGTCGTTTCTAAACTACTCCCCCTATCTCTCTAACTTTCTCCTCTCTCTCTCTCTCTCTCTCTCTCTCACACACACACACACATACACATACACACACACACACACACAAACTACCTCCGATAACCCCTACACCACAGTCAGCCACCACCAACAGTGTTTAAAGACTGTGTGGGCTCCTTACATTGTGTTGGTCACTCTATCGCCGCTATTTTTGTTGCTCCACCACTGATGTCGCCGCCCCACCACTGCTGCTATCATTGTTGCCACTACTCCTTGTGTCATCGAAGCTGTCTCCTTCCTCCCTCTCTGTATGTTGTCCTCCTGCTTATTTCTACTATTTTTTAATTTCTTTAAAAAAACCCTAAACCATAATTTATCCAATTTTAATTTGTTATGTATTAGACAATTTGTAATTAGGACATTTGCATTAGAGATTTAACTGTTTTTCAGATTTAGTTCATGTATTAGTTTAAATTTTGGGGTTTTTAATTCTATTTTGATTTAGAATTTTTCTAAATTCTATTTTGATTATTCTATGTTTAAAATTTTGTTTATGATTTTGATTTTAAATTTCATTTTGATGATTCTGTATTTACTATTCTGAGTTTTGTTTATTATTTTGAATTCTGTTTATTATTCTGCAAGTGTAAGATCTCCATTTGCATTGTTCTAATTTCTTTTCTTAATTAGTTGATTGTTGTAAATTGTCTGAGTTAATATTAACTTGTTTATTTTCTGAGTTAATTATTGACTTATTGTTTATTGATATTAATTTTCTAAGTTTATTATTATCTAAGTTAATTATTTTCTGAGTTAATTAGTTAATTATTGTTAATTATCAGAGTTAATCTAAACTTATTCATTTTCTGAGTTAATTATTGATTTAAGTTATGTTTCTGGTTTAAGTTATGTTTCTTAATTAATGATGGTTGAATGTCAATTAGTGTTTGATATGGCTAGTTGATTGATTTCGTATATGGTTGCATTTGGCTAATGTTGTGGATTTTAGATTTGATGAATAGATCTGTAAAATTTTTATGGTTTGGGTGCTTTTGGTGTTTGCTTAGTTTTAGTTCATATATGGTTTGTGAACTTATGACTAAATGTTAATGGTGACGGTGCATATTTTTTGTTTTAAGTTCTTTATTGGACTTTCTTTGGCTGTTGCAGATTTTTACAAAATAAAAAACTTGACAGGTCAAGTTCCATCAAACTTAATTGAAGAACTAGGACCGAACCTTGGGTAACTAAGAAAACCTATTTAATTTTCAACTTTTAGAATTGTCTCGAATAATTAATATTAATAATAGCGCCAGTAAAATATTTATTGGTTATGAATTGGTGTTTGATTTGACTATTGTATTGGCTTAATTAATGACAATGTAAGGTTGATGTTGTGGACAATAAATCAGTTACTTTGCGTCGGTTAGATTAAAACTGCCGCAATATTACCAAGAGTGATTTTTCCCATATATTTGCGGCTCTCCTTAACCGCTGCAGTTTGTTGCAGACTTGCAGCGTTTTATATGAAATTTATTTTCGTCGGTTTTAAACCGCCGTTGTTTCTAGGATTAGTTTTTTTTAAATATAATATTTTATTTTATTTTCTTTTATTAACCTGGGGATATGTTTTTTAGATTTTTTATTTTAAAATTCTTATTAGTTTTCTCTAAAAATCTAAATTGAGGTCGAGAATTCATATATATTTAACTGCGAAAGAAACTGACATATTTACATTAATACCAATAAAGTATTTCACTAGTCACAAAAAAAGTATTTTACTAGATAATAAAGATACATAGTCAACTAAACATATACTTCAAATAAAAGGTCACACGACTCCTAATTCCTATTTTCCGCTATGTTCATCCAAAGAATTCATCAATGCAGCGATGTTTGGTGGCAGCTCTCCACCTTGCCATTGAATCAGATAAGTTAGCACACTCTCTATTTCCTGCCTCTTCATCTTCTCTACTACTATTGGGAAAGGGAATTATTTTCAGACAATATTCTTGTGGATTCATCACGCTGCTAAATCTCAGATATTTTATCCTGCAAACGTAAATAAGCATACATAATCACACTAGGCATAAATCATACTCAACACATTTTTATACACCAATCCAACATGTTACAACATAAAGAATCAAAAGTAAATACTTACACCAATCCTTTGAGCTTCTTCATGTATATAGGTGCCATCAGGTTGTTTGTGCTATAAAATCGATATTTCTCCTCTACCAACTCTCCTCCCTTATAGTTTTGACTGTGACAATACAATTTATACCTTTATTAGTTAAATAGTGTACCATCGGAGGCTGCATTAGCAAATGCAAAGTCCAGAAATCTATTTAAGCCGACCTTATATTCTAAACTACCTCGTGGTTTTGAGATCCAACTCTTATCTATATCTACTTTAATGAAATCATAGAAAGAAATGAATAAAAAACTAATAAAGTCATACAACTAAAAAAACTTAACCAAAAATTGGCTTTATGTGTTAAAAGAGCCAGTTACAGTTTATCACAACAATGGAAGGGGACCCAATTAAAAGATTTAAATTGGATAATTTTTTGTAAGAAAAACTATATAAAGAGCAAGAGGATACATTAAAAAGGAAACAAAAACAAAGTTACTTTCAATCAGCCTAATATGTAGCATACAAAAGATATTAGGTAGGATGCTTATTCATTGTAAAATTCTGTGCTTTCAAAAAAAATTACTGAATGAAAAAATTGTTGGCTACAAGGTCAAAAAATGAAAAACAAAAAGAAAAACATCCTTAAAAAAAAGGGAATACAGGAGTAAAGGTTAGAGACCAATAAAATACTTGGGAAGCAATTTTATTTTTAAATTTATTATATACAAAATTGAAACAGACTTGTAATAATGACTTGGTGTCTCTAATAATAAATGACAAGCTAAAAAAATTACCATAAAGGGAATACAGGAGTAAAGGTTAGAAACTAATAAAATACTTGGGAAGCAATTTTATTTTTAAATTTATTATATACAAAATTGAAACAGACTTGTAATAATGACTTGGTGTCTCTAATAATAAATGACAAGCTAAAAAAATTACCATAAAATAAGATCAGTCTAGAATAAAAGCTAGGAATAATTAATGGGTTATTTCCAATTACACAAGGTTAAGGAAAAATAACATTAGTCAATGACATCTACGTACACAAAATCTAAAACCCACTAATGACTAAGCATCCCAATCAATGATATGTTTTACTTCTAAAAATACAACAATGAGTAGTTATTATGAAACTATCTCTTGGTTGATGTGATGCTTTATTATTTCATGATTTCCAAAAATTGAGTTTTCAGAATAATTATTTGCTACAATAGCAATAAAAAGAGAGAGATTCAAAGAAATTGTCTAAACAAGAAAACCATTAAAATATGAATCCAATACTGTATAAGAATATGGATAAATAATTTTTGAACTTCTAAATAAATTTTGTACTAATTCTTGCTGAGATCTTTTATTTTGATCAATAATAGAATTTCTCTCCTCGGTGATTTTTGAAATAAGGTCCCTTCCCTGAAGTAATAATTCTGATGCAGATGGAAGAGATAAGACAGTATTAATTATGAGTCTCCTATAAGATAAAGTTAGTTTAAGTGTAGAATTATTAAGTGTTCATAATATACCAGAGGTAATAAAGTAATTAGTAATAAGTTATTTTATGTTATAAATTTTATTCATATAACATAAATAAGATATAAACATTCTTGTTTATTAATAAAAGATATTTTTATTAATAACTGGCTCATCCTTGATTTTCTTAATTGCAACCTTTTCTCCTATGCGAGAATCATATGCAGAATAAGCAACACCATAGCTTCCTTTACCAATTACTTCCTCTATTCTGTATCTGCTCTTTTCACCATATTCAATAAAGAAGTCTACTTACACAGATGACTTGATTAAAAGAAAACAAACACTATCTAGCAAAGATAGTAAGAAAAAATAAGCGCTGTGCTAAGAGTTAAACATTCCGAAAAATACATGCATGTTATATTCTTAAACTTGATCACCCTTTAGCAAAAATGGAAATAGTCAGGTACTTCGGCATCTTTAGCTCTATTATCATTGTATTTTACTTGCATAATATGATTAAAACTTGGATACTAGAAATTTGTTATCAGTGATTTAGCATATTGAAATGAAGATTTAAACATCTACAAAAAAAGACATAGAAAATCCATTGCAATAATCTAGATACAGCACAGGAACCAAAATAGCACTCCATAGTATGTTAAATTATATGGAAAAGAAACTTTCTGTAGGACCTCTCATAAACCAACTAAGGTTTTTAGCATTTGGCAGGGAAGCATAAACATTTGCAAGATCAATTATTATTTATTAACCACATACAAGCCCCATATCTAGCACACAACTAAAACAATAAAAACAGAATACAAGATTGTATAGAAGAGCAAAATTTCAATCACAAAAAGAGAGTATAAATTCATACATAGGCAGTAGATACACATATCATTTCCTCCCCTAAACTGCTGAACATCCACTAAATGACTCCCTTAAAAATACAAAACACCAAACCAAAATATGTTAAGATACATACATATAAATCTAAATTATTATTAACATATAGTAATAATATTTCTACAAATTAATCAATAATGCATAACATCTTTAATATGAATTCAAATTGGAGAAAGCTGATTCATTCCAAAATTGAAATAAGTAAAGACGGCAGCAACAAATAATATACACATACCAGATAGGAAAGACCCAGAATGGTGGTGGCGGTACCGGTGCGTCTTGCAGGCTTTTCTTTGCTTCACCCCCTTTTGTCATGTGTTCTTAGCAAGAACAAAAACAAACCCCAAAAATTAAAACCAAACTAAGAAGAAAAAGCATGATGTGAACCAAATTGAAATCTGAAATGAAAAAAGAAACTTTCCCCAAATTGAAAAGGGGATTTTTTAGACAAACCAAACACATTAACTAAAATCGAAATCGAACCAAGAAGAAAAAGATTAATAGGAACCAATTCGATTATTTTGAAGCCAAAAAGAAAACACAACAAAATTGAAAGAAGAATTTTTTACATACCAATAATTTGAATCAAGAAGCTGAGCAGACCTAATAACAGAACCAGAGGAAGGAAAGCGCAAATTGGCGATAGACCCACTGGCAAGGGGAAGCACAACGCAGCCGGTACTGATGGGTAGAGGGGAACGTCGGCAACGATTCTAGCGCAGACGTTTGTTTCTTGTCTCTGCTCCTTTTCTGTTCACGCGACGTAGAAAACAAATCCCAAATCTGTTTTTGGACTATTGATAAACACATATTTTATGATATATTTTATGCTTAATCTGAGTGATTTATTCAATCCTTCACCCACTTATTCATATTAATTGTATGGTTTTACTTCTCCTTCCTTATTATGTGATGTATGTGAAAAACATGTTTCCTATGCTTTTAAATTAATTATTTTAATCACCTTTAATTCCATTCGATGCTGTGATTAGTGTGTTGAGTAGTTTCAGATCTTCTAAGGCAGGAATGACTTAAAGGATGGAAAAGGAAACATACAAAAATGGAAGGAAAGCACCAAACGGAGTTTTGAAGAAACTGGCATCCACGCGATCGCATGGACGACGCGATCGCGTGCCAAGACCGAAGAGGCATCGACGCGGCCGCATGACTGACGCAACCGCGCGACTTGAGCAAATCGCATACGACGCGGACGCGTGAAAGACGCGACCGCGTGACTAGGAGAACTCCAAATGACGCGTCCGCGTGGGAGGCCACGCACCAGAAATTGCAGAAATGCTCATAGCGGATTCTGAAGCCTTTTTGGCCCAAATCCAAGTCCAGAAGTCAGAGACTAGAGGTTATAAAGTGGAGGAATGCATCCATCGAAGGAGACTCCGAATTTTCTGTTACTTTCCATGATTTAGATTTAGTTTTGAGAGAGGTTCTCTCCTCTCTCTCTCTTAGGATTAGGATTTAGGACTTCTCTTAGTTTTAGGAGTGACTCTCAATCCCAGGTTCTTTATTTTTATTCATCCCAATTTAATTTATGAACTGTTCCATGTTACAGATTACTCTTTTAAATTACTGTTATTTAAGATATTTTAGTTTAATATTGCTTCCTTTTTTTATGTTATAGTTGTTCTCAATCTGAAGACATTCTTATTCCAGTAGATACAATTTTCTTTCCTTTTGGTTTTGGTTAAATAATTGGTGACTCTAGAGTTATCAAACTCATTATTGATTGAAAATTAGATTTCTTCATTTCAATAATTCACATTCCAATAACTCTAGCCTTTCCCAAGGAAAGACTAGGACTTGAGGATTCGAATTAATTCATCCACTTAACTTACCTTCATAGTTAGAGGTTGACAAAGTGGGAGAAGAATTCAATTCTCTTCATAATTGATAAGGATAACTAGGATAAGATTTCCAGTCTTTATACCTTGCCAAGAGCTTATTTTACAATTATTTATTTATTTTTATTGCTTTGAAAATATACCTGTGCCCATTGCCCAACTTCCAAAATCCCAATTTACAAACTCATAACCAATAATAAGAATATACTTCCCTGCAATTCCTTGAGAAGACGACCCGAGGTTTAAATACTCGGTTATCAATTTTAAAGGGGTTTGTTACTTGTGACAACCAAAACGTTTGTACGAAGGGATTTCTGTCGGTTTAGAGACTATATCTACAACGCGACTATTTTTATGAAATTCTTTACTGGAAAAAATCTTAACGTCAAAATGGCGCCGTTGCTGGGGAATTGCAAACGTGTGCCTTATTATTGGTTATTGTAAATATTTTCCTAAAAAAAATAAATAAAATATTTTTCTTTACTTGTTTATTTGTTTTCTCTTTTTCCCCCTTATTTCTGATAACTATTATGAATTCTCACCCCTCTCGCTTTGAGTTTAGTTCTAACTTTGTTGAAGGAAATAGAAACCACAGCAGGAATATGCATCAAGGTTGGACCAATCAAGGATGGATGGAGCCAAGAGGATCTAATCAACCCTTTAGGCAACAACACCCTCCAAGATATCATGAACAACGACCATTCTACAATGCATACCCAGCTGAAAGATATGGTGGACAACCTTGTAACTACCAACAAGCCCCACCCCGTGCCTATAGACCATCCTCTCAACATGACCTCGAACCACCACACTCACAAGCTTCTTTTCGCCATTCGCCACCATACGATCCTTATCCACCCCAATACCAATCCAATTACTCCCAAGAACCACCACTCTCCCATACACATAACCCATGTCCATCAAAGTCAGAATCACCGGTTAGCCTCAAAGAATCAATGAAACAATGTACCGTACTCCTTCATCAACTGGAGCAAGCAATGGTGGAGAAGCTAAAGCAATTATCTTCCGGACGTTCAACCCCTCAACAGACCCCCATGGCCTTATGTGGAGAATCTAATGAAGAACGTGTTGTGAAGAAGACACAAGAAACTCCAGTGAACAGCATAGAGCATAACCTCATACCAGAACAAGTAGAGAAGCTGTCACTGCAGAAGAAGAAGAGTCGGTTGTTGTGGAGAACTCCGTCAAGGATGTTACAATTGACGCTGAGGAGGATTTTGCACCGCCTCCACTGCAAATATCTTATGAAGAACTGAACAGAATAACCCAGGACACAGGTTTCTTTGATGATGATGATCACGAGTCCTATTTTCTTAGCGGCGAACTTGCATCCACAAGTGATTTCTTTGAGACAGAAGAATCTTCCCCGAGTGAATATGAAGATGATGCTAAGGTAGATCTTTCTCAACCTCCAATATATGAGTTGAGCGATGATGAGGGAGAAATTGAAGACTGTGATCAAGAGATGGTTGAAGTGGAAGAATTCACAGAAGATTATAAGAGTAGAACTTACAGAACCACTGGAAACACCTATCCCAAGGCCGTTACCGCCCACCACAAACTACAAGTGGGTAAGATCCTTGTCTTTTATCTTCAATATTCCACTTGAATATGGTTTGCTTGAAACAGATGGCCAGCTTAGAGCTCTCTGCGGCTTCAAGAGTAAAAGGGAAATGGCTCATACTCAGAGCCGGTGCACAAGGTTCAATAAGGTTCCACGCTTCAACTCGAAGTGCAAGGATTGGTATCATGCTCAATTGAGTGGATCACGGAGAACGTTTGGCCACCGTGGTGAAAATCTAATTTCCAAACCGCCCAAATGGAAAAGTATAGATCAAAACGAAAGCGGATTTGGAACCAAAGTTTGGGATCCTGGAAAATATTCTGATATTGATCACCCCGGGAGCCTGAAAATCTGTTTGAAGCTGCTCAGAAGCTTCACATACCTAGTTTGGGACCCCGGAGGCTATTAGCATTCCAAGCATTGGTGGAGATTTTTGGATAAATTCAAACACAAGCCGCCATAACAGGAAGCTCAACCAACGTCCAACTTAAGGACTTTAACCAAAAGTGCTAGGTGGGAGACAACCCACCATGGTATGATCGTTCCTTTTTCATTTTTTTATTTAGTTTTAGTTGTTTTCAATTTTATTTTATTTTTCATTGAACCTAGAATTACTCATAACATTCATACCATTTTGCACTCTGCATACTGCATAATTACATATTTCAAAAAAAAGGGGCGTGCGACGCGACCGCATCAATCATGCGATCGCGTCAATTGCGATAAAACACCCCCCACGCGTCCGCGTCCATCACGCGGTCGCGTGCCCTGGAGATCGGCGTATACCACCAATGCCCAGAAAGTTGGGCTGGACTCGTGCTGCCCTTGTGCTTTTCTCGCAAAAGACCCACGGGATCGCGTGCCTGACGCGATCGCATCACATGTACATATCCAATTTCACGCGACCGCGTCGCGTGGACTGCACAACACCCTAGAAGGAGACAGAGAGTTGCACTGAAACGACGTTGGAATTGTGCGTCTAGCACAAATTCTAGTGACGCGATCGCGTGACCCACGCGATTGCGTCCACCCCTTTCCTACCCCTTCCATGCGATCGCGCGATCCACGCGATCGCGCCCACCCATTTTTCACCCCTACCACGCAACCGCGTGCCCCACATGGCCGCGTGGGTTTCAAACTATAACCCCTCCGCCACGCGAACCCTATCAGTCGCGCGCCCACCCCCTCCCTCTTCCCCCTCTCTCCTTCCTCTACCCTCCACCACCACCCAGCCGCCACCGACACCACCCGGACGCTGCCGACCACCCAGACGCCGCCGCCATCTACCCCCTCCCTCCTCTTCCCTTCTTTCTTCTTCTTTCTTCTTTCCCCCCTCCTCCGCCACTGCTCACCTCCTCGCCACCGCACGCCGCCGCCACCGCCCCACCGCAACCCCCCTTCAACCAGCAACACCACCCCTTCCCCTACCCCCAGCTACCTCTCTGCCCCACTCTCCTCCTCCGCCTACCAGGTTCCGCAACACGCAAACCCTTTTATCCGTTCGTAGTTTTTCTTAATTTTTCCGTTTTATGTTCATGTTTAGGCTAGTTAGATATGCATGTTGTAGTGGATTTTAGGTTGTTAGGTAGCCTAGGATTTGGTTAGTGGATTTAGGTCTGTTTACTTACACTGTTCATGTTTCTGTTTTATCATATCTGCAATTCTGCTGTTGCTGTACCCTTGTTCATTTGCTGTGATTTCCTGCATTTGGTGCTTATTACTCTGAATTTTCATGTTTATATTCATTATCTGTACCTGCAGCTTAATTTTTAATTCATATGCACTGCTTTGATTGCGGGTTTATTTTTCAGGATACTCAATATTTAGCCGGAATGCTGCCCAAATTTTATAAAATATTTTCATTCATGTTTTGGTTTGGCATTTTGAACTCTGTTTTACTCTGCTTTACCTGAACCATTTCATGAATGCCAGGGCATGCTCTATTATCCTCTTTGATTTCCTGGTTTATAAACAACATCTGTGATGTTCTGATTCCAATTCTTCTTTATATCTCTTTGAATCAGCATCCAATTGTTTTCCTTGTTTGGTTATGAGTTACTTCTATTCCTACCTGTGAATCCTTGTTACATGGAATATTTCCTTTATGCCACTTACTTTAACCACATTTTACTGACTCCCTAATTTTACTTTACTAACTCTTTTTCAAATTCTAACCATACTAACTTTTTATAATCTCTTTTCTGACTTTTCACTTTCCTCTAACTTTTTAACCATGGCATAATGACAATTTTTCTATTTAACTTGAATTCTACTACATTTTGGATTGTAAATTATTCCTTTCAAACCTTTAAACTTCTATACAATCCTTCTTGCTCATTTACCTAACTCATTTGCCTCATTCTCATTCTCCTTTACCGCTTTGAGTTTTCTTTGTTTAATTGCCTATTTGTTTTCCTATTTTTATATTTCCTAGTTTTCTGTTTTTCAAGATGTCTACCTCACAGAGAAAAGAAAAAGGCAAGACTACTGGCAAGCGCAAAAGAGGAGACCCCTCCCAGTCCATCATAGATCTAATGCATGATTCCTCATGGCGGGAGAAGAACTTTACCAGCAGGAAAAAGCTGACCAGCTGCTCCCTGCCAATGATTCCATCAAATTTGCAAACCGGTACTGTGAGCTGAAGTATCCGGCATTTGCAGACTCCAGAAACCTATACCTGGAGAGGACTCTGAGGATCCCAGGAGAACTCCAGCAATACACCACTGAGCAAATCAAACAAAGGGGCTAGTTCTTTCTGGAAAGAGCACTGACAGAGGTCAATGCATCTTGGGTTAGGGAATTCTACTGCAACTTCTATATCACTACCCTAGAAGCAGTGAACCTGTGAGGCAAGCAAATTCTGGTCACTGAAGAGGCCATAGAGGACATCCTACAGCTCCCACCTAAGTCCGACCAGCCTGATGGTTACAAAAAGGCTGAGGAGGACATGCGTTTCTTGAGGTTTGATTGGGATGTTGTCAAGGCAAGGATAGCCCTGGACCTAACTGTTCCTTGGGAAATGGGTCAGGACACCACCTTGCCCAAGGGTATCAAGCGGGCGTACCTAAATGATGAGGCTCGGTTATGGCATCAGATCCTGAGTAATTATGTGATGCCGAGTACTCATGAGACAGAGATTCCAGCTGCTATGATCACCCTCCTATGGTGTGTGATGGAGGGTAAGGACCTGTACTTGCCACGCTTTATCCGGCATTATATGGCCAGGGTCCACGTCCAAGGCACTCTTCCCTTTCCTTATCTGGTTACACAACTAGGCCGTCGAGCTGACGTGCCATGGGATGATGCCGATGAGAGACCACCGGCTGCGGACTGCAGGAAGATCATTCCTCACAGTAGGAACTTCCTTGCTTTGGGCTATAGACCACCACCTTTCACTGCTACTGATGAGACAGCCCCACCGTCTGCCGGACCCTCTTCTTCCACAGCTACCCCTGCTGCCACCACTGCACCTCCACCTACCTCAGAGCCAGTCTACCGCCTTGTGCACCGCTTATTTCGACAGCTTGATCAGATGGAGCGCCGTAACCAGCGCCGGTATGAGCATTTGAAGCTGATGATCCGACAGGGCAGTGACATCCCCTCCGAGCCTGACTCACCATCAGAGCCATCCGAGGAGGAGGCGGATGAGCACGAGGAGGAGACCCATCCGCAGGCAGGCATAGAGCAGGCTACTCCCCAGGCAGAGGTTCCACATCAGATTGAGGCCGCAGATCCTGAGATTCCGATCCAGTCAGCACCTCTTCTACAACAGCCAGATCCTCAGCCCACTACCACCGGGACTCCAGCTACCATCCCTACCAGTGATGACACCCCTTCACACCCAGCTTGACTGAGCATTAGGGACGATGCTTCACTTTAAGTGTGGGGAGGTCGCCATCTCTGGCGTTTTATTTTGGTGAACCACTACATCTCTTTTTCTTTTATTCTGGATATTTTTCTGTATTTTTCTTTTTATTGTTATTTTCTGAGTACTTATACATTGCTTCTTTGATGTATTTCTACTCTATTTCTGCATTTTGCATTTTTAGTTCATATTTTAGCTATTTAGTTTATTTTAAGTCATTTAGTTTAGTTTGCAATTCTAACTTATTAGTGGATTAATTAGTATAGTTTACCCTTTTTAGCATAAGATAGCATAGTCTAAATTGAAAAATATAAAAAGGAAGTAAGCTAGGAAATTGAACATAACAGATTTAAATCCATAAACCTTGTGTATAGAGCATTACATCATATAGTTAAGTTGACAATATTTCATCAAGGAGGAACACTAAAACCTTAAAGGCCACCTAAGACAATTTTTTTTTATGAGAATAATGGGAAATTTTAACTAAACCCCCATGACATACATGAGTGATATATGATTTATGAGTTTGAGAACATACAGCCTGTAAGTTTTGAGCTTAATTGTATTGTTACATTTAAACCATAATATTTTATTCCTGTGTGTTCCACTATTCTTTTCTATTCTGGTGTTCTTTACTTTGTTTTAATCTATATGTCCAGTTATAAAATATAGATACATACCAAGAGAGTGATTGAGGCCTTGTTTGATTTTAACTCACTATCCCAAATAAAGCCTACCTTTTATGCCATCCTTGTTAGCCCCTTTGAACCTTTTAATCCCCTTTTGTTCTATTTAGCCACACTACTAGCCTTAAGCAGAAAAACAAAATAAAATCCCAAGTTGAATCCTTGGTTAGCTTAAGATAGAAATTGTGTAATTAATTAAGTGTGGAGAAAATTTATGGGAACATGGATGACAGAAACAAGGGTAGAACAAAATTGAAAAGAAATTAAGAATTTTTGGGAAACATGCTCATGTGAAATTAAAATGATTAATTACCATGTGCATTAAAAAAATGCAAATTAAAGCAAATGCACATGGTGTAAGAACAAAATATGAGCATGTGACATAAAAAGTGGGAATTATAGGAAAATGGGTAAAGAAGCTTTACTTTAGAAATTATGTGTGTTAGGTGAGATCTTAGACTAATTAAGGATTCACTTATTAGCTCACTTAGCCTTATACATATACCCTTTCCTTTACCTTGGCCCCATTACAACCTTAATTAAAGACCTCATGATTTTTGGTATGTCTATATTTTATAATTGTTGATTGGTTAGATGAAAAACAAAGTTATAGAAAATAAGGATAAAAAAGAAGAATAGAGTGATTAACCCAATAAACACTGAGTGACTAGAGAGTAAACATAAAATCCAGTGAGGGTTCACTAACTCATTAACATATATCTCTGCTTAAATTACTAATTGTCTTGCAAGTTTATTAAATGTTTTTCTCTCCCATCTCAATTGTAAAAATGCTTTATCATTATCTAAGGTTGGCTATATATATATATATATATATATATATATATGACTCCTTGAGAATGCGAATTGATTTAACTACATGTAAGCTTTACATATGAGTGAATGAAATTAGAATTGCATCATGCATTTAGTTAGCTGCATTTAGATTAAAATTGCATTGCATGGCATTCAACCACTTCAAAACCTTACTTTTTACCTTGGACATAGCATGAGGACATGCTATTACTTAAGTGTGGGGAGGTTGATAAACACATATTTTATGATATATTTTATGCTTAATCTGAGTGATTTATTCAATCCTTCACCCACTTATTCATATTAATTGTGTGGTTTTACTTCTCCTTCCTTATTATGTGATGTATGTGAAAAACATGTTTCCTATACTTTTAAATTAATTATTTTAATCACCTTTAATTCCATTCGATGCCGTGATTAGTGTGTTGAGTAGTTTCAGATCTTCTAAGGCAGGAATGACTTAAAGGATGGAAAAGGAAACATACAAAAATGGAATGAAAGCGCAAAACGGAGTTTTGAAGAAACTGGCATCCACGCGATCGCATGGACGACGCGATCGCGTGCCAAGAGCGAAGAGGCATCGATGCGGCCGCATGACTGACGAGACCGCGCGACTTGAGCAAATCGCATACGACGCAGACGCGTGAACGACGCGACCGCTGACTAGGAGAACTCTGAATGACACGACCGCGTGACCCACACGGAGGCGGGACAGAGGCCACGCACCAGAAATTGCAGAAACGCTCATAGCGGATTCTGAAGCCTTTTTGGCCCAAATCCAAGTCCAGAAGTTAGAGACCAGAGGTTATGAAGTGGAGGAATGCATCCATCGAAGGAGACTCCGAATTTTTTGTTACTTTCCATGATTTAGATTTAGTTTTGAGAGAGGTTCTCTCCTCTCTCTCTCTTAGGATTAGGATTTAGGACTTCTCTTAGTTTTAGGAGTGACTCTCAATCCTAGGTTCTTTATTTTTATTCATCCCAATTTAATTTATGAACTGTTCCATGTTACAGATTACTCTTTTAAATTAATGTTATTTAAGATATTTTAGTTTAATATTGCTTCCTTTTATTTATGTTATTGTTGTTCTCAATCTGAAGACATTCTTATTCCAGTAGATACAATTTTCTTTCCTTTTGGTTTTGGTTAAATAATTGGTAACATTTAACTTACCTTCATAGTTAGAGGTTGACAAAGTGGGAGAAGAATTCAATTCTCTTCATAATTGATAAGGATAACTAAGATAAGATTTCTAGTCTTTATACCTTGCCAAGAGTTTATTTTACAGTTATTTATTTATTTTTATTGCTTTGAAAATATACCTGTGCCCATTGCCCAACTTCCAAAACCCCAATTTACAAACTCATAACCAATAATAAGAACATACTTCCCTGCAATTCCTTGAGAAGACGACCCGAGGTTTAAATACTCGGTTATCAATTTTAAAGGGGTTTGTTACTTGTGACAACCAAAACGTTTGTACGAAGGAATTTCTGTCGGTTTAGAGACTATATTTACAACGCGACTATTTTTATGAAATTCTTTACTGGCAAAAATCTTAACGTCAACTATACATACCCATATCAAGAAGAAAAACATCAATTTGAACCAAATTGAAAATTGAAACCTAGAAGAAAACTCAACCAAATTAAAAGAGGGATTAGCAAACCTAATGAAGGGGTGCGCGCAATGATGGAGGAAGGGGGAGCGGCTCAGTGATTGATACAGTAATGGGGATGAAGACACTACTGGAATTGACAGAGGGGAGCACCACGATGGTGAGGATTTCAGAGAAGTGGTTTGCGCCCTTACACAATTGACTTCACGAGAAAAAAGAGAGTGGAGATTGCGCGATATTAATAAAGCTCTTATGGAATTGATTTCCAGTGTTAATTAGATTGCTACCACAACCGCAGCTAAGTTGCCAATTTGTAGCGATTATGTGAACGGCCACAAATTTTCTGCCACCATCTTCTGCTTTTCTTGTAGTGTATATTCGTCGCTAAATCCACTGGTAATTAGCGGCAGATGAAAATCTAACAGTAAATAGTTACCAGCGGGGTTTATATCGTTGGATTTATTCCGTCACTAAATCCGATGGTAAACATCATTTTTCTTGTAGTGGTTTGAATTTAAATGTATTGTACGAGTTTTGAATTTGATTTTATTATTTTAATGAATCTATTTCATTTCCAGTTTTAGTGTATTTTAGATTCTAATATGGTTTATTTTGGAATGATTTTGGCATATTTCAGTTTGGATGGGATGTTGATGAGCAACTTGTTTCAAAGGTTGGGATGACTTTTAACATGATTGAAGAAGCTGAAAAATTCTACAAAAATTATTTTAAACTTGTAAATTTTTCTACAAAAATTCAGAACACAAATAAGAAGGAAAATAAAATTAAGAACCAATTGATTACATGTACCAGAGAAGAGAAATGCAAATCGAATATATCTCTGATGCACAATTAATTTTAATCCTCTCTTATTACCATTTGATGCCTTGATATGTGTGTTAAGTGATTTCAGGGTTTATAGGTCAAGAATGGCTTAGAGGATGAAAAAGAAGCATGCAAAAGTGGAAGGAATACAAGAAGTTGAAGAATTACTAATGCTGTTAGCTCTGACCTCTTCATACTCAATCGATCATAACTTGAGCTACAGAGGTCCAAATGAGGCGGTTTTAGTTGCGTTAAAAAGTTAACATCCGGGGCTTCAAAATGATATAAAATTTACCATACTTGCCTAGCGTTTAGAGATGCACACGTGTTCTTCATGTGTATGCATGGATCGTGCGAAAGTTCATCGATGCGTACGTGTGCCTGACGCGTACGCGTGACGGAGCCACGTGCTGTACGTATCAGAAATTGCTAGGGGCGATTTCTGGGCTATTTTTGGCCCAGTTTCAAACCTGAAAACACTGTTTAGAGGCTACAAAGTGGAGGAATCAAGACACAACTTCTCATTCACATAATTTTAGGTTTTAGATGTAGTTTCTAGAGACAGAGGCTCTCTCCTCTCTCCTCTCTCTAGGTTTTAGGGTTTATCTTAGTTTTAGGTTTAATTCCACTCAAATTCAGGTTCAATGTTCCTTTAATTTAGTTTCTCTTTTACTTTTATTTGCTCTAGCATTCTAGTTTATTTATTTTCCTTGTTGATTCCTTTATGTTGACAATTTAGTTTATGAACTCTTCATGTTACATTTAATTTTTTATTAATGCAATTTGAGGTATTTTATGTTTTATTGCTTCTTCCTACAATTGTTAGTCATTTATGTTTGCAATTGGTTATTTAGATTTATTTTCCTTGTTAATTTTCTATGCTTTTATTTTATACCTACTAAGTGTTTAATAAAATGCTTGGAAGGATGTTAGAGTAGAATTTTATGTTCTTGGCTTGGGAAGATAACTTAGGAATTCTTGAGTCACTAATGTCCAAGTGATTGATAATTGATAGCCATTAACTCTAACTTCCATTACTTCAATTAGTGAATAGCTAGGACTTATGGACTTGGATTGATACAGCTCACTTGACTTTCCTTTACTTGTTAGAGGATGACTTAGTGGGATTGATCCTTACAATTATCATGTTGTGGTTAGTGATAAGGATAGAGATCCTTGACCACCAACCCTTGCCAAGACCGTTTTTATCATTTAATTTCTACTGCAATTTACTTTCCTTGTTTCTCATTCAAAACCCCAAAAATATACTTTTCCATAACCAATTATAAGTACATTTCCCTGCAATTCCTTGAGAGACGACCCGAGGTTTGAATACTTCAGTTATTATTTTTTTAGGAGTTTGTTACTTGTGATAACCAAACTTTTGTATGAAGGGATTATTGTTGGTCTAGAAACTATACTTGCAATGAGAGTTTATTGTAAAAGTCTAGATCACACAAAAGTCCGATCATCAAAATGGCACCGTTGCTAGGGAATTACAAACGTGTGCCTTATTATTGGTTATTGTAAATATTTGCTTTTTACTTGTTTGTTAGTTTTTGTTAGTTTTAGGACTTTGTTGCTTATTTTTATTGGTTTTGTTTTTATTTTCTCTTACTACTATGAATTCTCACAACTTCGGCTATGAGTTTGGTTCTAATTATGTTGTAGGAAATGGAAATTACAATAAGAACATGCATCAAGGATGGGACAATCAAGGGTGGGAGGAGCCTCAAGCTTATGGACAACCTTCATGGCATCAACCTCCACCAGCATACTATGACCAAGCGCACTTCCAAGAGGCATACCAAGATAATGGCTATGGTGAGCACCCTTTTGATTATCAACAACCACCACCGTATGCCTATGAATCCCCTCCTCAACATAATTTTGAACCACCATACTCACAAGCCCCTTACCACCAAACACCCCCATATGACCCTAATCCTTACCCACCATACCAAGAGCCTTATGAGCCATAGTTAGAACCACCCCTATTCCAACACAATTACTCCCAAGAATCACCACCTCAATATACACCATCTCCACACCCTTATCAAGAAGAACCACCTCCGTATTATGAGCCCTTTCTCCCAACAAATGAACCCTCCTATCTATCCCAAGCTCCCATAGATGATACCTTTAGTGTTACCTGCCAAGGGCAAAAAGAGCTTCCAACCACACTTATGTATACTCTCATTGGTCTCACCTCTAAAATCCAAAATCTTATATCCCGCATGGACCAACCCTCTACCTCCACTATTCAACCTTCAAACTTTAGTGCACCACCACCCTCCATGCAAGAATACCCATATCCATCAATCCAAGAGCAGCATGACCCCAATGATGCTACTGACCCAGAGCAAGAGCAAAGAGATCGTCTTAGGGACGTAATTGATCAATTTCACGCACACATACTTCAAGAGAAGCAAGAGGAGGCCCAAAAGGTGGAGGTAGGAGTGACCCTTGAAGATGAAGTAGTTGACGAATTAGTGAAGGTTGAACAAGAGGAAAGCTTCATCATTGAAGACAACTCTACACTAAGTGACATCAAGGAGGAGTGTGATTTTGTATTAGAGCAAGTGGAGAAAGCCAAAATTATCAAAAAAGCCGAAGTGGTTGAAGACTTAGGAGATGCAGAACCTCCGTGGGAGATTCAAGTCATAGAGCCTCCTTCCAAGATGTTTGATATTTATGTTGAGGAGGGTGTGCAACCTCCGAGGCATATCAAGGTTGAAAGCTTTGAAGAGGTTGATCAAGAGATGGATTCAATCATTGATGAATTCTTATCTACAATTAAATCCTCTCCCATGCCCTTGGTAAGAAATGGAGAAGAGATTGAATTGGAAGAAAGCTACCAAGAGGAAGAGGTTGAAATTGAAGAAGCTTGCAAAGAGGTGAAAGTTGTCAAGAAAGACCACAAGGGAGTGGAGCTTGCAAGATCATTAGAAACACCTCTCCCAAAGCCATTACCATCCAATACAATATTCAAGTGGGTAAATTCTTATCCTTAACCTTTACTTTCCTACTTGAATATGGTTTACTTGAGACGGATGGTCAACTTAGAGCTCTTTGTGGCATTAAGAGTAAGAGGGAGACGGTTAGGGGTAGGAGTTGTCAGGCAAGGTTCAATATGGTTACATGCTCCAATTTAAAGTGCAAAGATCGGTGTAGAGCTCGATTGAATGGGTCTAGGAAGATGTCTTGGTGCATAAATGAGAATTCTTCAACCTTGTCACCCGAATGGAAGCATGAAGATCAAGAAGAAAGGGTGATGACCAATAAGGTTTGGGACCCCGGAGGCTATTGGAATTGTAAGCATTGGTGGGGATTTTTGGATGAGTTCAAGCATAAGCCACCATAACAAGGAGCTCACCAAATGTCCAACTTAAGGACAATAACTAAAAGTGCTATGTGGGAGACAACCCACCATGGTATGATCATCCCTTTTTATTCTTAGTTTTATTTTATTTTATTTTTATCAATGTTAATTCATAAATTCTGCATCATCACCTGCATTTTGCATAAAAAAAGCATTCGATGCGCAAGCGTCTATGACGCATACGCAACATGCGTGAATGCGAACAATATTTGGATTGAACAGAGAGTTCTGTGGGAGGTGTGCTGGAAGAGTGCCTTACGCACGAGCAAGCCCATGCGTACGCGTATATCACGCGTGTGTGTCACTTGCAGTTTTGGCACACCACGCGTAAGGGTCTAGGACGTGCACGCGTGCATCAGGAAATTGGCGTAAATATGTTTTAAATAGAAAGTTGTGATGGCTTGGCACTGGCATCGTGTGAGAGGCACCAATCCACTCATGCGTACGCGTCCCTGACGTGTACGTGTCCCTAACGTGTACACGTCCCTCTCGTTCTCAGACCACCCACGTGTGCACGTGCCTGACGCGCACGCGTCGTATGCAAATTTTGATTCCTATGCTATGCGAACAGAGAGTTGTGCGTGTGCGCGGCGGGCTTCACGTGACTGGCACACCCATGGGCACGCGTACGCATGGCAGACGCTTACGCTTCACCTTCACTTTCGCGCGACCCACGCGTCTGTGTGGGGTACGCTTGCACGTCACCCGCGCCGCATCACTAAACCAGCGCGTCGCCCAGTTTCACTTTTCCCTCCTCCCAAATCCTAATTCTCTCTCAATCCTAATTCTTTCTTCTCCTCCCTTCTCATCCTTATTCTCTCCCATTCTCTTTTACATACTGCATTTGCATACTTTCCTTCATTGCATTTTAATTTTATTCATATTTTTATCCCCTTTTCTAATTTCCTATTTTGCCATTGGTGTTGAATGTTCTTATTCAACTGTTGCATCTTTTCTTGAATTACTTTGGTGCTTCATGACTTGTTTTAAACTATTGGGTGTTATTAATTATAAGTCAATGCTAATTTTTATGATACTTGTATTCCATTTGCATTGATATGCACTTATATTGTCTTTTATTACCCACTCTCTTCCCCATTATTGCAATTTTTGCACTATTCCTACGCCATTTACTTCTACTATTTTCTCACTTGCATGTTGTAGTTACTGATGAGCGGATAATTTATATGCTTTTTGGCTTTATTTTTAGTATGTTTTTAGTATGTTTTAGTTAGTTTTTATTATATTATTACTAGTTTTTATTTAAAATTCACTTTTTTGGACTTTACTATGAGTTTGTGTGTTTTTCTGTGATTTCAGGTATTTTCTGGCTGAAATTGAGGGACCTGAGCAGAAATCTGATTCAGAGGCTGAAAAGGACTGCAGATGCTGTTGGATTCTGACCTCCCTGCACTCGAAGTGGATTTTCTGGAGCTACAGAAGCTCAATTGGCACGCTCTCAATTGCTTTGGAAAGTAGACATCCTGAGATTTCTAGCAATGTATAATAGTCTATACTTTTCCCGAGATTTGATGGCCCAAACAGGCGTTCCAATTCAGCTCAAGAATTCTGGCGTAAAACGCCGGAACTGGCACAAGGATGGGAGTTAAACGCCCAAACTGGCACAAAAGCTGGCGTTTAACTCCAAGGAAAGTCTCTACACATGAAAGCTTCAATGCTCAGCCCAAGCACACACCAAGTGGGCCCGGAAGTGGATTTTTATGTCATTTACTCATCTTTGTAAACCCTAAGCTACTAGTTCTCTACAAATAGGACCTTTTGCTATTGTATTTAGGGAGATATTTCGATCATGTTTTGATGATTGAACCCTCTTTGGGAGGCTGGCCATTTGGCCATGCCTAGACCTTGTTCTTATGTATTTTCAACGGTGGAGTTTCTACACACCATATATTAAGGTGTGGAGCTCTGCTGTACCTCGAGTATTAATGCAATTACTATTGTTCTTCTATTCAATTCGGCTTATTCTTGTTCTAAGATATCACTTGTTCCTCAACTTGATGGATGTGATTATCCGTGACACTCATCATCATTCTCACCTATGAACGTGTGCCTAACAACCACCTCCGTTCTACCTTAGATTGAGTGGATATCTCTTGGATCCCTTAATCGGAATCTTCGTGGTATAAGCTAGAATTGATGGCGGCATTCAAGAGAATCCGGAAGGTCTAAACCTTGTCTGTGGTATTCTGAGTAGGATTCAAGGATTGAATGACTGTGACGAGCTTTAAACTCCTGAAGGCTGGGCATTAGTGACAGACGCAAAAGAATCAATGGATTCTATTCCAACCTGATTGAGAACCGACAGATGATTAGCCGTGCTGTGACAGAGCGTGTTGAACATTTTCATTGAGAGGATGGGATTGTAGCCACTGACAACGGTGATGCCCAACATACAGCTTGCTATGGAAAGGAGTAAGAAGGATTGGATGAAGACAGTAGGAAAAGCAGAGAGACGAAAGGGACAAAGCATCTCCATACCCTTATCTGAAATTCTCACCAATGAATTGCATAAGTATCTCTATCTTTATTTTATGCTTTATTCATAAATCATCTATAACCATTTGAATCTGCCTGACTGAGATTTACAAGATGACCATAGCTTGCTTCATACCAACAATCTCTGTGGGATCGACCCTTACTCGCGTAAGGTTTATTACTTGGACTACCCAGTGCACTTGCTGGTTAGTTGTGCGAAGTTGTGATAAAGAATTGAGATTGCAATTGAGCGTACCATGTTGATGGCGCCATTGATGATCACAATTTCGTGCACCAGTTACCATGTAGTTGAGACCCTCATTATTTGGCATCAACCTACCCATATTCTATTTGTTTCTTTGTCTTTGTTTCTAGGTTACTTTTCTTCCTTTTTCTCTTCTTTCAGGATGGCCACCGAGAAGAGAAAGGGAAAGCTTTTCAATGGGGCAACTGATAAGTCCATCTGCACAACCTTTGGTGAAAAACATCAGTTGTAGCAACCCGTCCACTTGCACATCTCAGCATGCACCGAGGACGGTGCAATCTTTAAGTGTGGGAAGGTCGATACCGATCTCCATGGATTAGTTACTTTCCTGTCTCAACACCAATGTTTAAATTTTCATTGTTAAATTAGTTGTTGCTTTTGCATGTTTAATTGCATGCTTGTTTGATTCCGTGCATATTCTACCACTGCTTGGTTGAAGTGATGAACTCTTTCCAAGAAATTATTTTATAGCATTTCAATAAATTGAATTAAAACTTTTGTTAAAATTGTTTGAAGAAATTTTATTTTGGAACATGGTTTAGAGCTCGAACACACAAAACCAGTGAGATTTTGAGCCTATTCGATTGATTGCATTTTATCAACCAATATTCTGTTTTGGTGTGTGTTGTTCTCTCTATAATTGTGATCTTTGTCTTGCTTAATTCTATATTTCCAGTATTTAATGTGTGCATGCACTTATATGATTGAGGCCTTCGTTTCACTTAGCTTACATACCCATAAGGCCTTAACCTTTCTTTATCCTTTGCAAACCAATGTTGAGCCTATTTTACCCATTTGTTCTTTACTTTAGCACATTATTATCTCTAAGCGGAAAATAATAATGTCTTTAATTTGAATCCTTGATTAGCTTAGACTAGTGAGAGTGTTCATGATTTAAGTGTGGGGAAATTGGGTTTGGAAACATTTGGTTTGGGAATTGGGTATTATATATTTTTAGTGGAAATGAACAAAATAGTTGAGCACATATTCTTACATTCAATACCTTGATCATATGCATTGAGAAGAAAACAAAAGAAAAAAATACAAAGAAAAAAAAGAAAATAAATAAATAAATAAATGAGAGAAAAAGAAAAGAGCAAATAAATAAAAGGGAAAAAATGCCCCAAAGTAAATGTTGGTAGCAATGCATAAGAATTGTACTCAATTTTTGGGATGCATGAATATTTGCAAAACATAGTTAATGGGTAGTTAGACTTTATATTTTGATTACATGGATTGTCTTAAGTTAGTTTGGAAGTTTAGGTTAGTCAAGGATTCGGATTTTAGTCCACTTGACCAAATATAATCCTACCTTGACCTTGACCTCATTACAACCCTTAAAAGACCTCTTGATATGTGTATTGGTACGTTAAATTTTTGTTGATTGTTAGATGAAGAGCAAGCCCTAGAAAGCAAGATTAGTAGAGAATTGAGAAAATCGAACCTTAAACACTTGAGTGATTAGAGTGTATACACTTCCGGTGAAGGTTCGATGCTCGATTCTTTGTTCCCGGCTTTCATGAGCTATTTTCTTCTGCAAGTCTATTTGTACTTCATTTTTCTATGATTTGAATTAGTGGAACTCTTTCCATATTTGTTCTTAGAGAACTTAATTTACTTTTAACCAAGTAGGTGCACTCATATAAATAGGTTGCATTTCTTACATTCTACCGTTCCTCTTCACTCTTATAGTTTCTCTTGAGCTTAGCATGAGTACATGCTAATATTTAAGTGTGGGGAGATTTGATGCACCACTATTTTGTGGTACATCTTGTGCTTAATTGAGTGGATTTTTATCCACTATTCTCACACTAATTTATAGAATTCACATGTTTTATATTCTCCTTCCTAATTTTGTGCTATGATTGAAAACATGCTTCTTTAGCCTTTAATTTGCTAATTTTAATCCTTTCTTATTACCATTCGATGCCTTGATATGTGTGTTAAGTGATTTCAGGGTTTATAGGTCAGGAATGGCTTAGAGGATGGAAAGGAAGCATGCAAAAGTGAAAGGAATACAAGAAGTTGAAGGAATTGCTAATGCTGTCAACTTTGACCTCTTCGTACTCAATCGATCATAACTTGAGCTATAAAAGTCCAAATAAGGCAGTTCTAGTTGCGTTGGAAAGCTAACATCTGGGGCTTCAAAATGATTTAAAATTTGTCATAGTTGTCTAGCGTTTAAGGATGCGCATGCGTGCATCACGTGTACGCGTGGATTGTGTGAAAGTTCAGCAACATGTATGCGTGCATGATGCGTACGCATGATGGAGCCACGTGCTGTATGTATCAGAAATTACTGAGGGCGATTTCTGGGCTATTTTTGGCCCAATTTCAAGCTCAAAAACACTGATTAGAGGCTGCAGAGTGGAGGAATCAAGACACAACTTCTCATTCACATAATTTTAGGTTTTAGATGTAGTTTCTAGAGAGAGAGGCTCTCTCCTCTCTCTGGTTTTAGGGTTTATCTTAGTTTTAGGTTTGATTCCACTCAAATTCAGGTTCAATGTACCTTTAATTTAGTTTCTCTTCTACTTTCATTTTCTCTAGAATTCTAGTTTATTTATTTTCCTTGTTGATTCCTTTATGTTGACAATTTAGTTTATGAACTCTTCATGTTACATTTAATTTTTTATTAATACAATTTGAGGTATTTTATGTTTTATTGCTTCTTCCTACAATTGTTAGTCATTTATGTTTGCAATTGGTTATTTAGATTTATTTTCCTTGTTAATTTTCTATGCTTTTATTTTGTGCCTACCAAGTGTTTGATAAAATGCTTGGAAGGATGTTAGAGTAGAATTTTATGTTCTTGGCTTGGGAAGGTAACTTAGGAATTCTTGAGTCACTAATGTCCAAGTGATTGATAATTGATAGCCTCTAACTCTAGCTTCCATTACTTCAATTAGTGAATACCTAGAACTTATGGACTTGGATTAATATAGCTCACTTGACTTTCCTTTACTTGTTAGAGGATGACTTAGTGAGATTGATCCTTGCAATTATCATGTTGTGGTTAGTGATAAGGATAGAGATCCTTGACCACCAACCTTTGCCAAGACCATTTTTATCATTTAATTTCCATTGCAATTTACTTTCCTTGTTTCTTATTCAAAATCCAAAAAATATACTTTTCCATAACCAATTATAAGTACATCTCCCTGCAATTCCTTGCGAGACGACCCGAGGTTTGAATACTTCGGTTATTATTTTTTTAGGGGTTTGTTACTTGTGACAACCAAACTTTTGTATGAAGGGATTATTGTTGGTCTAGAAACTATACTTGTAACGAGAGTTTATTGTAAAATTCTAGATCACACAAAAGTCCGATCATCAATCTCTAACTGAGAAGACAAATTCCTTAGCTAGATTAAATTATCTTGCAATAATTTATATATATATATTGAAGGACGTTGGTGTTTAGATCATTTCGAAGGTTGTGTTACATCTTCCACATCTGTGCTGTCCAAATCAAGGAGAGATACTTAAACAACACAAGCAATTAAGCATGTATGTGCGACATACAATAGAGAATAATGAGGAAGCCAGAATCAAACCAAGTAAAGCATATCAATCATTTATCGCAGCAGCATGGGGTCATCGTGACTTAATTTTTATTGAAAAAGATATTAGAAATTACATCACAAAAGAAGTGTGGAATGTTTTAGAACTAGAGGATGCAAAAGAATTTGGAAAATACTTATTAAGAATAAAAGAGAAGAATCGAATTTTTTTTCGAGCTTGAACTTGAGGTTGATCAGTCAATTAAGATTGCTTTTTGGGCCAACACAAGCAAGGTTGCCTGTGAGTATTTTGAAGATGTTATTTCATTCGATACCACTTACAATACAAACAGGTAATTTATTGTTCTGGTTTATGTGTTATTTGAAACCACTTTCGATGTATATGGATAGTTTTTTGGTGTATATATGATTTGTTTATGTGTCATTGTATTCAATTATAATTTAGTTTTTGGTTTTTTTGTTAAGGTGAATCACTACAGTCAGTCAACACTTCTGGGATGTGCTTTGATGAAAAATGAGGATGTTCAATCATTCAAATGGTTATTTGAATGTTGTCTTCATTGCATGGGAGGAAATGCTCAAAAAGGTATTCTTATTGATCAATGTGCATCGATGCAGAGGGCTATTGAGGCTTGTATGCCCACAATAATTCACCGGTGGTGTATTTGGCATATCATAAAGAAGGTCCCAAATAAATTAAATGGCTACAAGTGACACGAAGAAATTGAACACGAGATGAGTCATGTTGTTTGGAACTCTTTTACAAAAGAAGCATTTGATAGGAATTGGAATGATTTTCCAAAGAAGTATGGTATTGGGGATAATAAATGGCTTTCAGGTAATGGTGTCTTTATTAGGATTAACTGATGTTGTTACTTTGAATGTGTGGATATTTATATGTTTTGCTTGTGCAATAGAGGTGTCAAACTGTATGTCTTTTGATGTATTTTGGTTTTAATTTAGGTATTTTCTAATTTTTTTAGTGCTTTTTGAATATCGTCATTTATGGATTTTAGTTTATCTCGATCACCACTTTTGGGCCGGGATGGGAAGCACACAAAGGAGTGAGAGCATGCATGATTTTTTAACAAGTCTATTACACATAACAGCTTACTTATCCAATTTGTCAAATAGTATGATAATTGCCAAGGAAGTAGAGAGCAGAGAGAATGAGAGAGAGAGAATCAGATGCTGCAGATTTTCATACCATCATACCGTATGCAACAAAATCCTCAATATAAGCTCAATTTCAGCACATGTATAGTCACAAAAAGTTTAGGAAATTCCAA
The DNA here is from genome assembly GCF_003086295.3 of Arachis hypogaea. NCBI lineage: Eukaryota > Viridiplantae > Streptophyta > Magnoliopsida > Fabales > Fabaceae > Arachis > Arachis hypogaea. The sequence continues at coordinate 37,581,469 of NC_092044.1, forward strand.
GCACATTTTAGAGAAAAGGTGAATTGCATCACATGATCAATCTAGTCCGTTCTAGGTTATACGGTATATGAAGTTGTAGAACAAATTTCTAACTCAACATTCATCAAGTTTACGGTTACATACGATGGGATATCAGTTGAAGTTAAATGCCAGTGTTTATTATTCGAGTCAAGAGGAATATTGTGCCGTCATTCTTTGAGCACATTAAGCTTTGAGTGAGTAAATAAAGTGTCACCAAGATATATATTGGAACGATGAAGTAAGAATGTAAAGAGGAGACACACACATATCAAGAACAGCCATGGCAAGCCTCTATTAGAGCCAAGAAGTAGGAGATTTGGTATTTCAGTCACAAAATATTTGTGAATTTGCATCAAAATATGAGGAGTTGACTGCGATTCTGTATTACGCTTATGATATGCTATGGTTTAGATGCAAGAATACAAATCCAAAAGCAAAGGAAAATGTTCATTATCTCATGAAGATACTTCGTTGGAAGATATTAACGAGCTTTAAAGCCCTCCACGGGTGAGAACAAGAGGACGTCCAAAAATAGATTGTGATCAAACACAAAAAAATAGATTGCAAAGGCTTCAAAGAAAAAGAAAAATAAATCTCTAAGTGAGGTAAAAGCGATGTTCTTTAAAAAGGAAAAATTGAGTTTGTGCATGTTAATAGTTGTGCAAATATATGATTTACTTTTTGCAGTTGAACCTTTTTTTATGCTGGTTCGGTGGTGCAGTCAAATTCCAGTCATTATTATGGACATGTTATGAATTATCAGTTCAGAGATTCAAGAGAATAAAATAGATTTTTTAGTATTTTTTTGAATCTATTTCGGTGTTCTTTGACACAACTTCGGTATAGTCTACGTAATATTTTTTATGGAAATGAGATTTAGCTTCTATTTTCTTGTTTTGTTCTATTTTACCATGTGGGTGTTTGTTTTGAAATTAGTTTCTTTAATTATTTGATGGGATTTGTTTTTTATAATATACAGTACACAGACAATTCAATACTTAAGCAGTATAGAAATTCAACCTACATAATGTTCATATCTCCTGATGAAAATTTACAAAAAAAAATTGTAAGCATTCTCGGAGTTTACTTGAATAGTTTTCTGTATATTATAGAATTTATTCTTCTTTTCCTGCATTTTTTTGTACCCGGATTCATTCAGATTAACAACATTTTAATATAGTACAGACGAGTTCATAGAAGTTTAATTTTGCAAAGAAAATTTATGAAAAGCTTGGATTGAATATTTACAAAGATACAAAGTATGTGTTTGTTTGAGCTATAAATTGCATAGACAATTCAATACACAACCAGTATAGAAATTCTTAACAATTTACAATATCCAAACTATTTACTATCAATATCTCCTGATTCCAATGTACAGTAAGCACTTAATAATGCAGTAGATGCCTTGGATAGTCTAATGGTTTTAGATTCTTGAATGACTTTATCTCTAAGTTGATTTATTTCGTCAAACAGAATGAGTGAAACATATTCGACTCTGAAATGATCAACTTCTTCCTACAGTTTAAAGAATTTTTTCATTAAACTCCGTTAATTTAGTAATAGAGAGTTATCTATTTTGAAGATAGTTACCTCTTTCTAATTCTTCCATAAATATTTTCTCTTTTTGATCTTTTTTGGTTCAATTATCTCCATCCATTTCATCACATATATTGCACAATCGTAACTAAAAATAAAAATAAATTAATACAATAAAATATGACAGTAAGAGAAAACACATTAAAATTAACGCATGGTGCTTTGACTCCCTCATCCTTTTCCATCAAATGTTTTTCTCTTGTAAATACCCTCATTTTTTAAATCATGAATCCCTAAAAACCAAAAAAAAAAAAGCAAAATATAAGAAACAGTATATTTAACACCTAATTACAGTGAAATGAATAAATGATAACGTGATACAAACAACTACCAGTGCACCTTATTTCAAATAGGACTACACCGAATTTATATAATGATAACAATAAACAAAAACAAGAAAATTTAAAGAGAAAATAGAAATATGTATCAGATAGAAAACTTACAATAAATTTATTAAGTTCTGTTCTGGCTTTCGAAGGAGATTTTTTGTTATATAGGTCAAGGACATGAAATTTCTTCTTTTGAACATCCACCATCCATATCCATCAATGGTCCTTATAGAAAACTGGGACAAATAACTAAAATTTGGTCAGAGAGAACAATTTTTTAGTTTAATTGGACCCTAATGGAAGAATTATTTAAGAAGCTTTATAAATAAAAACTTACAAATAGATGTCATGCAAGCTTTTTCTTGTCTAAAAAGGGGATGTAGTCCTTACAGTCTTCAATTTGGAAGGACTTGTTAGTTTTTGGATGATTAAACTTGCCCTTATGACTCGCCAATGTGGCATTCTGCAAAATTTGTACAACACCAAAAGAAACAGTTGCAGAAAATAATATATTTTAACAATACACCAAAATTTCAATGTACTACAACTTACTACAATATTAGGGCAGAGATAGTATATTAATTTTTCAAATCTTTCAATTTTTTGCTGTTCAGAATTTGACATATTACAGAGACAACCTACAAAAACAAAAAATCCAAACTTATTACATATATGGCATAACAACTTATAAGAAAATCATTAATGTTATTCTAGGATTATCAGATTTTCGTTATATGAATTGGCTTTTAAGGATGCAAAGTGCATTTTGGTTATTTCCAGTTGAGATTCATGGTTCAGCCTAAACATCATCTCCCACTCATTAATGCTTTCATCTTCATAAGTCTTGATATTTGTGACCGAATGGTACACGAAATCGTGAGTTCACACTTTTCTCACAACTCCGCGCAACTGACCAGCAAGTGCACTGGGTCGTCCAAGTAATACCTTACGTGAGTAAGGGTCGATCCCACGGAGATTGTTGGCTTGAAGCAAGCTATGGTCATCTTGTAAATCTCAGTCAGGCGGATTCAAATAGTTATGAGGTTTTGATAATTAAAAGAGAAATAAAACATAAAATAGGATAGAGATACTTATGCAATTCATTGGTGGGAATTTCAGATAAGCGTATGGAGATGCTTTGTTCCCTCTGCACCTCTGATTTCCTATTGTCCTTATCCAATCTTGCGTACTCCCTTCCATGGCAAGCTGTATGTTGGTGGATCACCGTTGTCAATGGCTACCATCCGTCCTCTCAGTGAAAACATATCCGCTATGGTTTCCCGCATGGCTAATCAGTTGTCAGTTCTCGATCGTGTCGGAATAAGATCCATTGATCCTTTTGCACACTATCACTGTGCCCAACAGTCACGAGTTTGAAGCTCATCACAGTCATCCCATCTCAGATCCTACTCGGAATACCACAGACAAGGTTTAGATTTTCTGGATCTCAAGAATGCTGCCAATTGATTCTAGCTTATACCACGAAGACTCTGATCTCACGGAATGGAAGGCTCTTTTGTTAGGAGAGGCAACCATGCATCATGAACTAGGAGGCCAAGAGATACACACTCAAGCTCTCACAGATAGAACGGAGGTGGTTGTCAGGCACGCGTTCATAAGGGAAGATAATGGTGAGTGTCACAGATTATCACATCCATTAGGTTGAAGTATGAGTTTTGAATATCTTTGAACAAGAATAAGCATGAATTGAATAGAAAAAAATAGTTCTTTACATTAATTCATGAGGAACAGCAGAGCTCCACACCTTAATCTATGAGGTGTAGAAACTCCACCGTTGAAAATACATAAGTGATGAAGGTCCAGGCATGGCCGAATGGCCAGTCCCCAAAACGTGATCAAGAGATCAAAAGTGATCCAAAGATAGTCTAAAAAATGAGCTAAAGATATGAATACAATAGCAAAAAGTGCTATTTATACTAAACTAATAAACTAGGTTTACAGAAAATGAGTAACTAAGTGTAGATAGTGCAGAAATCCACTTCCGGGGCCTACTTGGTGTGTGTTTGGGCTGAGCATTGAAGCTTTCACATGAATAGGCTCTTCTTGGAGTTTAAACACCAGTTTTAGTGCTAGTTTGGGCGTTTAACTCCAGCTTTGGTGCCAGTTCTGGCGTTTTATGCCAGAAAAGGGTCTCTGGTGGGCGATTGGACGCCAGTTTTGGCCATCAAATATCGGGAAAAGTATGAACTATTAACCATTGCTAGAAAGCCCAAGATGTGTGCTTTTCAACACAATTGAGAGCGCGCAAATTAGGCTTCTATAGCTCCAGAAAATCCACTTCGAGTGTAGGGAGGTCAGAATCCAACAGCATCTTTAGTCCTTTCTCAGCCTCTAAATCAGATTTTTGCTCAGGTCCCTCAATTTCAGCCAGAAAATACCTGAAATCATAGTAAAGTCCATAAATGTGATTTTTGCATAAAAACTAATAAAAATATACTAAAAGGTAACTAAAACATATTAAAAACTATGTAAAAATAATGCCAAAAAGCGTATAAATTATCCGCTCATCACAACACCAAACTTAAATTATTGCTTGTCCCCAAGCAACTAAAAACAATATAAGATTAAAAGAAGAGAATATACAATAAATTCCAAAATAACAATGAAGCTTAGTTATAATTAGATGAGCGGGTGATGACTTGCATCATCTACCCTTCTTTCTTGCATAAAAGAGACCATAAAAGAGCATAAATCTCATTTAATCAGTACAATTCATGCATTATTTGATGAATATTATGGTACACTACTTTGAGATGAGTTGTGCTGAATTTCAGGTGAAAAAGGCATCAAAAATAGGTAGAAGACAAACCAGGAGCTAGGCGTGGCACGCCAGTACTAAATTCCAGAGGGGAGATCCAAGTATGCATGTGGGCGTGGCACGCCAGGGACTGGACGTGGCACGCTAGTACAAAATTCCAGAGAGCAGAATGGAGGACACAAAAGGGGCGTGGCAGGCCAGGTTGGGCGTGGCATGCCTGACCCATCAACTACTATGGGCGTGTCATTTGAGCAAAGGCGCGTGGCATGCCAACTCACCATCTCAAGAAGAACCTCCACTATGGCGTGCCACTTGGTGTCAAAGGCGTGGCACTTGAGAACCCAGGCGTGGCACGCCAAGCTTGAAGAGTGCACAAATGCATGAGCGTGCCACTTAAGTAGCATGGCGTGGCACGCTCGTACAATAATCCAGAGAAGGAGCTGAAGGCAACTAAAGACTGGGTGTGCCACTTGAAGTCAAAGACGTGGCACGCCAACCTCTCAATCTCACTTGGGCGTGCCACTTGAAGTCGAAGGCGTGGGCGTGCCACTTGAAGTCGAAGGCGTGGCACGCCAACCTCTCAATCTCACTTGGGCGTGCCACTTGGTATCGAAGGCATCGCACGCCAACCCAAGCATCTCACTATGGCATGCCACTTGAAGCTGAGGCGTGGCACGCCAACCACTGGAATCAAGGCAAGATTATGGACGTGGCACGCCAGCCTTCAGGTGTGGCACGCTGGTACAAGTTTCCAGAGAGGACGAAGGAGGCCAATTACATGGGGCGTGATGAGTGGAAAACGATCCAACACAAAACTCACCGGCAACTGTATCGGGTCGCATCAAGTAATAAAACTCACGGGAGTGAGGTCGATCCCACAAGGATTGAAGGATTGAGCAATTTTAGTTCAGTGGTTAATTTAGTCAAGCGAATCAAGTATTGGTTGAGTGATTTTGTATCCAACAGTAAGTAAATAGTAGAAAATGTAAAGGGAGAGGGGTGAATTGCAGAAATTAAAGAGAACTGAAAGTAAAAGAGCTGAATCTTAAAGAACAAGAAATTAAATGACTGAAACGTAAAGTGCAAGAAATATAAATTGCAGTAACTTAAAGTGCAAGAAATATAAATTGCTTGAATGGAAAAGGGATTTGAGGATTGGGATTTCAGAATTCAAGCAAGGGAAATTAAATTGCAACAATTATCAAAGCAAGAGGTGATTTGAATTCTGTTAGATCTCAAACAGAAAGGGAAATTAAATTGCAGCAGGGGTTCACAGAAGAACCAAAAGAAAAATGAGATCTCAGGACTCCAGACTATAGATAGCAAAGTCTAGATCTCAATTGCCTTCACAGATCCAAATTCACAAAGCAATTAACGAGACATTAAAGAGGAAGTAGTAAAGGAAATGTAATTGAACTCAATTATGCAGAAGGGAAATTAAAGAGATCTTGAATGGAGATTGAGACAGAAATTCCTCAATTCTTCACACCCAAGACTCAAACAAGAGAAGTAAAAATGCTCAAGCAAGAACAAGGAAGAAGAGAGATCAATTCTCCTTCCTAATTCTCATAAATCTCAATTCAAAGCTCTCAGAGAAGATGAAGTTTCAAAATGTCAAAATTCAAAAATCAAAAGAAGGGTCCTAATTACATCAAACTATCTCCTATTTATACACTCTCTATTCTTGGATTTTGGAATTTGGATGGGCTTTTGATTTGGTGAAGAAATGAATTAAATTGGATTTTTAATCCAATTTTCAGCCCATGAGAAAGTAGCTTCCAGGAGGCTGCCCTGCCCTTGTGGAGGGCAGAGCAGGAAATGGTGCATGCGGCCTCATTGTGTGCGCTTGGTGCGTGTGATGCGTCAGGATGCTGCCCTGCCCTTGTGGAGGGCAGGGCAGAGTTGCCATGGTGTGCCAAGTGCTGCCCGTGCGTGCGTGCTGCTGGTCGAGTGCTCAAGTCCTGGCCGTGCCAAAATGGTGCGCCATGCACCAAGAAATGCTGCCCTGCCCTTGCGGATGGCAGGGCAATGTTGCCAAAAGGTGAGGTTTCAAGTTCGAAACTTGGTGGAGGCACACGCTGCTCCTTTTTCCTTGGTTTTCTTGGCACCAAAGTAATGCCTAGTTCCTTACTTCCTCATGGTGCCGTGTTCGATTCTGGGAGATTGAAAGTAAGCCAATTTTTGCTTGTTTTTCTTGTGCTTGAGCGCTACTCCTTTCCTCTTTGTTCTTGGGTTCGAAACCCATAGGGAACACTAGGAAGCAATTTCCTTTGAATTATTCTTGGATGAAGCCCGATATTGCTCTTGAGGAGGGCAGGGCAGAGTTTTTGCTTCCTTTGGTTCTTGGCATCAAATTGTGCTCCGCCCTTATTGTGGGCAGGGCAGTGATGCTTTTCAAGGCTTGGTTCATTATGCTGCTCTCCTGGAGGGCAGTGTGCTTTTGTGGAGGACAGTGTTTGCTTCCTCCTTCTATGATGCACCACACTTCTCATCTCTTGGCCACACTTCTTAAGCCACGTTTTTCTTCTTTTCTTCCTTTCTTCACCTACAAGAAACCAAAACAACCAATCAAAGTATCTCTAAACTCATAAGGTTTATAATTCATTAAAAATCAATTAGTTTTTGCTCAAACCTCATGATTTAGCATCAATTTAATGGTGGTTGTTTGATTTAAAGAAGTTATGCATTTTCATTCCAAATTACTTACTTAGGATGCAAGAAAGTGCATAAAGACTAGTAAAACAAGTGAAATTAGATTAAAAAAATGGGTATATGATGACTTGTCATCACAATACCAAACTTAAATATTGCTTGTCCCCAAGCAAGCATCAAAACTAAGAGAAAATGAAATGAACAAGAAGAGCAAACATATCCTTATTAGGCATATAGCAGAACTTGATTCATGGAGTTTTTATGCAGACAATGATAACTCAGTTATTGTTTGCTGTTACATAATATACACTTTTCCTCAAAGGCTCACTAAACTTACTGTTATAAGGTTTACTCTTTACTTGCTCCCTTGCTAACTTTTCTTTTCTCATTTTGCTTAACAAGCTTATTATTCTTTGATGGCTTGGTGTCAAATGCTGTAGTAGCCTTTGGCTTTATTTTTACTCAACATTTCTCCACCACAGACACATGGCTCACTATTTCCTCCTACGATCATTGATGCCCAGCATCTCTTTGGATAACTAAATGTTCTGTATCTAGGTTGCTCTTTATTGTGGACTTTCAATTGGCCATCCCAAATCAGTTGATCTAAGTGACTGGGTTTTAAAATACCCTTCAGAATTTACTTGTCCAAGCATATCCTAGTACAAGAACACCACAGGCATGTGTCCTAGGATCCAAGCTATTGGTGTCTAGCCTTTATTCTTTGTTTTTCTTGCCACATTGGCTTTTTCTTCTTCCTTTTCTTTCTGTTTTATTTTTGTTCTCAAGGGTTTTTTTCTTCACTGATAGGAACCTTTATAATAGTAAGCTAGCTCACACTTCAATAAAAATTATATCATGCAGCAATTATTTCATGAGTTATGCATTTAATCAAACACATACACCACCATTAACTTCCATTCTAACTTATGCAACATTGGATATTTACTTTCTAATTCAAATAATTCTCTTTTATTCAAGCATATGGGAAACAAAACAAAATTTAAGCTAAGTGATGAATGACAAGCATCATGCAGATCATTTCTCTAGCTACTTATTGAAGAAAAAAAATGCATAAAAATGGAGTAAAAGGAAATAAACAGTGGAGGCATATCATGTTTCAGACATGCATCTCCTTATTAGAAGTATGAAAGGACTTTGCCACCTTCTAATGATTGTGGCTGCTGCTTGATTCTCCCTTTTTCTTCTTTCTCTTCCCTAGCTTGGAATAGTCTCGGACTTCTTCACCAGGGCATCTTCTATCCCAGACAGAATCTAAGAGCCCTGAGAGCCCAACTTCTTCAAATCTGTTAAGTGTTACCTCCGTATAGTGATGAGACCTTGCTTGTTGCTTGGCTTCAAATTCAGGGCATTGCTCAAATGGTTTGATCTGTGGATTGAGTGTTGGCAAATTGTAGGTCAAGTACTCCAACCTTGCTTGTATGTTTTCATCACTATCCATTCTTTGCACATATCTAACTTCTCCCATGGTGTGATGAATATTCTTCCATTGATACAGGTTGTGACTATATTCCCCTGCTTTAGCTTGACTAAAGTACAGCTTATCATATGATTCTTTGAATTCTTTGTATTGCTCCCTTTGTTCTTCAAGAATCTTTGTGTGAAATTCTTGCTGTTGAGTTATCATTTGTTGTTGCCATCTCTCTTGCTTCTCCTCCATTTGACGCTGCCAAGCTTCTCGTTCCTCTTTATCCCTCAATTATTGCTCCCTGTGCTCTGGATGGGGCTCTAGATATTGCTCTTGGCGCCCTTGATTTTGCTCTTGTTGAGCTTGCATGAGTTGCTGAGATAGCTCTTCAATTGTTCTTTGTAGCTGGCTCATGTCTATGGCACCATGAACTTGCTCTTGTCCTTCCTCTCTTTGTGATCTCCTTTGTCTGGGAGCTACCACCCCCTCTTGATCATCTTCTTCATTCATTCCTTCCATGCTCCTCTTGGTGATTCCTTTCCCCTTTTTCACTTTTTCTGTGTCCTCATCTTCAAAGATCACTCCAACTTTTTTGCATAGCCTGAGGATGGTACTTGGATGTCCAAGACCACTTGATTTACTTGTGCTGTTAGCCATCTCTTGAATACTATCGGCTATAAGTTGTGCGAGGTTGATTTCACCTCCATGTAAGATGCAGTATGTCAAGAGTGCTCGTTTGATTGTGACCCAAGAGGCATTTCCAGTAGGAAGGATAGATCTCCTTACTATCTCATACCATCCCTTGGCCACAGGAGTAAGATTTATTCTCTTCAAGTGGCTTGGGATCCCTTTTGAATCTCTTTCCCAGTCTGTGTTTTCCATACATAACCCTTGCAAGATCTCATTAGGATTGTTTTCCATCTGCAATCTGGTCTCATAACTAGGCTCTACATAAGTTATGGTTCTCAACTTTAGGGCCCTAGTGATGGCTGCTGGACTGAAATTCACTTCAACTCCTCTGACATAACTTGTGTAGGGGGAACTATCTTTGTTCTCTTTTACAGCATTTGCATAGAATTCCCTGATCATGGCTGCACTAATGTCAACGAGAGGAGCACATAAAAGTTCCCACCTTCTTTCTTTAGTGATTTGCCTCATGATGGGGTATTCCCCTTCCTTCAACTCAAGGCTCTTCTCATAAATGACATTCTTTGTCTTCATGAACCTATGATATCTCCCTTCATGGAATTGGAATCTAAATTTTCTTGCATCATATGATGGAGGCTCGGTCACCATTGGTTCCTTTCCTGGCCTTCTTTTCGAACTTGAGGAGGCCATTAGATTTGAAATGAGAAGAAGGGAAAAGTGGAAGTAAGAGAAAAATGTGTTGTGTTTGGGATGATGCTCGGTTTTGTTGTGCAAGAGAAAGGAATTGTTGGCTTTAGTTTTGGGAGTAGAGGAGATTATGGTGTACAAGTGAAAGTATTTTGTATGAATATATAAGCCATTTAGTGCTAATGGCTATTTATAGGCAGGTTCTTCAAACTTTCTAACAAAACCATAATAAATGGGGGGGGGGGGGCTCATTGGTGATCATGAAGGGTTGACATTGAGTTGAACATATAGAGGGCTTATGGATTTGAACGGCTTGCATGCGTTGTTAAGGCTTGACGAGGATCCTCTTCTCATTGGTTGCATGTATTTAGATGTTTGATGGTGCATGCATGCAGATTCTGCTTCCCAAGGAGCACATTTCTCTAGCCACATGTGACCACTCCTCACTTAGCTTGTCCTAGCCGTGGCCCCTCCTTATATTTGTCTCAATCTCTTCCTCCTAAATAAACCAAAACAGCTAGCCTTAGAACATTAATATATACGTTGGCAAGTGATTTGCAATAAAGAAGAAAATTGTTTTTTTTTTGTTCCTTTTTCATAAATGATCAATTGTGTCCCTTAATTAGAAATGCTAAAGGTTGGTGAACACCAAACTTATCTCTTACTGAGGGGATGGCTTAGCAATGCAGACAATTCTTCACAATTGATATATATATTATATTTTTTTTTTTTACTTAGTGTTTGGTCATATGCTTCATCAAAAATGACTATGCATATGTTCTAAGAATAACCTCCCTTTTTTCTGAAAAACAAAAATTGGGTGTGCCTTAAGGCACACCAAACTTAGAAGTCTGACATATGCTCTAAAACAATGTATGCATTTATCAAGTATGAAAGTTCAAAATCATGCTCAGGTAATCATAGCTTATTGGATAAAAGAAAAGACAGAAATCTTAAATCATGGGTTGCCTCCCATGAAGCGCTCTTTTATTGTCACTAGCTTGACATTGAACTCCCTTTAGGGCGGTTGATGCTGGTGATGTCTCCACTTGTCCCCTCTCACTGTAAGCTTTCTCTGTGTGCCTTGATGCTCAATTTCAATGTGCTCAAGAGAGAGTACTTGGTTGACAGTGTAATGATCTTCTGTTCCCAGCTGTTGATATACTAGTTGCACCTTGTCACCTTTGGAAAATCCTTCAGTTGGGATTTTCTCATTCTTCCACCCTTTGTAAACCTTCTTCTTGTTCTTCATCTTTTTCTTTCTTGTTGATCTTTCTCCCTTGACAGTGACTTGAGTTGTGATACCTCCCTTTTTGTTTATCATCCCGGTTTCTTTTTGAATTCCTTTTCCTTCTTGCACCTGCTCATTTTTCTGTTCTACTGTATTGTTGGTTGCTTGCTTTGGAAGAGAGTCACTACTTGTCTTGCTTGTTCCTTCATTACTCTGTGATTCTGGAAATACTTTCAGGGTGATGCTTTCTTCATGCATCCTGAGGGTTAGCTCTCCCTGCTCTATATCTACAATGGCTTTAGCAGTGGCCAAAAATGGTCGACCAAGTATTATGGAGTCATTCTCATTCTCTACTGAATCTAGGATCACAAAGTCTGCAGGAAAGATGAACTTGTAATCTTAACTAAAAGTTTTTCAATCAACCCTTTAGGATATACCACTGATTGGTCCACCAATTCCAAGGACATCTATATTGGTTTCACCTATCCTATGCCAAGCTTTTTCACTAAAGAAGATGGAATTAGATTTATACTTGCTCCTAAGTCACACATCCCCTTGTTGATGAATAGACTTCCAATAGTGCAAGGTAGGAAGAAACCTCCAGGATCTTCAAGCTTGGGAGGGAGCCCTTTTTGATTAGTGCACTGATGACAAGTCATCATATACCCATTTTTCAAGCTAATTTCACTTGTTTTATTAGTCTTTATGCACTTTCTTGCATCCTAAGTAAGTGATTTGGAGTGAAAATGCATAACTTCTTTAAATCAAACAACCACCATGAAATTAATGTTAACTCATGAGGTTTAAGCTAATTTTAATTGAATTTTAATTGATTTATAAGCCTTGTGAATTTAGTGATACTTGGAGTGGTTGTTTTGGTTTATTGTAGGTGAAGAAAAGAATAAAAGAGAAAGCGTGGCCTAAGAAAGTGTGGCCAAAGGAGAAAAAGGCGTGGCTTATAATGGAGGAAGCAAGCATTGCCCTCCACAAGGGCACACTGCCCTCTAGGAGGGCAACATAAGGGAACAAAGCTTGAAAGGCAACTCTGCCCTGCCCACTACAAGGGCAGAGCACAAATCTGTGCCTTGGAATCAAGAAGAACAAAATGTTGCCCTGCCCTCCTCAAGGGCAGTATCGGGCCTTCATGGAAAATAAATCAAAGGAAAATGCCTACCAATGCTTGCCACAAGAGTTGAACACGGAACCATGAGGAAGCAAGGAATTAAGCCTCACTTTGGTACCAAGAAAGCCAAGGAAAATGGGTAGCGTGTGTAGCATCCAAGTTTCGAACACGAGGCTTCAAGGTGGAAACACTGCCCTGCCCTCCGCGAGGGTAGGGCAGCATTTTGTTGTGGCATGGCCAGCACACCAACCTGGCGCACCACAGCATCATCCGGCAGCACCAGCGGTGCACCACAGCATCATCCGGCAGCACCAGCAGCGCACCAAGGCACCAATCTGGCGCACCAAACTTTTCTGCCCTGCCCTCCGCGAGGGCAGGGCAGCATCCTGCACACCAAGACCGCACCACGCACGCACCACGCATCAGTTTTCTGTCCTGCCCTCCACAAGGGCAGGGCAGCCTCCTGGAAGCTATTGTTTTTGGGCCAAAAATTGAATTAAAAATCCAATTTAATTCATTTCTTCACCAAATCAAAAGCCCATCCAAATCCCAAGATCCAAGAATAGAAAGTGTATAAATAGGAGCTAGTTTGATGTAATTAGGACTTTTAACTTGACTTTTGAATTTTGCACTTTTTTTGGAGCTTTGAATTTTGCAACTTTTCTCTTGGTGACTTCACTGAGATTTCAGAGAATTGGGGAGGAGAATTGATCTCTCTTCTTCCTCGTTCTTGCTTGGGCACTTTTAATTTTCTTGTTTGAGTCTTGGGTGTTAAGAATTGAGGAAATTCTGTCTCAATCTCCACTCAAGAGCTCTTTAATTTCTCTTCTGCATAATTGAATTCATTTACATCCCCTTTACTGCTTCTTCTTCAATTTCTTGTCAATTGCTTTGAGAACTTGGATCTGGGAGGGCAATTGAGATATAGGCTTTGCTACCTAGTCTCTGAAGTCCTGAGATCCCAATTTCCTTTTGGTTCTTCTGTGAACCTTTGCTGCACTTAATTTCTTTACTGTTTGAGTTCTAATTGCTTCTAATTCATCTTCTACTTTATTAATTGTTGCAATCTACTTTCTCTTGCTGGAATTCTGAATTCCCAATCCTTAATTCCCCTTTTATATTCAAGCAATTTACATTTCTTGCACTTTAAGTTACTGCAATTTACATTTCTTGCACTTTAAGTTTCAGTCATTTACATTCTTGTTCTTTACAATTCAGCAAGTTTACTTTCCTGCTCTTTAATTTACTGCAATTTCCCCCTCTCCCTTTACATTCCAAGCAATTTAGCTTCTGTTAAATACAACCCACTCAACCAAAACTTGATTCGTTTGACTAAATCAACCACTAAACTAAAATTGCTCAATCCTTCAATCCCTGTGGGATCGACCTCACTCATGTGAGTTATTATTACTTGATGCGACCCTGTACACTTGCCGGTGAGTTTTGTGTTGGATCGTTTTCCACACATCAAGTTTTTGGCGCCGTTGCTGGGGATTGAAATAGATTGACAATGATTAAGTGAAATGGAGATCTAGATCAAGCACTTTTTCTTTTTTGTTGTTTTTAATTTTGGCTAACACACTAACTGTTTGAATTTTTGCTTAAACTAACTAAAACTTCATTCTAGCTACAGATTGAAGTTTCATTGGTTTTCTGGGTCTGTGTGTTTATTGTTGTGTGTTTGTATGTCAGGTACAGGAAGATCTTCCCCTATCCTCTCTGAAATTGACCAAAGAACTCTTTGAAGAATAAGAAGAGCTGAAAGGGGGAAGAACGTTATTGGAGAGGAAGAATCTGAGGAGGAATTCCAAGAAATGGAAGGAGATCCATCAAATCTCAATCAACCAGGAGGAGGGGCCAACAATAACCAACAACAAAGAAGAGTCCTGGCTTCATACACATTTGCAAATGCTAGACACTGTGGAAGTAGCATTCTTACTCCTAATGTCAATGCAAACAATTTTGAACTAAAGCCACAACTCATCACTTTGGTTCAAAACAACTGTTCTTTTGGAGGAGGACCATTGGAGGACCCAAATCAACACTTATCTACCTTCTTGAGGATTTGTGATACTGTGAAAACCAATGGTGTGCCTCCTGACAGTTACAAGTTGTTGCTCTTTCCATTTTCTCTCAGAGACAAAGCCACTCAATGGCTAGAGACCTTTCCAAAAGAGAGCATCAACACTTGGGATGACTTGGTGAGCAAGTTTCTTGCCAAATTCTATCCCCCTCAAAGGATCCTAAGATTGAAGACTGAGGTGCAGACATTCACTCAAATGGAGGCTAAAAATTTATATGAAGCATGGGAAAGATATAAGGCACTATTGAGGAAATGTCCACCAGAGATGTTCACTGAGTGGGACAAGTTGCAGAACTTCTATGAAGGACTCACTCTTAAGGCTCAAGAAGCACTTGATCATTCAGCTGGAGGCTCTTTATAACTCATGAAAACTACAGAGGAAGCTCAAAACCTCATTGACATGGTGGCTAACAACCAATATTTCTTTGCTCATCAAAGACAACGCCAACCATCACAAAGAAGAGGAGTAATGGAGTTGGAAGGAGTGGATTCAATTCTAGCTCTGAACAAGATAATGCAGCAGCAGATTCAACAACAGTTTGAGCAAATGGCCAAAAGAATTGATGGCCTGCAAGTAGCAGCAGTGAGTACCACAAGCCAACCATCAACCACATGGGTGCAAAGTGAAGAAACCCAAGAGGAGCAACAGCAAGAGCAAGTCTAATACATGCACAACCAAAATCCTGGAACAAATGAAGTCTATGGTGATACTTACAATCCATCTTGGAAGAACCATCCTAACCTCAGATGGGGAGACAACCACAATCAAAGCCAACAGCCATGGCAAAGGAACTCAACTCAAAACAATTGGAAAAACACAAACAATAACCAGCCAAACACTAACCAAAATACATACAGAAGACCACAAAACACTTATCCCAACTCTAACCATTATCCACCCAATAACCACCCAGCAAACCAAAACACTCATCATCATCCATCAACACCCCAAAACCAACCAACCTCACAAGATTCTCAGAGGATCACTAATCTAGAAATGCTCATGGAAAAGATGATGAAAAACCAAGAAATGACAACAAAGAACCAAGAAGCTTCCATGAAGAACCTGGAGAGGCAGATTGGGCAAATCTCCAAACAGATTTCTGTTGAAAAACCATCAAGCTCACTACCAAGTGACACCATTCCTAACCCAAAGGAAGAATGCAAGGTCGTGCAACTAAGAAGTGGAAAGATGTTAGTGGATGGTAACCAAGGAGCAACCAAGAATAATGACAATGAGCCAACAAAGAATGATGAAGCCATCAACAAGAACATGATAAGCAAGAATGTCCCAGAAAAACTCACAGAGGAAAATAACCAACCACAGAATCTGAAGAAGGGAAAGCAGATCATGGAGGAACCAATCCCAAGACAACTTCAAGGGGAGAAAAGCTTGACACCCCCAATACCTTATCCACAGAGATTCCACAAGGAGACAAAGGATCAACATTTCCATAAATTTCTTGAGACTTTCAAGAAACTGGAAATCAACATATCTTTAGCTGAGGCATTGGAGCAAATGCCTCTGTATGCCAAGTTTTTGAAGGAGCTCATCAATAAGAAAAGGAGTTGGAGTGAGAAGGAGACTGTAATGCTCAGTGAAGAATACAGTGCATTAATCAGAAAAGGACTTCCCCCCAAGCTTGAAGATCCTGGAGGTTTCTTCTTACCGTGCACTATTGGAAGCCTCTTCATCAACAAGGGGATGTGTGACTTAGGAGCAAGTATAAATCTAATCCCATCTTCTTTAGTGAAAAAGCTTGGCATAGGAGAGGTGAAACCAATACAGATGTCCTTGGAATTGGTAGACCAATCAGTGGTATATCCTAAAGGGTTGATTGAAAACCTTTTAGTTAAGGTTGACAAGTTCATCTTTCCAGCAGACTTTGTGATCCTAGAATCAGCAGAGAATGAGAATGATTCCATAATACTTGGTCGACCATTTTTGGCCACTGCTAGAGCCATTGTAGATATAGAGCAGGGAGAGCTAACCCTCAGGATGCATGAGGAGAGCATCACTTTGAAAGTCTTTCCAGAATCACAAAGTAATGAAGAAGCGAGCAAGACAAATAGTGACTTCCTTCCAAAGCAAGCAACCAACAAGGAAGTAGAACAGAAAAATAAGCAGGTACAAGAAAAAAAAGGAATTCAAAAAGAAGTTGGGATGATAAACGAGAAGGAAGATAGCACAACCCAAGTCACTGTCAAAGAAGAAAGATCAACAAGAAAGAAAAAGATGAAGAGCAAGAAGAAGGCTTACAAAGGGTGGAAGAATAAGAAAATCCCAACTGAAGGATTTTCTAAAGGTGATAAGGTGCAACTAGTGTATCAACAGCTGGGAACAGAAAATTATTACACTGTCAACTAAGTACTTTCTCTTGAGTACATTGAAATAGAGCATCCAGGCACACAGAGAAAGCTTACAGTGAGAGGTGACAAGTTGAGACATTACCAGCATCAACCACCCTAAAGGGAGTTCAATGTCAAGCTAGTGACAATAAAAGAGCGCTTCATGGGAGGCAACCCATGATTTAAGATTTATGTCTTTTCTTTAATCTAATAAGCTATGATTCCCTTGAGTATGATTTTGAACTTTCAAACTTGATAATTGCATACATTGTTTTAGAGCATAAGTCAGACTTTTAAGTTTGGTGTTCCTTAAGGCACACTCAACTTTTGCTTTTCAAAAAGAAAGGGGGCTATTCTGAAATGTCATCTTGATAAAGCATATGACCAAACACTAAGTTTGGTGTCTACATATGTAATATTGTTCTACAGATCAGTTTCCTATTCATGGAATCAAAACCATACAGAAAGGGATCATGCATCATAATTTTTTTTAAAATACATCAATTGTGAAGAATGGTCTGCATTGCTAAGCCATCCCCTCAATAAGAGATAAGTTTGGTGTTCACCAACTTTTAGCATCTTTAATTAAGGGACACAATTGATCACAAAAAAAAATTCAAATAATAATTAAACAAAACAGAACAATTCTCTTCTTTATTACAAGTCAATGGCTAACGTTTATATTAATGTTTAAGGCTAGCTGTTTTGGTTTATGTAGGAGAAAAAGATCTCGACAAAAACAAGGAGGGGCCACGGCTAGGACAAGCTAAGAGAGGAATGGTCACATGTGCCTAGGGAGATGTGCCCCTTGGGAAGCAAAATCTGCATGCATGCATCATTGAACACCGAAATACATGCAACCAATGAGGAGAGAATCCTTGTCAAAGCCTCAACAAGGCATGCAGACCGTTCAATCCATGAACCTTTGGTGTGATCAACTCAATCTCAACCCTTCATGAACACCAACGAGCTCCTTCCTCATTCATTGTGGTTTTGTTGGAAAGCTTGAAGAATCTGCCTATTAATAGCCGTAGCACTAAACGGTTTACACAATCATTCAAGCCACCTTCACATGAAAGCCATAACCCCCTCTACTCCCAAAACTAAAACGATTCCCTTATTTCACACAATAGAACCGAAACTCATCCTAAACACAACACATCTTTCTTCTATTCTCACTTTTCTCTCCATCCCACCTCAAACTTGATGGCCTCCTCAAGTTCAAAAAGAAGGCCGGGAAAAGAACCTATGGTAGCCGAACCTCCATCATATGATGCATCAGAATCAGTGGCAAACAATTAAGTTTGGTGTTCTCACATCTAAATAAAACCAAGAGCCACACTATGCAGACTAACCAAGTAATTAAGGGCTTGAGAAGCAAGCAACTTTGAGAATTATGCAGGACATGAGTCAACAATTGAAGATATTGTGCATCTTAACTCAAAGAAAACACAACAGAAGGAAGAATCAAAGGGCTGCAACTTCAAAGGTTGTATCTAAACTTAATCCTTGCTGCTGTGAAATGTTTTAAATCTGGAAACCATTGTATGCCTTGCTAAAGTGTTCATCTAGTTGCAAGAGAAATTGTTTGAATGCTAAATTTGCGTGTTGTTTGTTATCCATCACTTAGTTAAATTTTGTTTTGTTTCCCACATGCTTGAATAAAAGAGAATTGTTAGAATTGAAAAGTGAAATATCCAATGTTGCATAAGTAAGAATGGAAGTTAATGGTGGTATATGTGTTTGATTAAATGTATAACTCATGAAATAACTGCTGCATAATATCATTTTCATTAAAGTGTAAGTTAGCTTGCTGTTGTAAAGACTCTCATTAATAAAGAAAAAGCCCTTGGGAACAAAAATAGAAAGAAAAGGAAGAAGAAAAAGCCAAAGTGGCAAGAAAAACAAAGAATAAAGGTTGGACACCAATAGCTTGGACCCTAGGACATATGCCTGTGGTGTTCTTGTACTAAGATATGCTTGGATGAGTAAATTCTAAGGGGTATTTTAAAACCCGGTCACTTAGATCAACTGATTTGGGATGGTCATTTGAAAGTCCACAATAAAGAGCAACTTAGATACAGAACATTTAGTTATCCAAAGAGATGCTGGGCATCAATGATCCTAGGAAGAATTAGTGAGCAATGTGTCTGTGGTGGAAAGATGTTGAGTAAAAGAAAAAAAAATAAAGCCAAAGGCTACTACTGCAACCTCCAAAAGAATAATAAGCTTGTTAAGCATTATGAGAAAGAAAAGTTAGCAAGGGAGTAATTAAAAAGTAAGTCTTATAACAGCAAGTTTAGCAAGCCTTGAGGAAAGATGTATATTATGTAACAGCAACAATAATTGAGTTATCATTGTCTGCATAAAGATCCCATAAATCAAGTTCTGCTATATGCCTAATAAGGATATGTGTTCTTTTCTTAATTCATTTCAATTGCTCTTAATTTTGATGCTTGCTTGGGGACAAGCAAGATTTAAGTTTGGTGTTGTGATAACAAGTCATCATATACCCATTTTTCAAGCTAATTTCACTTGTTTTATTAGTCTTTATGCACTTTCTTGCATCCTAAGTAAGTGATTTGGAGTGAAAATGCATAACTTCTTTAAATCAAACAACCACCATGAAATTAATGTTAACTCATGAGGTTTAAGCTAATTTTAATTGAATTTTAATTGATTTATAAGCCTTGTGAATTTAGTGATACTTGGAGTGGTTGTTTTGGTTTATTGTAGGTGAAGAAAAGAATAAAAGAGAAAGCGTGGCCTAAGAAAGTGTGGCCAAAGGAGAAAAAGGCGTGGCTTATAATGGAGGAAGCAAGCATTGCCCTCCACAAGGGCACACTGCCCTCTAGGAGGGCAACATAAGGGAACAAAGCTTGAAAGGCAACTCTGCCCTGCCCACTACAAGGGCAGAGCACAAATCTGTGCCTTGGAATCAAGAAGAACAAAATGTTGCCCTGCCCTCCTCAAGGGCAGTATCGGGCCTTCATGGAAAATAAATCAAAGGAAAATGCCTACCAATGCTTGCCACAAGAGTTGAACACGGGACCATGAGGAAGCAAGGAATTAAGCCTCACTTTGGTACCAAGAAAGCCAAGGAAAATGGGTAGCGTGTGTAGCATCCAAGTTTCGAACACGGGGCTTCAAGGTGGAAACATTGCCTTGCCCTCCGCGAGGGCAGGGCAGCATTTTGTTGTGGCACGGCCAGCACACCAACCTGGCGCACCACAGCATCATCCGGCAGCACCAGCGGTGCACCACAGCATCATCCGGCAGCACCAGCAGCGCACCAAGGCACCAATCTGGCGCACCAAACTTTTCTGCCCTGCCCTCCGCAGGGCAGCATCCTGCGCACCAAGACCGCACCACGCACGCACCACGCATCTATTTTCTGTCCTGCCCTCCACAAGGGCAGGGCAGCCTCCTGGAAGCTATTGTTTTTGGGCCAAAAATTGAATTAAAAATCCAATTTAATTCATTTCTTCACCAAATCAAAAGCCCATCCAAATCCCAAGATCCAAGAATAGAAAGTGTATAAATAGGAGCTAGTTTGATGTAATTAGGACTTTTAACTTGACTTTTGAATTTTGCACTTTTTTTGGAGCTTTGAATTTTGCAACTTTTCTCTTGGTGACTTCACTGAGATTTCAGAGAATTGGGGAGGAGAATTGATCTCTCTTCTTCCTCGTTCTTGCTTGGGCACTTTTAATTTTCTTGTTTGAGTCTTGGGTGTTAAGAATTGAGGAAATTCTGTCTCAATCTCCACCAAGAGCTCTTTAATTTCTCTTCTGCATAATTGAATTCATTTACATCCCCTTTACTGCTTCTTCTTCAATTTCTTGTCAATTGCTTTGAGAACTTGGATCTGGGAGGGCAATTGAGATCTAGGCTTTGCTACCTAGTCTCTGAAGTCCTGAGATCCCAATTTCCTTTTGGTTCTTCTGTGAACCTTTGCTGCACTTAATTTCTTTACTGTTTGAGTTCTAATTGCTTCTAATTCATCTTCTACTTTATTAATTGTTGCAATCTACTTTCTCTTGCTGGAATTCTGAATTCCCAATCCTTAATTCCCCTTTTATATTCAAGCAATTTATATTTCTTGCACTTTAAGTTACTGCAATTTACATTTCTTGCACTTTAAGTTTCAGTCATTTACATTCTTGTTCTTTACAATTCAGCAAGTTTACTTTCCTGCTCTTTAATTTACTGCAATTTCCCCCTCTCCCTTTACATTCCAAGCAATTTAGCTTCTGTTAAATACAACCCACTCAACCAAAACTTGATTCGTTTGACTAAATCAACCACTAAACTAAAATTGCTCAATCCTTCAATCCCTGTGGGATCGACCTCACTCATGTGAGTTATTATTACTTGATGCGACCCGGTACACTTGCCGGTGAGTTTTGTGTTGGATCGTTTTCCACACATCATGCACTGCATTCTTCACTGAGCATTACAGTCTCCTTCTCATTCCAACTCCTTTTCTTATTGATGAGCTCCTTTAAGAACTTGGCATATAGAGGCATTTGCTCCAATGTCTCAGCCAAGGGTATGTTGATCTCTAGCTTTTTGAAAGTCTCAAGGAATTTGTGAAAATGTTGATCCTTTGCTTCTTTTTGGAATCTCTGTGGATAAGGTAGTGGAGGTGTAAGACTATTCTCCACTTGCTGCTATTTTGGATTTGGTTCTTCCATGATCTGCTTTCCCTTCTTTAAATTCTGTGGTTGGTTGTTCTCTTCTGTGAGCTTTTCTGGGACATTCTTGCTTGTTATGTCCTTGATGTTAGCTCCATCTTTCTCTGTTGGCTCTTTGTCACTCTCCGTAAGTTTCTTGGTTGCTCCTTGGTTGCCATCCACCAATGTCTTTCCACTCCTTAATTGCACAGCTTTGCATTCTTCTTTTGGATTAGGAATGGTATCACTTGGTAGTGAGCTTGAAGGTCTCTCAATAGAAATCTGCTTGGAGATTTGTCCAATCTGCCTTTCTAGGCTCTTCATGGAGGCTTCTTGGTTCTTTGTTGTCAATTCTTGGTTCTTCATCATCTTCTCCATGAGCATCTCCAGATTAGTAATCCTCTGAGAGTCTTGTGGGATTGGTTGGTTTTGGAGTATCGATGGATGATGGTAAGTGTTTTGGTTAGTTGGGTGGTTATTGGGTGGATAATGGTTAGAGTTGGGGTAATTATTTTGGGGTTTTCTGTAAATGTTTTGGTTAGTTGACTGCTGGTTGTGATTTTGGTTGTTTCTTGGAGTGTTTTGAGCTAAGTTTCTTTGCCATGGTTGTTGGTTTTGGTTGTGGTTGTCTCCCCACCTAAGGTTTGGATGGTTCTTCCAGGATGGATTGTAGGTGTCACCATACACTTCATTTGATCCAAAATTTTGGTTGTTCATATAGTGCACTTGCTCTTGTTGCTGTTCTTCTTGGTTCTCTTTATTCTGTCCCCAGGGAGTTGATGGTTGGCTTGTGGCACTCACTGATGCAACCTGAAGGCTATCAATTCTCTTGGCCATTTGCTCAAATTGTTGCTGAATATGCTGCTGCATCACTTTGTGTTGAGCCAAAATTGTATCCACTCCTTCCAATTCTAACACTCCCTTCCTCTGTGATGGTTGGCGTTGCCTTTGGTGAGCTGATGAGCGGATAATTTGTACGCTTTTTGGCATTGTTTTTAGTATGTTTTTAGTATGATCTAGTTAGTTTTTAGTATATTTTTATTAGTTTTTAGTTAAAATTCACTTTTCTGGACTTTACTATGAGTTTGTGTGTTTTTCTGTGATTTCAGGTATTTTCTGGCTGAAATTGAGGGACCTGAGCAAAAATCTGATTCAGAGACTAAAAAGGACTGCAGATGCTGTTGGATTCAGACCTCCCTGCACTCGAAGCCGATTTTCTGGAGCTACAGAAGCCCAATTGGCGCGCTCTCAACGGCGTTGAAAAGTAGACATCCTGGGCTTTCCAGCAATATATGATAGTTCATACTTTGCCCACGATTTGATGGCCCAAACCGGCGTTCAAAGTCACCCTCAGAATTCCCAGCGTTAAACGCCGGAACTGGCACAAGAATGGGAGTTAAACGCCCAAACTGGCATAAAAGCTGGCGTTTAACTCCAAGAAGAGTCTCTACACGAAAATGCTTCAATGCTCAGCCCAAGCACACACCAAGTGGGCCCGGA
Organism: Arachis hypogaea; assembly: GCF_003086295.3. Lineage (NCBI taxonomy): Eukaryota > Viridiplantae > Streptophyta > Magnoliopsida > Fabales > Fabaceae > Arachis > Arachis hypogaea. The sequence goes on from NC_092044.1 coordinate 37,604,575, forward strand.
AGTGGATTTTTATGTCATTTACTCATCTCTGTACACCCTAGGCTACTAGTTCTCTATATATAGGACCTTTTACTATTGTATTTAGAGCTTTTGATCATGTTTTTATGATTGAACCCTCTTTGGGAGGCTGGCCATTCGGCCATGCCTAGACCTTGTTCTTATGTATTTTCAACGGTGGAGTTTCTACACACCATAGATTAAGGTGTGGAGCTCTGCTGTACCTCGAGTATTAATGCAATTACTATTGTTCTTCTATTCAATTCCGCTTGTTCTTGTTCCAAGATATCACTTGTTCTTCAACTTGATGAATGTGATGATCCGTGACACTCATCATCATTCTCACCTATGAACGTGTGCCTGACAACCACCTCCGTTCTACCTTAGATTGGGTGAATATCTCTTGGATTCCTGATACACGATGCATGGTTGATCGCCTGACAACCGAGTGCTCGCCTGACAACCGAGCCAGCCATTCCGTGAGATCAGAGTCTTCGTGGTATAGGCTAGAACTGATGGCGGCATTCAAGAGAATCCGGAAGGTCTAACCTTGTCTGTGGTATTCTGAGTAGGATTCAATGATTGAATGACTGTGACGAGCTTCAAACTCCTGAAGGCGAGGCGTTAGTGACAGACGCAAAAGAATCACTGGATTCTATTCCGGCCTGATTGAGAACCGACAGATGGATAGCCGTGCCGTGATAGGGTGCGTTGAACATTTCCACTGAGAGGATGGGAGGTAGCCACTGACAACGGTGAAACCCTTGCATAAGCTTGCCATGGAAAGGAGTAAGAAGGATTGGATGAAGACAGTAGGAAAACAGAGAGACGGAAGGGACAAGCATCTTCATACGCTTATCTGAAATTCCTACCAATAAATTACATAAGTATCTCTATCTTTATCTTTATGTTTTATTCGTATATCATCATTCATATCCATTTGAGTCTGCCTGACTAAGATTTACAAGGTGACCATAGCTTGCTTCATACCAACAATCTCTGTGGGATCGACCCTTACTCGCGTAAGGTTTATTACTTGGACGACCCAGTACACTTGCTGGTTAGTTGTGCGAAGTTGTGTTTATGCCATGGTATTGAACACCAAGTTTTTGGATTCATCATCGGGGATTATTTGTGTTGTGAAAAGTATTGATCACAATTTCGCATACCAAGTTTTTGGCGCCGTTGCCGGGGATTGTTGAGTTTGGACAACTGACGGTTCATCTTGTTGCTTAGATTAGGTATTTTTTTCAGAGTTTTTAAGAATGAATTCTAGAGTTTCATGATGATCTGTTGAAATCTGGCTGGCTGTGAAGCCATGTCTAATTTCATTGGACCGAGGTTTCAACTTATCATCACAAGAGCTTGTTGATTTCTATCAATCTTGCTATTGGAGCAGTGATCTGCTAAGGCTTGGCTGGCCTTTGGCCATGTCTAGTGTTTTGGACCGAAGCTTTCTTTGAAAGCTTGGCTGGCTGTGAAGCCATGTCTAATTCCTGGACCGGAGTCTTAGACTAAACATTACATGATTCCTGGAATTCTCATTAAGAATTTTGATACCTTCATTTTCTTTTTCCACTTAATTTTCGAAAAAGCACAAAAAAATTTTAGAAAATCATAAAATCCAAAAAATTTCTTGTTTGAGTCTAGAGTCTCATTTTAAGTTTGGTGTCAATTGCATGTTTCTGTTTTTCTTGCATTCATTCATGTGTCTTAGTGATCTTCAAGATGTTCTTGATGATTTCATTACTCTGATCTTTAATTCCTCTTGACTTGAGTGTTTATGTGTCTCATATGCATTCTCATTAGTGTCAGTAGTATACAAATTGCTAAGTTTGGTGTCTTGCATGCATTATTATTTGATTTTAGTTGCATTCTGATTATTCCTCACTATTAAAAATCCAAAAATATTTTTAATTTGTGTCTTTTCAAGTCAATAATACAGAGAATTGAAGATTCAGAACATACAGCAGAGGAATTATACAGAAAAAGCTGGGCATTCAAAACGCCCAGTGAAGAAGGACAGACTGGCATTTAAACGCCAGCCAGGGTGCCTGGTTGGGCGTTTAACGCCCAAAATGGTAGAGTTTTGGGCGTTTAACGCCAGGATGGCACAAGAGGGAAGATTTTGTTTTCAATGCAAATTTTTTTTAAGTTTTCAAAATCTTTTCAAAATCAAATCTTTTTCAAATCATATCTTTTCAATCAAATCTTTTTCAAATTCAATTTCTTTCTATTTTCAAAGATACTTGCTATCAATTAATGATTTGATTCAACATTTCAAGTATATTGCCTTTTCTGTTGAGAAAGGTTTAATGTTTGAATCATATCTTTTCTTGATAGCCAAGTCATTAATTTTTAAAATCAAATATTTTTAAAATGTTTTTCAAATCATATCTTCTCAATCACATCTTTTTAAAACCAATCATATCTTCTTAACCACATCTTTTTCAAAATAACTTTCAATCAAATCTTTTTGATTTCTAATTTCAAATTCTTTTTCAAAAATCACTTGATTTCTTTCCTACTTTTATTTTCGAAAATCAATTAGTGTTTTTCAAAATGTTTTCAAAATCTTTTACTTGATTTTCGAAAATTACTTCCCCTCTTCTCACGTCCTTCTATTTATGGACTAACACTATTCCTTAACGAACAATTCGAACTCCATCTTTCTTGATAAGTTCGAATTTTCTACTTCTGCCTTCCATTTTTTCTTTTCCTCTGACACCTCAAGGAATCTCTATACTGTGACATAGAGGATTCCACATTTTCTTGTTCTCTTCTCTTTCATATGAGCAGGAGCAAAGACAAAAGCATTCTTGTTGAGGCTGACCCTGAACCTGAAAGGACCTTGAAGCGAAAGCTAAGAGAAGCTAAGGCACAATTCTCTGTAGAGGACCTAACAGAAATCTTCAAGGAAGAAGAACCTATGGCAGCCGAAAACAACAACAATGCCAATAATGCAAGGATGGTGCTGGGTGACTTTACTGCACCTACTCCCGACTTCTATGGGAGAAGCATCTCTATCCCTGCCATTGGAGCAAACAACTTTGAGCTTAAGCCTCAATTAGTTTCTCTAATGCAACAGAATTGCAAGTTCCATGGACTTCCATTGGAAGATCCTCATCAGTTCTTAGCTGAATTCTTGCAAATCTGTGACACTGTCAAGACTAATAGGGTTGACCCTGAGGTCTACAGACTTATGCTATTCCCTTTTGCTGTAAGAGACAGAGCTAGGACATGGTTGGATTCTCAACCTAAAGAAAGCCTGAACTCTTGGGAAAAGCTAGTCAATGCCTTCTTGGCAAAGTTCTTTCCACCTCAAAAATTGAGTAAGCTTAGAGTGGAAGTCCAAACCTTCAGACAGAAGGAAGGAGAATCCCTCTATGAAGCTTGGGAAAGATACAAACAATTAATCAGAAAGTGTCCCTCTGACATGCTTTCTGAATGGAGCATCATAGGTATTTTCTATGATGGTCTGTCTGAACTATCCAAGATGTCTTTGGATAGCTCTGCTGGAGGATCTCTTCATCTGAAGAAGATGCCTACAGAAGCTCAAGAACTAATTGAAATGGTTGCAAATAACCAATTTATGTACACTTCTGAAAGGAATCCTGTGAACAATGGGACTAGTCAGAAGAAAGGAGTTCTTGAGATTGACACTCTGAATGCCATACTGGCTCAGAACAAAATATTGACTCAACAAGTCAATGTGATTTCTCAAAGTCTGTCTGGAATGCAAAATGCACCAAGCAGTACTAAGGAAGCTTCATCTGAAGAAGAAGCTTATGATCCTGAGAACCCTTCAATAGAAGAGGTGAATTACATGGGAGAACCCTATGGAAACACCTATAATCCTTCATGGAGAAATCATCCAAATCTCTCATGGAAGGATCAACAGAAACCTCAACAAGGTTTCAACAACAATAATGGTGGAAGAAACAGGTTTAGCAATAGCAAGCCTTTTCCATCATCTTCTCAGCAACAGACAGAGAGTTCTAAGCAGAATACCTCTGACTTAGCAACCATGGTCTCTGATCTAATCAAAACCACTCAAAGTTTCATGATTGAAACAAGGTCCTCCATTAGAAATTTGGAGGGACAAGTGGGTCAGCTTAGCAAGAAAATTACTGAACTCCCTCCTAGTACTCTTCCAAGCAATACAGAAGAAAATCCAAAAGGAGAGTGCAAAGCCATCAACATGGCCGAATTTGGAGAGGAGGAAGAGGCAGTGAACGCCACTGAGGAAGACCTCAATGGACGTCCACTGGCCTCCAATGAGTTCCCCAATGAGGAACCATGGGAATCTGAGGCTCAAAATGAGACCATAGAGATTCCATTGAATTTACTTCTGCCATTCATGAGCTCTGATGAGTATTCTTCCTCTGAAGAGGATGAGTATGTCACTGAAGAGCAAGTTGCTAAATACCTTGGAGCAATCATGAAGCTAAATGACAAGTTATTTGGGAATGAGACTTGGGAAGATGAATCCCCTTTGCTCACCAAGGAACTGGATGACTTGTCTAGGCAGAAACTACCTCAAAAGAGACAGGATCCTGGGAAGTTTTCAATACCTTGTACCATAGGCACCATGACCTTCAAGAAGGCCTTGTGTGACTTAGGGTCAAGTGTAAACCTCATGCCTCTCTCTGTAATGGAGAAATTAGGGATCTTTGAGGTGCAAGCTGCAAAAATCTCACTAGAGATGGCAGACAACTCAAGAAAACAAGCTTATGGACTTGTAGAGGATGTTCTGGTAAAAGTTGAAGACCATTACATCCCTGCTGATTTCATAGTCCTAGAGACTGGGAAGTGCATGGATGAATCCATCATCCTTGGCAGACCCTTCCTAGCCACAGCAAAGGCTGTGATTGATGTTGATAGAGGAGAATTGATCATTCAAGTGAATGAATAATCCTTTGTGTTTAAGGCTCAAGGATATCCCTCTGTCACCATGGAGAGGAAGCATGAAGAGCTTCTCTCAAAACAGAGTCAAACAGAGCCTCCACTGTCAAACTCTAAGTTTGGTGTTGGGAGGCCACAACCAACTTCTAAGTTTGGTGTTGAACCCCCACATTCAAACTCTAAGTTTGGTGTTGGGAGGTTCCAAAATTGCTCTGATCATCTCTGAGGCTCCATGAGAGCCCTCTGTCAAGCTACTGACATTAAAGAAGCGCTTGTTGGGAGGCAACCCAATGTTATATTTTATCTATTTTCCTTTGTTATTTTATGTTCTTTTGTAGGTTGATGATCATGAGAAGTCACAAAATCAATTGAAAAAGCAAAAACAGAATGAAAAACAGAAAGAAAAACAGCACACCCCGGAGGAGAGCGTGCTGGCGTTTAAACGCCAGTAAGGCTAGCTGTTGGGCGTTTAACACCCAGTCTGGCACCATTCTGGGCGTTTAACGCCAGAAAGGGGCACCAGACTGGCGTTAAACGCCAGAAAAGGGCAAGCATTCGGCGTTAAACGCCAGAAATGGGCACCAGCCCGGCGTTTAACGCCAGAATTGGCTCAAAACGCATTTTTGCTTGCCACTTGGTGCAGGGATGACTTTTCCTTGACACCTCAGGATCTGTGGACCCCACAGGATCCCCACCTACCCCACCACTCTCTCTCTTCTTCACCCATTCACCAATCACCTCAACACCTCTTCCCCAAAAACCCTTCACCTATCAAATCCCATCTTTCTCTTCACCACTCACATCCATCCTTCATAAAACCCCACCTACCTCACCCTTCAAATTCAAACCACTTTCCCTCCCAAACCCACCCATACATGACCGAACCATGAGCCCCCCCACTCCTATATAAAGCCATCTTCACTCCTTCATTTTCACACAACCAAACCACCACTTCTCCCCCTTTTTGGCCGAACACAAAGCCATTCCCTTCTTCTTCATTTCTTCTTCTTCTCCTCTCTTCTTTCTTCTTTTGCTCGAGGACGAGCAAACCTTTTAAGTTTGGTGTGGTAAAAGCATTGCTTTTTGTTTTTTATAACCATTTATGGCATCCAAGGACGGAGAAACCTCTAGAAAGAGGAAAGGGAAGGCAAAAGCTTCCACCTCCGAGTCATAGGAGATGGAAAGATTCATCTCAAGGGTGCATCAAGACCACTTCTATGAAGTTGTGGCCTTGAAGAAGGTGATCCCCGAGGTCCCTTTTTCACTCAAAAAGAGTGAATATCCGGAGATCCGACATGAGATCCGAAGAAGAGGTTGGGAAGTTCTTACCAACCCCATTCAACAAGTCAGAATCTTAATGGTTCAAGAGTTCTATGCCAATGCATGGATCACCAAGAACCATGACCAAAGTGTGAACCCGGATCCAAAGAATTGGCTTACTATGGTTCGGGGGAAATACTTGGATTTTAGTCCGGAAAATGTAAGGGTGGCATTCAACTTGCCCATGATGCAAGGAGATGAACATCCTTACACTAGAAGGGTCAACTTTGATCAAAGGTTGGACCAAGTCCTCACAGTCATATGTGAAGAGGGCGCCCAATGGAAGAGAGATTCAAGAGGGAAGCCGGTTCAACTGAGAAGGCATGACCTCAAACCCGTGGCTAGAGGATGGTTGGAGTTTATCCAACGCTCAATCATTCCCACTAGCAACCGGTCTGAAGTTACTATAGACCAGGCTATCATGATTCATAGCATCATGATTGGAGAAGAAATAGAAGTTCATGAGGTTATAGCTCAAGAACTTTATAAGGTGGCGGACAAGTCCTCTACCTTGGCAAGGTTAGCCTTTCCTCATCTCATTTGTCACCTTTGTTATTCAGTTGGAGTTGACATAGAGGGAGACATCCCCATTGATGAGGACAAGCCCATCACTAAGAAGAGGATGGAGCAAACAAGAGACCCCTCTCATCATCAAATCCCTGAGATGCCTCAAGGGATGCACTTTCCTCCACAAAACTATTGGGAGCAACTAAACACCTCCCTAGGAGAATTAAGTTCCAACATGGGACAACTAAGGGTGGAGCACCAAGAACACTCTGTTCTCCTCCATGAAATTAGAGAAGATCAAAGAATCATAAGAGAGGAGCAACAAAGACAAGGAAGAGACATTGAGGAGCTCAAGCACTCCATAAGATCTTCAAGAGGAAGAACAAGCCGCCATCACTAAGGTGGACCCATTCTTTAATTTCCTTGTTCTTTATTTTCCTGTTTTTCGAATTTTAGTGCTTATGTTTGTCTATGTTTGTGTCTTGTGATCATTAGTGTCTTAGTGTCTATGCCTTAAAGTTATGAATGTCCTATGAATCCATCACCTCTCTTAAATAAAAAATGTTCTTAATTGAAAAAGAGAAGAATTGCATGAATTTTGAACTTTATAACAGTTTAATTATTTTGATGTGGTGGCAATACTTTTGTTTTCTGAATGCATGCTTAAACAGTGCATATGTCTTTTGAATTTGTGGTTCATGAATGTTGGCTCTTGAAAGAATAATGAAAAAGGAGACATGTTACTGAGGATCTGAAAAATCATAAAAATGATTCTTGAAGCAAGAAAAAAGCAGTGAATACAAAAAAAATTTTCGAAAAAGAAAAAGAAAGAGAAAAAGAAAGAAAAAGAAAGAAATAAAGTTGTGATCCAAGGCAAAAAGAGTGTGCTTAAGAACCCTGGACACCTCTAGTTGGGGACTCTAGCAAAGCTGAGTCACAATCTGAAAGGGTTCACCCAATTATGTGTCTATGGCATGTATGTATCCGGTGGTAATACTGGAAGACAGAGTGCTTTGGGCCACGGCCAAGACTCAATAAGTAGCTGTGTTCAAGAATCATCATACTTAACTAGGAGAATCAATGACACTATCTGGATTCTGAGTTCCTAAAGAAGCCAATCATTCTGAATTTCAAAGGATAGAGTGAGATGCCAAAACTGTTCAGAGGCAAAAAGCTAAAAGCCCCGCTCATCTAATTAATACTGATCTTCATAGGTGTTTTTGGAATTCATTGCATATTCTCTTCTTTTTATCTTGTTTGATTTTCAGTTGCTTGAGGACAAGCAACAATTTAAGTTTGGTGTTGTGATGAGCAGATAATTTGTACGCTTTTTGGCATTGTTTTTAGTATGTTTTTAGTATGATCTAGTTAGTTTTTAGTATATTTTTATTAGTTTTTAGTTAAAATTCACTTTTCTGGACTTTACTATGAGTTTGTGTGTTTTTCTGTAATTTCAGGTATTTTCTGGCTGAAATTGAGGGACCTGAGCAAAAATCTGATTCAGAGACTAAAAAGGACTGCAGATGCTGTTGGATTCTGACCTCCCTGCACTCGAAGCGGATTTTCTGGAGCTACAGAAGCCCAATTGGCACGCTCTCAACAGCGTTGGAAAGTAGCCTGGGCTTTCCAGCAATATATGATAGTCCATACTTTGCCCAAGATTTGATGGCCCAAATCGGCGTTCAAAGTCACCCTCAGAATTCCCAGCGTTAAACGCCGGAACTGGCACAAGAATGGGAGTTAAACGCCCAAACTGGCATAAAAGTTGGCGTTTAACTCCAAGAAGAGTCTCTACAAGAAAATGCTTCAATGCTCAGCCCAAGCACACACCAAGTGGGCCCGGAAGTGGATTTTTATGTCATTTACTCATCTCTGTACACCCTAGGCTACTAGTTCTCTATATATAGGACCTTTTACTATTGTATTTAGAGCTTTTGATCATGTTTTTATGATTGAACCCTCTTTGGGAGGCTTGCCATTCGGCCATGCCTAGACCTTGTTCTTATGTATTTTCAACGGTGGAGTTTCTACACACCATAGATTAAGGTGTGGAGCTCTGCTGTACCTCAAGTATTAATGCAATGACTATTGTTCTTCTATTCAATTCCGCTTGTTCTTGTTCCAAGATATCACTTGTTCTTCAACTTGATGAATGTGATGATCCGTGACACTCATCATCATTCTTACCTATGAACGCGTGCCTGACAACCACCTCCGTTCTACCTTAGATTGGGTGAATATCTCTTGAATTCCTGATACACAATGCATGGTTGATCGCCTGACAACCGAGTGCTCGCCTGACAACTGAGCCAGCCATTCCGTGAGATCAGAGTCTTCGTGGTATAGGCTAGAACTGATGGCGGCATTCAAGAGAATCCGGAAGGTCTAACCTTGTCTGTGGTATTCTGAGTAGGATTCAATGATTGAATGACTGTGACGAGCTTCAAACTCCTGAAGGCGGGGCGTTAGTGACAGACGCAAAAGAATCACTGGATTCTATTCCGGCCTGATTGAGAACCGACAGATGGATAGCCGTGCCGTGACAGGGTGCGTTGAACATTTCCACTGAGAGGATGGGAGGTAGCCACTGACAACGGTGAAACCCTTGCATAAGCTTGCCATGGAAAGGAGTAAGAAGGATTGGATGAAGACAGTAGGAAAGCAGAGAGACGGAAGGGACAAGCATCTTCATACGCTTATCTGAAATTCCTACCAATGAATTACATAAGTATCTCTATCTTTATCTTTATGTTTTATTCGTATATCATCATTCATATCCATTTGAGTCTGCCTGACTAAGATTTACAAGGTGACCATAGCTTGCTTCATACCAACAATCTCTGTGGGATCGACCCTTACTCGCGTAAGGTTTATTACTTGGACGACCCAGTACACTTGCTGGTTAGTTGTGCGAAGTTGTGTTTATGCCATGGTATTGAACACCAAGTTCTTGGATTCATCACCGGGGATTATTTGTATTGTGAAAAGTATTGATCACAATTTCGCATACCATGAGCAAAGAAGTATTGGTTGTTGGCCACCATATCAATGAGGTTTTGAGCTTCCTCTGCAGTTTTCATCAATTGCAATGATCCTCCAGCTGAGTGATCAAGTGCCTCTTGAGCCTTCAGAGTAAGTCCTTCATAGAAGTTCTGCAGCTTATCCCACTCAGTGAACATCTCTGGTGGACATTTCCTCAGCAGCACCTTATATCTTTCCCATGCTTCATATAAATTTTCAGCCTCCATTTGGGTGAATGTCTACACCTCAGTCTTCAATCTTATGATCCTTTGAGGGGGATAAAATTTGGCAAGAAACTTGCTCACCAAATCATCCCAAGTCTTGATGCTCTCTTTTGAAAATGTTTCTAGCCATTGAGTGGCTTTGTCCCTAAGAGAGAATGGGAACAACAGCAGCTTGTATATGTCAGGGTGCACTCCATTGCTCTTAACTGTGTCACAGATCCTCAAGAAAGTGGATAGATGTTGGTTGGGGTCTTCCAATGGTCCTCCTCCAAAAGAGCAGTTGTTTTGGACCAATGTGATGAGTTGTGGCTTTAGTTCAAAGTTGTTTGCAATTACATTAGGGGTAAGAATGCTACTCCCACAGTGTCTAGCATTTGCAAATGTGTAGGAGGCCAAAACTCTCCTCTGTGGTGGATTGTTGTTGTTGTTAGCTGCTCCTCCTGGTGGATTGGTTGAATGTTCCTCCATGTCTTGAAATTCTTCTTCTGACTCCTCCTCTCCAACAATGTTTTTCCCTCTTTCAGCTCTTCTTAATCTCCTGAGGGTTCGTTCGTCTTGTTCATGAAATGTGGGTGTAGCTCTTCTTGTATCTGTCATATAAACAAAACATAAGAAACACACAAAACCAGTGACACTTCAATCTATTGCTAAAGTGAAGTTTTAGTGTGCTTAAGCAAAAATTCAAACAGTTAGTGGGTCAATCAAAAATTAAAGAAACAGAAAAGAAAAAATGCTTGATCTAGATCTCCACTTCACTTAATCATTGTCAATCTATTTCAATCCCCGGCAACGGCGCCAAAAACTTGATGAGTGGAAAACGATCCAACACAAAACTCACCGGCAAGTGTACCGGGTCGCATCAAGTAATAAAACTAACGGGAGTGAGGTCGATCCCACAGGGATTGAAGGATTGAGCAATTTTAGTTCAGTGGTTAATTTAGTCAAGCGAATCAAGTATTGGTTGAGTGATTTTGTATCCAACAGTAAGTAAATAGCAGAAAATGTAAAGGGAGAGGGGTGAATTGCAGAAATTAAAGAGAACTGAAAGTAAAAGAGCTGAATCTTAAAGAACAAGAAATTAAATGACTGAAACTTAAAGTGCAAGAAATATAAATTGCAGTAACTTAAAGTGCAAGAAGTATAAATTGCTTGAATGGAAAAGGGATTTGAGGACTGGGATTTCAGAATTCAAGCAAGGGAAATTAAATTGCAACAATTATCAAAGCAAGAGGTGATTTGAATTCTGTTAGATCTCAAACAGAAAGGGAAATTAAATTGCAGCAGGGGTTCACAGAAGAACCAAAAGAAAAATGGGATCTCAGGACTCTAGAGACTAGATAGCAAAGTCTAGATCTCAATTGCCTTCCCAGATCCAAATTCACAAAGCAATTAACGAGAAATTAAAGAGGAAGCAGTAAAGGAAATGTAATTGAACTCAATTATGCAGAAGGGAAATTAAAGAGATCTTGAATGGAGATTGAGACAGAAATTCCTCAATTCTTCACACCCAAGACTCAAACAAGAGAAGTAAAAATGCTCAAGCAAGAACAAGAAAGAAGAGAGATCAATTCTCCTTCCTAATTCTCTCAAATCTCAATTCAAAGCTCTCAGAGAAGATGAAGTTTCAAAATGTCAAAATTCAAAAATCAAAAGAAGGGTCCTAATTACATCAAACTATCTCCTATTTATACACTCTCTATTCTTGGATTTTGGAATTTGGATGGGCTTTTGATTTGGTGAAGAAATGAATTAACTTGGATTTTTAATCCAATTTTCAGCCCATGAGAAAGTAGCTTCCAAGAGGCTGCCCTGCCCTTGTGGAGGGCAGAGCAGGAAATGGTGCATGCGGCCTCATTGCGTGCGCTTAGTGCGTGTGATGCATCAGAATGCTGCCCTGCCCTTGTGGAGGGAGGGCAGGGCAGAGTTGCCATGGTGCGCCAAGTGCTGCCCGTGCGTGCGTGCTGCTGGCCGAGTGCTCAAGTCCTGGCCATGCCAAAATGCTGCGCCATGCACCAAAAAATGCTGCCCTGCCCTTGCGGATGGCAGGACAATGTTGCCAAAAGGTGAGGTTCCAAGTTCGAAACTTGGTGGAGGCACATGCTGCTCCTTTTTCCTTGGTTTTCTTGGCACCAAAGTAATGCCTAGTTCCTTGCTTCCTCATGGTGCCATGTTCGATTCTGGGAGATTGAAAGTAAGCCAATTTTTGCTTGTTTTCCTTGTGCTTGAGCGCTATTCCTTTCCTCTTTGTTCTTGGGTTCGAAACCCATAGGGAACACTAGGAAGCAATTTCCTTTGAATTATTCTTGGATGAAGCCCGATATTGCTCTTGAGGAGGGCATGGCAGAGTTTTTGCTTCCTTTGGATCTTGGTATCAAATTGTGCTCCGCCCTTATTGTGGGCAGGGCAGTGTGCTCTTGTGGAGGGCAGTGTTTGCTTCCTCCTTCTATGTTGCACCACACTTCTCATCTCTTGGCCACACTTCTTAAGCCACGTTTTTCTTCTTTTCTTCCCTTCTTCACCTACAAGAAACCAAAACAACCAATCAAAGTATCTCTAAACTCATAAGGTTTATAATTCATTAAAAATCAATTAATTTTTGCTCAAACCTCATGATTTAGCATCAATTTAATGGTGGTTGTTTGATTTAAAGAAATTATGTATTTTCATTCCAAATTACTTACTTAGGATGCAAGAAAGTGCATAAAGACTAGTAAAACAAGTGAAATTAGCTTAAAAAAATGGGTATATGATGACTTGTCATCAGAGCGTGCCACTTCATATCAAAGGCGTGGCACGCCATTCACCATTCTTGTCCTACGTGTGCCACTTGAGCTACCAGGCGTGGAACGCCAGCGTCATTCAGAGGGCTAAGAAGCATTAGGGCGTGCCACTTGAGTTCGTGGCGTGGCACGCCAAACAGAGGAACCACTTACTCACAAAGGGGCGTGGCACGCCAGACCCTGGGCGTGCGACGCTAGTGCAACTTTCCATAGGAGCTTAGCCAAGCACACAGGAAGGGCGTGGCACGCCAGACCCTGGGCGTGCCACGCTAGTGCAAGTTTCCAGAGGCAAAGAAAAGTGGAAAAAGGCAAAGGGCGTGCCACTTGAGTTCGAAGGCGTGGCACACCAACATAAGAATTCCATTATGGCGTGCCACTTTAGTTTGAAGGCATGACACGCCAAGGTTGACAAAGGGACGAGCGTGCCACTTGAAGGATTAGGCGTGGCACGCCAAGCTAGAAATGAAGGGCACGTGACACACCAACTGAGAAGTCACGCTTATTGAGTGTTTTCTTTTCCCTCCAAAATGTAATTTTCCCTTTTCAGTTTTGTAATTCTTTTATGTTACTAGGAGTAGTATAAATACCCCCCAAGGAGTACTGAAGAAGGGGTTAAGCAGTTAGTTTTAGATCGACTTTTACACTTCACTTTTGAGTACTTTTTGAGCTATGAGTAGCTAACTTCCCTCTCATTGAGAGAGGGAGCTCTGTTGTACTTGATGGATTGATAATAGTGAAATTCTTCTTCTTTTCATCTTCTCTTTGATTTTCTAGAAGGAATTTCGTTCTTAATGCTTAGTGTTCAATTATCTTGGGAAAGAGATTGAATGCAATTGGGTTTCATGGGAACCTTGGGAAAGGAAACATGAAACCATGCTTGAAATCCCTTCTCACACTTGAGTAAAATTTGGGTTTTGGTGTTTGGATACGTGACATATAATCCTCCCTCTACCTGGACCTATAAGGGTGTGTGGTATAATCAGGGACCAAGCATATCTCTCTTCATGAGCAATTAGACCAAGAAATTGGCTATTGATCAAGATCTGAGAGATTGAGTCACCAATGGAATGGGGCTCAATCAATCATGATTGCCAAGAGGTCAATGAGTTGCATGATTGAAGAGGATATAAGCTAGATTTGATCCAAAGAGATAACATCTCCCAATCTCAATGAATTTCCCCATTCTTATCTATTTATTTCTTTACAGCTTAATTTTTACATTCAGCAATTCCCCACTCCCATTTACATTCAAGTCATTTATGATTCAGCACTTTACATTCTGCAATTTCTGTTTCTGCACTTTATTGCTTTTCTTTATATTTTAGTTATTTACATTTATGTAATTTACAATTCTGCACTTCACAATCTTATTGATCCGCTTGACTAATTCATTAACCAATTAAAACTGCTTGAATTTGCCAATCTCTGTGGATACGATCCCACTCCACTGTGGGTTATTACTTGGTGATAATTTTGGTGCGCTTGCCAAAAGAACTAATTCACTAATTTTTGAATGGGGTGTGAATTAGAGATCATCAAGTTTTATGGCGTCGTTGCCGGGGATTGGCTTAAATTTGACAGTGATTAAATTAATTGGAGAGCTAGATTAAGCAATTTAAATTCCTTGTTATATTAATTTCTTTTATTTTGCATTTTTTTTATTTTGAGCTCTATTTCCTTCTTCTTTGATTATTTTATTTAGTGACCATATTTCCACTCTTCTAATTGTTCGATTAATTGCACCACTCGCACTAACAACTACTCTAACAAAGGTAATTTCTTCATCCATTTTCTTTCTTGCTTTTTACCTTGATTGGTTGTATGACAGGTAGGAGAAGCGGTGCCTCAACTTCCATTGATTCTGAACCTGAGAGGACCTTCCTTAGATTAAGGAGGGAAGCAAGAGGGAAGAGAGTCGTTGGTGCTGAGGAAGAGGAAGAGTATTTCAAAATGATCATAGAGGAGAATATGGAGAATCACCATGAGGAGGAAGTTCATAACCATGCCAAAGGTGGCCCAGTCAATCATGATGGGCAAGAAAGGAGAGTCTTAGGCTCCTACATCAACCCAAACCCAGGGAATTGTGGCAGCAGCATCCTAAAGCCAACAATTCATGCCAATAATTTTGAGCTGAAGCCTTATCTCATCATACTTGTTCAGAATAATTGTTCATATGGAAGAAGTGCCCAAGAAGACCCTAATTAACATCTCAGCACATTCTTGAGGATATGTGATACTGTAAAGTCCAACGGGGTACACCTTGACATCTACAAACTATTCTTGTTCCCTTTCTCACTTAGAGATAAGACAGCAAAGTGGTTGGAATTATTCCCCAAGGATAGCCTAACTACATGGGAGGAGGTCGTGAACAGATTCCTTGCAAGATTTTACCCTTCACAAAGAATCAACATGCTAAGAGCTGAGGTGCAAACTTTCAGACAACAAGATGGAGAAACACTCTATGAGGCCTGGGAGAGATTCAAAGATCTGACAAGAAGATGCCAACCGGAAATGTTCATTGAGTGGATACAACTACATATCTTTATGAGGGACTATCCTATGAAGCAAAGAAGGCAGTGGATTATTCTTCAGGAGGTTCACTCAACAAAAAGAAAACCATTGAAGAGGCCATAGATGTCATTGAAACTGTAGCTGAAAATGAGTATTTCTATGCTTCAGAAAGGACTCAAAAGAAGAGAGTGCTAGAACTCAACTCTGTAGATGCTTTGTTAGCTCAGAATAAGGGAATTACAGCACAAATAGCAGCCTTAACCAAGAGGATGGAGGCCAACCAAGCCTCAATCATTCAAGACCAAACTCCTCAACAAGAAGGGAATGCACCAGAATCTGAAGGTGACTGGGAACAAGCTAATTATGTGAACAATTCATCTAGAACACCTTATGACCTACACTCTAAGACATACAAATCAGGTTGGTGGAACCTCCCAAACTTTGGGTGGGGAAATCAACAAAACCACAACCAGGACTACAACAAGCCTTATTCATCAAATCAGCATCCCAACCACAACCCCAACCATCAAATAGGGAACCATAGACCCTACCATAACTCACAAAACACATCATACTATAACAACCAACCCATACACAACAACCTCAATCAAGATGCACCATCTTCAACTATGCAACCAGGCGAAATCAAGAGCAACTTTGAGAGGATTAAAGCTGTAATAGCACAACTGTCATCCTAGATTTCAGGAGCAGTCTCCACCCTCATGGATAGACAAGCACAAACTGATAGAAGGATAGATGCTAATCAAGAGGAATATAGGTCAAATCTGAAAAATCAAGGCGCAGCAATCTCAAAGTTGGAAGCACAAGTGGGGATTTTGTCCGAGCAAATCCCACTTCCCACACATACTTTTCCCAGCGATACCATGGCTAACCCAAGAGGGGAATGCAAAGCCATAACTCTAAGAAGTGGGAAGGTTGTAGAGGAAGGAACCCCAAGCAAAGATAATCATGAAGAGGTTGCATCAAAGCATGGGAACGAGGATGAAGGGGGAGATCGCAGCTTCACCTCCACCAAAACCAGTCTTGAAGCCCTATGTGCCAAAGGCACCATACCCACAAAGACTGAGAAAAGATGGGAAGGATGGCCAGTTCTCTAAGTTCCTAGAGATATTCAAGAGGCTCCAAATCAACATACCATTTATTGAGGCATTAGAACAAATGCCACTCTATGCCAAGTTCTTAAAGGAGCTTATAACCAGAAAAAGGAACGGGGAGGCAAAAGAAACCATAGTATTGACTGAGGAATGCAGTGTCATCGTACAGAAGAAGCTGCCTCAAAAGCTGAAAGACCCAGGGAGTTTTCAAATCCCCTGCATCATAGGGGACATCATTATTGAGAAAGCTTTGTGTGATTTGAGAGCTAGCATAAATCTTATGTCCCTAACCATGATGAGAAGGATGACAATTGAGGAAGCCAAGCCAATAAGAATGGCACTCCAATTGGCTAACAGAACATTTAAGTTTCCACATGGGGTGCTGGAAGACTTGCTAGTGAAAGTAGGAGAATTCATTTTTCCTGCTGAATTTGTTATGCTGGACATAGAAGAAGAGGCCAACACGTCAATTATCCTAGGATGACCATTTCTAGCTACTGCTGGAGCCATCATTGATGTGCAGAAAGGGGAACTAGTTTTGAGATTGCATGAAGAGAAAATGGTCTTCAACGTCTTTAAAGCAATGAGTTACCCCAAGAAATCCATAGGAGAATGCATGCTGGTAGACACCATGGAACAGATAGTTCAAGAAGTCATGGGAGAAGAACAATGTGGAGAAAATATTGAGCTGGAACAAGCATTAGATGGAGAACTACCACAAGTAACCCTGAGGAACTCAATCATGCCAACTACCACAGACAACAAAGATGCAGAGTCACCAAAACTAGAGCTGAAAGCCTTACCACCCAGCTTGAAATATGCATATCTGGGTGCTAACAACACTCACCCAGTAATCATAAATTCAAGTCGGAGTAAGGAACAAGAAGAGGAACTTATTCAAGTACTGAGACAACACAAGGATGCCATAGGCTGGACACTTGCAGATTTAAAGGGGATCAGTCCTTCAATGTGTATGCATAAAATCTTACTTGAAGAGGATGCCAAACCCTCAAGACAACAACAAAGGAGGCTGACCCCAAATATGAATGAAGTGGTTCAGAAAGAAGTGTTGAAATTGTGGCAAGCAGGAGGGATCTATGTTATCTCAGATAGCCCTTGGGTAAGCCCGGTGCAAGTAGTCCCTAAGAAGGGAAGGATCACTGTTGTGGCAAATGAGAAGAATGAATTGATACCCACAAGGACAGTGACTTGATGGCGTATGTGCATTGACTACTGGAAACTTAATGAAGCCACCCGGAAGAATCACTTTCCCCTACCCTTCATGGACCAGATGCTTGAAAGATTGGCAGGACATGAGTATTATTGCATCCTGGATGAATATTCGGGCTACAATCAAATTGTTGTAGACCCCAAGGATCTGGAAAAAACTTCATTTACTTGTCCATATGGTGTCTTTGCTTATAGGAGAATGCCCTTTGGATTGTGCAATGCACCTGCAACATTCCAAAAGTGCATGCTCTCCATTTTTTCAGATATGATTGAGAAGTTCATAGAAGTATTTATGGACGACTTCTCTGTGTTTGGGAACTCATATTCTGATTGCCTATACCATCTTACTCTTGTGCTAAAAAGGTGTCAAGAAACCAACCTGGTTTTAAACTGGGAGAAGTGCCATTTTATGGTGACTGAAGGGGTGGTTCTTGGTCACAAGATTTCAAAATATGGCATAGAAGTAGACAAGGTAAAAGTGAAAGTAATTGAAAAATTACCTCCACCTTGCAATGTCAAAGCAATCAGAAGCTTTTTGGGACACGCTGGGTTCTATAGGAGGTTTATCAAAGAGTTTTCAAAGATTGCAAAACCCCTTAGCAACCTACTTGTCTCAAATACTCCTTTTGTTTTGGATAGAGAGTGCATGGTAGCCTTTGATGAACTCAAAAAGAAACTCTCCTCTGTACCTATTATAGCACCACCAAGCTGGGATCGTCCCTTTGAACTAATGTGTGATGCATCTGATTTTGCTGTTGATGCTATTCTAGGACAGAGGAAAGACAAGCTAGTACATGTTATTTACTATGCTAGCAAGGTCCTTAATGAGAATCAAACGAACTATACCACCACAAAGAAAGAACTTTTAGCCATAGTTTTTGCTTTTGATAAGTTTAGATCAAATTTCATTGGCTTAAAAGTAATTGTGTTCACTGATCATGCAGCACTCAAATACTTGCTTACCAAACAAGAATCTAAGTCCAGACTAATAAGGTGGATCCTGTTGCTCCAAGAATTTGATATTGAGGTTAAAGATAGGAGCGAAGCAGAGAACAAGGTAGCTGACCACCTCTCAAGGATCCCACATGAAGAAGAAATGTAGCAAGTAGTAGTAAATGAAAACTTTCCTGATGAACAATTGATAATGATTCGAGTAGCCCCTTGGTTTGCAGAGATAGCTAACTTCAAAGCTATTGGGGAACTACCAACTAACATCGATAAGCACATAAGGAGGAAGCTAATCAAGGATGCCAAACACTACATATGGGATGACCCCTATTTGTTCAAAAAGTGTGCTGATGGAGTCCTAAGAAGGTGTATATCCCACGAAGAAGGGCAGGAAGTGTTATAGCAGTGCCATAGGTCAGCATATGGAGGTCACTTCAGTGGAGAAAGGACAGCAGCAAAAGTGCTTCAATCCGGATTTTACTGGCCAACAATGTTTAAGGATGCCAAGGAAATGGTGTCAAGGTGTGATGAATGTCAAAGAGCTGGTAATCTAACCAAGAGGAATGAGTTGCCACAGCAATACATACTAGAGCTGGAGCTATTTAATGTATGGGGAATTAATTTCATGGGACCCTTCCCAACCTCCTACTCAAATAGCTACATATTAGTGGCTGTTGTTTATGTCTCAAGGTGGGTAGAGGCCATAGCCACTGCAACAAATGACAACAAAGTTATTATAAGCTTCTTGAGAAGGAATATCTTCAGCAGATTTGGAGTTCCCAGAGCACTCATTAGTGATGGAGGGACACATTTCTGCAATAAACAATTGGAAGTACTTCTTCTCAGATATGGAGTCAAACACAAGGTGGCAACCCCTTATCATCCGCAGACCAATGGGCAGGCAGAGATTTCTAACAGGGAGCTAAAAAGGATTCTCGAAAAAGCTGTTGGAAGCTCAAGGAAAGACTGGTCTAAGAAGCTAGACGATGCTCTATAGGCCTACAGGACAGCCTTCAAGACCCCCATTGGAATGTCACCATACCAACTAGTATTTGGCAAGGCTTGCCACTTGCTAGTTGAACTGGAGCATAGAGCCTTCTGGGCTCTAAAACTACTGAATTTTGATGAGCAAGCTGCTGGAGAAAAGAGATTAATGCAATTCAATGAGCTGGAAGAGTTTAGAAATCAAGCATATGAGAATGCAAAAATCTACAAAGAGAACATAAAAAGGTGGCATGACCAAAAGATAGCAAGAAGGGAGTTCACTGAAGGACAGAAAGTATTACTCTACAGCTCAAGACTCATGTTCTTCCCTGGAAAACTTAAGTCTTGATGGTCTGGACCTTTCACCATACTCAATGTGTTTCCCTATGGTCATGTGGAGCTCATGGAGGACAAGACTCAGAGAACTTTTTCTGTCAATGGCCATAGACTCAAACACTACTTGGGAGGCTCCTTAGAGGAGCAGAGAGTGAGCTACAAGCTCAGCTAAAGATGAAGGAATGTCAAGCTAATGACAATAAAGAAGCGCTAGTTGGGAGGCACCCCAACACTTTATCCTTTTTAATCTAATTGCTTTTCTTAGAAGTAGTTTAAATTCTGTTGCTTTAGATAGTTTAACTTTCAGTAATTAGGATTAGTTTATAATTGTAGATTAGAAAGTTTGATATTAGCTTTGGTAGCTAGATTTTCTTTACACTCTCTTATTTCTTTCTATTTGGGAGTTGCAACTTGATGAATGCATAACTAATGATGAGTGAATGGGCTGAGAACTAGCTAAATTGCTAAGTTTGGTGTGGCCTCTCACCCACTTAATCTAGGCTTATAGACAATTAACAGTTTGATTTTGAAGAGTAAGCCCAAAGATTAAGTTTGGTGTGGCCACCACCAAGGATCACATAGCAGCCCGAGTCACCCAATTTGAAAACACTTAATGCTTTGGGTAAGAACATGAACGTGGTTTAATGAGTGTAGAGGAATTGGAATCAAAAGAAAATGAAAAGATTGATGTTATTCCACTCTTATAAACACATTAAATACACAATGATAACACCAATTTATTAAGATGCCAAAGAATTAAGTTTGGTGTCCCAAGGGACACCCATCAGTTGCAATCCAATTCATTCTTGATGAGAAGGAATGTGAAGGGGTCCTTTTGTCATTACTAATGGGTTCAGTTTCAATTTCAGGAGAGAAGATGAGGCCCACATGGTAAAGAACTCACAAAGCAAGGAAGTCAAAGTGTACTTGCACTTTGGAACTCGACACACGCAGAAGACACCGTGAGAAAAGAGTTGGCGCCTCTTCCCACGCTAGGCGTCACTTCCCAAAGTGGGAAAACATTTAACTCTTTTTTATTTCCCACCCTTCGAACCACACCATTCACCCATTATAAAAGCTTCACCCCGCATCTCCTCTCCCACTTCAATAACCCCTACACCCCTCACCTTCGCTTCTCTTTTCATCTTCTACTATCTCTCATTCCCTACTTTCTTCTTTTTTTTTCCTGATTGGGACAATCAAGTCCTAAGTTTGGTGTTGGAGCAAAACCTTGTTTTGCCTTCTTTTTTTTAAACCCCATTTTTTTACAACCTCAAGCACACTCTCCCAACCTAATGGCACCACTAAAAAGCTCAGCCTCAAAGAAAAGAAAAACCAAGGAACCAACCTCTGGATCCTCAAGCTCTTTTAATGAGTACAAGTTCCTCTCCACATTCAACCAAAATCAATTCTATGGTTGGGTGAGTGAGAGGGAAATCATTCTAAAAGTTGGGTTTCAACCAGGGAGGAATGAGCATATTGAAATCAACATTGGGATCACCAATAGGGGTTGGTCACTTCTATGCAACCCACCAAGGAAAGTGGTAAAAAGCTTGGTGAAGAAATTCTATGCTAACGCAGTACCTCAACCAGGGCAACAATATGGCTACATTAGCTATGTAAGGGAGAAGTCCATTGACTACAACCCCTCTAGCATAGAAAGAATGCTAATGGTGAAGAGGACAAGCTCCACTCTACTCGATTGCAGACATTTCGGGAACACCTCTAACAGAGGGACAAATAGTCAATTTTGAAAGAACTTATTCAGTTAATAGGAATAGGATGAGTAGGAAGATAACTTTCAATGCAATTATGAATGCTATTTTTCCAACTCGATTTAGTTGAGTCCTTGGATTTCCGAAATAGTGTAAAGTGCTTCGAATCATTGCTAGCTCTCCCACAACCCCGTTTTCACGGTTTAGGCTGCTCCCATTTTGCTGAGCTATGAAGAGAGAATGAAGCAGAAAAACCCTGGGTTTGAGGAGATTCTGAGTGAAATCTGTTTGATGAATGTGCATTGGATAAATGACAAGGATGGGATACCCAACCAATTGAGGAGAAGAGATTTGAGCCCTCAAGCTAGAGGGTGGCTAGAATTTCTGAGGAGGTCCCTAATCCCCACATCCAACACTTCAGAGGTGACCAAGGAGAGAGCTATGCTCATCTACAGCATCATGAGAAGAGAAAACATCAACGTGGAGGAGATGATCGCCAACAACATCAACAAAGTGCTGAAAAGCACCAGTGACAACACAAGGTTGGCATTCCCCAGCATTATACAGAGGCTATGTGATGAGGCTGGAGTTGAATAGATCATTGATGAAGTGCTTGTGAAGCAAGACAAGTTCATAACTACCAAAAAGATGGCCAAAGTGGTGGCTGTTCACCCACTCAACAGGGCTAGAGAACGAATAGTTCATGCTCATGAATGACAACAGCAACAAAAAGAGGAAGAGGCAGAAGAGCAACCTCACTTCCTGGTACTTCAACCACCACCACACTACCAACATCAGCAATTTCCAGAGGGATTCAACTAGAAGCAATTGCAAGGAGATGTACACCAAATGAAGGGAGACCTACACCACTTGAGGAAGATGAAAGAAATTACATGAGGAGGCTAGGATTTTGGAAGCCCAAGGATGCCAAAGCGCAAGAAGGTTCCTCCAAGCCAGGTAAAGGTGGCTCATCCCCTTCCAAGAAGAAGGAACAAAGGGAATGGGCCAATGAACTAAGGATGAAGCTGCTCAAGGTTGTTGAGTCCCATGGTTGACACTTTCCAATTTCTGAATTCTGTTTAAGCCTTTGCTTTATTTACTTCTTAAATAATCATGCTAGGATAGTTTATGTTTTATGCTTAGTTTTAAATTCCTGTTTGAAGTCTTTATGGTTTTTTTTACAAGAAAGAAAATGTCATGTATTTCAAGTCTTCATTTCAACTTAAATAAAAGTAGAGCTTGTCTCCATAAGAGTTACTATGAGTTGTGCAAAAATAATAAGAGAGACCAAGGCCAAGAGAGATCATCAAACAAACTAAGAAACAAGAAACTAAGTGTAGGACCTTGGATGAAAAAAAAAAGAAAATGAGTCATGGAGAGCAACTAGTGCTAGAAGGTATAACAAGGGAAGACTACGGGATGTTCCTTGAATATCCATAAAACCGAGAGGTAGTAAGCAATAAGGCCCAAGGCTCTGAGCATCAACTACTGGGATAGAAGAAGAAACATTAAAAAGCTCAAAAAGAATTAAAGATCTTAGTAGATGCTTGTGGTGAAGATGTGTCAGGAAGAGACCTGGGCAAGTAAATTCTTAGGGGTGTCTCAACACCCAGTACCCTAAAACCAACTGGTTTGGGAGTGCTAATTGAAAGCCTAATTAAAGGGTTGTCTTGAGACAAAACACTTAGGGTCGTGGTGAAGAAAGCAAAACAACCCTTACTACTTCAAGGTGACAATCAATAGAAAGGACCCTTGAAGCCTATACTTGAAGGAACCCTCAAGGATCCAAGAGCTTTCCATGACAATTAAAACATTCATACATGTGTTGGACACTTAGTTTTACTCTTAGTTGTATTGCAATCATTTGAAGCCAAGGCCTCAAGATATAAAGGTTTACTCACATTGATTTGCTTGGAAGCAAAGCTTAAGTTTGTGGTTATGATGACTTGCATCATCTACCCTTCTTTCTTGCATAAAGAAGACCATAAAAGAGCATAAATCTCATTTGATAAGTACAATTCATGCATTATTTGATGAATATTATGGTACACTACTTTGAGATGTGTTGTGCTGAATTTTAGGTGAAAAATGCATCAAAAATGGGTAGAAGACAAAACAAGAGCTAGGCGTGGCACGCCAGTACTAAATTCCAGAGGAGAGATCCAAGCATGCATGTGGGTGTGGCACGTCAGGGACTGGGCGTGGCACGCTAGTACAAAATTTCAGAGAGCAAAATGGAGGACACAAAAGGGGTGTGGCACGCCAGGTTGGGCGTGGCACGCCTGACCCATCAACTACTATGGGCGTGGCATGCCAACTCACCATCTCAAGAAGAACCTCCACTATGGTGTGCCACTTGGTGTCAAAGGCATGGCACGCCAGCTCCAAGAAGTCACTTGGGCGTGCCACTTGAGAACCCAGGCGTGGCACGCCAAGCTTGAAGAGTGCACAAATGCATGAGCGTGCCACTTAAGCAGCATGGCGTGGCACGCTGGTACAATAATCCAGAGAAGGAGCTGAAGGCAACTAAAGACTTGGCGTGCCACTTGAAGTTGAAGACGTGGCACGCCAACCTCTCAATCTCACTTGGGCGTGCCACTTGAAGTCAAAGGCATGACACGCCAACCTCTCAATCTCACTTGGGCATGCCACTTGGTATCGAAGGCATGGCACGCCAACCCAAGCATCTCACTATGGCGTGCCACTTGAAGCTGAGGCGTGGCACGCCAGCCACTGGAATCAAGGCAAGATTATGGGCGTGGCACGCTGGTACAAGTTTCCAGAGATGACGATGGAGGCCAATTACATTGGGCCTGCCACTTGGTATCGAAGGCGTGGCACGCCATTCACCACTCTTCACTTAGGCGTGCCACTTGACCAACCAGGCATGGCACGCCAGTGTCATTCAGAGAGCTAAGAAGCATTAGGGCGTGCCACTTGAGTTCGTGGCGGGCACGCCAAATAGAGGAACCACTCACTCACAAAGGGGCGTGGCATGCCAGACCCTGGTCGTGCCATGCTAGTGCAACTTTCCAGAGGAGCTTAGCCAAGCACACAGCAAGGGCATGGCACGCCAGACCCTGGGCGTGCCACGCTAGTTCAAGTTTCCAGAGGCAAAGAAAAGTGGAAAAAGGCAAAGGGCGTGCCACTTGAGTTCGAAGGCGTGGCCCGCCAACACAAGAATTCCACTATGGAGTGCCACTTGAGTTCGAAGGCGTGACACGCCAAGGTTGACAAAGGGACGAGCATGCCACTTGAAGGATTGGGCGTGGCACGCCAAGCTAGAAATGAAGGGCACGTGACACGCCAGCTGAGAAGTCACGCTTATTGAGTGTTTTCTTTTCCCTCCAAAATGTAATTTTCCCTTTTCACTTTTGTAATTCTTTTATGTTACTAGGAGTAGTATAAATACCCCCAAGGAGTACTGAAGAAGGGGTTAAGCAGTTAGTTTTAGATCCACTTTTACATTTCACTTTTGAGTACTTTTTGTGCTATGAGTATCTAACTTCCCTCTCATTGAGAGAGGGAGCTCTGTTGTACTTGATGGATTGATAATAGTAAAATTCTTCTTCTCTTCATCTTCTCTTTGATTTTCTAGAAGGAATTTCGTTCTTAATTCTTAGTGTTCAATTATCTTGGGAAAGAGATTGAATGCAATTGGGTTTCATGGGAACCTTGGTAAAGCAAACATGAAACCATGCTTGAAATCCCTTCTCACACTTGAGTAGAATCTGGGTTTTGGTATTTGGATACGTGACATATAATCCTCCCTCTACCTGGACCTATAAGGGTGTGTGGTATAATCAGGGACCAAGCATATCTCTCTTCATGAGCAATTAGATCAAGGAATTGGCTATTGATGAAGATCTGAGAGATTGAGTCACCAATGGAATGGGGCTCAATCAATCATGATTGCCAAGTGGTCAATGAGTTGCATGATTGAAGAGGATATAAGCTAGATTTGATCCAAAGAGACAACATCTCCCAATCTCAATGAATTTTCCCATTCTTATCTATCCATTTCTTTACAGCTTAATTTTTACATTCAGCAATTCCCCACTCCCATTTACATTCAATTCATTTATGATTCAGCACTTTACATTCTGCAATTTCTGTTTCTGCACTTTATTGCTTTTCTTTATATTTTAGTTGTTTACATTTATGTCATTTACAATTCTGCACTTCACAATCTTATTGATCCACTTGACTAATTCATTAACCAATTAAAACTGCTTGAATTTGCCAATCTTTGTGGATACGATCCCACTCCACTGTGGGTTATTACTTGGTGATAATTTTGGTGCGCTTGCCAAAAGAACTAATTCACTAATTTTTGAATGGGGTGTGAATTAGAGATCATCAAGTTTTATGGCGCCGTTGCCGGGGATTGGCTTAAATTTGACAGTGATTAAATTGATTGGAGAGCTAGATTAAGCAATTTAAATTCCTTGTTATTTTAATTTCTTTTATTTTGCATTTTTTTATTTTGAGCTCTATTTCCTTCTTCTTTGATTATTTTATTTAGTGACCATATTTCCACTCTTCTAATTGTTCGATTAATTGCACCACTCACACTAACAACTACTCTAACAAAGGTAATTTCTTCATCCATTTTCTTTCTTACTTTTTACCTTGATTGGTTGTATGACAGGTAGGAGAAGTGGGGCCTCAACTTGCTTTGATTCTGAACCTGAGAGGACCTTCCTTAGATTAAGGAGGGAAGCAAGAGGGAAGAGAGTCGTTGGTGCTGAGGAAGAGGAAGAGTATTTCAAAATGAACATGGAGGAGAATATGGAGAATCACCATGAGGAGAAAGTTCATAACCATGACAAAGGTGGCCCAGTCAATCATGATGGGCAAGAAAGGAGAGTCTTAGGCTCCTACATCAACCCAAACCCAGGGAATTGTGGCAGCAGCATCCTAAAGCCAACAATTCATGCCAATAATTTTGAGCTGAAGCCTTAGCTCATCATATTTGTTCAGAATAATTGTTCATATGGAGGAAGTGCCCAAGAAGACCTTAATTAACATCTCAGCACATTCTTGGGGATATGTGATACTGTAAAGTCCAACGGGGTACACCTTGATATCTACAAACTACTCTTGTTCCCTTTCTCACTCAGAGATAAGACAGCAAAGTGGTTAGAATCATTTCCCAAGGATAGCCTAACTACATGGGAGGAGGTCGTGAACAGATTCCTTGCAAGATTTTACCCTTTACAAAGAATCAACATGGTGAGAGCTGAGGTGCAAACTTTCAGACAACAAGATGGAGAAACACTCTATGAGGCCTGGGAGAGATTCAAAGATCTGACAAGAAGATGCCCACCGGAAATGTTCAATGAGTGGGTACAACTACATATCTTTTATGAGGGACTATCCTATGAAGCAAAGAAGGCAGTGGATCATTCTTCAGGAGGTCATTTAATAAAAAGAAAATCATTGAAGAGGCCATAGATGTCATTGAAACTATAGTTGAAAATGAGTATTTCTATGCTTCAGAAAGGACTCAGAAGAAGGGAGTGCTAGAACTCAACTCTGTAGATGCTTTGTTAGCTCAGAACAAGGCAATTACAGCACAAATAGGAGCCTTAACCAAGAGGATGGAGGCCAACCAAGCCTTAGTTATTCAACCCCAAACTCCTCAACAAGAAGGGAATGCACCAGAATCTGAAGGTGACTGGGAACAAGCTAATTATGTGAACAATTCATCTAGAACACCATATGACCCACACTCTAAAACATACAACTCAGGTTGGAAGAACCACCCAAACTTTGGGTGGGGAAATCAACAAAACCACAACTAGGACCACAACAAGCCTTATTCATCAAATCAGCATCCCAACCACAACCCTAACCATCAAATAGGGAACCATAAACCCTTCCATAACTCACAAAATACATCATACCATAACAACCAACCCATACACAACAACCTCAATCAAGATGCACCATCCTCAACTATGCAACCATGCGAAATCAAGAGCAACTTTGAGAGGATGGAAGCTGCAATAGCATAACTGTCATTCCAGATTTCAGGAGCAGTCTCCGCCCTCATGGACAGACAAGCACAAACTGACAGAAGGATAGATGCTAATCAAGAGGAATACAGGTCAAATCTGAAAAATCAAGGCGCAGAAATCTCAAAGTTGGAAGCACAAGTGGGGATTTTGTCCAAGCAAATCCCACTTCCCACACACACATTTCCCAGCGATACCATGGCTAACCCAAGAGGGGAATGCAAAGCCATAACTCTAAGAAGTGGAAAGGTTGTAGAGGAAGGAACCCCAAGCAAAGATAATCATGAAGATGTTGCATTAAAGCATGGGAACGAGGATGAAGGGGAGATCCCAGCTTCACCTCCACCAAAACCAGTCTTGAAGCCCTATGTGCCAAAGTCACCATACCCACAAAGACTGAAAAAAGATGGGAAGGATGGCCAGTTCTCTAAGTTCCTAGAGATCTTCAAGAGGCTCCAAATCAACATACCATTTACTAAGGCAGTAGAACAAATGCCACTCTATGCCAAGTTCTTAAAGGAGCTTATAACCCAAAAAAGGAACTGGGAGGAAAAAGAAACCATAGTATTAAATCAGGAATGCATGCTAGTAGACACCATGGAAAAGATAGTTCAAGAAGTCATGCGAGAAGAACAATGTGGTGAAAACATTGAACTGGAACAAGCATCAGATGGAGAACTAACACAAGCAACCATGAGGAACTCAATCATGCCAACTACCACAGACAACAAAGATGCAGAGTTGGTGCACGAAATTATGTATGCCAATATTAATGGACTATTTCTCACAGCTTCGCACAACTAACCAGCAAGTGCACTGGGTCGTCCAAGTAATACCTTACGTGAGTAAGGGTCGAATCCCACGGAGATTGTTGGTTTGAAGCAAGCTACGGTTATCTTATTATTCTTAGTCAGGATACCAACAACAGTGTTTTTTAAGTTCAATTGTAAAAAGTGAAAGGGCATAAAATAAATAATTGTTACTCAATAATGGAGAATATGTTGGAGTTTTGGAGATGCTTTGTCTTCTAAATTTCTGTAACATAATGCTTCCTCACTTTCATAAATGCAAGGCTCCTTCCATGGCAAGCTGTATGTAGGGTGTCACCGTTGTCAATGGCTACTTCCCATCCTCTCAGTGAAAATGGTCCAAATGCTCTGTCACAGCACGGATAATCATCTGTTGGTTCTCGATCATGTCGAAATAAGATCCATTGATCCTTTTGCGTCTGTCACTACGCCCAACACTCGTGAGTTTGAAGTTTATCACAGTCATCCAATCCCAGAATCCTACTCAGAATACCATAGACAAGGTTTAGACCTTCCGGATCCTCAAGAATGCCGCCAACAATTCTAGCTTATACCACGAAGATTCTGATTAAGGAATCTAAGAGATACTCATTCAATCTAATATAAAACGGAGGTGGTTGTCAGGCACACGTTCATGGATTGAGGAAGGTGATGAGTGTCACGGATCATCACCTTCTTCATAGTGAAGCACGAATGAACATCTTAGATAGGAAGAAGCGTATTTGAATGGAAAACAGAAATAATTGCATTAATTCATCGAGACGCTGCAGAGCTCCTCACCCCCAACAATGGAGTTTAGAGACTCATGCCGTCTAAGAGTACAAAATTCAGATCTAAAAATGTCATGAGATACAAAATAAATCTCTAAAAGTTGTTTAAATACTAAACTAGTAACCTAGGTTTACAGAAAATGAGTAAACTATGATGGATAATGCAGAAATCCACTTCTAGGACCCACTTGGTGTGTGCTGGGGCTGAGACTTAAGCTTCTCACGTTCCTGGGCTGTTTCTGGAGTTGAACACCAGGTTGTAACCTGTTTCTGGCCTTGAACTCCAACTTGCAACCTGTTTCTGGCGTTGAACGCCAAACTGCAACATAGAACTGGCGTTGAACGCCAGTTTACGTCATCTATCTTCGCACAAAGTATGGACTATTATATATTGCTGGAAAGCCCTGGATGTCTACTTTCCAACCCAATTAAGAGCGCGCCAATTGGACTCCTACAGCTCCAAAAAATCTATTCCGAGTGCAGGGGGATTAGAATCCAACAGCATCAACAGTCCTTTTTCAGCCTAAATCAAATTTTTGCTCAGCTCCCTCAATTTTAGCCAGAAAATACCTGAAATTACAGAAAAACACACAAACTCATAGTAAAGTCCAGAAATATGAATTTTGCCTAAAAACTAATAAAATTATATTAAAAACTAACTAAAACATACTAAAA
Source organism: Arachis hypogaea (assembly GCF_003086295.3). Taxonomy (NCBI): domain Eukaryota; kingdom Viridiplantae; phylum Streptophyta; class Magnoliopsida; order Fabales; family Fabaceae; genus Arachis; species Arachis hypogaea. The sequence goes on from NC_092044.1 coordinate 37,634,442, forward strand.
TCTACATGAAATTACACCCAAAAAGCGTATAAAATATCCGCTCATCAAGAGTCACCAAAACTAGAGCTGAAAGCCTTACCACCCATCTTGAAATATGCATATCTGGGTGCTAACAACACTCACCCAGTAATCATAAATTCAAGTCTGAGTAAGGAACAAGAAGAGGAACTTATCCAAGTGCTGAGACAACACAAGGATGCCATAGGATGGACACTTGCAGATTTAAAGGGGATCAGTCCTTCAATGTGTATGCATAAAATCTTACTTGAAGAGCAAACCCTCAAGACAACAACAAAGAAGGCTGAACCCAACTATGAATGAAGTGGTTCAGAAAGAAGTGTTGAAATTGTGGCAAGCAGGGGTGATCTACCCCATCTCAGATAGCCGTTAGATATGCCCGGTGCAAGTAGTTCCTAAGAAGAGAGGGATCACTGTTGTGGCAAATGAGAAGAATGAATTGATACCCACAAGGACAGTGACCGGATGGGGTATGTGCATTGACTACCGGAAACTTAATGAAGCTACCCGGAAGAATCACTTTCCCCTACCCTTCATGGACCAGATGCTTGAAAGATTGGTAGGACATGAGTCTTATTGCTTCCTGGATGGATATTTAGGCTACAATTAAATTGTTGTAGACCCCAAGGATCAGAAAAAAATTTCATTTACTTGTCCATATGGAGTCTTTGCTTATAGGAGAATGCCCTTTGGATTGTGCAATGCACCTGCAACATTCCAAAGGTGCATGCTCTCCATTTTTTCAAATATGATTGAGAAGTTCAAAGAAGTATTTATGGATGACTTCTATGTGTTTGGAAACTTATATTCTGATTGCCTATACCATCTTACTCTTGTGCTAAAAAGGTGTCAAGAAACCAACCTGGTTTTAAACTGGGAGAAGTGCCATTTTATGGTGACTGAAGGGGTGGTTCTTGGTCACAAGATTTCAAAAGATGGCATAGAAGTAGACAAGGTAAAAGTGAAAGTAATTGAAAAATTACCTCCACCTTGCAATGTCAAAGCAATCAGAAGCTTTTTGGGACACGCTGGGTTCTATAGGAGGATTATCAAAGACTTTTCAAAGATTGCAAAACCCCTTAGTAACCTACTTATCTCAAATACTCCTTTTGTTTTTGACAGAGAGTGCATGGTAGCCTTTGATAAACTCAAAGAAAAACTCTCCTCTGCACATATTATAGCACCACCAAGCTGGGATCGTCCCTTTGAACTAATGTGTGATGCATCTGATTTTGCTATTGGTGCTGTTCTAGGACAGAGGAAAGACAAGCTAGTACATGTTATTTACTATGCTAGCAAGGTCCTTAATAAGAATCAAAGGAACTATACCACCATGGAGAAAGAACTTTTAGCCATAGTTTTTGCTTTTGATAAGTTTAGATCATATCTCATTGGCTCAAAAGTAATTGTGTTCACTGATCATGCAGCACTCAAATACTTGCTTACCAAACAAGAATCTATGCCCAGACTAATAAGGTGGATCCTGCTGCTCCAAGAACTTGATATTAATATTAAAGATAGGAGCAGAGCAGAGAACAAGGTAGCTGACCATCTCTCAAGGGTCCCACAAGAAGAAGAAATGCAGCAAGTAGCAGTAAATGAAAACTTTCCTGATGAACAATTGATGATGATTCGAGTAGCCCCTTGGTTGCCAACATAGCTAACTTCAAGGCTATTGGGGAACTACTAACTAACATCAATAAGCACATGAGGAGAAAGCTAATCAAGGATGCCAAACACTACATCTGGGATGACCCCTATTTGTTCAAAAAGTATGCCAATAGAGTCCTAAGAAGGTGTATATCCCACGAGGAAGGGCCGGAAGTGTTATGGTAGTGCCATGGGTTAGCATATGGAGGTCACTTCAGTGGAGAAAGGACAGCAGCAAAAGTGCTTCAATCCGGATTTTACTGGCCAACAATGTTTAAGGATGCCAAGGAAATGGTGTCAAGGTGTGACGAATGTCAAAGAGCTGGTAATCTAACCAACAGGCATGAAATGCCACAGCAATACATACTAGAGCTGGAGCTATTTGATGTATGGAAAATTGATTTCATGGGACCCTTCCCAACTTCCTACTCAAATAGCTACATATTAGTGGCTGTTGATTATGTCTCAAGGTGGGTAGAGGCCATATCTTCAGCAAACATTAGTGATGGAGGGACACATTTCTGTAATAAACAACTAAAAGCATTCCTTCTTAGATATGGAGTCAAACACAAGGTGGCAACCCCTTATCATCCGCAGACCAATGGGCATACAGAGATTTCCAACAAGGAGCTAAAAAAGATTCTCGAAAAAACTGTTAGAAGCTCAAGGAAAGACTGGTCTAAGAAGCTAGACGATGCTCTATGGGCCCACAGGACAGCCTTCAAGACCCCCATTGGAATGTCACCATACCAACTAGTATTTGGCAAGGCTTGCCACTTGCCAATTGAACTGGAGCATAGAGCCTTCTGGGCTCTAAAACTACTAAATTTTGATGAGCAAGCTGCTGGAGAAAAGAGATTAATGCAACTCAATTAGCTGGAAGAGTTTAGAAATCAAGCATATGAGAATGCAAAAATCTACAAAGAGAACACAAAAAGGTGACATGACCAAAAGATAGCAAGAAGGGAGTTTACTGAAGGACAGAAGGTGTTACTCTACAACTCGAGACTCAAGTTCTTCCCTAGAAAACTTAAGTCTCGATGGTCAGGACCTTTCACCATATTCAAAGTGTTTCCCTATGGTCATGTGGAGCACATGGAGGACAAGACTCGGAGAATTTTTTCTGTCAATGGCCATGGACTCAAACACTACTTGGGAGGCTCCTTGGAGGAGTGGTGGACGAAAGTGTGATCATCAACAATGGCTCCAAAGACTTGGTGCTCTCAAACATAAATCACACTTTGTCACAACTCCACACAACTAACCAGCAAGTGTACTGGGTCATCCAAGTAATACCTTACGTGAGTAAGGGTCGATCCCACAGAGATTGTTGGTATGAAGCAAGCTATGGTCACCTTGTAAATCTCAGTCAGGTGGATTTAGCTAATTTAAGAGATTATTGGTTTTTCGAATAATAATAATAAATTAAATAGAAAATAAAGATAAAGTTACTCATGTAATCCAATGGTGGGAATTTCAGATAGGTGTATGAGGTGCTGTATTCCTTCTGAATCTCTGCTTTTCTACTGTCTTTATCCAATCTTTGTCACTCCTTTCTATGGCAAGCTGTATGTAGGGCATCACTGTTGTCAATGGCTACATCCTATCCTCTCAGTGAAAATGGTCCAAATGCTCTGTCACAGCACGGCTAATCATCTGTCGGTTCTCGATCATGTTGGAATAGAATCCCTTGATTCTTTTGCGTTTGTCATCACGCCCAGCAATCGCGAGTTTGAAGCTCATCACAGTCATTCAATTCTGGAATCCTACTCAGAATACCACAGACAAGGTTAGACTTTCCGGATTCCCATGAATGCCACCATCAATTCTAGCCTATACCACGAAGATTCTGATTAAGGAATCCAAGAGATATGCGCCCGGTCTAAGGTAGAATAGAAGTGATTGTCAGTCACGCGTTCATAGGTGAGAATGATGATGAGTGTCACAGATTATCACATTCATCATGTTGAAGTGCAACAAATATCTTAGAATAAGAATAAGTTGAATTGAATAGAAAATAGTAGTACTTGCATTGAAACTTGAGGTACAGCAGAGCTCCACACCCTTAATCTATGGTGTGTAGAAACTCCACCGTTGAAAATACATAAATGATGAAGGTCCAGGCATGGCCGAATGGCCAGCCCCCATTGTCTAAGATCGCATAAACTGATCAAAGATGTCTAATACAATAGTAAACTATCCTATTTATACTAGACTAGCTACTAGGGTTTACAGAAGTAAGTATTTGATGCAGAAATCCACTTCCGGGGCCCACTTGGTGTGTGCTTGGGCTGAGCTTGATCTTTACACGAGCTGAGGCTTATCTTGGAGTTGAACGCCAAGTTGTAACGTGTTTTTGGCGTTCAACTCTGGTTCGTGATGTGTTTCTGGCGTTTGACTCTAGAATGCAGCATGGAACTGGCGTTGAGCGCCAGTTTACGTCATCAAATTAGGAATAAAGTATGCACTATTATATATTGATGAAAAGCTCTGGATATCTACTTTCCAACGCCGTTGAGAGCGCGCCATTTAAAGTTCCGTAGCTCCAGAAAATCCATTTTGAGTGCAGGGAGGTCAGAATCCAACAGCATCAGCAGTCCTTTGTTAGCCGTCTTATCAGAGTTTTGCTCAGGTCCCTCAATTTCAGCCAGAAAATACCTGAAATCACAGAAAACACACAAACTCATAGTAAAGTCCAGAAATATGAATTTTACATAAAAACTAATGAAAACATCCCCAAAAGTAGCTAGATCCTACTGAAAACTACCTAAAAATAATGCCAAAAAGCGTATAAATTATCCGCTTATCACAACACCAAACTTAAATTGTTGCTTGTCCCCAAGCAACTGAAAATAAATTAGGATAAAAAAGAAGAGAATATACTATAAATCCCAAAATATCAATGAATATTAATTCTAATTAGATGAGCGAGACTTGTAGCTTTTTGCCTCTGAACAGTTTTGGCATCTCACTTTTTCCTTTGAAGTTTAGAATGATTGGCATATATAGGAACTTAGAATTTCAGATAGTGTTATTGATTCTCCTTGTTAAGTTTGTTGATTCTTGAACACAGCTACTTTTATGAGTCTTGGCCGTGGCCCTAAGCATTTTGTTTTCCAGTATTACCACCAGATATATAAATGCCACAGACACATAACTGGGTGAACCTTTTCAGATTGTGACTCAGCTTTGCTAAAGTCCCCAGTTAGAGGTGTCCAGAGCTCTTAAGCACACTCTTTTTGCTTTGGATCACGACTTTAACCACTCAGTCTCAAGCTTTTCACTTGGACCTGCATGCCACAAGCACATGGTTAGGGACAACTTGATTTAGCCGCTTAGGCCTGGATTTTATTTCCTTGGGCCTTCCTATCCATTGATGCTCAAAGCTTTGGATCCTTTTTACCCTTGCCTTTTCGTTTTAAGGGCTATTGGCTTTTTCTGCTTTCTTTTTCTTTTTTTTCTATTTTTATTTTTTATTTTTATATTATTTATTTATTTATTTATTTATTTTTTTCGCAAGCTTTTGCTTTTTCACTGCTTTTTCTTGCTTCAAGAATCAATTTCATGATTTTTTAGATTGTCAATAACATTCTCTTTGTTCATCATTCTTTCAAGAGCCAACAATTTTAACATTCATAAACAACAAGATAAAAAATATGCACTGTTCAATCATTCATTCAGAAAACAAAAAGTATTGTCACCACATCAATATAATTAAACCAAATTCAAGGATAAATTCAAAAATCATGTACTTCTTGTTCTTTTGAATTAGAAACATTTTTCATTTAAGAGAGGTGAAGGATTTATGGATTTATTCATAGCCTTAAGACATAGTTACTAAATACTAATGATCATGAAGTAGAGACACAAAACATAAACACACATATAGCATAAATATCGAAAAACAGAGATAAGAACAAGGAAGTTAAGGAATGAGTCCACCTTAGTGAGGGTGGTGCCTTTTTGAAGGACTAATGGTGCTTTTTGAGCTCCTTTATGTCTCTTCCTTGCCTCTGTTGCTTGATCCCTAGTGATTTTGGTGCTGTTATCCTTATTTGCTCCCAATAGTTGTGTGGAGGAAAATGTATCCCCTGACGTATCTCAGGGATTTCTTGATGAGGGAATTATTGTTGGTTTAGAAACTATACTTGCAACGAGAATTCATTTGTGAAATTCTAAACCGTCAAAAATCCAATCATCAATGCTTGTGGTGAAGATGTGTCAAGAAGAGACCTAGGCAAATAAATTCTTAAGGGTGTCTCAACACCCAGTACCCTAAAACCAACTGGTTTGGGAGTGCTAATTGAAAGCCTAATTAAAGGGTTGTCTTGAGACAAAACACTTAGAGTCGTGGTCAAGAAAGCAAAACAACCCTTACTACTTCAAGGTGACAATCAATAGAAAGGACCCCTGAAGCCTATACCTAAAGGAACCCTCAAGGATCCAAGAGCTTTCCATGACAATTAAAACATTCATACATGTGTTGGACACTTAGTTTTACTCTTAGTTGTATTGCAATCATTTGAAGCCAAGGCCTCAAGATATAAAGGTTTACTCACATTGATTTGCTTGGGACAAGCAAAGCTTAAGTTTGGTGTTGTGATGACTTGCGTCATCTACCCTTCTTTCTGGCATAAAGATAACCATAAAAGAGCATAAATCTCATTTGATCAGTACAATTCATGCATTATTTGATGAATATTATGGTACACTACTTTGAGATGAGTTGTGCTGAATTTCAGGTGAAAAAGGCATCAAAAATAGGTAGAAGACAAACCAGGAGCTAGGCGTGGCATGCTAGTACTAAATTCCAGAGGGCAGATCCAAGCATGCATGTGGGCGTGGCACGCCAAAGACTGGGCGTGGCACGCTAGTACAAAATTCCAGAGAGCAAAATGGAGGACACAAAAGGGGCGTGGCATGCTAGGTTGGGCGTGGCACGCCTGACCCATCAACTACTATGGGCGTGCCACTTGAGCAAAGGGGCGTGGCACGCCAACTCACCATCTCAAGAAGAACCTCCACTATGGCGTGCCACTTGGTGTCGAAGGCGTGGCACCCCAGCTCCAAGAAGTCACTTGGGCGTGCCACTTGAGAACCCAGGCGTGGCACGCCAAGCTTGAAGAGTGCACAAATGCATGAGTGTGCCACTTAAGCAGCATGGCGTGGCACGCTGGTACAATAATCCAGAGAAGGAGCTGAAGGCAACTAAAGACTGGGCCTACCACTTGAAGTCGAAGATGTGGCACGCCAACCTCTCAATCTCACTTGGGCGTGCCACTTGAAGTCGAAGGCATGGCACGCCAATCTCTCAATCTCACTTGGGCGTGCCACTTGGTATCTAAGGCGTGGCACGCCAACCTAAGCATCTCACTATGGCGTGCAACTTGAAGCTGAGGCGTGGCACACCAACCACTGGAATCAAGGCAAGATTATGGGCATGGCACGCCAGCCTTCAGGCGTGGCACGCTGGTACAAGTTTCCAGAGAGGACGAAGGAGGCCAATTACATGGTGCGTGCCACTTGGTATTGAAGGCGTGGCACGCCATTCACCATTCTTCACTTAGGCGTGCCACTTGAGCAACCAAGCGTGGCACACCAGTGTCATTCAGAGGGCTAAGAAGCATTAGGGCGTGCCACTGGAGTTCGTGGCATGGCACGCCAAATAGAGGAACCACTCACTCACAAAGGGGCGTGGCATGCCAGACCCTGGGCGTGCCACGCTAGTGCAACTTTCCAGAGGAGCTTAGCCAAGCACACAGCAAGAGCGTGGCACGCCAGACCCTGTGCGTGCCACGCTAGTTCAAGTTTCCAGAGGCAAAAAAAAGTGGAAAAAGGCAAAGGGCGTGCTACTTGAGTTCGAAGGAGTGGCACGCCAACACAAGAATTCCACTATGGCGTGCCACTTGAGTTCGAAGGCGTGACACGCCAAGGTTGACAAAGGGACGAGCGTGCCACTTGAAGGATTGGGCATGGCACGCCAAGCTAGAAATGAAGGGCACGTGACACGCCAGCTGAGAAGTCACGCTTATTGAGTGTTTTCTTTTCCCTCCAAAATGTAATTTTCCCTTTTCACTTTTGTAATTATTTTATGTTACTAGGAGTAGTATAAATACCCCTAAGGAGTACTAAAGAAGGGGTTAAGCAGTTAGTTTTAGATCCACTTTTACACTTCACTTTTGAGTACTTTTTAAGCTATGAGTAGCTAACTTCCCTCTCATTGAGAGAGGGAGCTCTGTTGTACTTGATGGATTGATAATAGTGAAATTCTTCTTCTCTTCATCTTCTCTTTGATTTGCTAGAAGGAATTTCGTTCTTAATACTTGGTGTTCAATTATCTTGGGAAAGAAATTGAATGCAATTGGGTTTCATAGGAACCTTGGGAAAGGAAACATGAAACCATGCTTAAAATCCCTTCTCACACTTGAGTAGAATCTGGGTTTTGGTGTTTGGATACGTGACATATAATCCTCCCTCTACCTGGACCTATTAGGGTGTGTGGTATAATCAGGGACCAAGCATATCTCTCTTCATGAGCAATTAGACCAAGAAATTGGCTATTGATCAAGATCTGAGAGATTGAGTCACCAAGGGATTGGGGCTCAATCAATCATGATTGCCAAGAGGTCAATGAGTTGCATGATTGAAGAGGATATAAGCTAGATTTGATCCAAAGAGACAACATCTCCCAATCTCAATGAATTTCCCCATTCTTATCTATCCATTTCTTTACAGCTTAATTTTTACATTCAGCAATTCCCCACTCCTATTTACATTCAAGTCATTTATGATTCAGCACTTTACATTTTACAATTTCTGTTTCTGCACTTTATTGCTTTTCTTTATATTTTAGTCATTTACATTTATGTCATTTACAATTCTGCACTTCACAATCTTATTGATCCGCTTGACTAATTCATCAACCAATTAAAACTGCTTGAATTTGCCAATCTCTATGGATACGATCCCACTCCACTGTGGGTTATTACTTGGCGATAATTTTGGTGCGCTTGCCAAAAGAACTAATTCACTAATTTTTGAATGGGGTGTGAATTAGAGATCATCAGTGGGACTTGTAGCTTTTTGCCTCTGAACAGTTTTGGCATCTCACTTTATCCTTTGAAGTCCAGAATTATTGGCATCCATTAGGAACTTAGAATTTAGATAGTGTTATTGATTCTCCTAGTTCAGTATGTTGATTCTTGAACACAGCTACTTTATGAGTCTTGGCCGTGACCCTAAGCATCTTGTTTTCCAGTATTACCACCGGATACATAATTGCCAGAGACACATAACTGGGTGAACCTTTTTAGATTGTGACTCAACTTTGCTAGAGTCCCGAGTTAGAGGTGTCCGGAGTTCGTAAGCACACTCTTTTGTTTTGGATCACGACTTTAACCACTCAGTCTCAAGCTTTTCACTTGGACCTTCATGACACAAGCACATGGTTAGGGACAGCTTGATTTAGCCGCTTAGGCCATGATTTTATTCCTTTGGGCCCTCATATCCACTGATGCTCAAAGCCTTTGATCCTCTTTACTCTTGCCTTTTAGTTAAAGGGCTACTGGCTTTATCTGCTTGCTTCTTTTTTTGCTTTTTCTGTTTTTTTGCTTCTCTTTTTTTTCGCAAGCTTTTTCCTTTTCACTGCTTTTTCTTGCTTCAAGAATAAATTTTATGATTTTTCAGATCATCAATAACATTTCTCTTTTTTTCATCATTCTTTCAAGAGCTAACAAATTTAACATTCATAAACTTCACTATCAAAAATATGCACTTTTCAAGCATTCATTCAGAAAAAAAAGTATTGCCACCACATCAAAATAATTAAACTAATTTCAAGATAAACTTTGAAATTCATGTACTTCTTGTTCTTTTGTAATTAGGAATATTTTTCATTTTGGAATGGTGAAGGATTCATGGAATTATTCATAGCTTTAAAACATAGATACTAGACACTAATGATCATGTAATAAAGCTAAAACATAGTCAAATATAAAGCCTAAAAAATCAAAAAACAGAAAAATATGAACAAGGAAATTAAAGAACGGGTCCACCTTAGTGATGGTGGCTAGTTCTTCCTCTTGAAGATCTTATGGAGTGCTTGAGCTCCTCAATGTCTCTTCCTTGCCTTTGTTGCTCCTCCCTCATGGCTCTTTGGTCTTTTCTAATTTCATGGAGGATGATGGAATGCTCTTGGTGCTCCATCCTTAGTTGCTCCATATTGGAACTCAAATCTCCTAGAGAAGTGTTGAGTTATTCCCAATAGTTGTCTGGAGGAAAATGCATTCCTTGAGGTATCTCAGGGATTTCTTGATGAGGAACTTCCTCATGCGCTTGTTGAGGTCCATGAGTGGGCTCTCTTGTTTGCTCCATCCTCTTTTTGGTGATGGGCTTGTCCTCTTCAATGAGGGTGTTTTCCTCTATGACAATTCCAGCTAAACTGCATAGATGATAACCCGATCCACAGTTACTTCGGATCGATTGCTAGTAGGAATGATAGAGTGTTGGATGAACTCCAACCATCCTCTAGCCACAGGCTTAAGGTCAAGCCTTCTTAGTTGAATTGGCTTGCCTTTGGAGTCTCTCTCCCATTGGGCTACTTCCATATAGATGTCCATGATGACTTGGTCCAACCTTTGATTAAAGTTGACCCTTCTTGTGAAAGGATGAAGATCTCCTTGCATCATTGGCAAGTTGAACGTCAACCTCACATTTTCCGAACTGAAATCTAAGTAATTTTCCCAAACCATTGTGAGCTAATTCTTTGGGTTCGGGTTCATACTTTGATCATGGATCTTGGTGATCCGTGCATTAGCATAGAACTCTTGAACCATTAAGATTCTGACTTGTTGAATGGGATTGGTGAGAGCTTCTGGTGCACGAAATTGTGGTACACAATGGTGCCAACAACTTGGTATGCACAATTGTAATCTCACTTTTTTTCACAACTTCGTACAACTAACCAACAAGTGCACTGGGTCGTCCAAGTAATAAACCTTACATGAGTAAGGGTCGATCCCACAGAGATTGTCGGCTTGAAGCAAGCTATGGTCACCTTGTAAATCTCAGTCAGGCGGATTCAAATGGGTTATGGAGTTTTCATAATTAAAAGATAAATAAACATAAAATGATGATAGAGATACTTATGTAATTCATTGGTGGAAATTTTAGATAAGCGTATGGGGATGCTACATCCCTCTTGAATCTCTGCTTTCCTACTGCCTTTATCCAATCCTTCATACTCCTTTCTATGGCAAGCTGTATGTTGGGTTTCACCGGCGTCAATGGCTACCTCCCGTCCTCTCAGTGGAAATGGTCCAAATGCGCTGTCACCACATGGCTAATTATCTGTCGGTTCTCAATCATGTTGAAATAGAATCCAATGATCCTTTTGCGTCTGTCACTACGCCCAACACTCACGAGTTTGAAGCTCGTCACAGTCATCCTTTCCCAGGTCCTACTCGGAATACCACAGACAAGGTTTAGACTTTCCAGATCTCAGGAATGGCCACCAATAATTCTATCTTATACCACAAAAACTTCAATCTTTTAAGAATGGAGGCTAAGCGATACACGCTCAATCTTAAGTAGAACGGAAGTGGTTGTCAGTCACGCGTTCATAGGTGAGAATGATGATGAGTGTCACGGATCATCACATTCATCAGGTTGAAGTGCGAGTGAATATCTTAGAACAAGAATAAGCTTGAATTGAATAGAAAATAGTGGTAATTGCATTAATACTCGAGGAACAGCAGAGCTCCACACTTGAATCTATGGTGTGTAGAAACTCCACCATTGAAAATACATAAATGGTCTGGAGGTCCAGGCATGGCCGAATGGCCAGCCTCCCCAAATATGAAAATATGATATCCAGAATTGTCTCTATGATCCGAAGATGAAAATACAATAGTAAAAGGTCCTATTTATAATGAAACTAGCTACTAGGGTTTACAGAAATAGGTAAATGATGCAGAAATCCACTTCCGGACCCACTTGGTGTGTGCTTGGGATGAGCATTGAGCTTTACACGTGTAGAGGTCTTCCTTGGAGTTAAACACCAGCTTTGGTGCTAGTTTGGGCGTTTAACTCCAACTTTTATGCCAGCTCTGGCGTTTTGACGCCAAAAAAGGGCAGAGAGCTGGTGTTTTGATGCCATTTTACGTTGTCAAAACTCGTGCAAAGTATGGACTACTATATATTTCTGGAAAGCGCTGGATGTCTACTTTCCAACGCAGTTGATAGTGCACCATTTGAAGTTCTGTAGTACCAGAAAATCCCCTTCGAGTGCAGGGAGGTCAGAATCCAACAGCATCTGCAGTCCTTTGTCAGCCTCTGAATTAGATTTTTGCTCAGGTCCCTTAATTTCAGCCAGAAAATACCTGAAATCATAGAAAAACACACAAACTCATAGTAAAGTCCAGAAATGTGAATTTTTCTTAAAAACTAATAAAAATATACTAAAAACTAACTAAATCATACTAAAAACTATATAAAAACAGAGCCAAAAAGCGTATAAATTATCCGCTTATCTCAACACCAAACTTAAATGGTTGCTTGTCCCCAGGCAACTGAAAACAAAAATAGGATAAAAAGAAGAGAATATTGATAAACCCAAATTTTATGATATATTTTGTGCTTAGTTTGAGTGATTTATTCAATCCTTCACCCACTTATTCATATTAACTGCAAGGTTTTACTTTCCCTTCCTTATTATGTGATGTATGTGAAAAACATGTTTCTATGCTTTAAAATTAATTATTTTAATTACCTTTGTTTCCATTCGATGCCATGATTAGTGTGTTGAGTAGTTTCAGATCTTCTAAGGCAGGAATAACTTAAAGGGTGGAAAAGGAAACATACAAAAGTGGAAGGAAAGCGTAAAACGGAATTTTGGAGAAACTGGCATCCACGCGATCGCATGGACGACGCGACCGCGTGCCAAGAGCGAAGAAGCAGCGACGCGGCCGCATGACTGACGCGACCGCGCACCTAAAGAAGAACACCTATGACGCGGCCGCATGACTGACGCGACCGCGCGACAAGGAAAACTCCAATTGACGCAACCGCGTGACCCACGCAGACACGTGATAGAGGCCACGCACCAGAAATTGCAGAAAATGCTCATGGCGGATTCTGAAGCCCTTTTTGGCCCAAATCCAAGTCCAGAAGGCATAGACCAGAGGTTATGAAATGTGGGAATGCATCCATTCGGAGAGTCTGAATTTTTGGTTACTTTCCATGATTTAGGTTTAGTTGGAGAGAGGTTCTCTCCTTTCTCTTTAGGATTAGGATTTAGGACTTTTCTTAGTTTTAGGAGTGACTCTCGATCCCAGGTTCAATGTTCTTTTACTTTATATTTATTTCTTATTTACAGATACTTTAATGCTTATATTAGTTATGTTGCCTATTTGGCTTATGCCACATTCATGATGATTTTCTTATTTAATGTTATTTGAGATATTTCAGTTTAATATTGCCTTCTTGTATTTATGCCATTGATTGCTCCCAATCTGAAGACATTTTCATTCCAGTAGAATTAATTTACTTTTCCCTTTTTGGTCTTGGTTAAGAAATCAGTAATTCAGGAGTTATCTTAGCTCAACATAATTGATAACTGTTATCTTTGCTAATTGAACTGAACTTCAATAATCCCAACCTTTTCTTAGGAAATAAATAGGATTCGAAGGTCAAACTAATTAGTCCCTTGACTTTCCTTTGCTTTAGCAAAGGTTAACTAAGTGGAATTAAGATTCAACTTTCATTATTATTGATAAGAATAACTAAGTCTGGACTTCCAATTTCTTGTACCTTGTCAAAGGGTTTGCTTTAAAGTATTTATTCATTTTAATTGTCATTTAAATTAATTTCCATATTCATTCCTCATTCTCAAAACCCCTATTTACAACCTCCATAACCAATAATAAGAACATACTTCCCTGCAATTCCTTCAGAAGACGACCCGAGGTTTAAATACTCGGTTATCAATTTTAAAGGGGTTTGTTACTTGTGACAACCAAAACGTTTGCATGAAAGGACTTTTGTTGGTTTAGAAGCTATACTTGCAATGGGAATTTATTCTGAATTCTAGACCACGCAAAAGTTCTCTCATCAAAATGGCACCGTTGCCGAGGAATTGCAAACGTGTGCCTTATTATTGGTTATTGTAAATATTTTTCAAAAAAAAATATTTTTCTTTTACTTGTTTATTTGTTTCTCCTTTTTCCCCTTATTTCTGATAACTACTATAAATTCTCACCCCTCTCGCTTTGAGTTTGGTTCTAACTTTGTTGAAGGAAATAGAAACCACAGCAGGAATATGCATCAAGGTCAGACCAATCAAGGATGGATGGAGCCAAGAGGATCTAATCAACCCTTTAGGCAACAACACCCTCCAAGATATCATGGACAACGACCATTCTACAATGCACACCCAGTTGAAAGATTTGGTGGACCGCCTAGTAGCTACCAACAAGCCCCACCCTATGCTCAGAGACCATCCTCTCGACATAACTTCGAACCACCACACTCACAAGCTTCTTTTCAACATTAACTACCACATGATCCTTATCCACCCCAACGCCAATCTAATTACTCCCATGAACCACCACTCTCTTATGCACCATGTCCATATCTACCAAACCAAGAATCACAGGTTTGCTTCGAGGATTCAGTAAACCAGTTCAATGCAACCCTTCATCAATTGGAGCGAGCAATAAATCAATTATCTTCCAGATGTTCAGACACTCAACAGACTCCCATGGCTTCATGTGGAGAATCTAATGAAGAATGTATTGTGAAGAAGACACAAGAAACTCCAGTGGACATCATAGAGCATAACTTCGTACTGGAACAATTAGAGGAAGCTGTCATGGTAGAAGAAGAAGAGTTGGTTGAAGATTTAGGAGATGCCGAACCACCACCTGAATCCAGAGTTGTGGAGAATTCCATCAAGGAGGTTACAATTGATGCTCAAAAGGATTTTGCACCGCCTCTAATGCAAATATCTTATAAAGAACAGGACGGAATAACCCAAGACGTAGGTTTCCTTGATGATGATGATCACGAGTCCTGTTTTCTTAGTGACGAACTTGCATCCGCAAGTGATTTCTTTGAGACAGAAGAATCTTCCCCGAGTGAATATGAAGATGATGCTGAGGTAGATCTTTCTCAACCCCCAATATATGACTTGAGCGATGATGAAGGAGAAATTAAAGACTCTGATCAAGATATGGTTGAAGTGGAAGAATTCACAGAAGATTATAAGGGAGTAGAACTTACAGAACCACTGGAAACACCTATCCCAAGGCCATTACCGCCCAACACAAACTACAAGTGGGTAAAATCCTTGCCTTTTATTTTCAATCTTCCACTTGAATATGGTTTTCTTGAAAAAGATGGCCAGCTTAGAGCTCTCTGCGGCTTTAAGAGTAAGAGGGAAATGGCTCGTACTCAGAGCGGGTGCACAAGGTTCAATAACGTTCCACGCTTCAACTCGAAGTGTAAGGATTGGTATCATGCTCAATTGAATGGATCACGGAGAACGTTTGGTCGCCGTGGTGAGAATCTACTTTTTAAACCACCCGGATGGAAACATGTAGATCAAGACGGAGGCAGATTTAAAAGCAAAGCTTGGGATCATGGATTCTATGCTGACATTCGTCACTCCGGGAGCCTGAGAATCTGTTTGAAGCTGCTCAGAAGCTTTACATGCCTAGTTTGGGACCCCGGACGCTATTGGCATTCCAAGCATTGGTGGAGATTTTTGGATGAATTTAAACATAAGCCGCCATAACAGGATGTTCATCCAATGTCCAACTTAAGGACTTTAACTAAAAGTGCTGGGTGGGAGACAACCCACCATGGTATGATCGTTCCTTTTTCATTTTTATTTGGTTTTATTTTATTCTTCATTGAACCTGGAATCATACATAGCATTCACATTAAGCATTGCATTCTTCATTTTGCATAAAAAAAATATACACACGCGACGCGGTAGCGTCGCCAACGCGGTAGCGTCGCCAACGCGTCCGTGTCACCAGTGCGTTGGGTAGAAAAGAATTGAACAGAGAGTCACGCAAGAGCGTGGCTGGAGGCGTGCCAGTGGCACAAATCGTCCCACGTGACGCGTCCGCGTCACATGGGCTTAATGGCCTTCCACGCGATCGCGTGCCCCACGCGGCTGCGTGCCCTGAATTACGACATAAAAAGGGTGCACAACAAATTATTGTGCGAGAGTGGTGCTGGATTGATGCTAGACGCACAATCCCTATCACGCGACCGCGTCGCCGATGCGTCTGCGTCATTCCTTTCTGAAGCCCACTCACGCGATCGCATGCCCCACGCGATCGCGTCACCCCAAATTTGGCAAAAATACAAATTCGAACAGAGAGCTGTGCGAGCACGAGGCTGCCCTCGTGCCAGTAGCATAACCTGAGTCACGCGTCCGCGTGACCGACGCAACCGCTTCGACTGAATTAGAGCGCAATCACGCAAATGCGTGATCCACGCTGCCGCGTCACTTGCGTTGCACAGCTCAATCCTAATTTGCCAAATATCTTATCTTTTCTTCCCCCAATCCTAATTTTTTCCTCCCTTCTCTCTTACTCACTTCTTTCCCTTCTTATTCTTCTTATCTTTCATTTTATTTATTTGCATATTTCATTCATTGCATTTTAATTTAGTGCATATTTTTCTCTTCTTTTCTATATTTTTTTTATTTTTCTTTGGTGTTGATTTTCTTATTTAATTGTTGCATCTTCTCTGGTATAATTTTTAGTGACTTGTTTTACAATGTTGCGTGATGCTATTTTTCTGTCAATGTCAATCTTTTATGATACCTGTATTCCTTTTGCATTGACATGAACTTACATTGTCTTTCATTACCCACTCTCTTCCCCATTGTTGTATATTTTGTACCACTGGCATGCCATGGCTTCTATTGTTTTCTCACGTACATGTTGAAGCTTCCATGTAAATGAGACCCTTATCATTTGGCATTAACCCAACCATACTTCATTTATTTTCTTATCTTTATTTCTGGGTTACTTTTCTTCCCTATTTTCTTTCAGGATGGCCACCCAGAGGGAAACCGGAAGATGTTTACATGGGAAGACAAGACAAGTCCATCTGCACAATCTTTGGAGAGAAGCATCAGTTGGAACAACCCCCGCCCACCTGTACATCTCAGCATGCACCGAGGACGGTGCAACCTTTAAGTGTGGGGAGGTCGATACCGATCTCTACAGGTTAGTTAGTCCTTTCTCAACACCAATTTTTTTATGATATATTTTGTGCTTAGTTTGAGTGATTTATTCAATCCTTCACCCACTTATTCATATTAACTGCATGGTTTTACTTTCCCTTCCTTATTATGTGATGTATGTGAAAAACATGTTTCCTATGCTTTAAAATTAATTATTTTAATTACCTTTATTTCCATTCGATGCCATGATTAGTGTGTTGAGTAGTTTCAGATCTTCTAAGGCAGGAATGACTTAAAGGGTGGAAAAGGAAACATACAAAAGTGGAAGGAAAGCATAAAACGGAGTTTTGGAGAAACTGGCATCCACGCGATCGCATGGACGACGCGACCGCGTGCCAAGAGCGAAGAAGCAGCGACGCGGCCGCATGATTGACATTACCACGCACCTAAAGAAGAACACATATGACGCGGCCGCATGACTGACGCGACCGCACGACAAGGAAAACTCCAATTGACGCGACCGCGTGACCCACGCGGACGCGTGACAGAGGCCACGCACTAGAAATTGCAGAAAACACTCATGGCGGATTCTGAAGCCCTTTTTGGCCCAAATCCAAGTCCAGAAGGCATAGACCAGAGGTTATGAAGTGTGGGAATGCATCCATTTGGAGAGTCTGAATTTTTAGTTACTTTCCATGATTTAGGTTTAGTTGGAGAGAGGTTCTCTCCTCTCTCTTTAGGATTAGAATTTAGGACTTCTCTTAGTTTTAGGAGTGACTCTCGATCCCTGGTTCAATGTTCTTTTACTTTATATTTATTTCTTATTTTCAGATACTTTAATGCT
This sequence comes from Arachis hypogaea, assembly GCF_003086295.3. NCBI lineage: Eukaryota > Viridiplantae > Streptophyta > Magnoliopsida > Fabales > Fabaceae > Arachis > Arachis hypogaea. The sequence goes on from NC_092044.1 coordinate 37,652,156, forward strand.
TATATTAGTTATGTTGCCTATTTGGCTTATGCCACATTCATGATGATTTTCTTATTTAATGTTATTTGAGATATTTCAGTTTAATATTGCCTTCTTGTATTTATGCCATTGATTGTTCCCAATCTGAAGACATTTTCATTCCAGTAGAATTAATTTACTTTTCCCTTTTTGGTCTTGGTTAAGAAATCAGTAACTCAAGAGTTATCTTAGCTCAACATAATTGATAATTGTTATCTTTGCTAATTGAACTGAACTTCAATAATCTCAACCTTTTCTTAGGAAATAAATAGGATTCGAAGGTCAAACTAATTAGTCCCTTGACTTTCCTTTGCTTTAGCAAAGGTTAACTAAGTGGAATTAAGATTCAACTTTCATTATTATTGATAAGAATAACTAAGTCTGGACTTCCAATTTCTTGTACCTTGTCAAAGGGTTTGCTTTACAGTATTTATTCATTTTAATTGTCATTTAAATTAATTGCCATATTCATTCCTCGTTCTCAAAACCCTAATTTACAACCGAGAACATACTTCCCTGCAATTCCTTGAGAAGACAACCCGAGGTTTAAATACTCAGTTATCAATTTTAAAGGGGTTTGTTACTTGTGACAACCAAAACATTTGTATGAAAGGACTTTTGTTGGTTTATAAGCTATACTTGCAACGGGAATTTATTCTGAATTCTAGACCACGCAAAAGTTCTCTCATCAAATATACAATGAATCCCACAGTATCAATGAAACTTAGTCCTAATTAGATGAGCGGGGCTTGTAGCTTTTTGCTTCTGAACAGTTTTGGCATCTCACTTTTTCCTTTGAAATTTAGAATGATTGGCATCTATAGGAACTTAGAATTTTAGATAGTGTTATTGATTCTCCTAGTTCAGTGCGTTGATTCTTGAACACAGCTACTTTATGAGACTTGGCCGTGACCCTAAGAACTTTGTTTTCCAGTATTACCACCGGATACATAAATGCCACACACACATAACTGGGTGAACCTTTTCAGATTGTGACTCAGCTTTTCTAAAGTTCCCAGTCAGAGATGTCCAGAGTTCTCAAGCACACTCTTTTGCTTTGGATCACGACTTTAACCACTCAGTCTCAAGCTTTTCACTTGGACCTTCATGACACAAGCACATGGTTAGGGACAACTTGATTTAGCCGCTTAGGCCTGGATTTTATTCCTTTAGGACCTCCTATCCACTGATGGTCAAAGCCTTGGATCCTTTTTACCCTTGCCTTTTGGTTTAAAGAGCTATTGGTTTTTTCTGCTTGCTTTTTCTTTTTCTTTTCTCTTTTTTTCGCCATTTTTTTGACTGCTTTTTCTTGCTTCAAGAACCAATTTCATGATTTTTCAGATTATCAATAACATTTTTCTTTGCTCATCATTCTTTCAAGAGCCAACAACTTTAACATTCATAAACAATAAGATAAAAAATATGCACTGTTCAAGCATTCATTCCGAGAACAAAAAGTATTGCCACCACATCAAAATAATTAAACTAGTTTCAAGATAAAATTTGAAATCCAAGTAATTCTTGTTCTTTTGTAATTAAGCACATTTTTCATTTAAGAGAGGTGAAAGATTTATGGAGTTATTCATAGCTTTAAGACATAGACACTAGACACTAATGATCATGTAGTGAAGACACAAACATAGATAGAACCTACATCATAAAAATCGAAAACAGAAAAATAAATAGAAAAAGAGATTAAGGAATGAGTCCACCTTAGTGAGGGTGACGTCTTCCTCTTGAAGGTCCAATGGTTCTCTTGAGCTCCTCTATGTCTCTTTCTTGCCTTTGTTGCTCATCCCTCATAGCTCTTTGATATTCTCTAATCCCATGGAGAATGATGGAGTGCTCTTGGTGTTCCACCCTTAATTGGTCCATGTTGTAACTCAAGTTTTCCAAAGAAGTGTTGAGTTGCTCCCAATAATTGTGTGGAGGAAATTGCATCCCTTGAGAGATCTCAGGGATTTCTTGATGAGGGAATTCCTCATGCTCTTGTTGAGTGCCATGAATGGGCTCTCTAGTTTGCTCCATTCTCTTCTTAGTGATGGGCATGTCCTCTTCAATGAGGATGTCTCCCTCTATGACAATCCCAGCTGAATAGCTAAGGTGACATATGAGATGAGGAAAGACTAATCTTGCCAAAGGTGAGGACTTGTCAGCCACCTTGTAGAGTTCTAAAGGTATGATTTTATGAACTTCTACTTCCTCTCCAATCATGATACTATGGATCATGACGGCCTGATCCACAGTTACCTCAGATCGGTTGCTAGTGGGAATGATAGAGCATTGGATGAATGATGAGCGGATAATTTATACGCTTTTTGGCATTATTTTTAGTGTGTTTTTAGTATGTTTTAATTAGTTTTTATTATATTTTTATTAATTTTTATTTAAAATTCACTTTTCTGGACTTTACTATGAGTTTGTGTGTTTTTCTGTGATTTCAGGTAATTTCTGGCTGAAATTGAGGGACCTGAGCAAAAATCTGATTCAGAGGCTGAAAAGGACTGCAGATGCTATTGGATTCTGACCTCCCTGCACTCGAAGTAAATTTTCTGGAGCTACAGAATCCCAATTGGTGCGCTCTTAATTGCGTTGGAAAGTAGACATCCTGGGCTTTCCAGCAATATATAATAGTCCATACTTTGCCCAAGAATTGATGGCCCAAACCGGCATTTCAAATCAGCTCAAGAATTCTGGCGTTTAACGCCGGAACTGGCACAAGAATGGGAGTTAAACGCCCAAACTGGCAGAAAAGCTGGTGATTAACTCCAAGAAAAGTCTCTACACATGAAAGCTTCAATGCTCAGCCCAAGCACACACCAAGTGGACCCCGAAAGTGGATTTTTACGTTATTTACTCATTCTTGTAAACCCTAGGTCACTAGTTCACTATAAATAGGACTTTTTGCTATTGTATCTTCACCTCATGACACTTTACACATTTCATATTGTATCTTCTACGGCATGAGTCTCTAAACCCCATGGTTGGGGGTGAGGAGCTCTGCTGTGTCTTGATGGATTAATGCAATTACTACTATTTTTAATTCAATCACGCTTGCTTCTATTCTAAGATATCACTTGTTCCTCAACTTGATGAATGTGATGATCCGTGACACTCATCATCATTCTCACCTATGAATGCGTGCCTGACAACCACCTCTGTTCTACTTTAGATTGAGTGAATATCTCTTGGATTCCTTAATCAGAATCTTTGTGATATAAGCTAGAATCGATGGCGGCATTCAAGAGAATCCGGAAGGTCTAAACCTTGTCTATGGTATTCTGAGTAGGATTCAAGGATTGAATGACTGTGATGAGCTTCAAACTCCTGAGGGTTGGGCATTAGTGACAGATGCAAAAGAATCACTGGATTCTATTCCAACCTGATTGAGAACCGACAGATGATTAGCCGTGCTGTGACAGAGCGCGTTGAACATTTTCACTGAGAGGATGGGAGGTAGCCATTGACAACGGTGAAACCCTACATACAGCATGCCATGGAAGGAGCCTTGCGTGCATGAAGAAGAAGACAGTAGGAAAGCAGAGATTCAGAAGATAGAGCATCTCTAAAACCTCAACCTATTCTCCATTACTGCAAAACACAAGTATTTATTTCATGTTCTTTTACTTTTCACAATTAAACTTGAGAATTATTGATATCCTGACTAAGAGTTACAAGATAACCATAGCTTGCTTCAAGCCAACAATCTCCGTGGGATCGACCCTTACTCACGTAAGGTATTACTTGGACGACCCAGTGCACTTGCTGGTTAGTTGTGCGGAATTGCAAAAGTGTGATTGCGATTTCGTGCACCAATGAACTCTAACCATCCTCTAGTCACAGGCTTAAGATTCGATCTTCTCAATTGAACCGGGTTGCCTCTTGAGTCTCTTTTCCATTGAGCTCCTTCTACCAATATGTCCATGAGGACTTGGTCCAACGTTTGATCAAAGTTGACCCATCTAGTGTAGGGGCGTGCGTTTTCTTCCATCATTGGCAAGTTGAATGCTAGCCTTACATTTTCTGGACTGAAATCTAAGTATTTCCCCCGAACCATCGTAAGCCAATTCTTTGGGTTTGGGTTCACACTTTAATTATGGTTCCTAGTGATCCATGCATTTGCATAGAACTCTTGAACCATTAAGATTCTGACTTGTTGAATGGTGATGCCAAGGCATCTAGGCCAGTTTCATTGACCTTTTCTTTACTGTTTTAAGATAGTTTCACGTATTTTCTTAGTGAATAAGGCAAGTTTTGGATGAAAATATACTTACACCTTGATTCAAGCAACTATTGTGAATTTTACATGATTTTATAAGGATTTTGCAAGGATTGAATGACAAATTGATGATGCATAATCTCATGACTTAGGCTAGAGCTTTGATGCACTTTATTTGCTTAATTTTAGAACAAAGGAAGCAAGGAAGAACCACGTTAGTAGCCACGTTAATCTAATTAACGTGACCACTAACGTGGAATGGGAATGAGCTTGCAGCATTAATGAGAAAGGTGGTCGACAATAACGCCTGCGAAGCCATCATAAGCCCACGTTAATTGCCACGTTAACTACATTAACGTGGTAGTTAACATGGAGATAAAGAGAGCTCCAGCGTTAATGGTAAACGTGAACACCACTAACGCTACAAAGTGGCAATTGGCCACGTTAAGAGTCATGTTAACTTAGTTAACGTGAACTCTAACATGGAAGGGAAGACAATGCCAACGTTAGTGACACTCACCTTTGTCACTAACGTTGGATCAAGCTAGCATTGCTCGGTTAGTGATCACGTTAAGACCACTAACGTGAAAGTTAACGTGGAGCTGAGATTGATGAGCCAACGTTAGTGACACTCACCTTTGTCACTAACATTGGAGATGGCATTCACTACCACGTTAGTGGCCATGTTAACCTAGTTAACGTGAACTCTAACGTGGGGAGGAGGGGCATTTGGAGCGTTAGTGACAAAGGTAAGTGTCACTAATGCTCTCGAAGATAGGCATGCCCACGTTAAGAGTCATGTTAGCTATACTAACGTGAACTCTAATGTAGGGAAAGAGGGGCACAAGGCAATGTTATTGGAAAAGGTGATTCCCAATAACGCTTGCGAAGGATTGACGTTAGGATTTTTGCTAGTAAAGAATTTTGTAAAAATATAATCGCGTTGTGAGTATAGATTCTAAACCAACAGAAAATCCCTTCAAACAAACGTTTTGGTTGTCACAAGTAACAAACCCCTAAATAAATTGATAACTGAAGTATTCAAACCTCGGATCGTCTTCTCAAGGAATCGCAGGGAGGTATGTTCTTATTATTGGTTATGCAAAGGTATATTTTAGGGTTTTGAAAAGGGTTGAACAAGTAATGTAAAATAACAAGTCGTTAAAATAATAACTAATAAAGCTTTTGGCAAGGTATGAGAACTGGAGGTCCTATCCTGGTTATCCTTATCAATTGTGATGAGAATTGGATTTTTCTCCCACTAAGTCAACTTCTAACTATGAAGGTAAGTCAAGTGGATGAATTAATTTTGATTCCTCAGGTCCTAGTCTTTCCTTGGGAAAGACTAGAGTTACTGAAACTCGAATTAATTCTTGAAGAATTCCAATTTTCAGTCAATAATGAGTTTGATAACTCAAGAGTTACCAATTAATCAACCAAAGCCAAAAGGGAAGAAAATCTACTCGAATGAAAATAAATTGGATAAAGCTAAAGCATCCATAACATATAAGTCTGAAATACCTCAATTTATATTAAATAAAGAAAATCCTAACATGAATGGCTCATAAGCTAAATAGGCAACATATGTAATACAAGCATTAAAGTATCTGAAAATAAAAGAGAAATATAAAGTAAAAGGAATATTGAACCTGATGAAGAGTTGAAATCCTAAATCCTTTAAGAGGAATCCTAATCCTAAATCCTAAGAGAGAGGAGAGAACCTCTCTCTCTAAAAACTACATCTAAAAACCTAAAATTGAATTATGATCTGATATGAATTGATGTCCTGAGTCTCTGCATGTTCTCGGAATTTAATCTGTGTTTCTGGGCCAAAAATTGGGTTGAAATGCGGCCCAAAATCTGTGCCAGCGACTTCTGTAACTCTGCAGATCGCGCTCGTCACGCGTCTGCATCGTCCATGCGTTCACGTCACTTAGCATTTCTCGTACCACGCGTGCACGTCATCCACACTTTCGCATCGTTCGTGCAGCTTCCAATCCGCGCGGTCACGTCAGGCACGCGAGCGCATCACGGTAATTCCTTCTATTTCGCGCGGTCGCGTGAGCCATCTGACCGCGTGATTTCTCGTTGGTCATCTCCTTAATTCCTTGTGTGCCTTCCATTTTTGCATGCTTCCTCTTCATTTCTTATGCCATTCCTGCTCTATGAAGCCTGAAACACTTAACATACAGATCACGACATCGAATGGTACGAAGGAAGATAAAAATATACAACAAAAAGGTCCTTAGGAAGCAAGTTATTAATTATAGGATGTTTTTAGGAAGGAATTATAAATACATGCAAATCATATGAATAATTGGGTGAAAAGCATGATAAAACCACTCAATCAAACACAATATAAACCATAAAATAGAGGTTTATTCATGCTAAGCTCAAGAAGACAAAATAAATGAGTAGGGAAAAGCAGGACTCATGCAATGCAACTTATGAATGTGAATGCAACTACATGCTAAAATGACTCTACCTACTTGGTGAAAAAGTAAATAAATCCTTCAAGAATAAATATGAACTGGATTTCACTAATTCAAATCACAAAATACAATACAAATAACTTGCAAGAAGAAGATAGCTCATGAAAGCAGGGAACATAGAATTAAGCGCTGAACCCTTACTGGTAGTGTATATCATTCTAACTCTCAAGTGTCTAGGGTTAATTCTCTCAATTCTCTACTAGTCTTGCTTTCTATAGCTTGCTCTTCATCTAACAATCAACAAAAATTTAATGCACCAATACACAAATCAAGAGGTCTTTTAAGGGTTGTAATGGGGTTAGGGTCATGGTAGGATTGTATTTGGCCAAGTGGACTAAAATCTGAATCCTTAATTAACATAAACTTTTTCCACCTAACTTAAGACAATCCATATAATCATAATACAAGATCTAACTTCCCATTAACTGTGTTTTCCACATATTCATGCATCCTAAATTTGAGTTCAGTACATATGCATTGATACCAACACTTACTTTGGGGCATTTTGTCCCCTTTTATTATTTGTTTTTTTTTCTTTTCTCTTTTTCACTTTTTTTTATTTTTCTCTTCTCTTTTTTTTTTATTTTTCTTTTATTTTTCTCAATGTATATGATTAAAGTATTGAATGCAATAATATGTGCTCAACTATTATTTTTCACATTTTCACTAAAATATACAATACCCAATTACTCAAACCAAATATTTTCAAATCCAACTTTCCTACACTTAAATCGTGAGCACTTTTACTAGTCTAAGCTAACTAAGGATTCAAATTAAGGACATTATTGTTTTCCGCTTAGAGTTAGTAATGAGCTAAAGTAAAGAACAAATGGGTAAAATAGGCTCAAATTGGTTTGCAAAGGATAATGGAAAGGTAAGGCCATATCGGTATGTAAGCATAGTGAAACAAGGTCTCAATCATATACGTGCATGCATACATCAAACAGTGGAAATACATAATTAAGCAAGACAAAGATTACAAGTTTAGAGAGAATAATACACAAAAATAAAATATATTGGTTGATAAAATGCAACCAATCAAATAGACTCAAGATCTCACTGGTTTTATGTGTTCAAGCTCTAAACCATGTTCCAAAATAATATTTTTTCATACAAGTTTTTCAAAAAGTTTTATTCAAATTAGTGAAATACTATAAAAGGTTTCTTGAAAAAGAAAATATTACTTCAACCAAGTGGTAAAATATGCACAAAATATTACAGAAATGCAATCAAACATGCAAATGCAACAATGAAAAACAAAAATTGGTGTTAAGAAGGGGCTAACTAACCCGTGGAGATCGGTATCGACCTCCCCACACTTAAAGATTGCACCGTCCTCGGTGCATGCAAAGATGTGCAGGTGGCAGGGTTGTGGTTCCTCATCCAGTGCTCATTGTAGAGTCTTTCTCTTTACTCTTCCTGGTGGCCAACCTGAAAAAGGGAGAAGAGAAAGGGACATAAAGTCAAAGGGATAGAGCAAGGGAGAGGGCAGTACTAGTAAGAATCATGCCAAAATAAAGAAGAATGTTGTTAACACATGGTCGCGATTCCATGAAATTAGGACATCAATGGAAGCATAGCATGATAAATTGAGGCAATTAAATGCAAGATGTTTATTGGTATGCTGGCAAAGGCATGAGTAGCGTAAATCAAGCATTAAAAGCCTTAATGTATTATTAGTCGTGAGAAACTAACAATAACGTTTGTATTGACAATTATATTTAATTAATAAAATAGTGAAAAGGGTTTTGTGAAAAACAGGCATTAAAGTAGTAGGATAACTTAAAAGTAGTCCATGATGCCATACGGGCTTTTTCACAAACACATAGCAAGCATGGTAAATAAGTCATTGAAAGTATTACATTGAACATGCAAGCAACTTTTTTAAAAAGTTATATAATTGTCAAACAATTCTTTGAATAATCCACAAGCAAAATAAATAAATTTCTAATACCAATGAAAATAATTCAATGAATGAAACTATGCAAATAAATTAAATAGAAGTGAAGAGGGATGAGAAGAAGAAAGTAAGAGAAGCAAGAAGAAAGAAGAAAAGAAATAAGAAGGGAAGAAAAGATTTAAATATAGGGGAGAAAAGATAAGATATTTGGCTGCTCTGGATAAGCTGTGCGATGCTTGTGACGCGGACGCGTGAGTGACGCGTTCACGTGGATAGCGCTTCTATGAGATGACACGGACACATCATCCACGCGGTCGCGTGGATTGATTTGTGCCATTAGCGCGAGGCCAGCCTCGCAGCCGCGCAACTTTCTGTTTGAAACTCATATTGCCAAATATTTGGGTGACGCGATCGCGTGGATGGCCTGAATTTGAAAATGGCACGGATGCGTGGGGCACGCGTACGCGTGGCAAGGCTTGTGCTTCTAGCACGAGTCCAGCCCAATTCTAGCTCAACTTTCGGCCGTACACCCTTTTTACGTCGAATTTGAGGCACGCGTTCGCGTGGTTGACGCGGACGCGTGTGAGGCGTTTTTCCCACATGACATAGACGCGTCAGCGACGCGGTTGCGTGGATCAATTTGTGCCAAAGGCATGCCTCCAGCCACGCTCTAGCGTGACTCTCTGTTCAATTTTGTTTTCTTCTCAATGCGCCTATAACGCGGACGCGTCAGCGACGCTGTCGCGTCGCGTGTGTGAATTTTTTTTATAATGTAGTATGCAGAATGCAATGCTTAATATGAATGCTATGCAAGTATGCATGATTCCAGGTTCAATCAAAACTCAAAAGCAAACAAAACAGAATAGAATTAAAACTGAAAAGGGAACGATCATACCATGGTGGGTTGTCTCCCACCTAGCACTTTTAGTTAAAGTCCTTAAGTTGGACATTTGGCGAGCTCCTTGTCATGGTGGCTTATGCTTGAACTCATCTTGAAACTTCCACCAATGCTTGGTCTTCCAATAAGCTCTATCCATACTAAGTAAATTCCTCAAGTTTTGATGGAGTTCTTCACAAGCTTTGAGCTCCCAAAATTGATCCTCGTATATTCCTGGATCCCAAATCTTGTTTCTACACCCATCTTCAAGTTGATTCTCATGATTCCATCTGGGTGGCAAGCAGTTTGAATTCTCACTAAAACGGCCAAACAACTTCTTAGACCCATTCAGTTGAGCTGTACACCAACCTTTGTGTTTAAACTTAAAGCTTCCAACCATAATGAACTTTGCAGGACAATTCTTACCACTGACCATCTTCCGCTTACTCTTAATGCCAAAAAGAGCTCTAAGCTGACCATCCGTCTCTAGTAGCCCATATTCAAGTGGGAAAGTAAAGGATAAGGATAGGAATTTTACCCACTTGAATATTGTGTTGGACGGTAATGGTTTTGGGAGAGATATTTCTAATGAATTTGCAAGCTCCACTCCCTTGTGCTCTTCTCTGACAACTTCCACCTCTTTGTAAGCTTCTTCAATTTCAACCTCTTTCTCTTGGTGGTTTTCTTCCAATTCAACCTCTTCTTCATTGTTTACCAAGGGCATGGGAGGTTGTGCTTCTTCTTCTTTAAACTCCATCTCTTGATCATCCTCTTCCAAGTCTTCAACCATGATATGCCTTGGAGGTTGTATATCCTCCTCAACATTAATTTCAAGCATCTTGGAAGGAGGCTTTATGAATGGACTTTCCAATGGAGGTTCAACATCTCCTAAGTCTTCAACCACTTCTTCTTCTTCAATAATTCTGGCTTTCTCCACTTGTTCCAGTACAAATTCATGCTCCTTACTGTCCACCGGAGTTTCTAATGTCTCCTTCATGCTATGTTCTTCATTATATTGTCCACATGAAGCCATGGGAGTTCCTTGAGTGTCCGAATGTTGGGAAGCTAATTGATTTATCGCTTGATTCAATTGATGAAAGGTTGCGTGAAATTGATCCACTGTTTCCTAGAAATGATCCCTTGACTCTTGTTCTTCCTTAATGATTACCTTTCCATGACAACTCCCTTCAATTACTCCTTCATCTTCAAGGGTCTCTCCTACCTTCACCTTTAGTGCCTCCTTTAGCTCCTTATGAAGTATGGATTCGCGAAGATGATCCTCTCTCTTGTTCCACATCAATAGCATCATTGGGATCATCTTACTCTTGGATTGATGGATGTGGGTGCTCTTCCATGGATGGTGGTGATGGGATGGAGAGATCATTCTGTGGTTGAAAAGGAAGTGCATTAGAGCTTGAGGGTTGATTGTTGAAGGTATTTGGTGGTCCGATTTGGGCGGCGAGAGCTTGTATAGTAGAGTTTAGATCAGCAAATGCTTTCTCCATGGAGGTTTGGGGTGGATAGGAGGGTTCATTTGTTGGGAGAAAGGGTTCATTGTAGGAAGGTGGTTCATCTTGATAATGATAAGGAGATGGTCTATATTGAGGTGGTGGTTCTGGGTATGGTTCATATGGTGGTTGGTGTGGTGAATAAGGATTGGGGTTATATAGAGGTGAATGGTGGAAAGGGGCTTGTGAGTGTGGTGGTTCAAAGCTATGTTGAGGAGGTGGTTTATTGGCATATGATGGGGCTTGTTGGTAACTACAAGGGGGTCCACCATATCTATCAGCTTGGTATGCATTGTAGAATGGTCTCTGTCTGTGATATCTAGGAGGGTGTTGTTGCCTAAAGGGTTGATCAGATCCTCTGGGCTCTGTCCATCTTTGATTGCTTTGACCTTGATGCATATTCCTGTTATAGCTTCCTCTTCCTACAACATAGTTGTAACCAGACTCATAGCCAAAAGGGTGAGAGTTCATAGTAGTGAGAGAAAATAAAAACAAAAGCTAACAAAAAGAAAATATTTTGAAAAAGATATAATTTTTGGAAAAAAAATAAGATAGGATTTTGAAAAAGATATGATTTTTAAAAAAGGATAAGATAAGATAAAAATTTTTAAAATCTGAAATTTTTTTTTGAAAAATATTTACAATAACAAAAAATAAGGCACACGTTTGCAATTCCTCGGCAACGGCGCCGTTTTGACGTTAGGATTTTTGCTAGTAAAGAATTTTGTAAAAATATAGTCGCGTTGTGAGTATAGATTCTAAACTAACAGAAAATCCCTTCGTACAAACGTTTTGGTTGTCACAAGTAACAAACCCCTAAATAAATTGATAACCGAAGTATTCAAACCTCGGGTCGTCTTCTCAAGGAATTGCAGGGAGGTATGTTCTTATTATTGGTTATGCAAAGGTATATTTTGGGGTTTTGAAAAGGGTTGAACAAGTAATGTAAAATAACAAGTCGTTAAAATAATAACTAATAAAGCTTTTGGCAAGGTATGAGAACTGGAGGTCCTATCCTGGTTATCCTTATCAATTGTGATGAGAATTGGATTTTTCTCCCACTAAGTCAACTTCTAACTATGAAGGTAAGTCAAGTGGATGAATTAATTTTGATTCCTCAGGTCCTAGTCTTTTCTTGGCAAGGACTAGAGTTATTGAAACTCGAATTAATTCTTGAAGAATTCCAATTTTCAGTCAACAATGAGTTTGATAACTCAAGAGTTACCAATTAATCAACCAAAGCCAAAAGGGAAGAAAATCTACTCGAATGAAAATAAATTAGATAAAGCTAAAGCATCCATAACATATAAGTCTGAAATACCTCAATTTATATTAAATAAAGAAAATCCTAACATGAATGGCTCATAAGCCAAATAGGCAACATATGTAACAAAAGCATTAAAGTATCTGAAAATAAAAGAGAAATATAAAGTAAAAGGAATATTGAACCTGATGAAGAGTTGAAATCCTAAATCCTTTAAGAGGAATCCTAATCCTAAATCCTTTAAGAGGAATCCTAATCCTAAATCCTAAGAGAGAGGAGAGAACCTCTCTCTCTAAAAACTACATCTAAAAACCTAAAATTGATCTATGATCTGATATGAATTGATGTCCTGAGTCTCTGCATGTTCTCGGAATTTAATCTGTGTTTCTGGGCCGAAAATTGGGTTGAAATGCGGCCCGAAATCTGTGCCAGCGACTTCTGTAATTTTGCAGATCGCGCTCGTCACGCGTCCGCATCGTCCATTCATTCACGTCACTCAGCATTTCTCGTACCATGCGTGCACGTCGTCCACGCTTTCGTGTCGTTCGTGCAGCTTCCAATCCGCGCGGTCACGTCAGACACGTGAGCGAATCACGGTTATTCCTTCTATTTCGCGCGGTCGCGTGAGCGATGCGACCGCGTGACTTCTCGCTGGTCATCTCCTCAATTCCTTGTGTTCCTTCCATTTCTGCATGCTTCCTCTTCATTCCTTACGCCATTCCTGCCCTATGAAGCCTGAAACATTTAACGTATAGATCACGGCATCGAATAGAACGAAGGAAGATAAAATTATACAACAAAAAGGTCCTTAGGAAGCAAGTTATTAATCATAGGATATTTTTAGGAAGGAATTGTAAATACATGCAAATCATATGAATAAGTGGGTGAAAAGCTTGATAAAACCACTCTATAAAACACAATATAAACCATAAAATAGTGGTTTAACAAGGATCATAAGGCAACGTTAGTGGTCACGTTAGTGCCACTAACGTTGAAGTTAACGTGGACTATATAGGGTTGGAACGTTAGTGAAAAAGCTGATTGCCACTAACGTTCTCGAACCCACATTCTCACTTATCATTACCAACACTAACGCCCATGCCTAACTCACACTTTTCAGCAAGCTGAGCCCACTAAAGATTATAACTGCTTCAACTCAAGATCTAAGGCCCACATCCAAGACTCGAAGAACTCATTAGAAGATGAAGAAGAGTAGTATATATAGGAGTAGTTTTGAACTATAGAGAAGCTGGGCACTTTGGAGAACTACCCTCTGTATATTTACTTTTCTGCATTTTCTAGTTATTTCCATGTATTCTTTTCTGCCATTTTCCATTTCTAGAGCTATGAACAACTAAACCCCTTTCATTGGGTTAGGGAGCTCTATTGTAATTTGATGGATCAACTATAGTTTTCATTCTTCTTCTTCTTTCTTCTCTTTTGATTTACTAGAAAGCTTTCGATCTTATTTCAATTGGTTAGTTGTCTTGGAAAAGAAACTCTCTATAATTGGATCACCTCTGAGCCTTGGAAAAAGAATGAGGAGATCATGCTAGAAATGCTTTCTCATGTTAGACCAAATTGGGGTCTGGGCGGATATAGTGACATGTAATCCTCCCAACACTTTGATTTGGAAATACATGTGGTATAATTAGTGACCACACTTTATCTCTTCCCATGAGCAATTAAATCAAGGAATTGGGCAATTGTTCAAGCTTAGAGAGATTGGGTTGCCAAGGAATTGGAACCCAGTCACTTAAGTTTGCCAAGGAGATCAATAGATGCTTTGATTGAGGAAGAGATGAAAATGAATTTGATCCGGAGAATACAACATCTCCTGAGCCCAATGAATTCCCCATTTCTGATCTCACCCATTCTCTTTACTTTCTGCCATTTATTTCCATGTTCATCTCCCCATTTCCCCATTTAAGATTCTGCACTTTATTCCTGCAATTTACTTTCCCGCCATTTAATTTCCTGCAACATCAATTACACTCTGTTTAGCTCAACTAGCATATTCTTCCAACTAAAGTTGCTTGACCAATCAATCCATGTGGGATTCGACCTCACTCTATTGTGAGTTTTTACTTGACGACAATTCGGTATACTTGCCAAAGGGAAATTTGTTGAGAGACAAGTTCTCATGCATCAAGTTTATGGCGCCATTGCCGGGGATTGATTTTGTATCAACAATGATTAAGTTGGAAGTTCACTAGATTGAGCATTTTTCTTTTGTTTATTTATTTTATTCAGTCATTTACCTTCAGTTTATTTAGTTTCTTCCTCACCCTCATCCCCTCGTTATCTTCTTTTTCTTTGAATTTACTTACAATTCTGCTCACTAACCCACTAACTGTTTGATAAATTGCACCACTCATACTAACAATCACTCTAACAAGAATAATCACTTTATTTTATCTCTTGCTGTATGCTCTGTTAGTTGTATGACAGGGAGAAGAGGCAGAGCTTCAACTTCTTTTAATTCAGAAATTGAGAGGACCCTCCATAGATCTAGGAGGAAAGCAAGAGGGAAAAAAGTTGTTGGTGCTGAGGAAGAGGAAGAGTACCTTGAATCAAACATAGAGGAAAACTTAGAAAACAACCATGAAGGAGAAGCTCACAACCATGCCAGAGAAGTCCCTGCAAATCATGCTGGGCAAGAGAGGAGAGTTCTAGGCTCTTACATCAATCCAAACTCAGGAAACTGTGGAAGTAGCATCCAAAAGCCCACCATACATGCCAACAACTTTGAATTAAAACCCCAGCTCATCACCCTTGTTCAGAACAACTGCTCATTTGGAGGAAGTGCCCAAGAAGACCCCAATCAACATCTAACCACCTTCCTGAGAATATGTGACACTGTGAAGTCTAATGGAGTCCATCCGGATGTCTATAGGCTGTTTTTGTTCCCTTTTTCACTCAGGAATAAAGCATCCAAGTGGCTGGAGTCCTTTCCGAAGGAGAGCTTAACAAATTGGGAAGATGTGGTGAACAAATTTTTGGCAAGATTCTACCATCCTCAGAGAATTAACAGGCTGAGAGCTGAGGTGCACACTTTTAGGCAACAAGATGGTGAGACTCTATATGAGGCATGGGAGAGATTCAAGGACTTAACAAGAAGATTCCCACCAGACATGTTCAATGAATGGGTTCAACTTCACATTTTCTATGAAGGCCTTTCTTATAAGTCCAAGAAGGCTGTAGACCATTCATCAGGGGGTTCTCTAAATAAGAAGAAAACCATTGAAGAAGCCATAGATGTCATTGAGACGGTAGCTGAGAATGACTACTTCTATGCTTCTGAAAGAAGCAACACTCGAGGAGTAATGGAGTTGAACCACATGGATGCATTGCTGGCTCAAAATAAGATGATCACCAAGTAGCTAGCAGATCTTACCAAGAAGGTGGAGGAAAACCAAGTTGCAGCAGTCATCATTTCATCACCAGCTCAAGAAGGAGTGAATATATGAGAAGAAGGTGTCTGGGAACAAGTCAATTATGTTGGAAACTCACCTAGACAAATCCATGATCCGTACTCCAAAACTTATAACTCTGGATGGAGAAATCACCTAACTTTGGGTGGGGAAATTAGCAAGACCAAGGCCAAGACCAGAGATGATACAACCACAATCCCAACAATAATACAACTCACCAACATACCTCATAGAGATTTTATCAACACCCACCTAACCACCCTTCTCAACCACCCAATCTCAACCCACTATCACCAACCGAAGATAGACTTTCCAAGATTGAGACTCTACTTGAAGACATATATAGAGAAGTCCAAGACAACAAGGTGTTTAATGATGAAGTGCGAGCTAATATCAAGAACCAATGGGAAACCATCAAGAGACTGGAGTCCCAAGTAGGGTATCTATCTCAACAGTTTCCCAAATTCACTGATGGTTTTTCCAGTGACACAGAGAAGAATCCAAGAGGAGAAGAAAAGAAAGTAAGGTGGGAAGAATACAAGATGATCACCACAAGTGATGAGAGGAGTGTGGAGGAAGTAGACACACAAGCAGAACATCTCCAAGACAGTCCAAAGGAAAATATGAAGAAAGAAGCCATGCACCCCAACCCACACACAGGGAGGGTTTAAAGAAAAGGGAGATCTTGAACCCATATGCACCCTTCCCCCAAAGGCTCAAGGGTGGTATAGCAAGGAGAATGTATTCAAGGTTCCTCGACATGTTTGCATCTCTTGATGTAAATATACCATTCATTAAAGCCCTTCAGCAAATGCCCTCCTATATCAAATACATAGAGGGACTTCTAGCCAAAAAGAGTTCATTGAAAGGTGGACAAACAATAAAGATGAACAGGGAATGTAGTGCCCTCATTCAAACAAAGCCACCTACAAAGAAGAAGGATCCAGGGAGTTTCCACATTCCCTGTGCTATAGGAGAGACAATGATTGATAAAGGGTTCTGTGATATGGGAGCAAGTATCAACCTAATGCCTCTATCCCTCATGAAAAAGCTTCAAATCAATGAGCTAACACCCACAGACGTAATCATCAAACTGGCTGATAAAACCCAAAAACAGGCAATAGGAGTGGTTGAGAATGTGTTAGTGAAGGTTGGGAACTACTTCCTTCCCATATACGTTGTTATCCTAAAAATAGAAGAGAATCTCAGTCACCCCATCATTCTGGGAAGGCCATTCTTAGCCACAGCCAGAGCACTTATAGATGTGGAGCGAGAAGAGCTAGTATTGAGAATACATGATGAGCAGCTCACCTTCAATGTTTTCAAACCCTCACAAGAAGCAGATCATGATAGCAAAGAGCCAGAGAAAAAGCACAAGAAAGAGCTGATGGAAGAGCCAAACAAGGGAGCACAAGAACCACACCTGAGAACTCCTATGGTTAACAACCAATGTGATCAGAAGGAGCAACAGCCAAGTGTAACCCAAAAGGAACCAGACCCACCAGAGTCATATGAGACAAGCAACAAAAACTTTCCTCAAAGGGAAAACCACAAGTAGCAAAGTGACATCAAAGGACACAAGAAAAAAGCCCCAAGGGGATGAAAAAACAAGAAAATTCCTACAGAAGATTTCTCTTCAGGAGATGAAGTGGTCTCTGACTACTTTCCATCTATACCACCTCATCTCCCCACCATTCCATCTTAGCTACCTCCAGTATACACCATCAACAAAATCTTGTCCTTAGAACATGTGGAACTTCTTAACAAAGCCAATGGAAACAGGTTCACTGCAAGGGGAAAAGATTTGAAGCACTATCAACCACCGTAACAAAGGCCAAACGTCAAGCTAATGACGCTAAAGAAGCGCTTCATGGAGGCAACCCATGTTCTATACCCTCTCTCTTTAATCTCTAATAGTAGTAATAAAGCAAAGTTCATGGATTATAAATCAACCTCGACAAGCAATATAAGAATCCCTACATGTAGCATATAGTACATGATAAGTTTGGTGTTCAAGGAACACCAAGAGGGTTTGAACACACTCAATGGTATGAGATTCTTTTTGAATCTTGTTATACCATATGATCACAAACAAGTTTGGTGTTACTAACGATTGCATGCATGGGAAATTGAGTGGTCGATTGATTTATATTCATGAAAAGCATTTAGTTATTTCAAAAACAAAAGAAAAAGATTTTAATAGTAGCTATTTCACACTTTAATTCTTCTAACCAAAAATTCAATTAACCATTTTGCATTCCTTTTGTCTTGTATAGGAAATCAAGAAGGGTATTAATGGTACTTGATAGGACAATCAAAGAAGGGAGATTCGGCCACTATACCAAAGAGACTACACACTTGTCTTCAAGGGGAGTATCTTTGGAAGTGTTGCCATGCAACATTGGGAGTTGGATAGCCTTGGAGACCAAACCAAGACCCTCATAAAAGGGGTGATCCTTGTGCTCATCCAATGGCAAACCCCAACCGTCCGTCATTAAAATAACACTATCAATCTACACCTTTCAAACACCCATCATCCCTCTATATAAATGATCCCCATTCTACAACCTCTCCGTACACACTTGCTATTCTCATTCATCTTCCTTTCTTCTCTCGAACACACACACTTCATCTTCCACCAAAAAGTTCCATACACACCCTCCTAGCCACATCTTGTGAGCTGTAAACATACCAACCATCACTCATGGCTTCATCTAGCTCTAAAAGGAGAAGAGGGAATGAGCCTATGGAGCAACCTCCTTCCGATGCCGGGAGATTCAAGACCGCCTTCCATGAGCTCCAATATGAACGGATCAAAAATAAGAAAATCTTGGCAGAATTAACATTCCAGTTCAACGAGGATGAGTGCCCAAAGATCAAAGAGAAGATTGCACAGAGGGGTTGGCAAAAGCTCACCAATCCAGAGACAAAGATAAATGCAAACCTCATCAAGGAGTTCTATGCAAATGCGGCCAGAGAAGACAGTACTAGGGCCCCCACCTTCAAAAGTTACGTAAGAGGAACAGAGGTGAACTTCAGCCCCAATGCTATAACAAAGACTCTTCAGCTGAAATCGCCACATTTCAATGAACTCAGTTATCAAGTAAGAATAAGCAATGCCCCAGACGAAGATGAACTTGAAGAAATCGTGAATGATATGTGTGTTATAGGGTCTGATTGGGAAAGGTACTCAGACAAGAGGCCGCGGTTCATTAGGAGAGGAGACCTCATCCCGGAAGCCAAGGGATGGTTTGAGCTCGTAAGGATGTCTATCCTTCCAGCTGCAAACAATTCTGAGGTCAATATTGCTTGAGCTACCATGGTACATTACTTAGTAAAGGGTGGAAGCATCAATGTGTATGAAATTATAGCTGAAGGGATCCAGGATTCAGCCGAGAAGAATGATCCGGGTGCTAGACTTTAGTACCTCAGCACCATCCTGAGATTATGCATGAAAGCCAAGGTGGTATTCGAAGACAACAATCCACAATGGGTAAATCCTGGGAGATTAGTCACGCTCCAACGCATAAACTATGTGACACCCGCTCAACAGCAAAGGAGGCCTCAGATAAGGAAAAGAACTGCACAAGAAGAGCCCCACCAAGAAGAACCTCACCAAGAAGAACCCCAACAAACAGGGTACCAGCAAGAAGTACAATTTGATCCAACCAATATAAATCTATTTCACATCAAGGAAGCCATTGAGTATATGGCAAGTAGCTATATGGAGGGACAAGAACAACAACTACATGTCCAAGCTCAAAGGATGAATTAGCACGAGTGGAACGAGAAAGGGCCGAAAAGAGTCATGAATCAATGAGGAAGGCATTGGAAGATTGGAAAATAGCCAGAATAAATTGGATGAAAGGAAGCACAAGTGGACATAAAGAAGACAAGGAAGCAGAAGAACATAGGCATCCCCATGAGTAAAAGGTGGTAGAGTTCCCTCTTTGTTTTATCTTTTTCAAAGCTTTAAATAAGAAAAATCATGTATGAAATAGAACATGCTTCCATGGTAGCTTAGGATTTTTAATTCTGCCTTTAGAGTTTCCATTGCTTAGGTTTATGTTTACTAGTCTAATGTCCCTTCTGCATTTTCACCTTTCTTACTTGTATGCTTGTCCTTTAAATCAATCAAAAAGAAAATGTTATGAAAAGAACATGAGTGGAGTTATCTTGTGAAGTGAATTTTGAATGTTTATGGTAGGGTGATTAATTAGCTAAGTTGGTTCACCAACAAGGTAGGAAGGCAACTATCTATCCTAAATCCTATGCTTGAAACACATCCTATGAGACTAACCAAATAATGAAATCCCAATAAGAAAAGAGAAAAGAGCAATAAAAGTGAAAAAGAAAGAAAAACAATGAGAAATAATGCTAGGTACCAAGGGTTTGAATATTGAGGCATGTGTCTGTGGTGTTCTTGTGCAAAGGATATGCTTGGATGAATAAGCTCTTAGGGGTGCCTCATCACCTGGTAACTTGGATTAACTAATTTGGGATTACCAGCTGAAAATCCACTATCAAGAGCAACCTTTGCTACAGAGCACTTAGCAACCCAAAGAGGTGCTGGACACCAAGGTCTCAAGAAAGAAAAATAACAAACCATGTGCCTGTGGTGTGTATGTATGGGGGAAAGAGACTTGAGGGAGTAAGTCCTTAGGGGTGCCTTAACACCTAGCACCTTGAACCAACTGGTTCGGGAGTGTTGGCTGAAAGCTTATCTTAAAGAGTCGCCCTCTTATAGAGCACTTAGCCAAAAAAAGGGGATGCAATAAATCCTGAAAGGAAAAGGAAGATCAATAATTAGGAAGTCTCAAAGGATGCAATCAAACAAGTGTTCAAGGGCATGATAAAGGCCTGAAACCCAGTAAAGGAATGAACCTAAGTTGCTATGCATGAAACCCCATAAACCAGGAATTTGACTTCTATTATAATTATTTGTTCATCTTGTTCTTTCATTCATTCTTACTAGATTTCAGTACTTGCTTAGGGACAAGCAAGCTTTAAGTTTGGTGTTGTGATGCCAGGGCATCTAGGCCAGTTTCACTGACCTTTTCCTTACTATTTTAAGCTAGTTTCAGGCATTTTCTTAGTGAATAAGGCAAGTTTTAGATGATAATACACTTACACCTTGATTCAAGCAACTATTGTGAATTTTACATGATTTCATAAGGATTTTGCAAGGATTGAATGACAAATTGATGATGCATAATCTCATGACTTGGGCTAGAGCTTTGATGCACTTTATTTGCTTGATTTTAGGACAAAGGAAGCAAGGAAGAACCATGTTAGTAGCCACGTTAATCTAATTAACGTGACCACTAACGTGGAATGGGAATGAGCTTGCAATGTTAATGAGAAAGGTGGTCGACAATAACGCCTGGGAAGCCATCATAAGCCCACATTAATTGCTACGTTAACTACATTAACATGGTAGTTAATGTGGAGATAAAGAGAGCTACAGCATTAGTGGTAAACGTGAACACCACTAACGCTACAAAGTGGCAATTGGCCACGTTAAGAGTCACGTTAACCTAGTTAATGTGAACTCTAACGTGGAAGAGAAGACAATGCCAATGTTAGTGACACTCAACTTTGTCACTAACGTTAGATCAAGCTAGCATTGCCCATGTTAGTGGTCACGTTAAGACCACTAACGTGAAAGTTAACGTGGAGCTGAGATTGATGAGCCAACGTTAGTGACACTCACTTTTGTCACTAACATTGGAGATGGCATTCACTACCACGTTAGTGGCCACGTTAACCTAGTTAACATGAACTCTAACATGGGGAAGAGGGGCATTTAGAGCGTTAGTGCCAAAGGTAAGTGTCACTAATGCTCTCGAAGATATGCATGCCCACGTTAAGAGTCACGTTAGTTATACTAACGTGAACTCTAACGTAGGGAAAGAGGGGCACAAGACAACGTTATTGGAAAAGGTGATTCCCAATAACACTTGCGAAGGATCATAAGGCAACGTTAGTGGTCACGTTAGTGCCACTAACATTAGTGAAAAAGCTGATTGCCACTAACGTTCTCGAACCCACATTCTCACTTATCATTACCAACACTAACGCCCATGCCTAACTCACACTTTTCAGCAAGCTGAGCCCACTAAAGATTATAACTGCTTCAACTCAAGATCTAAGGCCCACATCCAAGACTCGAAGAACTCATTAGAAGATGAAGAAGAGTAGTATATATAGGGTTGGAACGTTAGTGAAAAAGCTGATTGCCACTAACGTTCTCGAACCCACATTCTCACTTATCATTACCAACACTAACGCCCATGCCTAACTCACACTTTTCAGCAAGCTGAGCCCACTAAAGATTATAACTGCTTCAACTCAAGATCTAAGGCCCACATCCAAGACTCGAAGAACTCATTAGAAGATGAAGAAGAGTAGTATATATAGGAGTAGTTTTGAACTATAGAGAAGCTGGGCACTTTGGAGAACTACCCTCTGTATATTTACTTTTCTGCATTTTCTAGTTATTTCCATGTATTCTTTTCTGCCATTTTCCATTTCTAGAGCTATGAACAACTAAACCCCTTTCATTGGGTTAGGGAGCTCTATTGTAATTTGATGGATCAACTATAGTTTTCATTCTTCTTCTTCTTTCTTCTCTTTTGATTTACTAGAAAGCTTTCGATCTTATTTCAATTGGTTAGTTGTCTTGGAAAAGAAACTCTCTATAATTGGATCACCTCTGAGCCTTGGAAAAAGAATGAGGAGATCATGCTAGAAATGCTTTCTCATGTTAGACCAAATTGGGGTCTGGGCGGATATAGTGACATGTAATCCTCCCAACACTTTGATTTGGAAATACATGTGGTATAATTAGTGACCACACTTCATCTCTTCCCATGAGCAATTAAATCAAGGAATTGGGCAATTGTTCAAGTTTAGAGAGATTGGGTTGCCAAGGAATCGGAACCCAATCACTTAAGATTGCGAAGGAGATCAATAGATGCTTTGATTGTGGAAAAGATGAAAATGAATTTGATCCGGAGAATACAACATCTCTTGAGCCCAATGAATTCCCCATTTCTGATCTCACCTATTCTCTTTACTTTCTGCCATTTATTTCCATGTTCATCTCCCCATTTCCCCATTTAAGATTCTGCACTTTATTCCTGCAATTTACTTTCCCGCCATTTAATTTCCTGCAACATCAATTACACTCTGTTTAGCTCAACTAGCATATTCTTCCAACTAAAGTTGCTTGACCAATCAATCCATGTGGGATTCGACCTCACTCTATTGTGAGTTTTTACTTGACGACAATTCGGTATACTTGCTGAAGGGAAATTTGTTGAGAGATAAGTTCTCATGCATCAAATAAGGTTGGCAAGAACTTCCCAACCTCTTCTTCGGATCTCTTGTCGGATCTCCAGATATTCTCCCTTTTTGAGCCTAAAAGGGACCTCAGAGATCACCTTCTTTTTGGCCACAACTTCATAGAAGTGGTCTTGATGGACCTTTGAGATGAATCTCTCCATCTCCCATGACTCAGAGGTGGAGGCAGTTGCCTTCCCTTTCCTCTTTCTAGAGGCTTCTCTGGCCTTAGGTGCCATAAATGGTTATGGAAAAACAAAAAACAATGCTTTTACCACACCGAACTTAAAATATTTGCTCGTCCCCTAGCAAAAGAAGAAAGAAAGATGTAGAAAAAGAAAATGGAGGAGATGGAGGGTGTATAGGGTTCGGCCAAGATGGGAAGAAGGTGTTTGTGAAGTGTGAAAATGAAGGGGTGAAGGGGGTATTTATAGGGAGAGTGGCCGAATGGTTTGGGTGGGTTTGGGAGGGAAATGGTTTTGAATTTTGAAGGTGGGTGGGGTTTTTGAGGAATAGTTAAGGAGGTGATTGGTAAAGGATATTTGGGGAAGGGATATGGAGGTGATTGGTGAAGGGTATTTGGGGAAGAGTGTTGTAGAAAGGTGTGAAGAGGAGAGAGAGTGAGTTGAGGTTGGTGGGAATCCTGTGGGGTCTACAGATCCTGAGGGGTCAAGGAACTCTCTTCCCTGCTCTAATTGGGCGTTCAAAATGCCTTAGAGTGCAATTCTGGCGTTTAAACGCCAGTCTGCTGCCATGTTCTGGCGTTTAAACGCAGCTTTTCTTCTTGTTCTGGCGTCTAACTGCCAGTTTGTTGCCATGTTCTGGCGTTTAAACGCCTAGAAAGGTGCCAGATTGGGCGTTTAAATGCCCATTATGCTACCCTTACTGGCGTTTAAACGCGAGTAAGTCCTTCCTCCAGGGTGTGCTATTTTCAATGCTGTTTTTAATTTTTTCTTTATTTTTGTAATTGTCTTTGTGACTTCACATGATCATCGACCTAAAAGAAAACAAAATAATATAGATAAAATTAAAATAAAATTGGGTTGCCTCCAAATAAGCGCTTTTTTAATGTTAATAGCTTGACAGTGAGCTCTCATGGAGCCTCACAGATGATCAAAGTATGGTTGAGATCTCTCAACACCAAACTTAGAGTTTGGCTGTGGCCTCCGAACACCAAACTTAGAGTTTGAATATGGGGGCTCTGTTTGACTCTGTATTGGGAGAAGCTCTTTATGCTTACTTTCCATGGTCACAAATGGAGAATCTTGAGTCTTTACTACAAGGCATTTTTCATTCGTATGAAGGATCAACTTTCCTCTATCAACATCAATCACAGCTCTTGTTGTGGCTAGGAAGGGTTTCCAAGGATGATGGATTCATCCTCATCCCTCCTAGTGTCTAGGATTATGAAATCAGCAGGGAAATAAAGACCTTCAACTTTCACTAGCACGTCCTCTACTAGTCCATAAACCTTTTTCATAGAGTTATCTGCCATCTCCAATGAGAATTTGGCAGCCTGTACCTCATAGATTTCCAGTCTCTCCATTATAGAGAGGGGCATCATGTTTATCCCTGACCCCAGATCACACAGAGCTTTTTCAAAAGTCATGGTGCCTATGGTACAGGGTATTAAGAATTTACCAGGATCCTGTTTCTTTTGAGGTAAATTTTGTTGAACTAATGTATTCAGTTCATTGGTGAGCAAGGGAGGCTCTTCCTCCCAAGTCTCCTTACCAAACAGCTTGGCATTTAGAAGATGAATAGTCATCAAAGCTCATGAATGGTAAAAGAAGGTCCAAGGGAATCTCTATGGTCTCTGTATGAGCCTCAGATTCCTTTGGTTCCTTATTAGGGGATTCTATACTAACCATTGGACATCCCCTAAGGTCTTTCTCATTGGGATTCATGTCCTCCTCCTCCTCTAAGGTTTTGGTCATGTTGATTATATCAATGGCCTTGCACTCTCTTTTGGGATTCTCTTCTGTATTGCTTGGGAGAGTGTTAGGAGGAGTTTCAGTAACCCTTTTACTTAGCTGGCCCACCTGTGCCTCCAAATTTCTAATGGAGGATCTTGTTTCAGTCATGAAACTAAGAGTGGCCTTAGATAGATCAGAGACTATGTTTGCTAAGCTAGAAGGATTCTACTCAGAATGCTCTATCTGTTGTTGAGATGATGATAGGAAAGGTTTGCTATTGCTAAACCTGTTTCTTCCACCATTGTTATTATTGAAACCTTGCTTCTGTTGATCCTTCCATGAAAAATTTGGATGATTTTTCCATGAAGGATTATAGGTGTTGCTAAAGGCTTCACCCATGTAATTCACCTCTACCATTGCAGGGTTCTCAGAATCATAAACTTCTTCTTCAGAAGATGCTTCTTTAGTACTGTTGGATGCATTTTAAAATCCATTCAGTCTCTGAGAGATCATATTGACTTGTTGGGTCAATATTTTTTTCTGAGCTAGTATGGCATTCAGAGCATCAATTTCAAGAACTCCTCTCTTTTGAGGCATCCCATTACTCACAGGATTCCTCTTAGAGGTATACATGAACTGGTTATTTGCAACCATTTCAATAAGTTCCTGAGCTTCTGCAGGCATTTTCTTTAGGTGAATGGATCCACCTGCAGAGTGGTCCAGTGACATCTTGGAAAATTCAAACAGACCATCATAGAATATATCTAATGTGGTCCATTCTAAAAGCATGTCAGAAGGACACCTTTTGGTCAGCTGCTTGTATCTTTCCCAAGTTTCATAGAGGGATTCACCATCTTTTTGTCTGAAGGTCTGAACATCCACTCTAAGCTTGCTCAACTTTAGAGGAGGAAAGAACTTGGCTAAGAAAGCTGTGACCAGTTTATCCCAAGAGTCCAGGCTATCTCTAGGTTGTGAGTCCAACCATGTTCTAGCTCTGTCCCTCACAGCAAAAGGGAAAAGCATAAGCTTGTAGATTTCAGGATCAACTCCATTGGTCTTAACAGTATCACAGATCTGCAAGAACACAGTTAAAAACTGATAAGGGTCTTCTAATGGAAGTCCATGAAACTTGCAGTTCTGTTGCAGTACAGAAACTAATTGAGGCTTTAGCTCAAAATTGTTTGCTCCTGTGGTAGGGATTGAGATGCTTCTTCCATAGAAGTTGGAAGTATGTGTAGTAAAATCACCAAGCATCTTCCTTGCATTGTCGTTTGGTTCGGCCATAATGGTTTCTTTTGCTGTTTCCTTTTTGAAATTTTCAATGAGGTCCTCTTCAGAGTTTTGTGTTTTAGCTGCTTTTAGCTTCCTCTTCAGAGTTCTTTTAGGTTCAGGATCAGCTTCAACAAGTATGCCTTTATCTTTGTTCCTGCTCATATGAAAGAGAAGAAAACAAAAAAAATATGGAATCCTCTATGTCACAGTATAGAGATTCCTTGAGGTGTCAGAAGAAAACAAGAATGGAAGGATGAGGCAGGTAAGGAAGAATTCAAACACATAAAAGAGAGATGGAGTTCGAATTGACAATGGAGGAGGAATGTTAGTGTTTAAATAGAAAAAGATAAGAGAGGGGGGAAAATTTTTGAAAATAAAAAGAATAAAATTTAAAATAAATTTTTGAAAAATTGGTTGTAGTTTTGGAAAAGATAAGAAATAGTAAAACAAACAAAAAGTCAATTAGTTAGTTGAAAAAGGATTAAAAATCAATTTTGAAAAGATAAGAAGTTAGAAAAGATTTTGAAATTGATTTTGAAAAAGACATGATTTGAAAAAAATATGTTTGAAAAGATATGATTGAAATTTATTTTGAAAAAGATTTGAAAAGGAAATTAAAAAGATTTGATTTTTTTTAAACTTAAAATTGATTACTTGACTAACAAGAAACTAAAAGATATGATTTTGAAAAAGATATGATTGAAAATATTTGATTTGAAAAAGATTTGATTTTGAAAAATTATGAAGATTTGAAAAAAATTTGATTTGGAAACAAAATTCCTCTCCTTGTGTCATCCTGGCGTTAAACGCCCCGGAGCTGCATGTTTTGGGCGTTTAACGCCCAATTGCTGCATGGTTTGGGCGTTTAAACGCCCAACCAGGTACCCTAACTGGCGTTTAAATGCCAGTTTTCCTTCTTCACTGGGTGTTTTGAACGCCTAGCTTTTTCTCTGTAATTCCTCTGCTTTATGTTCTTGGATCTTCATTTTGCTAAATCCTTTATTCAAGAAGATATGTTTTCAATTTTGAAAAACAACAAAATGAGTCAAAACATATAATTCTTGGATCAAAGCATAAGATATATGCAAGAACATTATGAACGTCAAGATGAACACCAAGAACAATCTGAATATCAAGATGAACATCAAGAAGTCAATTTTCTTAATGAAAGAAAACATGGAGGACACCAAACTTAGAACTTTCTCATGTTTGGGCCATTGAATGCAAGAATGCATATGTAGAACATCATGCAGTGCAAATCAATAAACCATGAAGATCAAACAAGGCAATTCATCAAGAATGACTTGAAGATCATCAAGAACACAATGCATGGTTTTCAAAAATTGCAAGACAATTAAAATCATGCAATTGACACCAAACTTAAAATTTGGCCCTAGATTCAAACAAGAACCATGAAATATTTTTGAGTTTTTATGATTTTATGAATTTTTTTGGATTTTTCGAAATTTATATTTGGAAAAATGAAAAAAAAAAGAAGAAAATTTTTGAAAGATTTTTTTGAAAACTTTTTGAAAATAAAATAAAGGAAAATTACCTAATCTGAGCAACAAGATGAACTGTCAGTTGTCCAAACTCGAACAATCCCCGGCAACAGCGCCAAAAACCTGGTGCACGAAATTGTGATACACAATGGCGCCAACAACTTGGTACGCACAATTGTAATCTCACTATTTTTCACAACTTCGCACAACTAACCAGCAAGTGCACAGGGTCGTCCAAGTAATAAACCTTATATGAGTAAGGGTCGATCCCAAGGATATTGTCGGCTTGAAGCAAGCTATGGTCACTTTGTAAATCTCAGTCAGGTGGATTCAAATGGGTTATGGAGTTTTCATAATTAAAAGATAAATAAACATAAAATAAAGATAGAGATACTTATGTAATTCATTGGTGGGAATTTCAGATAAGCGTATGGAGATGCTTCATCCCTCTTGAATCTCTGCTTTCTTGCTGCCTTCATCCAATCCTTCATATTCCTTTCTATGGCAAGCTGTATGTTGGGTTTCACCGACGTCAATGGCTACCTCTTGTCCTCTCAGTGAAAATGGTCCAAATGCACTGTCACCGCACGGTTAATCATCTGTCAGTTCTCGATCATGTTGGAATAGAATCAAGTGATCCTTTTGCGTCTGTCACTACACCCATCACTCGTGAGTTTGAAGCTCGTCACAGTCATCCCTTCCCAGATCCTACTCGGAATACCACAGACAAGGTTTATACTTTCCAGATTTCAGGAATGGCCGCCAATAATTCTAGCTTATACCATGAAGACTCCGATCTTTTTGGAATGGAGGCTAAGAGATACACGCTCAATCTTAAGTAGAACGGAAGTGGTTGTCAGTCACGCGTTCATAGGTGAGAAAGATGATGAGTGTCACGGATCATCACATTCATCAGGTTGAAGTGCGAGTGAATATCTTAGAACAAGAATAAGCTTGAATTGAATAGAAAATAGTAGTAATTTCATTAATACTCGAGGAACAGCAAAGCTCCAAGAACAAAGAGGAAAGGAGTAGCGCTCAAACACAAGGAAAACAAGCAAAAATTGGATTGCTTTCAATCTCCAAGAATCGAACACGGCACCATGAGGAAGCAAGGAACTAGGCGTTACTTTGGTGCCAAGAAAACCAAGGAAAAAGGAGCAGCATGTGCCTCCACGGAGTTTCGAACGTGGGACTTCACCATTGGCACATTGCCCTGCCCTCCACAAGGGCAGGGCAGCATTTCTTGGTGCATGGCGCAGCATTTTGGCACGACCAGGACTTGAGCACTCGGCCAGCAGCACGCATGCACGGGCAGCACTTAGCGCACCATGGCAACTCTTCCCTACCGTCCACAAGGGCAGGGCAGCATCCTGACGCATCACACGCACCAAGCGCACGCAATGAGGCCGCATGCACCATTTCCTGCTCTGCCCTCCACAAGGGCAGGGCAGCCTCCTGGAAGCTACTTTCTCATGGACTGAAAATTGGATTAAAAATCCAATTTAATTCATTTCTTCACCAAATCAAAAGCCCATCCAAATTCCAAAATTCAAGAATAGAAAGTGTATAAATAGAAGATAGTTTGATGAAATTAAGACCTTCTTTTTGATTTTTGAATTTTCACATCTTTAGACTTGATTTTTCGTTGAGAGCTTGGAACTGAGATTTTAGAGAATTGGGAAGGAGAATTGATCTCTCTTCTTCCTCGTTCTTGCTTGAGCACTTTTTACTTTTCTTGTTTGAGTCTTGGGTGTGAAGAATTGAGAAATTTCTGTCTCAATCTCCATTCAAGATCTCTTGGGTTTTCCCTACTGCATAATTGAGCTAAATTTCATTTTCTTACTGCTGCTGAGGTAAATTTCTTTTCCTTACTGCTGCAATCTTTAATTTCTTGTTAATTGCTTTGTGAACTTGGATCTGGGAAGGCAATTGAGATCTAGACTTTGCTATCTAGTCTCTGGAGTCCTGAGATCCAATTTTCATTTTGGTTCTTCTGTTGAACCACTGCTGAATTACATTTTCATTTTCTTTTTGAATTCTAGTTACTTTCAATTCATCTCTTGCTTTATTAATTACTGCAATTTAATTTCCCTTGCTTAAACTCTGAAATCCCAGTCCTCAAATCCCTTTTCCATTCAAACAATTTATATTTCTCGCACTTTAAGTTACTACAATTTACATTTCTTGCACTTTAAGTTTCAGTCATTTTAATTTCTTGTTCTTTAAGATTCAGCATCTTTTACTTTCAGTTCTTTTTAATTTCTGCAATTCATCCCTCTCCCTTTACATTTCCTGCTATTTACTTACTGTTGGATACAAAATCACTCAACCAATACTTGATTCGCTTGACTAAATCAATCACTGAACTAAAATTGCTCAATCCTTCAATCCCTGTGGGATCGACCTCACTCCCGTGAGTTTTATTACTTGATGCGACCCGGTACACTTGCCGGTGAGTTTTGTGTT
Source organism: Arachis hypogaea (assembly GCF_003086295.3). Lineage (NCBI taxonomy): Eukaryota > Viridiplantae > Streptophyta > Magnoliopsida > Fabales > Fabaceae > Arachis > Arachis hypogaea. The sequence goes on from NC_092044.1 coordinate 37,682,371, forward strand.
GGATCGTTTTCCACACATCAAGTTTTTGGCGCCGTTGCCGGGGATTGAAATAGATTGACAATGATTAAGTTAAGTGGTGGTCTAGATCAAGCACTTTTTCTTTATTTTTAAACTAACACACTAACTGTTCGAGACTTTGCCTCTACTAACTCTAACTGCACTCAAGTTACAGAGTGCTCTGTTTTAGTTTCTGGCTCTGTTTGTGTTTCTGCTTTTGTGACAGGAGGAAAGAGCAATGAATCCACACCTTTTGATCCTGAAACACTTTGGAAGTTGAGCAAGAATAAGGAATGTCAAGCTAGTGACATTAAAAGAGCACTTGTTGGGAGGCAACCCAACCTGATGTAGTTTCTTTTCATAGCTATTTCAATAAAAAGGTTGAATAATTGGTCTGTATTACAAGGAGCTAAGTTTGGTGTTGCACACCAAAAAAATTTAAGGGAGAATGAAGGATTCTAAGTTTGGTGTTCCACCAAAATCTCATTTAAAATAACATTCTCACTTCCTGCACAATGCTAGCTCCAAGCAATCAGACAAATTATTCAACTATTTAACTGCTTTTTAGCTTTAATTCCATAACCTTTAGCAAGGACACAAGGTTTCACATATGGTTAATTTGTTGCATCAGAGGCTGTGGCAAACAATTAAGTTTGGTGTTCCCACACCAAAATAAATCCAAAAGACACACTCACTTTATGCATACTAACCATTCATCTAAGGGCTTGAGAAGCAAGCAACTTTTGAGAATTATGCAGGAAAGTAGTCAACCATTGAAGATATTGTGCATCTTAACTCAAAAGGGGTACAACAAGAGGAAGAATGAAAAGCTGCAACCCGAAAGGTTGTATCTAAACTTAATCCTTGCTGCTGTGAAGTGTTTTGAATCTGGAAACCATTGTATGTCCTGTTAAAGTGTTCATCTAGTTACAAGTGAAGTTGTTTGAATAAGTATGATAATCTGCATAATGCTTGTCATTCATCACCTAGCTGAATTTTGTTTTGTTTCCCATATGCTTGAATAAAAGAGAATTGTTTGAATTAGAAAGCAAATATCCAATGTTGCATAAGTTAGAATGGAAGTTAATGGTGGTATATGTGTTTGATTAAATGCATAACTCATGAAATAATTGCTGCATAGTGTCATTTTCATTGAAGTGTGGGCTAGCTTGCTATTATAAAGATTCCTATCAATAAAGAAAAAGCCCTTGAGAACAAAAATAAAACAGAAAGAAAAGGAAGTAGAAAAAGCCAATGTGGCAAGAAAAACAAAGAATAAAGGTTGGACACCAATAGCTTGGACCCTAGGACACATGCCTGTGGTGTTCTTGTACTAGGATATGCTTGGACAAGTAAATTCTGAGGGGTATTTTAAAACCCGGTCACTTAGATCAACTGATTTGGGATGGCCAATTGAAAGTCCACAATAAAGAGCAACCTAGATACAGAACATTTAGTTATCCAAAGAGATGCTGGGCATCAATGATCCTAGAAGGAAATAGTGAGCCATGTGTCTGTGGTGGAGAAATGTTGAGTAAAAATAAAGCCAAAGGCTACTACAGCATTTGACACCAAGCCTTCAAAGAATAATAAGCTTGTTAAGCAAAATGAGAAAAGAAAAGTTAGCAAGGGAGCAAGTAAAGAGTAAACCTTATAACAGCAAGTTTAGTGAGCCTTTGAGGAAAAGTGTATATTATGTAACAGCAAACAATAACTGAGTTATCATTGTCTGCATAAAAACTCCATGAATCAAGTTCTGCTATATGCCTAATAAGGATATTTTTGCTCTTCTTTTTCATTTCATTTCCTCTTAGTTTTGATGCTTGCTTGGGGACAAGCAAGATTTAAGTTTGGTGTTGTGATGACAAGTCATCATATACCCATTTTTCAAGCTAATTTCACTTGTTTTACTAGTCTTTATACACTTTCTTGCATCCTAAGTAAGTAATTTGGAATGAAAATGCATAACTTCTTTAAATCAAACAACCACCATTAAATTGATGCTAAATCATGAGGTTTGAGCAAAAATTAATTGATTTTTAATGAATTATAAACCTTATGAGTTTAGAGATACTTTGATTGGTTGTTTTGGTTTCTTGTAGGTGAAGAAAGGAAGAAAAGAAGAAAAACGTGGCTTAAGAAGTGTGGCCAAGAAATGAGAAATGTGGTGCAACATAGAAGGAGGAGGCAAACACTGCCCTCCACAAGAGCACACTGCCCTCCAGGAGAGCAGCATATCGAACCAAGCCTTGAAAAGCATCACTGCCCTGCCCACAACAAGGGCGGAGCACAATTTGATGCCAAGGACCAAAGGAAGCAAAAACTCTGCCCTGCCCTCCTCAAGAGCAATATCGGGCTTCATCCAAGAATAATTCAAAGGAAATTGCCTCCTAGTGTTTCCTATGGGTTTCGAACCCAAGAACAAAGAGGAAAGGAGTAGCGCTCAAACACAAGGAAAACAAGCAAAAATTGGCTTGCTTTCAATCTCCAAGAATCGAACACGGCACCATGAGGAAGCAAGGAACTAGGCGTTACTTTGGTGCCAAGAAAACCAAGGAAAAAGGAGCAGCATGTGCCTCCACGGAGTTTCGAACGTGGGACTTCACCATTGGCACATTGCCCTGCCCTCCACAAGGGCAGGGCAGCATTTCTTGGTGCATGGCGCAGCATTTTGGCACGGCCAGGACTTGAGCACTCGGCCAGCAGCACGCACGCACGGGCAGCACTTGGCGCACCATGGCAACTCTGCCCTGCCCTCCACAAGGGCAGGGCAGCATCCTGACGCATCACACGCACCAAGCGCACGCAATGAGGCCGCATGCACCATTTCCTGCTCTGCCCTCCACAAGGGCAGGGCAGCCTCCTGGAAGCTACTTTCTCATGGGCTGAAAATTGGATTAAAAATCCAATTTAATTCATTTCTTCACCAAATCAAAAGCCCATCCAAATTCCAAAATCCAAGAATAGAAAGTGTATAAATAGGAGATAGTTTGATGAAATTAGGACCTTCTTTTTTATTTTTGAATTTTCACATCTTTAGACTTGATTTTTCGTTGAGAGCTTGGAACTGAGATTTTAGAGAATTGGGAAGGAGAATTGATCTCTCTTCTTCCTCGTTCTTGCTTAAGCACTTTTTACTTTTCTTGTTTGAGTCTTGGGTGTGAAGAATTGAGGAATTTCTGTCTCAATCTCCATTCAAGATCTCTTGGGTTTTCCCTACTGCATAATTGAGCTAAATTTCATTTTCTTACTGCTGCTGAGCTAAATTTCTTTTCCTTACTGCTGCAATCTTTAATTTCTTGTTAATTGCTTTGTGAACTTGGATCTGGGAAGGCAATTGAGATCTAGACTTTGCTATCTAGTCTCTGGAGTCCTGAGATCCAATTTTCATTTTGGTTCTTCTGTTGAACCACTGCTGAATTACATTTTCATTTTCTTTTTGAATTCTAGTTACTTTCAATTCATCTCTTGCTTTATTAATTACTGCAATTTAATTTCCCTTGCTTAAACTCTGAAATCCCAGTCCTCAAATCCCTTTTCCATTCAAGCAATTTATATTTCTCGCACTTTAAGTTACTGCAATTTACATTTCTTGCACTTTAAGTTTCAGTCATTTTAATTTCTTGTTCTTTAAGATTCAGCATCTTTTACTTTCCGTTCTTTTTAATTTCTGCAATTCATCCCTCTCCCTTTACATTTCCTGCTATTTACTTACTGTTGGATACAAAATCACTCAACCAATACTTGATTCGCTTGACTAAATCAATCACTGAACTAAAATTGCTCAATCCTTCAATCCCTGTGGGATCAACCTCACTCCCGTGAGTTTTATTACTTGATGCGACCCGGTACACTTGCCGGTGAGTTTTGTGTTGGATCGTTTTCCACACATCAAGTTTTTGGCGCCGTTGCCGGGGATTGAAATAGATTAACAATGATTAAGTTAAGTGGTGGTCTAGATCAAGCACTTTTTCTTTATTTTTAAACTAACACACTAACTGTTCGAGACTTTGCCTCTACTAACTCTAACTGCACTCAAGTTACAGAGTGCTCTGTTTTAGTTTCTGGCTCTGTTTGTGTTTCTGCTTTTGTGACAGGAGGAAAGAGCAATGAATCCACACCTTTTGATCCTGAAACACTTTGGAAGTTGAGCAAGAATAAGGAATGTCAAGCTAGTGACATTAAAAGAGCACTTGTTGGGAGGCAACCCAACCTGATGTAGTTTCTTTTCATAGCTATTTCAATAAAAAGGTTGAATAATTGGTCTGTATTACAAGGAGCTAAGTTTGGTGTTGCACACCAAAAAAATTTAAGGGAGAATGAAGGATTCTAAGTTTGGTGTTCCACCAAAATCTCATTTAAAAGAACATTCTCACTTCCTGCACAATGCTAGCTCCAAGCAATCAGACAAATTATTCAACTATTTAACTGCTTTTTAGCTTTAATTCCATAACCTTTAGCAAGGACACAAGGTTTCACATATGGTTAATTTGTTGCATCAGAGGCTGTGGCAAACAATTAAGTTTGGTGTTCCCACACCAAAATAAATCCAAAAGACACACTCACTTTATGCATACTAACCATTCATCTAAGGGCTTGAGAAGCAAGCAACTTTTGAGAATTATGCAGGAAAGTAGTCAACCATTGAAGATATTGTGCATCTTAACTCAAAAGGGGTACAACAAGAGGAAGAATGAAAAGCTACAACCCGAAAGGTTGTATCTAAACTTAATCCTTGCTGCTGTGAAGTGTTTTGAATCTGGAAACCATTGTATGTCCTGTTAAAGTGTTCATCTAGTTACAAGTGAAGTTGTTTGAATAAGTATGATAATCTGCATAATGCTTGTCATTCATCACCTAGCTGAATTTTGTTTTGTTTCCCATATGCTTGAATAAAAGAGAATTGTTTGAATTAGAAAGCAAATATCCAATGTTGCATAAGTTAGAATGGAAGTTAATGGTGGTATATGTGTTTGATTAAATGCATAACTCATGAAATAATTGCTGCATAGTGTCATTTTCATTGAAGTGTGGGCTAGCTTGCTATTATAAAGATTCCTATCAATAAAGAAAAAGCCCTTGAGAACAAAAATAAAACAGAAAGAAAAGGAAGTAGAAAAAGCCAATGTGGCAAGAAAAACAAAGAATAAAGGTTGGACACCAATAGCTTGGACCCTAGGACACATGCCTGTGGTGTTCTTGTACTAGGATATGCTTGGACAAGTAAATTCTGAGGGGTATTTTAAAACCCGGTCACTTAGATCAACTGATTTGGGATGGCCAATTGAAAGTCCACAATAAAGAGCAACCTAGATACAGAACATTTAGTTATCCAAAGAGATGCTGGGCATCAATGATCCTAGGAGGAAATAGTGAGCCATGTGTCTGTGGTGGAGAAATGTTGAGTAAAAATAAAGCCAAAGGCTACTACAGCATTTGACACCAAGCCTTCAAAGAATAATAAGCTTGTTAAGCAAAATGAGAAAAGAAAAGTTAGCAAGGGAGCAAGTAAAGAGTAAACCTTATAACAGCAAGTTTAGTGAGCCTTTGAGGAAAAGTGTATATTATGTAACAGCAAACAATAACTGAGTTATCATTGTCTGTATAAAAACTCCATGAATCAAGTTCTGCTATATGCCTAATAAGGATATTTTTGCTCTTCTTTTTCATTTCATTTCCTCTTAGTTTTGATGCTTGCTTGGGGACAAGCAAGATTTAAGTTTGGTGTTGTGATGACAAGTCATCATATACCCATTTTTCAAGCTAATTTCACTTGTTTTACTAGTCTTTATACACTTTCTTGCATCCTAAGTAAGTAATTTGGAATGAAAATGCATAACTTCTTTAAATCAAACAACCACCATTAAATTGATGCTAAATCATGAGGTTTGAGCAAAAATTAATTGATTTTTAATGAATTATAAACCTTATGAGTTTAGAGATACTTTGATTGGTTGTTTTGGTTTCTTGTAGGTGAAGAAAGGAAGAAAAGAAGAAAAACGTGGCTTAAGAAGTGTGGCCAAGAAATGAGAAATGTGGTGCAACATAGAAGGAGGAGGCAAACACTGCCCTCCACAAGAGCACACTGCCCTCCAGGAGAGCAGCATATCGAACCAAGCCTTGAAAAGCATCACTGCCCTGCGCACAACAAGGGGGGAGCACAATTTGATGCCAAGGACCAAAGGAAGCAAAAACTCTGCCCTGCCCTCCTCAAGAGCAATATCGGCCTTCATCCAAGAATAATTCAAAGGAAATTGCCTCCTAGTGTTTCTTATGGGTTTCGAACCCAAGAACAAAGAGGAAAGGAGTAGCGCTCAAACACAAGGAAAACAAGCAAAAATTGGCTTGCTTTCAATCTCCAAGAATCGAACACGGCACCATGAGGAAGCAAGGAACTAGGCGTTACTTTGGTGCCAAGAAAACCAAGGAAAAAGGAGCAGCATGTGCCTCCACGGAGTTTCGAACGTGGGACTTCACCATTGGCACATTGCCCTGCCCTCCACAAGGGCAGGGCAGCTTTTCTTGGTGCATGGCGCAGCATTTTGGCACGGCCAAGACTTGAGCACTCGGCCAGCAGCACGCACGCACGGGCAGCACTTGGCGCACCATGGCAACTCTGCCCTGCCCTCCACAAGGGCAGGGCAGCATCCTGACGCATCACACGCACCAAGCGCACGCAATGAGGCCGCATGCACCATTTCCTGCTCTGCCCTCCACAAGGGCAGGGCAGCCTCCTGGAAGCTACTTTCTCATGGGCTGAAAATTGGATTAAAAATCCAATTTAATTCATTTCTTCACCAAATCAAAAGCCCATCCAAATTCCAAAATCCAAGAATAGAAAGTGTATAAATAGGAGATAGTTTGATGTAATTAGGACCTTCTTTTTGATTTTTGAATTTTCACATCTTTAGACTTGATTTTTCGTTGAGAGCTTGGAACTGAGATTTTAGAGAATTGGGAAGGAGAATTGATCTCTCTTCTTCCTCGTTCTTGCTTGAGCACTTTTTACTTTTCTTGTTTGAGTCTTGGGTGTGAAGAATTGAGGAATTTCTGTCTCAATCTCCATTCAAGATCTCTTGGGTTTTCCCTACTGCATAATTGAGGTAAATTTCATTTTCTTACTGCTGCTGAGCTAAATTTCTTTTCCTTACTGCTGCAATCTTTAATTTCTTGTTAATTGATTTGTGAACTTGGATCTGGGAAGGCAATTGAGATCTAGACTTTGCTATCTAGTCTCTGGAGTCCTGAGATCCAATTTTCATTTTGGTTCTTCTATTGAACCACTGCTGAATTACATTTTCATTTTCTTTTTGAATTCTAGTTACTTTCAATTCATCTCTTGCTTTATTAATTACTGCAATTTAATTTCCCTTGCTTAAACTCTGAAATCCCAGTCCTCAAATCCCTTTTCCATTCAAGCAATTTATATTTCTCGCACTTTAAGTTACTGCAATTTACATTTCTTGCACTTTAAGTTTCAGTCATTTTAATTTCTTGTTCTTTAAGATTCAGCATCTTTTACTTTCAGTTCTTTTTAATTTCTGCAATTCATCCCTCTCCCTTTACATTTCCTGCTATTTACTTTCTGTTGGATACAAAATCACTCAACCAATACTTGATTCACTTGACTAAATCAATCACTGAACTAAAATTGCTCAATCCTTCAATCCCTGTGGGATCGACCTCACTCCCGTGAGTTTTATTACTTGATGCGACCCGGTACACGTGCCGGTGAGTTTTGTGTTGGATCGTTTTCCACACATCACCTTTCTAAATTGATAAGTGGATTTCTGGCGAGTTAAGAACTATACTTACAACGTATATATTTTAATAATTTTTAATTCGCCAATTTCTGCCCGCATCAATTTTTGGCGTCGTTGCCGGGGAGTTGCAACAGTGTGCTAATTTATTGATTGGTATTTATTTTTATTGCAGTTTTTCTTTTCATTCTATCACTATGAGCTGTACATTTCTTTCGTTAAATGACGCGTTCACTTCCTGATCCAAGCTTGCCAGTATTTGACCCTGAGATTGAAAGAACTCTTTCACGTATAAGGCAAGCTCGACGTCAGCAACTCCTCTTTGAGGACGAACTTGAACCGTCATCTAAGGAAGAAAGAAGCTCCCTCTCTACTGATCTAGTTCATTTACGTGCAGGTGACATGGTAGCGCCCAGAAGAGTCACTATCCAGGAGGAAGGAGCCCCTGATTTTACGCTCCAACCATTCCAGGCACACCACCCAGCAGTAGCTGTAGATTTTGAAATAAAGTCTTCACTACTCAACTTGATGCCCAAGTTTCATGACTTACCTGCTCAAGAGCCTATCAAGCATCTTAGGGATTTTCAGACTGCTTGTTCTACTGTTAAGCATAATGGCACTGATGAAATCTCCATTCTGTTGAAAGCCTTCCCGTTTTCTCTAGAGGGAAAGGCAAGAGAGTGGTACTACACTAAACCCAGAGCAACTGTTTCCAACTGGGATACACTTAGGAGAGAGTTTCTGGATAAATTCTTTCTAGCTGAAGTTGCCGATAAGCTGAGGAAGGACATGTCTATGATCGTTTAGGATGAATCTGAGACCCTCTATGAATACTTGGAACGCTTCAATAATCTTCAAGACGCATGCCCCCATCATATGATTGACAAGATAGTGTTGCTCGGTTACTTTACACAGGGTTTGAAATCTCAAGATAGGACCACACTGGAAGGTGCTAGCAATGGTTCTATGAAAAAGTACAAGACTACGGACGAAGCATGGCAATTGATCAGCGAGTTAGCTGACTCTACTAGGAATCATAGGCAGAGACAAAGTCGGTCAAGAGCTGTTGCAGATGTATCCACTTGTAAAGAGACTACTGCTATAGCTCAAACCTTATGCGAAATGACTAACTTGCTGAAGCAGATGCAACTGAATCAACAACAGCCTCAGCAAGTTCAGCCTTCTCCACCATAACACAGCCAGCAGTTGGTTCCACAAAGAGTATGGGAAATCTGTGCAGATTACAGTCACTATACCGATGAGTGTCCGCAACTCCAACCAGAAGATAACACTGTAGCAGCCACTCATAACTTTCATGACCGCCCCAATCAAGGGTACAATCAAGGTGGCAACTATAACCAAGGATGGCAGGATATCTCTAACCAAGGTTGGAGAGACAATTCTAACCAGGGTTGGAGGGACAATTATAACAGAGGAGGCAGAGATAATAATGGAAATTAGAGGTGGAATAACAATAACAACTTTAGGCAGCAGAATCAGAATCAGTCTTACAGAGCACCTCATTTAAGACAGCCTCAATCATCTCAGCAGACCTCTCAGATCACTTACCCCTCTTCATCTCCTAATGATGAATTACTACAAGCCATTGATCGGAGACAACAGGCCATGGAAAATAACCTTACTTCTACTCTAAATGGTTTGAATTCTACTTTGCAAGCCCTTGTCTCACAGATTGGATCAATGAACAACTCCAACAACCAGTCCTCAAGCTCTGGTGAACTCCCCTTTCAACCATTACCCAACCCAAAGGGTGGTATTAATGTCATCACCCTAAGGTCTGGAACCACATTGCAGGAGAGGAATTAGGAAAAGCCAACTCCATCTGAACACACCTCAGCTGAAGAGGTAGTGGAAATAGAAGATGTTGAAGAAGAAAAGAGCATGCAAGACATGGCTGAAGAAGAATATGCCAAATCATAGGAAGAAGCACCAAAGGGCGCAGACACTATAGAGGATGCCGTTCCTATTCCATTTCCACAACTTGCAAGGAAGCCCAGGAAGCAGTTGGAACCTGATCCCAAAATGGTAGAAATTTTCAAAAAGGTTGAGGTAACTGTTCCCCTTTTTTATGTCATTCAACAGGTACCTAAATATGCAAAGTTTCTAAAAGATTTGTGCATTGGTGGATGAAATTGTGATCATCAATGTTGTATTCTTTGTTGTTGTATGGAATAATTATAATGGCTCTTTGCTATGCGTGGACACAACTCCGTTCAACTAACCAGCAAGTGTACTGGGTCGTCCAAGTAATAAACCTTACGTGAGTAAGGGTCGATCCCACAGAAATTGTTGGTATGAAGCAAGCTATGGTCATCTTATAAATCTCAGTCAGGCGGATAATAATTGATTATGGATTTTTGAATAATAATAAATAATAAACAAAAAATAAAGATAATTAAAATAGGATAGAAATACTTATGTAAATTAATGGTGGGAATTTCAGATAGGCGTATGGAGATACTGTGCCCTTTCTTTTTCTACTTTCCTACTTCTTCCTTCCAGTTCTTTCATTCCTTCCTATAGCAAGCTGTATGTAGGTTATCACCGTTGTCAATGGCTACATCCCATCCTCTCAGTGAAAAAGGTCCAAATGCTCTGTCACAGCACGGCTAATCATCTGTCAGTTTTCAATCAGGTTGGAATAGAATCCTTTGATTCTTTTGCGTCTGTCACTAACGCCCAACCTTCAGGAGTTTGAAGCTCGTCATAGTCATTCAATCCCAGAATCCTACTCGGAATACCACAGACAAGGTTTAGACTTTCCGGATTCTCATGAATGCCGCCATCAATCTAGCTTATACCACGAAGGTTCTGTTTAAGGAATCTAAGAGATACGCACCCGGCCTAAGGTAGAACGGAAGTGCTTGTCAATCACGCGCGTTCATAGGTGAGAATGATGATAAGTGTCACGGATCATCACATTCATCAAGTTGAAGTGCAACGGATATCTTAGAATAGGAATAAAGAGAATTGAATAGGAAATAGTAGTAATTGCATTAAAACTTGAGGTACAGCAGAGCTCCACACCCTTAATCTATGGTGTGTAGAAACTCCACCGTTGAAAATACATAAGTGAAAGGTTCAGGTATGGCCGAATGGCCAGCCCCCAAAACATGATCAATAGTCTCCTCAGATGAAGAATAAAATAAAACTGAGACCAAAGATGTCTAATACAATAGTAAATTATCCTATTTATACTAGACTAGCTACTAGGGTTTACATGAGTAAGTAATTGATGCATAAATCCACTTCCGAGGCCCACTTGGTGTGTGTTTGGGCTGAGCTTGATCTATCCACGAGCTGAGGCTTCTTTTGGAGTTGAACGCCAAGTTGTAACGTGTTTTGGGCGTACAACTCCGGGTCATGACGTGTTTCTGGCGTTTTACTCCAGACAACAGCATGGAACTGGGGTTGAGCGCCAGTTTACATCCTCAATTCCCAAATAAAGTATGGACTATTATATATTGCTGGAAAGCTCTGGATGTCTACTTTCCAATTCCGTTGAGAGCGCGCCATTTGGAGTTCTGTAGCTCTAGAAAATCCATTTCGAGTGCAGGGAGGTCAGATTCCAACAGCATCAGCAGTCCTTTGTCAGCCTCCTATCAGAATTTTGCTCAAGTCCCTCAATTTCAGCCAGAAATTACCTGAAATCACAGAAAAACACACAAACTCATAGTAAAGTCCAGAAATGTGAATTTAACATAAAAACTAATGAAAACATCCCTAAAAGTAGCTTGAACTTACTAAAAACTACCTAAAAACAATGCCAAAAAGCGTATAAATTATTCGCTCATCACAACACCAAACTTAAATTGTTGCTTGTTCCCAAGCAACTGAAAATCAAATAGGATAAAAAGAAGAGAATATACTATAAATTCCAAAATATCAATGAATATTAATTCTAATTAGATGAGCGGGACTTGTAGCTTTTTGCTTCTGAACAGTTTTGGCATCTCACTTTTTCCTTTAAAGTTTAGAATGATTGGCTTCTCTAGGAAATTAGAATTTCAGATAGTGTTATTGACTTTCCTAGTTAAGTATGTTGATTCTTGAACACAACTACTTATGAGTCTTGGTCGTGGCCCTAAGCACTTTGTTTTCCAGTATTACCACCGGATACATAAATGCCACAGACACATGATTGGGTGAACCTTTTCCGATTGTGACTCAGCTTTGCTAGAGTCCCCAGTTAGAGGTGTTCAGAGCTCTTAAGCACACTCTTTTTGCTTTGGATCACGACTTTAACCACTCAGTCTCAAGCTTTTCACTTGGACCTTCATGACACAAGCACATGGTTAGGGATAGCTTGATTTAGCCGCTTAGGCCTGGATTTTATTTCCTTGGGCCCTCCTATCCATTGATGCTCAAAGCCTTGGATCCTTTTTACCCTTGCCTTTTGGTTTTAAGGGCTATTGGCTTTTTCTGCTTTCTTTTTTTTTTTCTCGCAAGCTTTTGCTTTTTTCACTGCTTTTTCTTGCTTCAAGAATCAATTTTATGATTTTTCAGATCATCAATAACATTTTTCTTTGTTCATCATTCTTTCAAGAGCCAACAATTTTAACATTCATAAACAACAAGATCAAAAATATGCACTATTCAAGCATTCATTCAGAAAACAAAAAGTATTGTCACCATATCAATATAATTAAACTAAATTCAAAGATAAATTCAAAATTCATGTACTTCTTGTTCTTTTGAATTAAAACATTTTTCATTTAAGAGAGGTGAAGGATTCATGGAATTATTCATAACTTTAAGACATAGTTACTAACTACTAATGATCATGAAGTAGAGACACAAAACATAGGTAAACATATAAAAACCGAAAAGTAGAAAAAATAAGAACAAGGAATGACTCAACCTTAGTGGCATCTTCTTCTTGAAGGACCAACAATGTCCTCAAGCTCTTCTATGTCCCTTCCTTGCCTTTGTTGCTCCTCCCTCATTGCTCTTTGATCTTCTCTTATTTCATGGAGAATGATGGAGTGCTCATGATGTTCCACCCTTAATTGTTCCACATTGTAGCTCAAATCTTCTAGGAAAGTGTTGAGTTGTTCCCAATAGTTGTTGGGAGGAAAGTGCATCCCTTGAGGCATCTCAGGGATTTCTTGATGATGAGCTTCCTCATGCATTTCTTGAGATCCGTGGAGGGTCTCTCTTGCTTGCTCCATCCTCTTCTTGGTGATGAGCTTATCCTCTTCAATGAGGATGTCTCATTCTATGATAACTCCAGCTGAGTAACATAGATGGCAAATAAGATGAGAAAAAGCTAGCCTTGCTATGGTGGAGGACTTTTCGGCTATTTTGTAGAATTCATGGGAGATGACTTCATGAACTTCTACTTCCTCTCCAATCATGATGCTATGAATCATGATGGCCCGATCCACAGTAACTTCAGATTGGTTGCTAGTGGGGATGATGGAGCGTTGAATGAACTCTAACCACCCTCTAGCCACAGGCTTGAGGTCCAGTCTTCTTAATTGAACCGGCTTGCCTTTGGAGTCTCTTTTCCATTGAGCTCCTTCCACACATATGTCCATAAGGACTTGGTCCAACCTTTGATTAAAGTTGACCCTTCTAGTGTAGGGGCATTCATCTCCTTGCATCATGGGCAAGTGGAATGCCAACCTCATATTTTCCGGACTAAAATCTAAGTATTTCCCCCGAACCATTGTGAGATAATTCTTTGGACTCGGATTCACACTTTGATCATGGTTCCTAGTGATCCATGCATTGGCATAGAACTCTTGAACCATTAAGATTCTGACTTGTTACATGGGGTTGGTTAGGACTTCCCAACCTCTTCTTCGGATTTCATGTCGGATCTCCGGATACTCATTTTTCTTGAGTTTGAAAGGGACCTCAGGGATCACCTTCTTCTTTGCCACAATATCATAGAAGTGGTCTTGATGGCTTTTGGAGATGAATCTTTCCATCTCCCATGACTCGGAGGTGGAAGCTTTTGTCTTCCCTTTTCCTTTTCTAGAGGATTCTCCAGCCTTAGGTGCCATTGATGGTAATGGAAAAACAAAAAGATTATGCTTTGACCATACCAAACTTAAAATATTGCTCACCCTCGAGCAAGAGAAGAAAGAAGAGAAGAAGAAGAAGAAGAAGAAAATATGGAGGAGAGTGAGGGAAGGTGTTTCGGCCAAGGTGTAGAAGAGGGGGTTTGTGTTGTGTGAAAATAAAGTAGAATGGAAGGGTATATATAGGAAGGGGAGTTGGTGTAGTTTCGGTCATATAGGGTGGGTTTGGGTGGGAAAGATTTTTGAATTTTGAAGGTAGGTGGGGTTTATGGGGAAGAGTGGATGGATGTGAGTGGTGAAGGGGGTAATTGGGAAGAGAGATTGAAGTTGTTGGGAAGTGTGTTTATGGGGAGGAGAGAATAAATAGTGAGAAGAGGGGAAAATATGTTAGGTGGGGATCCTGTGGGGTCCACAGATCCTGAGATGATCTTGTGGGGTCCACAGATCCTGAGATGTCAAGGATTTACATCCCTGCACCAATTAGGCATGTAAAATGCCTTTGCACACCATTCTGGCGTTTAAACGCCGAAGTGATGCACACTTTGGGCGTTCAACACCCATGTGTAGAATGTTTTTAGCGTTGAACGCCAGTTCCATGCTTGTTACTGGCGTTCAGCGCCAGCTTTCCTCAAGGCACATTGATGAGCGGATAATTTATACGCTTTTTGGCATTGTTTTTAGTATGTTTTTAGTATATTTTAATTAGTTTTTAGTATACTTTTAGTAGTTTTTAGTTAAAATTCACTTTTCTGGACTTTACTATGAGTTTTTGTGTTTTTCTGTGATTTCAGGTATTTTCTGGCTGAAATTGAGGGTCCTGAGCAAAAATCTGATTCAGAGGCTAAAAAGGACTGCAGATGCTGTTGGATTCTGACCTCCCTGCACTCGAAGTGGATTTTCTGGAGCTACAGAAGCCCAATTGGCGCGCTCTCAACGGCGTTGGAAATTAGACATCCTGGGCTTTCTAGAAATATATGATAGTCCATACTTTGCCCGAGATTTGATGGCCCAAACCGGCGTTGCAAATCAGCTTCAGAATTCCCAGCGTTTAACGCTGGAACTGGCATAAAAATTGGAGTTAAACGCCCAAACTGGCATAAAAGATGGCGTTTAACTCCAGAAAAAGTCTCTACACATGAAAGCTTCAATGCTCAGCTCAAGCACACACTAAGTGGACCCAGAAGTGGATTTTTACGTCATTTACTCATTTCTGTATACCCTAGGTTACTAGTTCACTATTAATAGGATCTTTTGACATTGTATCAGTACCTCATGACACTTTACACGTTTCTTTGTGTACCTTCTACGGCATGAGTCTCTAAACCCCATGGTTGGGGGTGAGGAGCTCTGCTGTGTCTTGATGGATTAATGCAATTACTACTGTTTTTCATTCAATCATGCTTGCTTCCATTCTAAGATATCACTTGTTCCTAAACCGGATGAATGTGATGATCCATGACACTCATCATCATTCTCAACTATGAACGTGTGCCTGACAACCACCTCCGTTCTACCTTAGATTAAGTAGATATCTCTTGGATTCTTTAATCAGAATCTTCGTGGTATAAGCTAGAACTGATGGCGGCATTCAAGAGAATCCGGAAGGTCTAAACCTTGTCTGTGGTATTCTGAGTAGTATTCAATGATTGAATGACTGTGACGAGCTTCAAACTCCTGAGGGCTGGGCGTTAGTGACAGACGCAAAAGAATCACTGGATTCTATTCCAACCCGATTGAGAACCGACAGATGAATAGCCGTGCCGTGACAGGGTGCGTTGAACATTTTCACTGAGAGGATGGGAGGTAGCCATTGACAACGGTGAAACCCTACATACAGCTTGCCATGGAAGGAGCCCTGCGTGCTTGAAGAAGAAGACAGTAGGAAAGCAGAGATTCAGAAGATGGAGCATCTCCAAAACCTCAACCTGTTCTCCATTACTGCAAAACAAGTACTTATTTCATGTTCTTTTACTTCTCACAATCAACCCTGATAATTATTGATATCCTGACTAAGATTTACAAGATAACCATAGCTTGCTTCAAGCCGACAATCTCCGTGGGATCGACCCTTACTCACGTAAGGTATTACTTGGACGACCCAGTGCACTTGCTGGTTAGTTGTGCGGAGTTGCAAAAGTGTGATTGCAATTTCGTGCACCACACATTCCTGGCATTCAAGCGCCAAGATGTTGCTTGTTTCTGGCGTTCAGCACCAGAAACATGCTCTATTCTGGCGTTGAACGCCAGCCAGATGCACCTTACTGGCGTTTAAACGCCAGTAAGTCCTTCCTCCAGGGTGTGATTTTTCTTCTGCTGTTTTTGATTTTAGTATTTTTTTTTTGTGACTCCACATGATCATGAACCTAATAAAACACAAAATAACAATAAGATAAAATTAAAATTAGATATATAAAAATTGGGTTGCCTCCCAACAAGTGCTTCTTTAGTATCATTAGCTTGACAGTGGGCTCTCATGGAGCCTCACAGATATTCAGAGCATGATGAGGGCCTCCCAACACCAAACTTAGAGTTTGAATGAGGGGGCTTCTCAACACCAAACTTAGAGTTTGGTTGTGGCCTCCCAACACCAAACTTAGAGTTTGACTGTGGGGGCTCTTTTTGACTCTGTATTAAGAGAAGCTTTTCATACTTCCTCTCCATGGTTGCAGAGGAAGGTCCTTGAGCTTTAAACACAAGGTAGTCCCCATTCAATTGAAGGACTAATTCTCCTCTACTAACATCAATCACAGCTTCTGCTGTGGATAGGAAGGGTCTTCCAAGGATGATGCATTCATCTTCTTCCTTCCTAGTGTCTAAGATTATGAAATCAGCAGGGATGTAAAGGCCTTCAACCTTTACTAACACGTCCTCTACTAATCCATAAGCTTGTCTTACTGTCTTGTCTGCCAATTGAAGTGAGAATAAGGTAGGATGTACCTCAATGATCCCTAGTTTCTCCATTACAGAAAGTGGCATAAGATTTATGCCTGACCCCAGGTCACACAGAGTCTTGTTAAAGGTCATGGTGCCTATGGTACAGGGTATTAAGAATTTACCAGGATCTTATCTCTTTTGAGGTAGAGTTTTCTGAATCCATGTATCTAGTTCACTAATAAGCAAGGGGGATTCACCTTCCCAAGTCTCATTACCAAACAACTTGGCATTCAGCTTCATGATAGCTCCTAGATATTGAGCAACTTGCTCTCCAGTTACATCTTCATCCTCTTCTGAGGAGGAATAGTCTTTAGAGCTCATGAATGGCAGAAGGAGATTTAGTGGAATCTCTATGGTCTCTATATGAGTCTCAGATTCCTTTAGGTCCTCAATAGGGAACTCCTTCTTGCCTGAAAGACGTACCAAGAGGTCTTCCTCACTAGGATTTTCGTCCTTCTCCTCCCTTGTGCATTCGGCCATATTGATTACTTCAATGTCCTTGTAATCTCCTTTTGGATTCTCTTCTGTATTGCTTGGGAGAATACTGGGAGGAGCTTCAATGACTTTCTTACTCAGCTGGCCCACTTGTACCTCCAAATTTCTGATGGAGGACCTTGTTTCACTCATGAAACTTAAGGTGGTCTTAGACAGATCAGAGACTATATTTGCTAAGTTAGAGGGGCTCTGTTCAGAATTCTCTGTCTGTTGCTGAGAAACTGATGGAAAAGGCTTTGAGAGATCATGTTGACTTGTTGAGTTAACACTTTGTTCTGAGCCAATATGGCATTCAGAGTATCAATTTCAAGAACTCCCTTCCTCTGAGGTGTCCCATTATTCACGGAATTCCTCTCAGAAGTGTACATGAATTGGTTATTTGCAACCATGTCAATAAGTTCTTGAGCTTCTACAGGCGTTTCCTTTAGGTGAATGGATCCACCTGCAGAATGGTCCAGTGATATTTTCAAAAACTCAGATAGACCATAATAGAATATATCTAATATGGTCCATTCTGAAAACATGTCAGATGGACACCTTTTGGTCAACTGCTTGTATCTTTCCCAAGCTTTATAGAGGGATTCACCATCCTTTTTCATGAAGGTTTGAACATCCACTCTAAGCTTGCTCAACTTTTGAGGAGGAAAGAATTTATCCAAGAAGGCCGTGACCAGCTTTTCCCAAGAGTCCAGGCTATCTTTAGGTTGTGAATCCAACCATGTTCTAGCTCTGTCTCTTACAGCAAAAGGGAAAAGCATGAGCCTGTAGACTTCAGGATCTACTCCATTCATCTTTACAGTCTCACAAATCTGCAAGAACTCAGTTAAAAACTGATAAGGATCTTCAGATGGAAGTCCATGAAACCATATTGTTAGTTGTGGATTACGTTTCCAAATGGGTGGAAGCAATTCCTACCCACACTGATGATGCTAACACTGTTGTTTTCTTTGTGAGAAACCATATTATTTGCCGCTTTGGATCACCACGAGCAATCGTGAGCGATCAAGGCACTCATTTTTGTAACAGGAGACTAACAGGATTAATGAAGAAGCATGTGATAATTCATAAGGTTGCAACATCATACCATCCTCAGCCAATGGGCAAGCCGAGGTGTCAAACAGAGAGATAAAGTGTATCTTGCAGAAGATAGTCAAACCTCATAGAAAAGACTGGAGCACCAGGCTACAAGATGCACTATGGGCATATAGGACAGCATATAAAACACCCATTGGGATGAGTCCTTTCCGCTTAGTTTATGGAAAAGCTAGTCATCTCCCAGTTGAAGTAGAGCACAGAGCCTTTTGGGCAGTCAAGGAGTGCAACATGGGAATTGAGAAAGCCGGAGCTGAAAGGAAGTTGCAACTGCAAGAACTGGAGTGCCTTCGCCTAGAAGCTTATGAGAACTCAAGAATGTACAAGGAGAAAATGAAGGCTGTACATGATCAGCACATCAAGAGAAAAGAGTTCCAACCTGGGGATTTAGTCCTCCTTTACAAATCTCGACTGAGGCTCATGCCAGGCAAGTTGAGATTAAGATGGCAAGGTCCATACAGAGTAGAGAAGGCCGAACTATACAGAGTTTTTCACCTAAGCCATCCTTCAAGCTTTGAACTTATCAAAGTTAATGGACAACGTCTGAAGCTGTACCATGGTGAGAAGATGCAGAAAAACAAAGAGCTTGAGATCTTCCTCTTGGAAGATCCCCACATAGCAGAAGATTGAGCTAGTGGAGCGTCCAACTTACGGACGTTAAAGCAAAGTGCTAGGTGGGAGACAACCCACAATGGTATGATCGTTCCTTTCTTTATTTTTAGTTTTTCCTATTCAATAACTCTTCTCTTTATCAGTACTTTCATGCATCTGCATTTACATACTTTTATTTCTCTAAAAAAAATGCCACGCGACGCGACCGCATCAGCAACGCGTCCGCGTCGAAAGGAGAGGGGAGAAAATAAAAACGAACAGAGAGTCACACTGGAGCGTGGCTGGAGGCTTGCTAGTGGCACAAATCGTCCCACGCGACCGCGTCGCTGACGCGTCCGCGTCACATGGGAATAATGGCCTTTCACGCGACCGCGTGCCCTGATTTTCGACGTAAAAAGGGTGCACAACGAATTATTGTGCGAGAGTGGTGCTGGATTGGTGCTGGACGCACAATCCCTATCACGCGACCGCATCGTCGACGCGTCTGCGTCATTCCTTTCTGAAGCCCATTCACGCGATCGCATGCCCCACGCGATCGCGTCACCCCAAATTTGGCAAATATATAAATTCGAATAGAGATTTGTGCAGGCTCATGCTTTTCCCTTTTGCTGTAAGAGACAGAGCTAGAACATGGTTGGATTCACAACCTAAAGATAGCCTGGACTCCTGGGAAAAGCTGGTCATGGCCTTCTTGGATAAATTCTTTCCTCCTCAAAAGCTGAGCAAGCTTAGAGTGGATGTTCAAACCTTCAAGAAAAAGGATGGTGAATCCCTCTATAAAGCTTGGGAAAGATACAAGCAGTTGACCAAAACGTGTCCATCTGACATGTTTTCAGAATGGACCATATTAGATATATTCTATTATGGTCTATCTGAGTTTTTGAAAATGTCACTGGACCATTCTGCAGGTGGATCCATTCACCTAAAGAAAACGCCTGTAGAAGCTCAAGAACTTATTGACATGGTGGCTCTTAGGTGTTCATCCCAACGTTAGTGAAAAAGGTAAGTGTCACTAACATTGTCGATCAATTGCTCTCTCCACGTTAGCTTCCACGTTAACTAAATTAATGTGGGAGTTAACGTGGCTTATGGAGGCTTGGCCAATGTTAGTGACAAAGGTGAATGTCACTAACGTTGGCTTCTCTTTCGCGTCTTAACGTTAGAGTCCACGTTAACTAAGTTAACGTGGCAACTAACGTGGCCAATTATGAGCTTGGTCCAACGTTAGTGACAAAGGAGAGTGTCACTAACGTTGGCCTTGTTGTCTTCTTCCACGTTGGAGTTCACGTTAACTTAGTTAACATGACTCTTAACGTGGGCTATGATGGCTTCGAGGGCGTTATTGGTGATTACCTTTCTCACTAACTTTGCAAGCTAGCTCCCATTCCACGTTAGAGGTCATGTTAGCTAAACTAGCGTGGCTGCTAACGTGGTTCTTCTTTGCTTCTTTTGTCCTGAAATCAAGCAACAAAGTGCATCAAAGTTCTAGTACAAGTCATGAGTCATGCATCATCCAATTTGTCATATAATTCATGCAAAATTCTCATGAAATCATGTAAAGTGCACAATGTATTCTTGAATCAAGATGTAAGTGAATATCCACCCAAACTATCTTATTTCTTAAGAAAATGCATGAAACTACCCTAAAAACAGTAAAGAAAGGTCAGTGAAACTGGCCAAGATGCCCTGGCATCATGAACGGACGTAGCATTCTAACTTGTTTGACTTTCCCTTACCTAGTAAGAGATAACTAAACAGGATAACCTTTAATTATCAATTAATCTAGAGAGTAATCCAACAATAATGGGGCTTCCAACTAATCAACTCCCAGTCAAGGCTTTTATTTATATTATTCAAATTCTCCAATTTAATTTCCTGTTTACTTAACTCAAACCTTTTTCAAAACATCTGATTAATAAAATAACACACTTTTCTGCAACTTGTTGGGAGACGACCTGGGATTCATACTCCCAGTATTTTAATTTTAAATTTCTGTGACACCTTTCTAAATTGATAAGTGGATTTCTGGCGAGTTAAGAACTATACTTGCAACGTATATATTTTAATAATTTTTAATTCGCCAATTTCTGCCCGCATCAATCACAGATCTGCAAGAATTCATATAAGAACTGATGAGGATCTTCTAATGGAAGTCCATGAAACTTGCAGTTCTGCTGCATTAGAGAAACTAATTGAGGTTTAAGCTCAAAATTGTTTGCTCCAATGGCAGGAATTGAGATGCTTCTTCCATAGAAGTTGGAAGTTCGTCCAGCATAGTCACCAAGCATCTTCCTTGCATTGTTGTTATTATTTTCGGCTATCATGTGTTCTTCTTTTTCAAAAATTTCTGTCAGGTCCTCTCCAGAGAGTTATGCTTTAGCTTCTCTTAGCTTCCTCTTCAGAGTCCTTTCAGGTTCAGGATTAGCTTCAACAAGAATATCCTTATCCTTGTTCCTGTTCATGTGAAAAAGAAGAGAACAGAAAAGAAAAGGAATCCTCTATGTCACAATATAGAGATTCTTTTATGTGAGTAGAAGAAGAGAAAAAGAGAAGAATGAGGTAGAGGGAAAATAAGGAGAATTCGAACACAGAGAGGGAGAGAGGATTCGAATGTTGAGTAGAGAAGTGTTAGTAAATAAATAAAATAAATAGAAAGAGAGAGAGGGAAATTCAAAAATTAGAAGAAATAAAATAAAATTATAATTTAAAACACTTAGTTAATTAAAAAAGTTTTTGAAAAAGTTGTTAGTGGTTTTCGAAAATTAAGAAATAGAAAACTTTTAAAATCAAAACAAAACAAACAATCAATTAATTAAAAAAAGTTTGAAAATCAGATTTTTGAAAGGATAAGAAGTTAGAAAAAGATTTTAAAATTAAGTGATATAATTGAAATTTATTTTGAAAAAGAAATTTAAAAAGATTTGATTTTGAAAATTGAAGTTGATGACTTGACTAACAAGAAACTAAAAGATATGATTCTAGAATTTAAAGATTGAACCATTCTTAACAAGAAAGTAACAAACTTGCAATTTTTTTGAATCAAATCCTTAATTGTTAGTAAAGTAATAAAAAATATGAAATGAAAATAAGAAAAAGATTTTGAAAATCAATTTTAAAATTTTCGAAAATATTAAGAAGAAAAATGAAAAAGGTTTGATTTTTGAAAAAGATTTGAAAGATAGAATTTTTAAATTGAAAATTTGACTTAACTAACAAGAAACAACTAAGTTTTAAAAATTTTTGACTAAGTCAACCCAAAATTTCGAAATTTTAAGAGTGAAATAAGAAAAAGATTTTTTTTATTTTTTTGAATTTTAATGAGGAAAGAGAAAAACAACAAATTGACTCAAGACATGAAAATTTAAGATCAAAACAAAGAAAACCTGCAAGAACACTTTGAATGTCAAGATGAACATCAAAAACACTTTGAAGATCATGATGAACATCAAGAACTTATTTTTGAAAAATTTTTAAGAAAAGAAACATATGCAAGACACCAAACTTAGAAATTTTTAATGCTTAGACACTAATAAATTAAAAATGCATATGAAAAATAAGAAGGGACACAAAATAAGAAAATCACAAGATTAAACAAAGACAATCATCAAGAACAACTTGAAGATCAAGAAAACACAATGCATGAGTTTTTGAAAAATACTAAAAAAAAATAAAAACATGCAATTGACACCAAACTTAAAATTTGACTCTAGACTCAAACAAGAAACACAAAATTTTTTTTATTTTATGATTTTTATAAAAAAAATTTTCTTTTTTTTTTAATTTTAAAAACTAGAAAAAATTTTTTGAAATATTTTTTTTGTAAAATTTTTGAAAATAAAACAAGAAGAAAATTACCTAATCTAAGCAACAAGATGAACCGTCAGCTGTCCAAACTCGAACAATCCCCGGTAACGGCGCCAAAAACTTGGTACACAAAATTGTGAGTTCACACTTTTCTCACAACTCCGTGCAGCTAACCAGCAAGTGCACTGGGTCGTCCAAGTAATACCTTACGTGAGTAAGGGTCGATCCCACGGAGATTGTCGGCTTGAAGCAAGCTATGGTCATTTTGTAAAACTCAGTCAGGCGGATTCAAATGGTTATGAGGTTTTGATAATTAAAAGAGAAATAAAACATAAAATAGGATAGAGATACTTATGCAATTCATTGGTGGGAATTTCAAATAAGCGTATGGAGATACTTTGTTCCCTCTGCGCCTCTGCTTTCCTATTGTCCTTATCCAATCTTGCGTACTCCCTTCCATGGCAAGCTGTATGTTGGTGGATCACCGTTGTCAATGGCTACCATCCATCCTCTCAGTGAAAATATATTTGGTACAGTTTCCTGCATGGCTAATCAGCTGTCGGTTCTCGATCGTTTTGGAATAAGATCCATTAATCCTTTTGCACACTATCACTATGCCCAACAGTCACGAGTTTGAAGCTCGTCACAGTCATCCCATCCCAGATCCTACTCGGAATACCACAGACAAAGTTTAGACTTTCCGGATCTCAAGAATGCTGCCAATTGATTCCAGCTTATACCACGAAGACTCTGATCTCACAGATTGGAAGCCTCTATTGTTAGGAGAGGCAACCTTGCATCGTGAACCAGGAGGCCAAGAGATACACACTCAATCTCTCACAGATAGAACGGAGGTGGTTGTCAAGCACACGTTCATAAGGGAGGATAATGATGAGTGTCACGGATCATCACATCCATCGGGTTGAAGTATGAGCAAATATCTTAGAACAAGAATAAGCATCAATTGAATAGAAAAACAATAGTACTTTGCATTAATTCATGAGGAACAGTAGAGCTCCACACCTTAATCTATGACGTGTAGAAACTCCACCGTTGAAAATACATAAGTGATGAAGGTCTAGGCATGGCCGAATGGCCAGCCCCTAAAACGTGATCAAGAGATCAAAAGTGATCCAAAGATAGTCTCAAAAATGATCTAAAGATATTAATACAATAGCAAAAAGTGCTATTTATACTAAACTAGTAAACTAGGTTTATAGAAAATGAGAAACTAAGTGTAGATAGTGCAGAAATCCACTTTTTGAAGCTTTCACGTGCATAGGCTCTTCTTGGAGTTTAAATGCCAGTTTTGGTGCCAGTTTGGGCATTTAACTCCAGCTTTGGTGCCAGTTCTGGCATTTTACGCTAGAAAAAGATCTCTGGTGGGCGTTTGGACGCCTGTTTGGGCCATCAAATCTCGGGCAAAGTATGAACTATTATACATTGCTGGAAAGTCCAAGATGTCTACTTTCCAACGCAATTAAGAGCATGCCAATTGGGCTTCTATAGCTTTAGAAAATCAACTTAGAGTGCAGGAAGGTCAGAATCCAACAGCATCTTCAGTCCTTTCTCAGCCTCTGAGTCAGATTTTTGCTCAGGTCCCTCAATTTCAGCCAGAAAATACCTGAAATCACAAAAAAATACACAAACTCATAGTAAAGTCCAGAAATGTAATTTTTGCATAAAAACTAATAAAAAAAATACTAAAAAGTAACTAAAATATATTAAAAACTATGTAAAAACAATGCCAAAAAGCGTATAAATTACACGCTCATCACCCAATAGAAGCATTTTTTTCTTACGATCGTCTATTATTTCCTTCTACCTCACTGGAGTTTTGAACTTTTCATGAAAGCTTAGAGTAGCTTGCACCTTTTCTGATGGGAGACTTTTCTCCTTAGCATAATTTAATGCTGCTGCAACCTTAGTATTCATCACCTCAACCAACTTTTCCAACTTTTTCACCAATATTGGACTATCTTGAGATTTTTTCATGCAAGCTAGTGGTTTACCCTCTTGATTAAGTGTAGTTTCCTTATTTGATTGAGTAAAGCCAAGGCTAAATGATGTTGTAGGAAAGTCATTCTTCAATGCAGTGTTGGCAACCATCATTATTCCATCTTTCATGGCTTGAGAGGGGGAAAGACTACATGGTGACACATAAAATAGGTTACGAATACACAGAAAATATTGAAAAAAAAGTTATTAAGTAGAATTTACACATTGGTAGGAGCTACTTTCTCATGAGATTCTTGTTAAGGTTTTTGAGGTTTTTCTTCAGTATATTCCTCTGACGGAGACTTTGCAGTAGGTTATTGAAGTTATGGAGGACTGAAGGATTAGAGAAACGGAATTTAATTAATACTAAACCAAGTGCACCTTAATTCATATGAAATACAAAAGAAATATGAACCAAATACACCGCTATTTAGAAAGACATGCAACTCAATAAAAGATGCACAAAATGACACCAAAGGCACTACAACAAAGTCTCTCAAAATAGACAAAATCAATATTCTGTTGTCTAGTTACAATAAAAAGAGGCCAAAAACACCAAGTGCACCTCAAATCATACACAATACACTGAAAGACAAACCAAATACACTAAAACTATTAGAAAAGAAATTTAAGTAATAATTATGCATTAATAATTTGCAGTAGTTTGTTGAGTTTGTAGAGGGCTTGAGACAGGTGTTTTTGAAAGAGGAGCAAATACTTGAAGTGGAACTCTAATGAAGACACAAATGAAAAAGTTAATATGGAGTCTGGTGCAAATGTTTAACTCAGTGAATAGAATATTGAAAGTGAATTAGAAAACTCACATGTCTAGTGGTTCTGATTGAGAATGAGTCTATTTTTAAAGAACAATCATGTTTTCTTTAGGATTATTATCTATTATTGCTTCCTAAACAGGAGCTAGTTCATTTAATTATTCTTCTTATTCTTTGAACCTGAAATACACTGAAATCATCTCACCACTACACCTCAAGCATTCAATAAAAATACAACTTCTGTTGTATGAGAACCTACATAATTGTATTTTTTTTTTCTTGCCTTTTTTTCTTGAATAAAATCTTAAGGACTTTTTTTCTAAAATAATTATATGAAGTTAGAAAAAGAATATGGCAGTACAAGAATTAAAAAATGGTAAGAGAAACAGAAATTACATGTTATCGCTTGGTTGATTTACACTGCTCTGATAGCTTGTCTGTGTTTGAAACACAGGATCATTTTTACTTGCCAAATTTACATATGGAATTCTAAGGACAAAATAAATAATATTCAGTAAAACTTGAGTAATTACATCAGGTTTTAGGAAATTTTAGAAAAACAAGAATTTTAGATATTGAATGTTACGTTTGCGAAGAATCATAGTGAGCTTCTTGGTGCACAAAAATTACACTCACACTATGTAATTCCGCACAACTGACCAGCAAGTGCACTGGGTCGTCCAAGTAATACCTTACGTGAGTAAGGGTCGATCCCACGGAGATTGTTGGCTTGAAGCAAGCTATGGTTATCTTATTATTCTTAGTCAGGATACCTATAGGGTTCTTTAGTTTCAATTGTAAAAAGTGAAAGCGCATGAAATAAGTAATTGTTATGCAGTAATGGAGAATGTGTTGGAGTTTTGGACATGCTTTGTCTTCTGAATCTCTGCTTTCTTACTATCATCTTCTTCATGCACGCAAGGTTCCTTCTATGGCAAGCTGTGTGTTTGTGGATCACCACTGTCAATGGCTACTGTTCCGAGGGTTACCTGAAACTGTAGGTCGATCTCGGACGAGATCTTCTGTGCTGGTCGGAGCCGACGTGTCCGGCAGGTGTGTAGCGGCCGGAGCTGGTGTGTCCGACTTGTTAGACCTGGTGATGGTGCTGATCCTTCGTCCCCGGAGGGTGGGGGGTACCTGCAAGGGACTCCGATGCTTAAGTTAGCAAGGGTATTAAGCAGGTATTGAGTAGAATCAGAGTATGAGTTATACCTGGGTGCTTCAGTGTATTTATAGTGTTGAGACGTGACCTTTGTTGGATAAGATAAGTTAGTTATCTTATCTTATCTTTTATCTTTAGGGTTGAGGTCAGCGTGTCTTCAGCGGAACCGCCCTTATCTCTATAGGCTTAGGCTGCCTTAGGATTTGGGTCGTGTTCCTCCATTTGGGCCCTTTACTGGGCTCTCTTGTCGATTTGGCCGAGCTCTCTGAGAAGAGGTCGGATAGTCTGACCTGAAGAGGTCGGTCGCTTTATCTTCAATCATCCCAGGTCAGATAGCTCGACCCAGGGTATGAACAGTTCCCTTGCTTGAGCTCGGTCTTCTTTCCTGAGGTCGAGTCCTAGACTTTGGTCCTTCTTGAGGCCGAACTCAAGCATTTTTGTCGATTCCCCTTGTAGAAGTTTTTGAATGTAGAACGTTTTCTTCTAAAAGCGTGCGCTTTTATATCGGCGCTTTGGAAACGTGCGAGGGTTTAATGCCTTTATTTAACATTAATTGCCCCGTTTCTCCTAGGCCCTTTTATTTTGATTTTGAAAACCCAGAAACGGTTTTTCTTCTTCACGCATTTCGTAACTTCTTCGCATTTCTCTCTTCTCCCGTTTTTAACTTTTCCTCTGTGTTTGCTCTGCTTTTGCCTTACCCTTTCTCTGTGCCGTTTCGTCTTGGTACTCCGTTGGTGCTTTCTTTGAGAGACGTTTTCCTGCCACAGCTTTCCATTTTCTTCAGAACTTTCCAAGTTTGGTTTCTGCTTTCTGTTTCCTTACTTATTATACTTTTTGACCTTCGGTTTATGATAAAATTTTGATTTTGCTTGCATGCTTGTTTGGAAAACTTGAATCTTTTTGCATTTGTCGTGCCTGTTTATCGCCGTGTGTTCTGAAGCTTCTTCATTTTCTGCATGATCGCTTTTTGCTTAATGCCTTTAAGGCTTTCGCTTGTCATTGCCTTTCCTGTTTGTACTTTTGATGGTGTTTTTTGCCTAATTCTGGAAAAGGTTGTATCTTTGGTGTTGTTCTGTTTGGCATTGTTGACGTTGACAGTGCTTTTACTGGTAGACTGTAGAAAGATAGTTGCTTTAATGACTTTTGCGTTTTTTATCTTGCTGGACGAAATGCTTGTTGCTTTAGGCCTTGTTTCCTTGTTTTCGAGAGACGTTGGGGTGTAGGTTTTCCCCAGGGACCTTGCTTTATTGTTGCTGCCTCCAAAGGATGCCCCAAGACTTTTGGTTTGAGTCTTGGGGTTTTCCTTTTCTGCATGCCTCGTCTGTATGATATTTAAGTTTGCTTTCTACCTTCTCCGAGATGTTTTTAGTAACCCCGTCTTCTTTTCTTCCTTGTAGGATTAGTTGGCCCTATGTCTTCTCGCAATAACATCGTAGAGATGTCTTCCAGAGTTCCCGGGGGGATGTCTGACTGGCTGGACTCCCTTGTCTTGTTGTGTGTTTCTGTTGTGGATGCCGAGTTCTGTGCTGAACTGAGGAAGCGCCATAGGATTTGTGGTAACAACGCTCGTGAGGAGGATTATGAGCTTGTTGCCCCTGACTCTGACGGGAGAGTTTGCTTTCCGACTTCTATCGAGGGAGAGCGTCCCTTCTTTTATGCTTACGAGTACTTTTTCAGTCAGTTGAACGTTTCTTTTCCTTTTTCCGCTTTTGAGACCGACCTGCTGTGGTCGTGTAATATTGCTCCTTCCCAGCTTCACCCCAATTCCTGGGGTTTTATTAAGATTTTTTAAATTCTCTGCCGTGAACTAGATGTAACTCCTTCCCAGACTTTGTTCCTTTATTTTTTTGTTTTCGCCAAGCCTGGTGGTTCCTCAAAAAAGAAAGCTTCTTGGGTTTCTTTTCGGTCCGCCCAGGGGCACAAAGTGTTTGCTATGTATGATGAGTCCTTTAAGGATTTCAAGAACTACTTTTTTAAAGTTTGAGCTGTTGAGGGGGCCCGCCCCTTTTTTCTTGATGAAGATGACGAACCTGCTTTTCCTTTAGAGTGGCAAAAGAATGTAAGAGTGCCCCGTTACACATGGGAAATGCTTAGTGAGGTTGAGCGGGCTTTTGTAGTTGTTCTTGAGGATCTATGGGGGAAGCCGCCCCATCTTGATACAAAAAGGTTTTTGAGTGACCCATCCTTGGTTCGGACTGTTTTGGGTATTTGTCTGACTTGTTTCTATACTTATTTCCTTTTTTTCTTCCTCTTTTGTAACTCTTTGTCATGACTTGTTTTTGTGTTTTGTAGAGATGTCAAAGAATAACGACTCTATGAAGGCCTTCAAAAGGGCAAAGAAGGCAACTGCTGCTCTGAACATCTCGGCCAAGGTGGCCGGCGAGGGATTTTCACAGGTCCCCTTGAAGCCCCCTGTGCCGAGTTCCCTTGGGCCGAGGAAAGTAATTCCTACTCCCCCTTTTCATCAAGTCGATCCTCCTCAAACTTCTGCTGCTGCTTCTGGTGCCCCACCTTTGAAAAAGCAAAAAACGTCCGAACCCTTTAACTTGGATGCTCCAGACTTTGATGCCATTGAAT
The DNA here is from genome assembly GCF_003086295.3 of Arachis hypogaea. Lineage (NCBI taxonomy): Eukaryota > Viridiplantae > Streptophyta > Magnoliopsida > Fabales > Fabaceae > Arachis > Arachis hypogaea. Next base: position 37,711,625 of record NC_092044.1, read on the forward strand.
TTGTTGACCAGCAAATTGCCTCCTATGGTGGGCTTTCTATGAACGACGTGTCTCTTTTAAAGCATTTATATTTTATTACCCAAAATAGTGTGAAGATGGCCCACATGGGTGCGGCTATTTTTCGAACAATTCAGGAAATTCCGGTTCATGCTACCAAATCTTTTATGGAGGAGGCCAAGTCAGAGTTTGATCGAATCAAGGGTCTGAAGGAGGAGTTGGAAGTGAAATTGGCCAAGGTGGAGAAGGAACTGGAGGGTGAGAAGGCCAGCTCTATTGCCCTTGCCGCTTCTCTGAAGCTGGCCGAAGACATGGCTTTGAAACATAAGGATAGCTATGTCTCGGCTTATAGGGAATTGATGTGTCTTCGGGAGGAGTTGGAAATAGCTCGGGTTAATTATAGTGAGCTTCAGGGTCACCTTGTGGGTAGCGTAACTGCTGCCTCCGAGAACCTGATGGAGCAGTTCCGGGTTGTTGCTCCTGATGCCGACCTGACTCTCATCAGCCTGGATAATGTCGTGAGAGATGGTAAGATTGTCCCTGATGACCAGGATGATGAAGAGACTGATCCTCCCCCAGTGCTTTCTCTTAAGGTTTCGACCTCCTCTGTTCCTCCCGTTACATCTGATCCGGATTGCCAGATTCTGAACCGGGATGATGGAACCGTAGATGCCATGCCCCTTCAGACTCATCCTCCTTCTCCTCACACCGATGCTGCCGGGAAAGCTCCCGATCTTTAGCTGATCTTTTTCTGGATATTTTGTGTAAATAGCCCGGTTTGTGGGCTTTTGAACTTTGTTTTGTTTGACGCTTCTAGTTGTCTGTCTTGCAACTCCTTTTTGAAAAACAAAAGTAGCTTCTGAGGTTGGTTTTGTGGTGACCTCTTGAAGCTTTTATCGTATTATGCATGATATCTGTTGAAATTTTGCTGTTCTGGCCTCTTTAGGTTGTTTGCGTGCTTTATCGTTTGTAGCTTGGATCCTTTTGAGGCCGTTCCTGTGGGGGGTCCGACTTGTTTCTCGGTTTCCTTGCTCTTTTTGTATTTTTAGCGCCTCATGACCGATTTCTTTATGTTGGTCCCCCTCAAAAGTTATTTTGTGATCCCCTTTTCTAGGCCTTTACTCGGTCTTTTTCAGGGATTATGTTGATAATTTTTTTGTGGTAGGAGTCCGACTTGGTTATGTCGGTCTCCTTTAAGTTATTTTTCGTAGTCCTCTTTTTTGGATTTTTGTCAGATCTCTTTCAGGGACTACTTGTATAACTTTTTTAATGGTAGGATTCCGACTTGGTTATGTCGGTCTCCTTTAAGTTATTTTTTGTAGTCCTCTTTTTTGGATCTTTTATCAGATCTCTTTCAGGGACTACCTGTATAACTTTTTTTAGTGGTAGGAGTCCGACTTGGTTATATCGATCTCCTTTAAGTTATTTCTGTAATCCTCTTTTTTGGACCTTTGTCAGGTCTCTTCCAGGGATTACTTTGATAACTTTTTAATGGTAGGAGTCCGACTTGGTTATATCGGTCTCCTTTAAGTTATTTCTGTAATCCTCTTTTTTGGACCTTTGTCAGGTCTCTTCCAGGGATTACTTTGATAACTTTTTAATGGTAGGAGTCCGACTTGGTTATATCGGTCTCCTTTAAGTTATTTCTGTAATCCTCTTTTTTGGACCTTTGTCAGGTCTCTTCCAGGGATTACTTTGATAACTTTTTAATGGTAGGAGTCCGACTTGGTTATATCGGTCTCCTTTAAGTTATTTTTCGTAGTCCTCTTTCTTGGATCTTTTGTCAGATCTCTTTCAGGGACTACTTGTATAACTTTTCATTTTGGGCAGACTTTTATTATGTCAGGCCCTTCTAAGTTAAAGTAATCCTCTTTAATAGGGTTGGCCAGACCTCTTTTCAGGGTTTACTTATAACTTGGGTTGACTTGGTCCGACTTCCGCACGTCAGCCAGTCTTTAAGTTAATATTTTAGCTATCCGTAAGACCTCGTCAGGTTCTTTTTTGGATTGCTTTCGATAACTTCTTACATTATTCCGTGTTCATCTTTGCCGATTTGTAGAAAATGGTTGGCATCTTTAGATCGTCCTTTGGATGAATTGCGTTTTCACCTTTATCGGACGATTATCTTTATCGTGGTCGGGCAGTGAATTTGTTTTTCACTTTCTCCAACCTATTGCTTTATAATCGGACGATGAATACTTCAGATTAATGCGTCTTGGACTCTTGTAGAATATCTAAAATATATTTTATTTAAAGGAAAATGCGAATATATACATGTAGGATTTTTCTGGTGCCTCATTAAAAAACCTTTTCAGGAAAAAGAGTGCATCCATTTTGTGAGACCTTTTACCTTTTCTAACTGTAGTACCTTCGTAGGTTGTAGGCGTGCCATGATCGGTGAAGCTCTCGTCCATCAAGCTCGGACAGTCTGTAGTAGCCCTTCCCCAGTACTTCAATGACTCGGTAGGGTCCTTTCCAGTTTGCTGCCAGCTTTCCTTCTCCGGGTTGAGCTGTTCCAATGTCATTTCTGATTAGGATGAGATCATTCTCTGCGAAGCTTCTCGGCACTACCTTTAGATTATATCTAGAAGCCATTCGTCGTTTTAGAGCTTCTTCTCTGATCCGAGCTCTTTCTTGGATTTCGGGTAACAAGTCGAGTTCTTCTCTCTGAAGTTGAGAGTTTGCTTGTTCATTGTAGTGGACTACTCGGGGAGATCCTTCTTCGATTTCTATTGGAATCATTGCCTCCACTCCGTATACCAGTCGGAATGGTGATTCGTTTGTAGTAGAATGGGGGGTTGTTCGATACGCCCATAGGACTTGTGGGGGTTCCTCGGCCCAGGCTCCTTTTGCTTCTTGTAGCCTCCACTTTAGTCCGGCCAATATGACTTTGTTGGCCGCTTCGGCTTGTCCATTGGCTTGGGGATGTTCGATGGAGGTGAACTGGTGTTTTATGTTCAAGTCGGCCACCAGTTTTCTGAAGCCTGCCTCTGTAAATTGGGTACCGTTGTCCGTGGTGATGGAGTATGGTACCCCGAACCTCGTAATAATGTTCCTATATAGGAATTTTCGACTTCTTTGAGCGGTGGCTTTGGCTAGGGGTTCTGCCTCGATCCATTTTGTGAAATAGTCTACTCTTACTATGAGGAATTTTACTTGTCCTGATCCCTGTGGGAAGGGTCCGAGAAGGTCGAGTCCCCATTTTGCAAATGGCCAGGGCGAGGTCACGCTGATGAGCTTTTCTGGTGGGGCGATGTGAAAGTTGGCATGCTTCTGGCATGATGGGCATGTCCTCACAAATTCTGTAGCATCCTTTTGTAGAGTTGGCCAATAGAATCCCGCCCGGAGTATCTTTTTGGTGAGGGCTTGCGCTCCGAGATGATTACCACAAATGCCGTTGTGCACTTCCTCCAAGACTTCCTTTGTGTTAGAAGTCGGTACGCATTTTAGTAAAGGTGTTGATATCCCTCTTTTGTATAGTGTGTTGTTTATGATAGTGTAGTACTGTGCCTCCCTTTTTAGCCTTTTTGCCTCCTTTTCATATGTAGGGAGTGCTTCTGTTTTGAGGTAATTTATTATGGGGGTCATCCATCCTTGATCCTGACCTATTATGGCTAGGACTTCTTCTTCCGATATTGACGGGTTCTGTAGTATCTCCTGGATGAGACTTCTGTTGTTGTCCCCTGGTTTGGTGCTGGCTAATTTTGAAAGTGCATCAGCTCGGGCATTTTGCTCTCGGGGAATGTGGTAGATCCTGTATTCTCCGAGTTGTCCGAGCTGTTCTTTGGTTCTATCCAAATATTTTTTCATGGTCGGGTATTTTGCTTCGTAGTTTCCTGTTATTTGTGAGGTAACGACTTGTGAGTCACTGTAGATGTTGAGTTCCGAGCTCCAACCTCCCTAGCCAGCTTCAAACCGGCTAGCAGCGCTTCGTATTCCGCTTGATTGTTCGAGGCCGGGAATCCGAATTTAAGGGAGAGCTCAAGTTGAGTTCCTTGGTTGCTTTCGATTATCACACCCGCACCGCTTCCTGTTTTATTTGAGGATCCGTCGACGTATATGTTCCACTCTATGGGGATTTCCGGGATGTCTGTGAATTCTGCGATGAAATCGGCCAGGTGTTGGGATTTGATGGCTGTTCGTGCCTCATATTGGAGGTCGAACTCGGACAACTCGATTGCCCATTGTAGGATTCTTCCTGCCAGATCTATTTTCTGTAATATCCCTTTTATAGGCTGGTTGGTCCGAACTTTGATGGTATGTGCCTGGAAGTATGGGCGAAGTCGCCGGGATGTGAGTATCAGAGCATATGCAAATTTTTCTATTTTCTGGTAGTTCAGTTCTGACCCCTGTAGTGCTTTACTAATGAAGTAGACGGGTTGTTGGCCTCTTTCGTCTTCTCGAATCAGCGCTGAGGCTATTGCCCGACTTCCTACTGCGAGGTATAGTATGAGCGATTTTCCCTCTTGGGGTCGAGATAGGATAGGTGGTTGCCCCAAGAATTCTTTGAAGTTTTTGAAGGCTTGTTCACATTCCGCTGTCCATTCGAAGTTCTTTCCCTTCTTCAAGGTAGCGTAGAAAGGGAAGGATCTTATCGCTGATCCTGCGAGGAATCTGGACAAGGCTGCCAACCTTCCATTGAGTTGTTGTACCTCTTTGACGCAGGTTGGGCTCTTCATGTTGAGTATGGCCTGGCATTTATCTGGATTTGCCTCGATTCCCCTTTGTGTGAGCATAAATCCTAAAAAATTACCTGCTTCAACTGCGAAGGTACATTTAGCCGAGTTGAGTCGCATGCCGTGCTTCCTTATGGTATCGAATACTTGAATCAAATCGGTTAATAATGTCTCTTCGCTTTGTGTCTTTATCAACATGTCATCCACGTAGACCTCCATGATTTTTCCGATGTGCTCTGAGAAGACTTTATTCATTAGCCTTTGATAAGTAGCTCCTACGTTCTTGAGACCAAAACGCATCACTATGTAACAATAGTTTGCTTTCGGTGTTAGGAACGAGGTTTTTTCTTGATCTGGTGGATACATAGGGATTTGATTGTACCCTGAATATCCGTCCATGAATGAGAGATACTTATATCCTGATGAAGCATCCACTAGAGCGTCGATGCTTGGGAGTGGATAAGGGTCTTTTGGGCAGGCTTTGTTGAGGTCGGTGTAGTCGGTACACATTCGCCACTTCCCATTTGACTTTTTCACCAAGACGACGTTTGCTAGCCATAGTGGATACTTGACTTCCCTTATGAACCCACCCTCAAGTAGCGCTTGTACTTGCTCCTCTACAGCCTGAGCTCATTCTGGTCCAAGTTTTCTTCGTCTTTGTTGTACCGGTCGGGATCCCGAATAGACTGCCAACTTGTGGCTCATTAGTTCAGGATCAATACCGGGCATGTCGGCGGCTTTCCATGCGAAGAGATCAACATTATCTCGTAGGAACCATATTAGTGATTCCTTTATGTCTCCTTTTAGGATCGTACCAATATTAGTTGTTTTATCTGAGGTGTCTCCGATCTGGATTCTTTCTACTTCTCCTTCGGGTTGTGGTCGGAGTTCTTCTCGCCTCTGAACTCCACCGAGCTCGATTGTGTGGAACTCTCCTCCTTCACCTTGGAGGCTTAGGCTTTCATTGTAACAGCGACGTGCCATCTTTTGATCTGCTTTTATTGTAGCTATCCCTTCCGCAGTTGGGAATTTCATACATAGATGTGGAGTTGAAACTATTGCACCGAGTTGATTTAACGTTGTCCGACCTATTAAGGCATTGTAGGCCAAGCTTACGTCGACCACGATGTAGTCTATATTGAGTGTTCTGGATTGGTTCCCCTTTTCGAAGGTTGTATGCAACGATACGTATCCCAGCGGTTGAACTGTGGTATCTCCTAGTCCGAACAGACTGTTCGGGTATGCTCTTAGCTCTTTTTCTTCTAGACCGAGTTTGTCGAAGGCAATTTTGAATAAGATGTCAGCAGAGCTTCCCTGGTCAATTAGTGTACGGTGAAGGTTGGCGTTTGCCAGTATGATTGTAATGACCATGGGGTCGTCATGTCCCGAGATGATTCCGGATGCGTCTTCCTTGGTAAACGTGATTGCTGGGATGTCTGGGGTTTCCTTTTTTCCTTCAACGTGGTATACCTCTTTGAGGTGTCACTTGCAAGATGATTTGGAGATTCCTCCTCCAGCAAATCCATCGTGTATTACGTGAACGTGTCTTTCCGGTGTGCGAGGTGATCGTTCAGATCGTCCAACATCTTCATCCCTTCTTCTTTTTCTTGGTTCGTCATCCCGATTAGCCAAAAACCGATCTAGTTTTCCTTCTCTTACTAGTTTTTCTATGATGTTTTTCAAATCGAAGCATTCATTGGTGGAATGCCCTCGAAGTCGGTGGTATTCACAGTATTCCTTCCGATTTCCTCCTCCTCTTTTACCTTTAAATGGCCGAGCTGGAGGGATTTTCTCTGTATGGCAGACTTCTTTGTAAACATCTACCAAGGATACCCTAAGAGGGGTATAGTTATGATATTTTTTGATTTTCTCTCCGGAGCGATCTTCCTTTTTCTTGGATTCTTTATCTCGGTGGGCAGAACCGAACCTTGAGATTTCCCTAAGTCGAGACTTCTCTTTCCATGTTGATGTATTTTTGTGCCCGCTCTTGTACTTCGTCTAAGGAGGTCGGGTATATCTTCGATATAGATTGGCTAAATGGTCCTTCTTGCAGGCCATTTATGAGGCCCATAATGGCAGCTTCTGTTGGAAGACTTTGTATGTCCATGCATGTTTTGTTGAATCTTTCCATGTAGTTGCGAAGGCTCTCCCGATCTCCTTGCTTGATCCCTAGTAGGCTAGGCACGTATTTGGCTTTATCCTTTTGTATGGAGAATCGGGCCAGGAACTTCTTGGCCAGGTCGTCGAAACTCGAGATGGATTTCGGAGGTAGGTTGTCGAACCATTTGATGGCTGCCTTGGTGAGAGTTGTTGGAAAGGCTTTGCAATGAACTGCATCTGAGGCATCGGTGAGGTACATTCTACTTCTGAAGTTGCTGAGATGATGGTTGGGGTCGGAGGTACCGTCATATAGAGTCATATCTGGAAGCTTGAAATCTTTCGAAATTTTGGTTTTCATAATTTCTCTGGTGAATGGATCTTGATCTTTCTGAGAACTATCCTCCGTGGATGGTCGAGTAGCTTTGGTTTTGAGATCAGCTTCGAGTTTTATAAGCTTATCTTCTAATTCTCGGCGCCGCCTTATTTCCCGGCGTAGATCTTCTTCTTTTTTACGTCGGTATTGGGCTTCTTTCTCAAATTGCTCCAATCGATTTTGAAGCGTTTCTATTACTCCTGGATTTGATGAATTTTTGTCTCCTTGAGCTTCTGGAGTAGCTTTGAGTATTGTGTCCGTGTTTTTATGCAACGTTCTGTCTTCCAAACCTGAATCGTGGTCGTTGTCATGGTCATCCGCCATGTTAATGGGATGACTTCCAGGTCCCCGGCAACGGCGCCAATGTTCCGAGGGTTACCTGAAACTGTAGGTCGATCTCGGACGAGATCTTCTGTGCTGGTCGGAGCCGACGTGTCCGGCAGGTGTGTAGCGACCGGAGCTGGTGTGTCCGACTTGTTAGACCTGGTGATGGTGCTGATCCTTCGTCCCTGGAGGGTGGGGGTACCTGCAAGGGACTCCGATGCTTAAGTTAGCAAGGGTATTAAGCAGGTATTGAGTAGAATCAGAGTATGAGTTATACCTGGGTGCTCCAGTGTATTTATAGTGTTGAGACGTGACCTTTGTTGGATAAGATACGTTAGTTATTTATCTTATCTTTTATCTTTAGGGTTGAGGTCAGCGTGTCTTCAGCGGAACCGCCCTTATCTCTATAGGCTTAGGCCGCCTTAGGACTCAACAACCTTTATTTTGGGAGGTGGATGCTCGTTTAATCTATGGGGTGCTTGGCCCTTCAAGAGACAGCTTCCAACGCTTCAGTTGCTTCAGTTCATGCCCTTGCTCTTCTTGTTCTCTGAGCAGTTTGCAAAACATGCTATTTTGATTTCGCTGTTCTTCCTTTAGTTGCTCCATAGCTTCTTGCAACTTGGTGACAGATGCTTCAAGACGCTCCCAGTACTCAATTTGAGGGATTTTCGGGAGGAACTCCTGGGCTTTCATCTTGATGGGGTCGTCCTGCACTTGTTGTCCTTCCATTGACTTTTTGGTGATTGGTCGCTCAACTGAGATATACTCAGTTACTCTCATCTTCACCCCAGCATCTTTACATAGCATATAGATTAAGCTTGGATAAGCCAATTTGGCATCTTTGGAGTTCTTGTCTGCAATTGTGTAAAGTTCACAAGAAATCAGCTGATGAACTTCCACTTCTTTTCCCAACATAATGCAATGGATCATACTGCTATTTTGATGGTGACTTCAGAGCGATTGCTAGTGGGCAGTATAGAACGTCCAATGAAGTCCAGCCAGCCTCTGGCGACTGGTTTGAGATCTTCTCTCTTGAGTTAATTTGGGACACCCTTTTTGCTGGTTGTACACTTGGTTCCAGGGAGGCATATGTCCTCTAGAATTTCGTCCAAGCCCTTATTTGTTCTCATCATTCTCCTATTAAAGGAGTCTGGGTCATCTTTCAGCTGAGGTAGCTTAAAGATCTCTCTGATTTTGTCAGGGTAGATGTGAACAATCTTCCCTCTGACCAAAGTCCGATAGTCATAGAAGGCGGTTCCAGCTATTCTTTGCCTGTCTGTTTGCCACATATTAGAGTAGGATTCCTGAACCCTGTTTCTTCCCACCTTTGTTTCAGGATTAGCTAGGATTTTTCAGCTCCTATTTTGAATTTGCTCTTGGATCTCCAGATATTCGTCTTCTTTCAGATCGAATTTAACTTCTGGGATCACTGACCTTAGACCCATTATTTTGTAGTAATGGTCTGAATGTTCTTTGGTTAAGAACTTCCCTTGATTCCAAAGTGGTTTTGGAATATTCTCTTTCTTGCCTCTTGGAGTGGTTTGTTTTCCCTTAGGAGCCATGATCTTAGTGGGTATTGGTTTAGTGATCACGGATAAACACACCAAACTTAGAGGTTTGCTTGTCCTCAAGCAAAAGAAAGGAAAGGATAGGGATAGAGGGAGAGCCAAGTTCGAAGTGTGGAGGAGAGGAGGGAGGCCGAACGTGGATTTAAAGAGGAAAGGATGGGTTTTCGAAAATTTTGAAAAAGATAAGATAGAAGATATGATTTGTAAAAGATAAGTATGATAGGAAAAAGATGTAATTTAAAATTGAAAAGTTATGAAAAATATTTAAAAAAGATAAATCTGAATTTTGAAAAGAAGATACGATGAGTTTAAAAAAATTTGAGAAGAATTTAAAAAGATTTGAAAGGTATTCAAAAAGATAATTGAGTTTTGAAAAAAGGTTTGAAAATATTTTGAAGAAAAATTAAGAAACATGTTTAGGATTAAAAATTTTGGAATTGAAGTTGAAAGATGAGAGTTTGTAACATGTTTATGCAAGAAATCATGAATTGAAACATGAAAAATGAAAAAAAATTTGAAGTGAAAAACGAATTTACCTCCTCCCCACAATCCTGGCGTTAAATGCCCAAACGCTGCATGTTTTGGGCGTTTAACGCCCATCTGTAGCATCTGGCTGGCGTTAAACGCCCAGAAGTTGCTTCTTTCTGGCGTTTAACGCCCAGATGGCTATCTCTACACTAGCGTTAAACGCCCAGTAGATGCTCCTTTTGGGCGTTTAACGCCCAAAACAACTCTTACTGGCTTTTTCACACCAGTTAGCTTCTTTTTGCTGTTTTATCCTCTGAATCCTTCTGTAACTCTGTGAACTCATGCAATTGCTATTTTACCTTGAAGATAATTAGTATGAACCTGTAAAATTCAATTAATTAACAAAATGGCTGGGTTGCCTCCCAGTAAGCGCTTCTTTATTGTCTTTAGCTGGACTATTACTGAGTTTTAATCAAGTCTCAGTTTTGAGCATTCTTGCTCAAAATTGCTTTCAAGATAATGTTTGACTCTCTGTCCATTAACAATAAACTTTTTGTTAGAATCATTATCCTGAAGCTCTACGTATCCATATGGTGATACACCTGTAATCACATATGGTCCTCTCCACTGGGATTTCAATTTCCCAGGGAATAATCTGAGCTTAGAATTAAACAGCAAAACTTTCTGCCCTGGCTCAAAGACTCTGGATGACAGCTTCTTATCATGCCATCTTTTTTCTTTCTCTTTGTAAATTTTTGCATTTTCGAAATCATTGAGTCTGAATTCCTCTAGCTCATTTAACTGGAGCAATCGTTTTTCTTCAGCTAACTTGGCATCAAGGTTTAGGAATCTGGTTGCCCAGTAGGCCTTATGTTCTAGTTCCACTGGCAAGTGACAGGCTTTTCCATACACAAGCTGGTATGGAGAGGTCCCTATAGGAGGCTTGAATGCTGTTCTGTATGCCCACAGAGCATCATCCAAGCTTCTTGCCCAATCCCTTCTACGGTTAATCACAGTTCGTTCTAGGATTTTTTTAAGTTCTCTATTAAAGACTTCAGCTTGCCCATTTGTTTGTGGATGATATGGAGTTGCCACCCTGTGGCTGACTCCATATCGAACCATAGCAGAGTAAAGCTGTTTATTGCAGAAATGAGTGCCCCCATCACTAATTAGTACTCTAGGGATATCAAATCTACTGAAGATATGTTTCTGAAGGAATTTCAGCACTGTCTTAGTATCATTAGTGGGTGTTGCAATAGCTTCCACCCATTTGGATACATAATCCACTGCCACCAGAATATAAGTGTTTGAGTATGATGGTGGGAAAGGCCCCATGAAGTCAATACCCCATACATCAAACAACTCAATCTCCAAGATCCCTTGTTGAGGCATGGCATAACTGCAAGGCAGATTGCCAGATCTTTGGCAACTGTCACAATTAAGTACAAACTCTCGGGAGTCTTTATGGAGAGTAGGCCAATAGAAGCCACATTGGAGGACTCTTGTGGCTATTCGCTCACTTCCAAAATGTCCTCCATATTTTGATCCATGGCAATGCCATAGGATCTTCTGTGCTTCTTCTTTAGGCACACATCTACGGATTACTCTGTCTGCATATCTCTTGAAGAGATATGGTTCATCCCAAAGATAGTACTTTGCATCTGTGATCAATTTCTTTGATTGCTGCCTACTATACTCTTTGGGTATGAATCTCACAGCCTTGTAGTTTGCAATGTCTGCAAACCACGGTACTTCCTGGATGGCAAAGAGTTGCTCATCTGAAAAGTTTTCAGAGATCTCAGTAAGAGGGAAGGGCGCCCCTTCTACTGGTTCTATTCGGGACAATTGATCTGCTACTTGGTTCTCTGTCCTTTTTCTGTCTCTTATTTCTATATCAAACTCTTACAGAAGCAACACCCATCTTATGAGTCTGGGTTTTGAATCCTGCTTTGTGAGTAGATATTTAAGAGCAGCATGGTCAGTATACACAATCACTTTTGATCCTACTAAATAAAATCTGAACTTGCCAATGGCGTAAACCACTGCAAGTAACTCTTTTTTTGTGGTTGTGTAGTTCTTCTGTGCGTCATTTAAAACACGACTGGCATAATAAATGATGTGCAGAAGCTTGTCATGCCTTTGTCCCAACACTACACCAATGGCATGGTCACTGGCATCACACATTAGTTCAAATGGTAATGTCCAGTCTGGTGCAAAGATGACTGGTGCTATGACCAGCTTAGCTTTTAGAGTCTCAAACGCCTGCAGACACTCCTTATCAAAGATAAATGGTGTGTCAGCAGCTAGCAGATTACTCAGAGATTTTGCAATTTTTGAAAAATCTTTTATAAACCTCCTATAGAATCCTGCATGCCCCAGAAAGCTTCTGATTGCCTTAACATTGGCAGGTGGTGGTAATTTTTCAATTAGCTCTACCTTAGCTTGATCCACCTCTATTTCCTTGTTCAAAATTTTGTGCCCAAGGATAATTTCTTCAGTCACCATAAAGTGACATTTCTCCCAGTTTAAAACCAGGTTAGTCTCTTGGACTTCTTTAGAACAAGTGCTAAATGGTCAAGACAGGAGCTGTATGAGTCTCCAAATACGGAAAAGTTATCCATGAAGACTTCCAGAAATTTTTCCACCATATCAGAGAAAATAGAGAGCATGCACCTTTGAAAGGTTGCAGGTGCATTGCACAGACCAAATGGCATCCTTCTGTATGCAAATACTCCAGATGGACATGTGAATGCTATTTTCTCTTGATCCTGAGGATCTACTGCAATTTGATTATAACCTGAATATCCATCCAAAAAGCAGTAGTAATAATGACCTGCTAGTCTTTCTAGCATCTGGTTTGTGAATGGTAAAGGAAAATGATCCTCTCTGGTAGCTGTATTGAGCCTTCTGTAATCAATACACATATGCCACCTTGTAACTATTCTTGTAGGAACCAGTTCATTTTTTTCATTATGAACCACTGTCATGCCACCCTTCTTAGGGACGAGTTGGACAGGGCTCACTCAGGGGCTATCAGAAATAGGATAAATAATCCTAGCCTCTAGTAATTTAGTAACCTCCTTCTGCACCACCTCCTTCATGGCTGGATTCAGCCGCCTCTGTGGTTGAACCACTAGCTTAGCGTCATCCTCCAATAGGATCTTGTGCATGCATCTGGCTGGGCTAATGCCCTTAAGATCACTGATGGACCACCCAAGAGCTTTCTTGTGTGTCCTCAGCACTTGAATTAGTGCTTCCTCTTCCTGTGGCTCTAAGGTAGAGCTTATGATTATAGAAAAAGTGTCACCTTCTCCCAAAAATGCATATTTCAGGGATGGTGGTAATGGTTTGAGCTTGGGTTTAGGAGGTTTCTCCTCTTCCTAAGGGATTTTCAGAGGTTCTATTATTCTCTCTGGTTCCTCCAGATCAGGCTGAACATCTTTAAAGATATCCTCTAGCTCTGATTCGAGACTCTCAGTTATATTGACCTCTTCCACCAGAGAGTCAATAATATCAATGCTCATGCAGTCGTTTGGGGTGTCTGGATGCTGCATAGCTTTAACAACATTCAACTTAAACTCGTCCTCATTGACTCTCAAGGTTAATTCCACTTTTTGGACGTCAACGAGGGTTCGTCCAGTTGCTAGGAAAGGTCTTCCTAGAATGAGAGTTGCACTCTTGTGCTCCTCCATTTTCAGCATCACAAAGTCAGTGGAAAAGGCGAATGGCCCAACCTTGACAATCATGTCTTCAATCATGCCTAATGGGTATTTAATGGAGCCATCAGCAAGTTGGAGACATATCTGGGTTGGTTCCAAGCTTTCTGATAGTAGATGCAGGTATTAGGTTGATACTTGCCCCAAGATCACATAGAGCTTGCTTGGTACAAGTACCCTCTAATGTGCATGGTATCATAAAGCTTCCGGGATCTTTAAGCTTTTCTGGTAAGCTTTTCAAAATGATTGCACTGCATTTTTCAGTGAGGTAAACTTTTTTAGTTTCTCTCCGATCCTTCTTATGACTTAAGATCTCTTTCATCATGAACTTAGTATAAGAGGGCATTTGCTCAAGTGCCTCTGCAAATGAAATCTTTATTTTAAGAGTCCTGAGATAGTCTGCAAAGCGGGCAAATTGCTTATCATGTTCTGCTTGGTGGAGCTTCTGAGGATAAGGCATCTTGGCTTTGTATTCCTCAGCCTTAGCTGCTGCATGTTTATTTCCTACAAAGGTGGTTGGGAAAGCCTTCTTAGAGGGGTTGCTATCAGCACTTGTATGTATCTAATCCCCCACTGGCGTTTGAATGCCAGTGTTGGAAGCTGGATTGGCGTTGGATGCCAATTCTTTACCTGTTTCTGGCGTTTGAACGCCAGAACTGAGCTTCCTTTGGGCGTTTAACGCCACTTGCTTGCCTGTTTATAGCGTTTGAATGCCAAAACTGAGCATGGGTTGGGCGTTTAACGCCAGCCCTTCACCCTTTTGGCGTTTGAACGCTAGAATTGTTCCTCTCTGGGTTCTTACTATCATCAGAAGGATTTTGGGTAGCAGTTTGTTCATTTCTTGGCTTCCTGCTGCCTTGAAGTGAGGTATTTAATGTTTTCCCACTTCTTAATTAAATTGCTTGGCACTCTTCTGTTATTTATTTTGATAACTGTTGTTCTGTTTGCTTCAATTGCACTTCCATATTCATATTAGCCATTCTTGTGTCTTGCAATATCTCCTTGAATTCGGATAGCTATTTTGTTAGAAAATCTAATTACTGATTGAATTCAGTAACTTGTTCTGTTGGACTGAGTTCAGCAGTTACTATTTTAGCTTCTTCTTTCATGGAAGGTTCACTGCTTAGGTACAGATGCTGATTTCTGGCAACTATATCAATGAGCTCTTAAGTTTCTTCAATTGTCTTTCTCATGTGTATAGATCCACCAGATGAGTGGTCTAGAGAAATCTGAGCTTTTTCTGTAAGCCCATAATAGAAGATGTCTAACTGCACCCACTTTGAAAACATTTCAGAGGGGCATTTTCTTAGCATCTCTATGTATCTCTCCCAGGCATCATAAAGGGATTCATTGTCTCCTTGTTTAAAGCCTTGGATGCTCAGCCTTAGCTGTGTCATCCGTTTTGGAGGGAAATATTGATTCAAGAATTTTTCTGACAGTTGTTTCCATGTCCTTATGCTAGCCTTAGGTTGGTTGTTTAACCACCTCTTAGCTTGGTCTTTTACAGCAAATGGAAATAGTAACAATCTGTAGACATCCTGATCTACTTCCTTATCATGTACTGTGTCAACAATTTGTAAAAACTGTGCCAAAAACTCTATAGGTTCTTCATGTGGAAGACCGAAATACTGGCAACTTTGCTGCACCATGATAATGAGCTGAGGATTCAACTCAAAACTACTGACTCCGATAGAGGGTATACAGATACTACTCCCATATGAAGCAGTAGCGGGGTTAGCATATGACCCCAGAGTCCTTTTGGACGGTTTATTTCCACTTAGATCCATGATGAAGAAAGGGAGATGACGTGGTTTTATTTTATTTATTTTATTATAGAAAAAAATTTCAAAATAATAAAATAAATAAAATAAAATAAAAAAAGTTTAAAAATATTTTATGAAGATTTTTGAAAAAGTGAGGAGAGAGAAAGTGGTTAGGATATTTTTGAAAAAGATATGATTTTTAAAAATCTTACAAGGATAAGATTTGAAAAATTTTGAAATTGAAATCTAAATTTTTATAAAAAAAATTCGAAATAATTTGCTTAAAAATAGTTAGAAAAGATAATTTTTTTTATTTTTGAATTTTATTATGAAAGAGAAAAACACACAAAAGACACAAGACTTAAAAATTTTTAAATCCAATGCTCCTTGTTTTTTAAAATTTTGGAGGAAAAACACCAAGGCACACCAAACTTAAAAATTTTAAGATCAAAACACAAAGAAGACTCAAGAACACCTTGAAGACTCACAAGAACAACAAAAACAAAAGATTAGAACACCAAACTTAAAATTTAAAATTTTTAGAAAACCATAATAAAATTTTCGAAAATTACAGAAAAAATAACAAGAAAACACCAAACTTAAAGTTTGGCACAAGATTTAATCAAAGAAAAATTATTTTTGAAAAAGTTTTAAAAGGAAGATGCCCAATTACCAAGAACACAAACACAATGCTCTAGCCAATTGAGCTATAAATGTAACGTATTTTAAAGAGATATTTTTAATAAAAAAATTTTTTGAAAACTGATGTTTTGAAAAAGCACAAGAAAAATAAGAAAAGACACCAAACAAGACAAACTAAAGATCAAACAAGGAAAATAGACAAGAACAACTTGAAGGTCAAAGATGAACAAAGAACATACAATTCGAAAATTGAAAGACAAAGAAAAGCATGCAATTGACACCAAACTTAAAACATGACACTAAACTCACATAAAAACTAAAAATTAATAAAGAAAATAATATTTTTGAAAAAATTTTTGAAAAGAAAATAAAAGACTCTGACCCAAAAGACAAAATTTTCCTAATCTAAGCAACAAGATTCACCGTCAGTTGTTCAAACTCAAACAATCCCCGACAATGGCGCAAAAAACTTGGTGCACAAAAATTACACTCACACTATGTAATTCCGCACAATTGACCAGCAAGTGCACTGGGTCGTCCAAGTAATACCTTACGTGAGTAAGGGTCGATCCCATGGAGATTGTTGGCTTGAAGCAAGCTATGGTTATCTTATTATTCTTAGTCAGGATACTAATAGAGTTCTTTAGTTTCAATTGTAAAAAGTGAAAGAGCATGAAATAAGTAATTGTTACGCAGTAATGGAGAATGTGTTGGAGTTTTAGAGATGCTTTGTCTTCTGAATCTCTACTTTCCTACTGTCATCTTCTTCATGCACGCAAGGTTCCTTCTATGGCAAACTGTGTGTTGGTGGATCACCGTTGTCAATGGCTACCATCCATCCTCTCAGTGAAAATGGTACAAATGCGCTGTCACCGCACGGCTAATCATCTGTCAGTTCTCGATCAGGAATAGGATCCATTGATCCTTTTGCATCTGTCACTACGCCCAACACTCGCGAGTTTGAAGCTCATCACAGTTATCCAATCCCTGAATCCTACTGGAATACCACAGACAAGGTTTAGACCTTCCGGATTCTCAAGAATGTTGCCAATGGATTCTAGCTTATACCACGAAGACTCTGATTAAGGAATCCAAGAGATACTCATTCAATCTAATGTAGAACGGAGGTGGTTGTCAGGCACGCGTTCATAGGGTGAGAATGGTAATGAGTGTCACGGATCATCACCTTCTTAATATTGAAGTGCGAATGAATATCTTAGATAAAAACAAGCGTGTTTGAATAGAAAACAGAAATAATTGCATTAATTCATCGAGACGCTGCAGAGCTCCTCACCCCCAACAATGGAGTCTAGAGACTCATGCCGTCAGAAAAAGTACAAAGTTCAGATCTAAAATGTCATGAGGTACAAAATAAGTCTCTAAAAGTTGTTTAAATACTAAACTAGTAACCTAGGTTTATAGAAAATGAGTAAACTAAGATAGATATTGCAGAAATCCACTTTTGGGGCCCACTTGGTGTGTGATGGGGCTGAGATTTGAGCTTCTCACATGCCTGGGCTGTTTCTGGAGTTAAACGTCAGGTTGTAACCTGTTTTGGGCGTTTTAACTCCAACTGGTAACCTGTTTCTGGCGTTTAATGCCAGAATGCAACATGGAACTGGTGTTAAACGCCAGTTTACGTCATTTATCTTC
The DNA here is from genome assembly GCF_003086295.3 of Arachis hypogaea. Taxonomy (NCBI): domain Eukaryota; kingdom Viridiplantae; phylum Streptophyta; class Magnoliopsida; order Fabales; family Fabaceae; genus Arachis; species Arachis hypogaea. Next base: position 37,728,905 of record NC_092044.1, read on the forward strand.
ACGCAAAGTATGAACTATTATATATTGCTGGAAAGCCCTGGATGTCTACTTTCTACCCCAATTGAGAGCGCGCCAATTGGACTCTTATAGCTCCAAAAAATCCATTCCAAGTGCAGGGAGGTCAGAATCCAACAACATCAGCAGTTCTTTTTCAGCCTGAATCAGATTTTTGCTCAGCTCCATTAATTTCATCCAGAAAATACCTGAAATCACAGAAAAAACACACAAACTCATAGTAAAGTCCAGAAATATGAATTTTGCCTAAAAACTAATAAAAATATACTAAAAACTAACTAAAACATACTAAAAACTACATGAAATTACCCCCAAAAAGCGTATAAAATATTCGCTCATCACTTCTATAGAATGGAGTGCACTTTCTAGAATATTTGTGGTTTTTTCCTGTATCTTAGAAAAGAAAACAATCATCAAGCAGAAAAAAAAACAAAATCAAATTGGCAAAATACATTGAAAAGTAACACATACTTTTGTGCAGGCTTATCATATGTTTCCTTCCATCTTGCTTTTCTTATTTCTTGCATTTGTTCACTTCTGATAATACATGCAAAAGATTCTGTTATTAAATAAAATTTTGATAAAAAATACAGCATTACAATGATAGTTTCTGAATGTTACTCATTATTAGATTCAATTTTTTGGAAAGATGAATCCTCAATAACATATTTTTTTTGGATTCAATCCTAGAAAAGCAAACAATTCTCAGGTAAATAAATACAATAAAATTGATAAAATACACCAAAAAGTAACACTTATTTTTTTGTAGGGTTGTTATTTTTTTTTCTTCAATCTTCTTTTTCTTATTTCCTCCATTTTTTTCACTTCTGAAAATACATGTAAAAAATTCTGTTAATAAATAAAATTTGATGGAAAAAAAAACATAGCATTACAATGATAGTTTTTGAATGTTAGTGATCATCAGATTCAGTTTCTTTTTCGAAAGATAAATCTTCAATAATGTGCTTTCTTTTTTTGGATTCCATCTTAAAAAAGCAAAAAATCATCAGCCAAATAAATACAATAAAATTGATAAAATACACTGAAAAGCAACACATACTTTTTTTCAGGCTTGTAAATTTTTTCTTAAATCTTTTTTCTTATTTTCTTCAATTCTTCACTTTTGACAATATATGTGAAAAATTTTGTTAATAAAAAAAAATTTGATGAAAAAATAAAATATAACACTCCAATAATAGTTTATGAAACTTACTCATTATCAAATTTAATTTGTTTTTTAGAAGATGAATCCTCAATAATGTGCTTCTTTTTTTCGGATTCCATCTTAAAAAAGCAAACAATCATCTGGTAATAAACATAATAAAATTGACAAAATACACCGAAATATAATACTTACTTCTTTGCCATTCTTAAGGGTTGTTTTCTTCTTTTTGGTGTCTCCTCTAACTCATGTTCAAAATCAGACTCAGACTCAGCAATACTTTTACTTTCAAAGTTCTTCTTTTGTGGCTTCTTTTGTTCCTTCTTTTCTTCCTTTTTTTGTTTCTTCTTTTTGTATTTTGATTGTTCTCTTAGCTATGTTCTTTTCACAATGCCCTAAAACAGAAAAAACATTAGTTTACATAATATATTTAAAATAAATACACCAAAATTAAAGAAGAATTTTGCTGAGTTATCATATCATCCTTAATCTCAGCTTCTATTCTTTCAACTAGCAACTTCCTAGTCTAATGTCGCAACCACGGTGGTCCAGGAATTTTATTCACTGGCTTATTCTTGTGTGTAAATTCATGAAAATATACAATCATCAGAACAAAGAGGCAGCCATCAACAACATATTTCTTTATCAATGTGTGCTCTCTAATGCCCTTGACAAGGAAGTTGAGCACATGATCATCCTAATTCCATTAACGTATTGTGTCCATATGAAGAATGGGCAAAATGTGAACCAGATGAATTTTGTTTATTGTTGTCGACAACAAGAAGCACATCTGAATGTAAAGGATAAATTTCCTCTTAAATTCAGCTGATTTTCCTCCCCATAGAGTTTGTTAATTGCGACAAAGTCAAGCCTTGGAAGTTTCTAACAACTTCCTTCTGCTCCTCACTAATATCTTTAAATTTAATTTTGCTTGGATAACGTGGCCTTGTAAAAGCAGAAAAAATATTTCAATAACACGGAAATAATTTGATAAAATACCGAAATTTGATTTACAGAATAGATTGCAAAATAGATCTTTACCAGATGCATTCAAGGCAAGGGCAGCTCTTAGATTTTCTTGGGTGATGTCGATTACACCATACCGTGTGTGCAGTATGTTATTGTAAAGATAAAATGAATATGCCAATTCTTTCAAGAGCTTATGTGGTTCATGGCAGGGAAATGCATCATACCATCAAATCGCAATTCTTGAACAATGGCTTTCTTATCATTGCTCATGTTGTAAAATTTATCCTTAATGGATATTGTGGAGCATCTCAAATACAAAAAAAATTGAATTATTCTAACTTATATATGCTTAAATTATATTTTGGAGCTTCCCTTTTTGTGATGCTCCTCATAGCAACTTTTTTTATTGTCATTTTTTCTATAAGGAATAAAAAAAGGTTAATAGGTAATAACAGTACCAGGTGCACCTCAATTTAAACGAAATACACTGAAAGACAAACCAAATATACCGCTATTATTTCTTGATTACATCACACAATATGAGTTAAAAAAGACATACAACTTAATCAAACATGCATAAAATGATACCAGAAGTATTACAACAAAATCATATGAGTTAGTTATAACAAAAAGAGGATAAAAATACCAAGTGCACCACAATTCACATGAAATACACCAAAAGACAAACCAAATACACCGCTATTATTTTTTATTACATCATACAATGTGAGTTCAAAAAGACATGGAACTCAATCAAACATACATAAAATGACACCAAAAGTACTAAAACAAAATTTCTAAAAAATAGACAAAAACATATGCAAATTACTCAAATATGTACAAAATAACATAAGAAGCACAAGAACGATATTCTATTGTCTAATTACAACAAAAACAGGACAACAACACCAAGTACACCTCAATTCACATGAAATACACTGAAAGTTGTTACTGATTACTATAGACAAACTCAGTTCGAAACATGCAAACACTCAAATAGGTACAAAAATACATTTAAATCCCTCAAACACATGCAAATATAGGTTAAACTATACAAGAAACAATACGTAACAATTTTACACCGACCTAACACAGTTATCATCAAATGAACAGTATAATGAGAACAGTAATATGTACTTTAACGCAAGAACACAAAATGAATATACTAAATAAATAAAAATATGACTATCTAGTGTTTTGCGATTGAAATGAGAAAGAGAAAAGTGAAAAAATTGAACGATTACTGAACATTACCTTCAATAATTTTTTGTCATCTATTTTTGTGTTTCTTGGTGAAAATTTCAAACTTAGCTTTGAGATTTCCTTGAGTTTTCGCAATAATTTTAAAAGATTTTAAGCGACATTTAAATTTTGAGCATTGCAGTTTTGATCAAGGAAGGAGAAGCATTTTTCATAATAATGTTCGCGCTATTGAACAGTTGCAGGAGCGCGTGTTTATACACACTCTAATCTAAAGTTGGTTTTTGTTAGACTTGGGCTAACTTGATTGAATTTGGTTGTCAAAAAAATTTGTATGTATAGTAAAACTGATATTTTTATACCTTTATCATTATTTTGGGTATAAATTTAATTATAATTTAATTATGTTAAGATAGGGAAATAAAAATCTAAAAGAAAAGATTTAATTGGTTATTGGTAGAAAAAAATTGACTTTTCAATTGTTTTAAAAAGAAATCGTATATATTAAAAAATATTAAAACGAAATTAAACAATCAATGCTTTGTGGGAGCTGAAGGCAGAGAATAAAATATACAGAATGAAATATTATCAATAATGGAAAGGGGAGACAGAATTTCTCCCTTAGTAAATAAAACAAAAAGATAGAGTCCCAAAAATAGCAATGATAACCTCCTCAAAACAGGAAATTGTATAATATAAGATAAGATGGGGCAAATAATTGAAGGAAAAAGAAACCAAAGTAATTGTAGATAGACCATATGCTGGTCCACATTATAAGCAGATAAAATGACATCATAATTTAAGATTGTTACAATTAACATCATAATTTATAATCATCATAAGCCTCTCAATAAACAATGGAAAAAAAAGATCATTTGTATCACATTATTATGTTTAAATAAACTTTTTAATTCTTGTAAATATGCAATTTTTCGTTTGGTTTTTAATATTTAATTTTTGTTTCGCTCTTACAATTTGTTTATTTATTTATTTTTGTTTTGATCTCACATGGTAATATTTGGCACTAGATATTGACACAACAAGCTAAATATTGGTGTCGTGTATAAATTTGGTATTCAATAAAACAAATTAATGATAATAATGTCTAAAATCACATATTTTATGAAATTCAAAACATATTTAACGAGTTAATAGTGAAATTTCTAAAAGATGATTCATTTTTTAAATTTATTTTTAAAAGATTTTATCAATTAAATTGATTCTTCAAAGACTATAAATTAGTTATTTTTGTTCTTTAGTCACTCAATTAACAATTTTCGTTAATGAAACTCACATCGTACATAACACCTAATATATCTAATTAGACGCTGAACAAATATATTTATAAAAATCTATCAATTTAGTATTGTTAGGTTATATTAGGATTATGCTTTATATAATTGGAAAAATTTGTTAAATTGATAAAATTTTGTAAACATATTTGTTTAGAATTTGGATTCTCTAAAGTTTGAATTTCATTTTAGAGAATAAAGTGTGATCTCTCACCATTTATTTCATGGGTGGGACCAAGAATAAATATGATAGAAAAATCATTCAAGGGTAGAAAATTATACTTTACCCTCTAAAGTACAAATTTAAAATTTAGATGATCTAAATTCATTTGTTTAGCGTCCAATTGGACATACTAAGTGTCATGTATGTTATTAGTTAACATTTTATATCATAAATTGTTGACAGAAACTATTAATTGAGTGACAAAAAAATAAAAATTATTAATTTGTAATCTTTAAAAGATTAATTTAATTGATAAAATTTTTCAACGACAAATTTAGAAAATAACTAATATTTTTATTCGTAATTATATTATGGGAATATAAATCTTCTAAAACTATATCAATTTTTTTCTGACATTATAGATTATGACACAAAAAATTTATAGAATTAAACTACTTTTACAAAAAGATTGTAGGGGGACAAAGTTTCCGTCGACTAAGAAGACCAAGGTCTCTGTAGATAAAAAAATTAAAGAAGATTTTTAATTATTATTTCATGTGAAACAATTTAATTTATTACTAATAATTAATTTTAATATTCGTTATCTAAAATTTGAAACGATTTAACTTGTATACTTTTGATTAGGTGTTAAGTCTGTTACACAAATAAAAATAATTAATTTTTATGCTTGTTATTTAAAAATAATATTTGTTTTCTCTCTATGTATATAAAAATATAATTAGACACTAGCATAAAAATTATATTGATAGTTATAAAATTAACTCAAATCAATTTCTTTTAAACAATTGAATCTTGATTTTAACTTTTAATCATAATATTAGTATTTTCTATAAATTATATTTAATAAATATTTTAAAGAAGAGAAATAAAAATATAAATTAGAAGATAAACAGTAAAAATTTAAAACTAAATAAAAAAGCTAAAAAAGGTATGTATACAATAATAATAATATTTTTTATTTGAATTATATTATTTTGTTAATTTTATTTTTTTAGAATAAAAAGATAGAAAAAATAGAGAATGAGAAAAAAGAGAGAAAGATAGAGATAAAGATTGAGAGTGAGAGTTTGTTAATTTTGAAAGAAAAAATTTATTTTAATTATAATAAAAAAATCGGGTGACACATTTTGATTTCTCAATAATATAAATTATAAATTATAAATTATATATAAAGTGAGAAGAGTAGAGAGAAATAGAAAAAGGAAGAAAGATAGACAAGAGAATTTAGGAAGGGAGTTTATTAATTTTGAAGGAAAATATTTCTTCTTAATTTTAATAAGAGAATGTCATGTGAGACATTTGGTTATTAAATTAGATAATAATATATAAATATATAATAAATTATATATAGAGTGAGAATGGTAGAGAGAAATAGAAAAAAAGGGAGAGAAGTAGATGAGAGAATTTAGAAAGAGAGTTTATTAATTTTAGAGAGAAATATTTTCTCTCAAATTTAATAAGAGTGTCATGTGACATTTTGTTATTAAATTAGATGATAACATATAATATAATATAACTATATTTCAATTTCAATTTTAATATTTTAATTTTAATTTTAATACAATTAAAGAATTTCATGTTGCACATTTTGATTGTCAAATTTATAATTAGTCATTGATAATGATATATAAGAGAGATAGAGTGATTGAAGGAATGAGAGGGATAGATAAAGTGAAAAGGAAGAAAGGAGAACTCTTTAATTTTGGAGGAAAAGATTTGATTTCAATTATAATGAGAGAATGACATGTGGCACATTTTGGTTATAAAATTAGTAGGAGAAAAAAAAACTCTTTAATTTTGGAAGGAATGATTTGATTTTAATTGCAATGAGAAGTATTGACATGTGACACATTTTGGTTGCAAAATTAGTAAGAAAGAAAATAAAATTCTTTGATCTTGAAAAAAAATATTTAATTTCAATTACAATAAAAAATGATATATAATGCATTTTAATATAAAATTAATAATATATAATAGATAATAAATTTATTTTTCAATAACTAATTTGACCATTAACTCTATATTTAACCTTAGGCTTTAATAATAATGTTGCCAATGAAACCTCAAGAAGCATGCATTTGAAAATGAAATTAGGGAAAGGATTAAAGGAAGGACAATGTTACAGGAGATTGAATCAAGGGAGCTGGCTGAGCTGTTACTGTTTGGTGTTTCGGTCAGAGTACTCTTATGGTGTCATGTGTCGTACACTTTTTCTTAGGGATAACACGACAAATATAAATCGCCAAAGCTGTTATATTGATATGGTAAGCTTGCCCTAAACAAATCCCTCTTTTTTTCACTTATTTATTTATTTGGGTATATCAACTCGAAATTTTTTTTACAAGAATTCAAAAAGTGGCTTAGAACCCTGGACCTTAACATTCATATCAAGTGAATATTTCGATTGAAACAATTTATTCTGTTTTAATTTTTTTTTAATTTTTTTTCCTTTGTTGATCTTCAATCAACTCAATCAACTCACCCGTGATTTCAACCATTATTGGATTGATTTACTGTTTTGTACCATTTTGGTGTCATTGCTTTTTTATACGGAATAGTATCACTGAATTTTGAAAACAGAAAATGCATGTATAGGACAACCACCCGATAAGGACTAACAAAACAACACGATGTAGGAATAAATTTGCCAAGTTTACTCTAAACCATTTTCTTCATACAGCTCTTCTTCATTTTTTTTCTACAGTATCTCTATTCTAGTAGATCAAAAATGAATTTGTTGTAGATCAAATTTTTATTTAAAAGTTTATTGTTGACCAATAAATTAAATTTTGTATGTATATGAAATTTTTTTGATACTTGTTTAAATAAACAAATAAATTAACTATTCGACCAACCTGAATTAATTTTTATATGACTTTTTTAATCACATAATAATATATTGTAATTATATCAAAAGTAAAAAAATACCGCATTGATTTGTAGAATCCAAGAGACAGGGACAACTGCAAATTGACGAAAATTATTTTTAATATGAAAAAGATAGTAATATTTTTGCAGAATATGAATATTTGGAGTGTTTTACAATATCGTGAATGTTTAGAATTATCTTGACTCAACAAGTTAGGAATATGTTGCTATCTTTGCGTTAGAGATTCTTCACAACCTTTCAGAGATTTGTTGTAGCTTTGGATACGTGGCATCATTGAAGCAACGTGTTGCTGTGCTTGGAGCAGCTTTATCAAAAGATTCCTAGTAGTTTTGGACACATGGCGTCACCACCAAAGCAACATGGAGGGGGCGTGTTGCTGCGTCTGGAGCAACTTTTCCAAGTACTTTTTTAACACGCGGGGGTATGTTGTCAGAGATTCCCAGCAACATTTTTAACACGGGAAGAGGGGGTGTGTTGGCAGGTCATCTGCATATAAGAGATAGTGGCACATTCCAAAAATAAACGATGCAAGAGGTGGCTCTTTAAATTGAGCTCAATACATCCCTTCCAATCTTCAAACAGCAGAGAGAAAGAACCAAATTTTATTCAGAAACAAAAAGAAAGAATAGGGAGAGGAGAGTTTAGTAAAATTCTAAGAGTTTAGTGAGTTTAAAGGAAGAAATAGAGAGTATTTAGTGGGCACAGGATTCGATGGTCCAAGAACCTTTGGACCACTTAATGGTCCAAAGTAGAAAACATGATTTTAGAGTTTTTTTATCAATTGCTACGTAGTTCTTGAACTAATTTTAATTATAAATCAACCCCATATATTTTATTTAATTATAAAAATAGTTTTTTATTTTATAAATTATTATTTTATCAATTATCAATTATATTTATTAACAATCAAATACAAAAATAACAACCAATTATATCCTCCATTCATCCTAATAATTCCAATTGATTAAAAAATTAACTTTGATCTCGTTACGTTCGTCCATGGCTTCCAAATCGTGTTTCCTTGAAATTCAATCGATTGGTTTTTCAAAACAATCGATTGAATGATAACTCAATCGAATTGGTTTACACTATATCACAAAACAATCGATTGAAAGTTGTAAAGTAGAATGGTAAAAAGCTTGTACCAATCGATTGTTTATACTTTCCAATCGAATGAATGCCTCAAAACAATCGATTGTTGTTGTTACTCAATCGATTGAATTCACGAAAACAACATGGATTTGCCAAATACAATCGATTGGAAAGTGATGATATTGAAGTTTTAGCCAAATTCAATCGATTGGTAATGTAATCCAATCGATTGGAAGGTGATGAAGTTGAATGTTTTGCCAATTTCAATCGATTGGTAATGGTACATAAAATTTATAAAACGTCAATGATATTTTCTTTTAAATTAATTTATAAAATTTTTTAGATTTGTGTCTTATGAAAAGTAAAAAAAAAAATTATAGTAGAGTAAAACTTAGCTGAAACCAAATAACATACTGTAACACACATCTTTGATCAATATTAAAAAAAAATTAGCCTAATTATGTACATAAAATCCTAAAAAATACAGTTCTATCTTTTTTAATTAAGTTAGCTTTAAAATACCAATAATACTTTTTCATGTGCTGCTTTTAATCTAAAATCCTAGAAAAAAATTGATTTAAAATATTATAATGTTATTATATTGGCACAACACTTTATTTTTGTATGATAAATATAAGTACATTTTTATATAAAGTATTTAAAGTATATAAAAATGTACTCCTATTATAAACAAAATATTTAAAAAGTCATTAAATTTTTATATGTTATTAAAATTTAATAAATACAAGTACATTTTTATATGTTATTTTTAATTCAATGTACTAATAAGAGTTAAAATTAATTTATATTTAATAATTTTATACTAAAATTAATTTACTATAATTTTGTTTTATACTTCTTTTAGTATATATTTTTTATATTATATAGTATTTTTTCTAGTATCTTATTGTACAATGTGTAATTCGAATTACCATTTGATTCGAAATGTGAGTAATTCGAATCAATTTGATTCGAACTTCCTCCTACTCACGTGTTCCTACTAATTCGAATTGATACCATTCGAATTATGCTTTTATAATTCGTTCTAAGTTGATTCGAATTACTTGTATGCAATGGTTGGGAATAATTGGAGCTGTATTGATTCGAATTATTAAGGAATGTAATTCGAATAAAGTTGTTTCGAATTACATAAAGTGTGCTTTGGTGAATTCTTGTATCAGATTCTTGTTTAGCTTATATGCGCAATAAACTTCTCTCATTGGCTTAAATACGTTTTTTACCCTTAGTTTTATATTAACTCTAAATATATTAAAAGAATTTACTCAATATATTCTAACATTTAACTAATTGCAAACACTTATCCCAAAACATATTTACAAAAATTAGAGCACTGGTTACTAATATTTTAACGAAATTAAATTTGTGCATAACACAAATAAATAAATTAAGCATACTTACTACTTGATACGTTGCTACCTTATCAATATCATATACTTTTTGTATTTTTTACTCTGCCTTACTTGAATAAAAGCAAAAGGTACTATTGATCGGCAAAATTAATTTTATAAATTACCAATCTATAAATTAATTTTATGTACCATTACCAATCGATTGAAATTGGCAAAACATTCAACTTCATCACCTTCCAATCGATTGGATTATATTACCAATCGATTGAAATTGGCTAAAACTTCAATGTCATCACTTTTCAATCGATTGTATTTGGCAAATCCATGTTGTTTTCGTGAATTCAATCGATTGTTTTGAGGCATTCATTCGATTGGAAAGTATAAACAATCGATTGGTATAAGCTTTTTACCATTCTACCTTACAACTTTCAGTCGATTATTTTGTGATATAGTGTAAACCAATCGATTGAGTTATCATTCAATCGATTATTTTGAAAAATCAATCGATTGAATTTCAAGGAAACACGATTTGGAAGCCATGGACGAACGTAACGAGATCAAAGTTAATTTTTTAATCAATTGGAATTATTAGGATGAATGGAGGATATAATTGGTTGTTATTTTTGTATTTGATTGTTAATAAATATAATAGATAATTGATAAAATAATAATTTATAAAATAAAAAACTATTTTTATAATTAAATAAAATATATGGAGTTGATTTGTAATTAAAATTAGTCCAAGGACTACGTAGCAATTGATAAAAAAACTCTAAAAACATGTTTTCTACTTGGACCACTAAGTGGTCCAAAGGTTCCTGAACCACCGAATCCTGTGCCTATTTAGTGTATTTACTTAGAGTGTATTTAACAAAAAGGTTCATAATTATATTTCAACAGTAGAACATATTATCAATTATTTGGAGTATCATAATTATATAAGTTTTTTTCCTTATTTATTAGTTAATATTATTTTTAGTGTTAGCATTATATTATGATAATATGCTCTTCGTTTAATTAACTACTAATTAGTATTTTTAATTAATTACCATTAGTATTTTATTTTTTGGATAATTTTTATTATAATGTTGTATTATGTTAACTTAAATAATTTTATTTAGTATTATTATTTTATTTTAATTTGTAATTATTAAAATTAATAAACATTAATAATTATATTTTCAGTTAGAAAATAAAAATATTCGGATTTTATATTTTTGAGATGTATTTAATTTCAATATTGTATTATTATAAGTTAAATACATGTAATATTTATTATATTTTTATTATAATTATATGTGTAAACCCCGCTAAAATCGGTAAATTATTAGTTAATATATTGAATTTTAATTAGGAAAGTTAAAAATACAAAACTAATATTGAAATAGGATAGAGCTCGTCGAAACGAAAATTTTGATACCAATTTCGATAATTTGGCCCAAAATCGGACCGGAAGGGCCGAACCGGTTGAACCGGGGCCCAAACCGGACCCATGGGTTCAACCGGGCCCCTAACATAAATGAAGCAGCAGCTTCATCTTCTCCATTTCACCACAGCAACGAAAAACACAGCAAGGGGGAGAAGAGAAGAAACCTAACCCTCACCATTCCTTCCAACTACCATAACTTCCTCATCCGGGCTCCGATTGCCGCACCGTTCGCGGCCACGCGCTCAGCGCGTCGAGCTCTACCTTTCTATCCAAACAATTTCTCTGGTAAGCCTTCTATTGAGTTCAGAATCTCTATCCCTCTTTCTTTGGTAAACTTGAAAACCTATAGTGAATCTTGTCTAATTTTTGTGTTCTAGGTTCAAGTTAGATTCCGGAACTTGTGGGCTCAAGCTATTGAGCATATGGGTATGGTAAGAACACCCTAACCCTAGCTCAATCTTGTTTTTGGTAATAGAGAACTGAATTGGAACATATATATGTGTATTAGGTGTAGTTTAAGAGGGTGTTTATGCATTGAACTTGAATTTGGATTACTTGGAGCTTTGTTGGTGACAAGGCTTGCTTTGGGGCTGTTTGATTGAGCTTGGAGGGGCTGTGATTTTATGTTGAGAAGCTGCCTTGGGTGAATTAAGTGATCGGCCAAGGTATGGTTTAAGTTTCGCACGTTTAATATTTACGGTGTTGTGAAAACTCAGGTTAGAGGAACCATAGAATAAGTTGGATTGTTTGTTGTATTTAATGATTAGCCTTGTAATGTTGTTAGAATAGATTTGTTAGTGAATTTATATATTAGAATTATGAGGTGTGAAAGCTATTAATAGTGTGCTCTTATATTTATTTATGATGGATTAGAATTGGTGTTTGTTAATAAGGATGTAGAGTTGTGTTGTGGTGGTATTGTATATGCTGTAACTAATTATGTAATGATCGGAATTGCATGAGACCAAGTTTGGGCTAAACTTGGGAATATAAGGAACTAAACTGGAAATTTTGGGACTTTTTTGTTAAATATACAATTTATGGCAAATTTTTAAAGTTAGGTTGTTAAATCTGTCCAGCAGCAGAAAAGATCAAACAGGCAGCAACTTGTTTGTCTTGCTGCGACTTTTACGAGTTGAGTCTTGGAGCGAAACCAATTTTGTTATAAAATTTGATTAACTTTCTTTAGTTCTCTAAAATTTCAGAATTTTAAGAGTTGAGGATTGGGAGCTGTGAATTTTTGAATATTGGTGGTCAAAACTAAAAAGAAACAGATTTCAGCAAGCTATGCATCAACTTCCAATGCTTGTAACTCTTAGAATTAAATAGAAATTGGGTTGCAACCAAGACACACTTGTTTTTAGATGAGCTAGGGGTTCTCAAATCAAAATTTAGCTTAATTGGAGTTTTGTAATAAAAGTTATTCCAATTGAAAGGTACTAAGCTTGTTGGTTTTTAAAACAGATTTTGTCTCATTTTTACTTAACTTCCAGGTAATGTAACTTTTTCATTAAAAATGGTATTGACTCAGAACCAATTGAGAAAGAAACCTGGATGAGTAAATTTTAACTACATTAATTTTCAAAGTCATTGGATTTAACTTGGATTTTATATTGAATTTTGAATATCACATGCTGCTGCTGTTTTTCTGGTTTTATGCACTGCAGAGCAGTCACGGTTTTTCCTTTATTCCTGAGGCTAGAAAAATCAGAAAATTATGATATTTAGTTTGTTAGAAAGCTTATTTCAATATGAACGCCTGGACATAAAGTTTGTGCAATTCCGAGTTCATTTGCTATATTAAAAATAGAAAAGAAAATAGAGTGTCGAGGATGTCTTAGTGATAGTCATGAGTTCGAGAAGTTAAAGTTCAATCCTCGTGTGATGTGATTGATTTAATGTTAGAGTTGGGTTGATTTTAAGATTATTCGATATTAAGAAGGATGAGAAGAGTTTGATAAAAAGTTTGGTCAGGACCCGGAAAGGGTAATCAAGTTGAATTATAAGGGAATGACGATGAAAAATGTGAAAGGGAGGTTGTTAATAAAAGGAGTTAATATGCCATGGCTTGATGAATGATTAAATAATGATTATGACTATGAAATGGCTTATGAATAATGCTATCTGAGATACGATTTCCCTGGGTAAGAGCCGTGGCTCGCCACCACGTGTTCCAGGTTGAATCTCGATACTCTGTTGACCCTACGTCGTAAGGGTGACCGGGCACGTATAAATTCCCGGGTATGGATAGCCCCCATTGAGTGATTATATGATGATTGAATGTGAACTCTATGCATAGACTCTTGGGGATGCGCGACGGGGGACAGTCTAAGGTTTTCGGACTTGTCGGGTTGGCTGGATAACCGACAGATGGGCCCCATCAGCCATAGGACAGGCATGCATCATATGCATTTGTTTGTATTGATTGCTATGCATTTTTTTGGGTATGCCTAATTGATATATATTACCTGCTATTTGTTATACTTGTTATTTGTACTATTTGATCATTACTTGTGCGTGAACTTGTTTGGTTGCTTGTTTCTGTTACATTCTGAATGATGAAAGGATGGAGAAAACGGAGGAAATGGTTTGATGTTAGGTTAAGCTTGAACTTGAGTAAGTTAGGCAGATTTAGAATACCTACCCCTGTTTATGGCTTCTGTTTAGTACTTAAGTTGGTTAATTGAATAACGGAGTTCTAGGATTGCCTATGGCATTCTCAGGACCGTATTTCTTATACGCGTGGCACTTTTACCATGCTGAGAACCTCCGGTTCTCATTCCATATTGTATTGTTGTTTCTCAGATGCAGGTCGAGAGGCTCCTCGCTAGGCGTCTGGATTCTGGAAAGCGAAGTAGTCCTTGGGTATATTTTGGTTTCTATTTGTATATATGTATGTATATGTGTAGCTTACTCTCCAAGTAACTTATGTATGCTGCTCCTCTTAGAGGTTGAGGGAGAGATAGGAGTTTACTTTGGTATTTTGGTATATTTTGGGGACACTTATGTATGTTTATATGTATATATGTATCCTCCGGCCAGCCTTAGCTTCGCAGGCTGAGTCAGAGGCTAGTTATGTTGTTCCTTGGCTTTTCTTTATCCCTTCGTTTATTGTTTTATCATGTTCCTATTAGGTTTCTTAGCACGCAAGTAATCCTATTCCTTGAGCGTTGCGCTTTTTATTTTGTGATTTTTGTTTACCCGCTCTGTTTCAAGGCTCCTAGTATATTATTTCTTTCAGTATTATATGTATATCCTTACTATTAAAGGTCTGTAATACCACACTACCTCTGTTCTATGACTTAAGCATAAAACACTGTGTAGTAGGGTGTTACATTATGGTATCAGAGCTGTTCGTTCCTATAGAGCCTGAGGACGGACTGATTGTGCTTTTGTGCATTCTCTGTGTATGTGTTTATGTGCTATTAGGATATCTAATTGATGTATGTGGCATAAACGTTCCTGAGCATGCATTTGGGACTTAAAGCACTGAACTTGCGATATTGAGACTGATCAACTTGATATCACCTGTTTGGTGTGTATAGGGACCAGATGTCTACTCGCGGACGCGGACGCGGGCGAGGTAGAGGCCGAATAGGCAATGCCATGCCTGAGGCATCAGGAAACACTCCTAATCCTATAGACTTCATGGCTGCATTAGGCAATATGGCAGCAGCAATGCAAGCAACAGCTGAAGCCCTGGGAAATCAAATTAATAATGGAAATAATGGCAATAATGGTGAGAATGGTCCTATGTCACTGCATTCCTTCCTGAAGGTTCACCCTCCAACTTTCAGAGGGACCTCGAATCCGACTGATGCTGATAATTGGATACAGGCCATTGAGCGAGCATTACAGGCTCAACAGGTTCCGGATGAGCAGTGGGTTGAGTTTGGGACCTATCAGTTGCATGGTGAAGCTCAGCACTGGTGGCAGGGCATGAGGCGCATTTTGCAACCTGATGGGATTGTGATATCTTGGGAGTTGTTCCGAGATGAATTCTATAAAAAATATTTCCCCACTTCAGTTAGAAATGCCAGAGAACTCGAACTCCTTCAGCTTAAACAGGGACAGATGACCATCACTGAGTATACCAGTAAGTTTGAGGAATTGTGCCGCTTCTCACGCATCTGTCAGGGAGCTCCTGAGGACTTTGCTGAGTGGAAATGCATAAAGTATGAAGGAGGCCTTAGGAGTGACATTCAGAGCTTTGTGGCGCCTATGCAGATTCGGGTGTTTTCTGAGTTGGTAAATAGGAGCAGGGTGGCAGAGGATTGTGTTAGAAGGGCTGCAGCAGAAAAAGGGGGTATGAGGATGCCATTCCAGAGGACCACAGGGAGAAATTTTGCACCCAGAGGCAGACAGTTCAAGCGTGGTAGCTTTGTTCCTCAGAATAATCAGGGGCAAGGCAACTCCAGGAGGCCTAATACCAATGCTAATCAGGGAAGGAGACAGGGTAAGCAGCCACAGCAGGATATGAGTTGCCACAGATGTGGAAAGTATCATTCAGGACAATGTAGGTTTGGGACTGGAGTCTGTTACTCCTGTGGGCAGCCGGGACACTTGGCTAGTGGTTGCCCCGAGAAGAAGAGATATGAGACAGGCAGGGTGCAGCAACCAGGAAGGGTATACACTACTTCTTCTATAGGCGCTGAGGGGTCAGAGGCATTGATCCGAGGTAAATGTGAGATGGCGGGTAAAACTTTGAATGCTTTGTTTGATTCTGGAGCTTCACATACTTTTATTGCATTTGAGAAGGCTGATAAGCTAGGATTGAAAATAGTAGTACTGGGGTATGATTTAAAGGTATATAATGCTACCCACGAGGCTATGGTGACTAGATTAGGGTGCCCCCAAGTTCCTTTTCGAGTACAAGGGCGTGATTTCGTGCATAACTTAATTTGTTTGACGATGACTGGTCTTGATCTCATTCTGGGATTGGACTGGTTATCCAAGAACCGCGTTCTATTAGATTGCTCGGCGAAAACAGTGTATTTCATGCCTGAAGACACTGAAGGGCCGGTTGTAGTGAATAACTACTACTTGAATTCCATGATGGTGAACTGTTCTGGGGCTGAATGTCAGGGGATATTGTTGCTAGCTGCGGGTGTTTCGGGTGATGATCAAGATTTGGAACAAATCCCAGTTGTGTGTGAGTTTCCGGAGGTGTTCCCTGATGATATTGATGAATTTCCACCGAAACGGGAAGTTGAGTTTGCTATTGATTTAGTACCTGGGGCCGGACCAATCTCGAGTGCTCCTTACAGGATGTCGCCTCTAGAAATGGCCGAATTGAAGTCTCAACTGGAGGATCTGTTGGGTAAGAATTTTATCCGACCAAGTGTATCTCCGTGGGGTGCGCCAGTATTATTGGTGAAGAAGAAAGATGGAACCATGCGCTTATGTGTTGACTATAGGCAGCTGAATAAGGTTACAGTGAAGAATAAATATCCGCTGCCAAGGATTGATGACCTGATGGACCAATTACAGGGAGCTGGCGTGTTCTCCAAGATTGATCTACGATCCGGATACCACCAGATAAGGGTTAGAGATGAGGATATCCCAAAGACTGCCTTCAGAACGCGCTATGGCCACTATGAATATACCGTGATGTCCTTCGGACTAACTAACGCTCCGGCGATATTCATGGATTACATGAACAGAATTTTCCATCCATATCTGGATAAGTTTGTTGTTGTGTTTATTGACGACATTCTTATCTATTCTAAGACTGAGGATGAGCATGCTGAACACTTGCGAACAGTGCTACAAATTCTGAAGGATAGGAAGTTGTATGCCAAGCTATCCAAGTGTGAGTTCTGGAAGTCTGAGGTGAAATTTCTTGGCCATGTGGTAAGTAAACAAGGAATAGCAGTGGATCCCGCTAAGGTTGAGGCGGTGATGAATTGGGAGCGGCCAACTTCAGTGACGGAAATCAGGAGTTTCTTAGGCTTGGCGGGTTATTATCGAAGGTTCATTAAAGGGTTTTCACAGCTCTCTTTACCCTTAACGAAGCTGACCAGGAAGGATGTTCCTTTTGTGTGGACTCCCGAGTGTGAGGAGAGTTTCCTTGCCTTAAAGCAGATATTGACTACCGCCCCTGTACTAGTGTTGCCTGAGCCGAGAGAACCATTCGAGGTGTACTGTGATGCATCCTTGAAAGGTTTAGGATGCGTGTTGATGCAGCATCATAAGGTTGTAGCTTATGCCTCACGTCAATTAAGACCTCATGAAAGAAACTATCCGACTCATGATTTGGAACTTGCAGCCGTTGTCTTTGCCTTGAAGATTTGGAGGCATTATCTCTATGGAGTGAAATTTCAAGTCTTCTCGGACCATAAGAGTCTGAAGTACCTGTTTGAACAAAAAGAATTGAATATGCGTCAGAGGAGGTGGATGGAACTTCTGAAGGATTATGACTTCGAGCTAAACTATCATCCGGGAAAGGCGAATGTAGTGGCGGATGCCTTGAGTAGAAAATCCCTATGTGCTGCTTGGATGATGCTGAGAGAGGAAGAGTTGTTGAGAGCCTTCGAAGGATTGAAATTGGGAATCAGAGAAGAGTTTGGGACTTTATGCTTAAGCCAATTACAGATCTCAAGCGAATTCAAGGCTGAACTGATAAAGGCTCATCAGAACGACCAAGAATTGTATAAGATTTTGCCGGCGATTGAGAAAGGCAAGCAATGGAGAGTGTCAGAAGATAGAGATGGATTGTGGAGGTTCAAGGGCCGGATAATTGTGCCAGATGTTGGGGATTTGCGACATAACATATTGAAGGAAGCTCATAAGAGCGGGTTCTCCATTCATCCTGGAAGCACTAAGATGTACCAAGACTTAAAAACGATGTTCTGGTGGCCAGGAATGAAAAATGATGTGGCGTTACATGTTTCTAAATGCCTAACTTGTCAGAAAGTTAAGATCGAACACCAAAAGCCAGCAGGAACCCTTCAACCTTTGGAGATTCCACAGTGGAAATGGGAGAGCATTGCTATGGATTTTGTTTTGGGCTTACCAAGGACTCGGACCGGTTGTGATGCTATTTGGGTGGTTATAGACCGATTGACCAAATCAGCTCATTTTCTGCCTATTCGGATAAGTTGTTCTATGGAGGAGTTGGCGCGCTTATATATAAAGGAGATTGTGAGGTTACATGGCGTACCTTCCACCATTGTATCGGATAGAGATCCTCGCTTTACATCACGGTTCTGGGGTGCATTTCAACGAGCTTTTGGCACTCAATTGAGCTTAAGCACTGCCTATCATCCTCAGACGGATGGCCAATCAGAAAGAACAATCCAAACCTTGGAAGACATGTTAAGAGCTTGTGTTTTGGATCAACCGGCGAGCTGGGATCGATATATGCCTTTGGTAGAATTTGCTTATAACAATAGCTATCATGCAAGTATTGGAATGGCTCCATATGAGGCTTTGTATGGAAGAAAATGCCAGTCTCCATTATGTTGGTACGAAGCAGGAGAAAAGAGCTTGATAGGACCTGAAATGGTAAGTGAAACCACTGAGCAAATAAAGAGAATTCGGAGTCGAATGCTTGAAGCTCAAAGCCGTCAGAAGAGCTATGCAGACCGAAGACGGAAGCCTCTAGAATTTGAGGAAGGAGAGTACGTCTTCTTGAAGGTTACTCCAACCACTGGAATAGGGAGGTCCATCAAAACCAAGAAGTTAAATCCCCGTTACATTGGACCGTTTGAAATCCTGAAGAGAATTGGACCAGTGGCGTATAGGATCGCGTTACCACCACATCTTTCGAACCTGCATGACGTGTTCCATGTATCGCAGCTTCGTAAATACACTTTTGATCCTAGTCATGTCCTAGAACCGGAATCAGTCCAAGTGAGAGAAGACCTGACGCTTCCAGTAACTCCGGTTAGGATTGATGATACCAGCACCAAACGTCTCCGCGGAAAGGAAGTTTCTTTGGTGAAAGTAGCTTGGAGTCGGGCAGGTATTGAAGAACATACCTGGGAGCTTGAATCAGAGATGCGAAAGGACTACCCACACCTCTTTTCAGGTAACTCCCTCTGAATTTTGAGGACAAAATTCCTAATTAGGTGGGTAGGATGTAAACCCCGCTAAAATCGGTAAATTATTAGTTAATATATTGAATTTTAATTAGGAAAGTTAAAAATACAAAACTAATATTGAAATAGGATAGAGCTCGTCGAAACGAAAATTTTGATACCAATTTCGATAATTTGGCCCAAAATCGGACCGGAAGGGCCGAACCGGTTGAACCGGGGCCCAAACCGGACCCATGGGTTCAACCGGGCCCCTAACATAAATGAAGCAGCAGCTTCATCTTCTCCATTTCACCACAGCAACGAAAAACACAGCAAGGGGGAGAAGAGAAGAAACCTAACCCTCACCATTCCTTCCAACTACCATAACTTCCTCATCCGGGCTCCGATTGCCGCACCGTTCGCGGCCACGCGCTCAGCGCGTCGAGCTCTACCTTTCTATCCAAACAATTTCTCTGGTAAGCCTTCTATTGAGTTCAGAATCTCTATCCCTCTTTCTTTGGTAAACTTGAAAACCTATAGTGAATCTTGTCTAATTTTTGTGTTCTAGGTTCAAGTTAGATTCCGGAACTTGTGGGCTCAAGCTATTGAGCATATGGGTATGGTAAGAACACCCTAACCCTAGCTCAATCTTGTTTTTGGTAATAGAGAACTGAATTGGAACATATATATGTGTATTAGGTGTAGTTTAAGAGGGTGTTTATGCATTGAACTTGAATTTGGATTACTTGGAGCTTTGTTGGTGACAAGGCTTGCTTTGGGGCTGTTTGATTGAGCTTGGAGGGGCTGTGATTTTATGTTGAGAAGCTGCCTTGGGTGAATTAAGTGATCGGCCAAGGTATGGTTTAAGTTTCGCACGTTTAATATTTACGGTGTTGTGAAAACTCAGGTTAGAGGAACCATAGAATAAGTTGGATTGTTTGTTGTATTTAATGATTAGCCTTGTAATGTTGTTAGAATAGATTTGTTAGTGAATTTATATATTAGAATTATGAGGTGTGAAAGCTATTAATAGTGTGCTCTTATATTTATTTATGATGGATTAGAATTGGTGTTTGTTAATAAGGATGTAGAGTTGTGTTGTGGTGGTATTGTATATGCTGTAACTAATTATGTAATGATCGGAATTGCATGAGACCAAGTTTGGGCTAAACTTGGGAATATAAGGAACTAAACTGGAAATTTTGGGACTTTTTTGTTAAATATACAATTTATGGCAAATTTTTAAAGTTAGGTTGTTAAATCTGTCCAGCAGCAGAAAAGATCAAACAGGCAGCAACTTGTTTGTCTTGCTGCGACTTTTACGAGTTGAGTCTTGGAGCGAAACCAATTTTGTTATAAAATTTGATTAACTTTCTTTATTTCTCTAAAATTTCAGAATTTTAAGAGTTGAGGATTGGGAGCTGTGAATTTTTGAATATTGGTGGTCAAAACTAAAAAGAAACAGATTTCAGCAAGCTATGCATCAACTTCCAATGCTTGTAACTCTTAGAATTAAATAGAAATTGGGTTGCAACCAAGACACACTTGTTTTTAGATGAGCTAGGGGTTCTCAAATCAAAATTTAGCTTAATTGGAGTTTTGTAATAAAAGTTATTCCAATTGAAAGGTACTAAGCTTGTTGGTTTTTAAAACAGATTTTGTCTCATTTTTACTTAACTTCCAGGTAATGTAACTTTTTCATTAAAAATGGTATTGACTCAGAACCAATTGAGAAAGAAACCTGGATGAGTAAATTTTAACTACATTAATTTTCAAAGTCATTGGATTTAACTTGGATTTTATATTGAATTTTGAATATCACATGCTGCTGCTGTTTTTCTGGTTTTATGCACTGCAGAGCAGTCACGGTTTTTCCTTTATTCCTGAGGCTAGAAAAATCAGAAAATTATGATATTTAGTTTGTTAGAAAGCTTATTTCAATATGAACGCCTGGACATAAAGTTTGTGCAATTCCGAGTTCATTTGCTATATTAAAAATAGAAAAGAAAATAGAGTGTCGAGGATGTCTTAGTGATAGTCATGAGTTCGAGAAGTTAAAGTTCAATCCTCGTGTGATGTGATTGATTTAATGTTAGAGTTGGGTTGATTTTAAGATTATTCGATATTAAGAAGGATGAGAAGAGTTTGATAAAAAGTTTGGTCAGGACCCGGAAAGGGTAATCAAGTTGAATTATAAGGGAATGACGATGAAAAATGTGAAAGGGAGGTTGTTAATAAAAGGAGTTAATATGCCATGGCTTGATGAATGATTAAATAATGATTATGACTATGAAATGGCTTATGAATAATGCTATCTGAGATACGAGTTCCCTGGGTAAGAGCCGTGGCTCGCCACCACGTGTTCCAGGTTGAATCTCGATACTCTGTTGACCCTACGTCGTAAGGGTGACCGGGCACGTATAAATTCCCGGGTATGGATAGCCCCCATTGAGTGATTATATGATGATTGAATGTGAACTCTATGCATAGACTCTTGGGGATGCGCGACGGGGGACAGTCTAAGGTTTTCGGACTTGTCGGGTTGGCTGGATAACCGACAGATGGGCCCCATCAGCCATAGGACAGGCATGCATCATATGCATTTGTTTGTATTGATTGCTATGCATTTTTTTGGGTATGCCTAATTGATATATATTACCTGCTATTTGTTATACTTGTTATTTGTACTATTTGATCATTACTTGTGCGTGAACTTGTTTGGTTGCTTGTTTCTGTTACATTCTGAATGATGAAAGGATGGAGAAAACGGAGGAAATGGTTTGATGTTAGGTTAAGCTTGAACTTGAGTAAGTTAGGCAGATTTAGAATACCTACCCCTGTTTATGGCTTCTGTTTAGTACTTAAGTTGGTTAATTGAATAACGGAGTTCTAGGATTGCCTATGGCATTCTCAGGACCGTATTTCTTATACGCGTGGCACTTTTACCATGCTGAGAACCTCCGGTTCTCATTCCATATTGTATTGTTGTTTCTCAGATGCAGGTCGAGAGGCTCCTCGCTAGGCGTCTGGATTCTGGAAAGCGAAGTAGTCCTTGGGTATATTTTGGTTTCTATTTGTATATATGTATGTATATGTGTAGCTTACTCTCCAAGTAACTTATGTATGCTGCTCCTCTTAGAGGTTGAGGGAGAGATAGGAGTTTACTTTGGTATTTTGGTATATTTTGGGGACACTTATGTATGTTTATATGTATATATGTATCCTCCGGCCAGCCTTAGCTTCGCAGGCTGAGTCAGAGGCTAGTTATGTTGTTCCTTGGCTTTTCTTTATCCCTTCGTTTATTGTTTTATCATGTTCCTATTAGGTTTCTTAGCACGCAAGTAATCCTATTCCTTGAGCGTTGCGCTTTTTATTTTGCGATTTTTGTTTACCCGCTCTGTTTCAAGGCTCCTAGTATATTATTTCTTTCAGTATTATATGTATATCCTTACTATTAAAGGTCTGTAATACCACACTACCTCTGTTCTATGACTTAAGCATAAAACACTGTGTAGTAGGGTGTTACAATATGCTATTATTGTAATTAATAAATAATTAATATTTTTAATCATTATTTTCTAAAAATAAATAAATGAATTTTGGTATTTTTGTGATATATTTTAACTTAAATAGTTGTAATTAGCAATATTATTTTAACTTAATTTGTAATTATTAAAATTAAAAAATAATATCAAGATTTTAATAATTATATATTTTGGTATAAATAAAAAACAATATATAATTATATTTTAATAATTAATAATAATCATATTTTAATAATTATATTTTAATTTAATTATTAAAACTATTAAATGATTAAAATATTAATAAATATTTTTCTCAATTTTTCTATTATAACAATCTTATTAGCTATTATAATATTATTTTATCTTAATTTGTAATTACAAAAGTTAATAAATAGTATAAATATTAATAAATCAAATTTTTCGTGATATATTTAATTATATGATTTATGAAATTAATAATTTTTTTATTACAATTTGTTATTAGCGTTATTAGTAAGTAATTAGATTTTTTAATTAGTTTTCAAAAATAATAAAAAATTATTATTATAAATTTTTTGTTGTAAAAACTTTCTATTCCGTAAACTTGATTCATCAGAGATGTTAAATTCGATGGTTGATGATTCCTTACAGATAATGGGGTTTTACTACGTCTTGATAATTGAGGAAATCAGAAGATATGCCTCGTTACTAGCTACTCTTATCGAAAGATAAAGGCTGGAAACTCACTCGTATTGTTGGTGAGTGAGATTACCATTATACTGGAAGTTGTGGCGCGCGCGCGCGCGCGCGCACACACACACACACACACATATATATATATGAATGATGTAACATCCTAATATTTAAATCCTTATGCTCGAGTCATAAGTCAATGATATTATGGTGGTTCGACTCTCAGGTGGATTATAATACATACATATATATATATATAATTGAAAGAAAGTATTAATCGAAAAGCTTGACAAGGAGCAAAATAAAATCACAATCGGAAACACTCTCGTATCGAAGAAAAGAAGATAAAACATGTTCGGATAGCGAATCAAGGAAAGGTATAATAATAAGGTACATATATGTATATAGACATGAATATAATGGCCACTAGTCACAACTGGTGAAGTTTAGGCCGACTAGAGTACAGTAATAAAATCAGTTGACAACAATAATTTTCCTATCTCTCCTAGAATATACATCAAAGCCTCTACAGGTAAGTTTTCAAAAGGAAATAAATACATAATAAAAGGTTTTCAAAATAAGTTCGGAGAGATTCTAATCAAAAGTAAAACAGAGTCCAATGATCTTTGCCATCTTTCAGATCAACTACAGCTCACTGTTGAGCACCTGGACCTGCATCTGAAAAATAGAGAATATATACGGAATGAGAACTCCCGATTCATGAGTTTCTAGTACGGTTAAAGTGCCAAATAAATACAATGCACTATAATAAGAACTCACTAAGCATCTTAATCTTCCTTTCATCAATTGTCCACCCTAGGTTTTCACTAATCCATAACTTAGGCAACTGTCCTAGGGAATACTAAGTCTAATTCAATTTATAATATTTTCCAACTTCCAATTTATTGCAGAACCATGACCAGAACTAGCACCAACTAATTCGACTCAGTGATTATATATCAATACTTCACATTTTCACCTAGAGCAAGTGAAATCACTTCACTACGTCTACCCAGAGAACTCAAATAATCTCTTTCAGTATTCATCATTGTTAATCAGTTATCTCATCATTTCATTTCAATAAAGACAGCCCTCAGCGTCAGCTAACACCAGTATGAGGGACCTCTCAGTTGTACAAACACAAATAATACAAACAAGTAATACACAAGTAAGACAATTAATGCAAATAAGCAAGTAGCAGTTAAGCATGTAACATATTCAATTAGGCAAACTCATATAATTAAGCGAACCCAAACAAATTTAACATATGCGAATGATGTATGCCTGCCCTATGGCCAATGAGCTCATCTGCCAGTTATACAGCCAACCCGACACACCCGATAGCTAACCCAGATATCGTCTCTCAACACGAAGGGAATCCTCAACCTTCAAGGAGGGAATCCTCAACCTCCCATTCAGAGAGAGACTATGATGTAATGATAGGGAATCCTCAACCTAAATCATTCACACCATAGCCAGGAATCGAACCGAAGGAAATCCTTAACCTTCTCCATTCAATTCCCCGATGTAGCAAGAGAGAGAATCCTCAACCACGCTTGCCCACCGTAACAAGGGAGGAAATCTTCAACCTCATCTTGTTCATCACAGCAAGAGAGAGAATCCTCTATCTCAGCTTGCCTTTCCCGATATTCAAATAATAATCACAGAGTTAAACCGAATGAAATCCTCGACCTTCAATCCAACCCTCTGGTGCGACAAGTGAGAGAATCCTCAACCTCAAACTCGTTCACCCCAACAAGTGAGAGAATCCTCGACCTCAACTTGTTTATCACAGCAAGCGAGAGAATCCTCAATCTCAACTTGCCTATACGTAGGCGGAATAACACCACCGTCCTCACAACACAAATCTTATTGCCTCTTTAATCATAATCACAACATGGGAGAGGGAATCCTCTACCTCAACTCGCTTATTAATTCCGGGATATCATGCCCGCCACACTTCATCATCATCCTCATTATCAATCTTGAGATCATCATTATTCTCATTATCAATCTCATCTCAATTCATATTCTATCTTAATTAAGTTCATTCATCATTATCCATTTTGTAACACCCTAATTAGCCTAAGCCTTACCTCGCATCGTAAAGCAAAGGTTAATCAAAGTTACGACAGTTCTAAGCTCATACATATAATATATAGAAAGAATTAATATAGTCTAGAAGTCCGATGAATGATATAGCTCAAAAATAGGATTTGAAAAGCGCAAAACGTACTCACAAAGCTACTAACTTAACGCACAAGGAACAAATATAATATAACAAAAGATAAGAGTATAATAACATACGAATCTAGCCAAGGCTTACAGAGTTTAAGCCGGCTAGCTATAAACTCAGACCATATAGAAACCTAACAGTTAAAACAACTTATACAAGTTTTTCTTTCAAAGTAAGCCTCTAGGCAAAGAAAAATACAAAAGTGAGAGATATAAACAAAATAAACAAAAGATTCCAAAAGTATATCCAAGATCCTCCACTTCTGTCACCATCAAAGTAACTCACTGAGGTGGGTTGCGACCTGCATCTGAAAAACAACAACAGAATATGGTCTGAGAACCAGAGGTTCTCAGTATGGTAACAGTGCCCAGTGATGTAAGATATAAGACCTCGGGATGCCAAAGGCAATTCTAGAACTTCATATCCATCACAAGATTCATCTAAAAGCATAACTAAACAGTAAAGCATAACACAAAATCTTAACATGATAAAAGGGGTAGTCTATCTTAAGGGATTTTCTAATCTAATAGTTCTCTGCTGTCCTAGAGCCTTCACCATCCTATCCTCCATGAAATCCCATCGCCATTACCTTCTGAACCTCCTCAAATACAGTAGAAAGCACGGATAATATCAATGCATGTAAAACACAAGTGTAGGCATATATGGCAAATAATTCAAGTAGGCAATTGGACATGTTATACACTTAGGCAAGCAATTACAAGTCAGCAAAGCAAACAAACAGATAGAAGATGCACATGATGAATGCCTGTCCTATTGGCTATGATATCACATTGTCAGTACAACTGCCAACCCCATACATCTCCATGGAGATGTCATCCTTCGGAATCATCACTGGAAACCCTCGAGATATGGTGCTTGAAACACCGTCCATGATTTTGTGCCTGCACACTCTATTGATCCGAAGGGATGCAAGCGGGATACTCTTGCCATAGACCTCACATCTCAACGCAAGCGGGACGAACCACTGCCCTTACGCCACCGCCGCTACCTCGACAGGCGGGATCCAACCGCCGTCCCTGCCGGGCGCATAGCGTCTCAACAATCTCAGTATAAAATAGTAATTCAGTAGATTTCAGAAAATATTTTTAGTATATCATGGATCCATCATTTCATTCTGAGTCCTCGACTCATCTCAATCACTGACAATTCAACATTTCCATTCAGAACTCATTAGTTCATCAGTTTCTCAATTCATATAACATTCTTCTTTCTCACTCCACCAAACCCATCCTCAGTACACCAGAAACCCAAGCTTCCGTTTTCTAACTTTTCAAAATAATTCCAATTCAAATTTCCTAGGACCTTTACCATGTTCTAAGGCCCAATAACAATCCCAAGAGTCTTAATTAGGTGTCACAGAAGTATACAAGCTTCTTGGAAAGGTGAAATAGTTGAAAACAAAGCTTTAGTTGAAAAACAGGGCATGTGCGTATGCACAGGGGTGTGCGTGCGCATGCCCAAAGAGATTTTTAAAACGTGTGCGTACGCATAGAGGTGTGCATACGCACAAGTACAAAATTTCACAATTCAATTCGCTCGCACAAGGTGTGCTAGCGCCCTCAATAGAATGCCCTTCCCAACGTGTGCGTGCGCACATGTTGTAAAACTTCGTTGGTTATGTGAGCACACAGGTTGTGCTAGCGCCCTTGATGATTGGATTTTTGACGGTTTAGAATTTCACAAATGAATTCTCGTTGCAAGTATAGTTTCTAAACCAACAATAATCCTTTCATACAAAAAGTTGTTTGTCACTAGTACAAACCCCTAAAATTTATAAACCGAAGTATTGGAACCTCGGGTCGTTCTCCCTAGGAATTACAATAAAGTGTCTTGTTATTGGTTATGAGTTATTTTGGGGTTTTGATAAGAAGCATGAAAGATAAATGGCAAGAAAGTAAACTAAGGCCTAAAAAGGTCTTGGCAAGGGTTGGTGGTCAAGGATCTCTATCCTAATCACTAACCACAGTATGAGAATTGGCAAGGATTAATCTCATTAAATCATCCTCTAACTAGTAGTAAAGGAAAGTCAAATGAGCTATATCAATCCTAGTCCATAAGTCCTAACTCTCCACTAATTCAATTAGTGAGAACTAGAGTCAATGGATCCCAATCATCAATTACTTGGACATTAGTAACTCAAGAGTTCCTAAGTTACCTTTCCAAACCAAGAACATAAAACTCTACTCTAAAATCCAACCAAGCATTTCATCAAACACTTGGAAGGCATAAAAGGAAAGCATAGTAAATTGATAACAAGAATAGAATCTAACAACAATATTGAAATGAATTAACAACAATAATCAAAAGAAACACATTTATTATCAATTACCTTGATTGAATTGAAAAAGAGTAGAAGAAACAAAAGTAGATCTACAACAAAACACAAGAACAACATAAAGGAAATTACAACAAAAGAATAGAAGAAGATGAATGTAGCAACAAAGAATTGAGAGATAGAAGTGGAAGAAAGCAAAGATTAAAACCTAGATCTAAGAACTAAACCTAATCTTAATCCTAATCCTAGAGAGAAGTGAGAGCTTCTCTCTCTAGAAACTACTTCTAAACTAATCCTAATGAGTGTGAATGAACTAGTCTCCCTTTGCTCTTCAATCCTTGGCTTTAAATAGCAGTTTAGGCGCCAAAGTTGGTTGGAATTGGGCCCCACAACCCTTGAGAATTCGTTGGTCACGTTTTTATTAAAAAATCATAAACCAGCACCGACGCGTACGCGCACAGCATGCGTATGCATCCATGGGGTGATTCGCAAGATGCGCGCAAGCGCCAGGTGCGCGCGCGTCCATGGGCGAGTTCAACTTCTTTGCCTTTTCATGATTTCTCTACTTTGCATGCTTTCCTCTTCACTCCTTTGATCCATTCCCAGCCTTTTCAATCTGAAATCACTAACAAACACATCAAGGCATCTAGTGGAATCAAAGGTGAATCAAAATCATCAAGTTAAAGGCCTAAAAAGCATGTTTTCACATCTAAGCACAAATAAGGAGACAATCACAAAACCATGCTATTTCATTGAATAAATGTGGGTAAAAGGTGATAAAATCTCTTAAAATCAATACAAGATAAGCCGTCAAAACGGGGTTTATCAACCTCCCCACACTTAAACCAAGCATGCCCTCATGCTTAAACTAAGAATGAAGCAAAGGGTATGGCATTTATTCAATGGAACTAACTAAATGCAATCTACCTATATGCAACTATCTACATGAATACAATTGCTTGGTCAAAATAAATCAATTTCCAAGAGCATATATGCACAAGGGCTAAGGACTAGCAAGTCTAATCCACATTTGAATTGAGTTATTAAATATTTTTACAAACTTGCATGAGAAGAGATGATCATAGGTGGAAACATGTAATTGAGCATCAAACCCTCACCGGATGTATTTGCACTCTATTCGCTCAAGTGTTTTGGGTTGATTCTCTCAATTCTCCCCTAATCATGTTTTCCAAGATTTGTTCTTCTTCTAACAATCAACATATATTTCATGCATGCATACAAGTATCATGAGGTCTTTTCTTTGGTTGTAATGGGGCTAGGGTCAAGGTATGATGCATATATAGTTAAGTGAGCTTGAAATTTGAATCTTTGATAAGCTTAAACTTCCCACCTAACCTATGACATCCTATACAATTAAGTTCTAACCTAACTACCCATTTTTCACTTTTTCACATACTCATGTATTCCTTTTCATTTCACAACACTCATGCATTGATTTTATTGAGCTACACTTTGCTTTGGGGCATTTTGTCCCCTTTTTATTTCTTTCTTTTTTCTTCTTTTTCTTTCTTTTTCTATTTTTTTCTTTTCCTTTTCCATATTATTTTTCTTTTTCTTTTCTTTTTTTCTTTTGTTTTTCTCATTTTTTTTCTTTTTTATATACAAGAGCATCAATGCATAAGGTCTATACATTTGATCAATACATGAGCATGTACCCAATTCCTAATATTTTCAATAAAAATACAAAACTACCCTTTTATTCACCCAATGTCCCAAGGTTCCCACACTTGAATGATACTCACACACACTTGCCTAAGCTAATCAAAGATCCAAATTAAGGACATTTATTGTTTTCCGCTTTAGGCTTGTAATGTGCTAAAATAAGAACAAGTAGGTTAAGCGTAGGCTCAAATTTGGCTAACAATGGAAGATAAAAGGTAAGGCTATTTGGGTAAGTGAGCTAATGAAATGATGGCCTCAATCATATAAATGCATGAATATACAAAATAATGGACATAAAGAATCAAACAAATCAAAGATTACAATTATAGAAAGAGAATAATGCACACAAGAAGGAAAAATAAGTGGTTATAAGATGTAACCACACCATTAGGCTCAAAACTCACTTGCTTGTGTTCTTAGCTCAAAAAACATGATCCACAAGATATATAATTCAAGCAAGTTTAATGAAACATTTTCACTCAAATCAATTGGTGCCCTATAGATAGAAATCCTTGAAAATTTTCATTATTTTGACTAAGCTTATTGTGTATACATATGCAAAAATTAAGAAAATGCAAGTAAAAATCCTAAAATCTTAAAATGAAATGCAAAAGTGTTGGGATTAGAATTTTGTCACCCAAAATCGCCGACCAGTCGGACGACCTCCCCACACTTAAAAGTTTGCACCGTCCTCGGTGCATTGAAGGATGAGCAAGGGGGTACGGTGAGTCTCCGGATTGCTGCGTGTTCTTAGTCTTGCTTCCATGGTTGCTTGTGGTGCACTCATCATAAAAAAACAAAAATATAATACCATAAGATGAGAAGATATAAAAGCAGGGAAGCATACATTGTTGGAATGAGGTAAATCACTAGAAATGAGTGAGTGAATTAGTGTGACATTAATGACAAATAAGTGTGTGAATTCTAAATTAGGTGCCTTTTAGAACACACATTAGCATAAAAGGGCGATGTCACAAAAGAAGCATGCACTTCACTTATTCTAGTGTGCTTGAGATGCTTTAAGTAAACTTGTAAGGTAAAAGAAGCATTAAAGAAGCATGGAAGCATTCAAGCTAAAGTATATGGATGCATATGATCATGAAATACAATGCATTAAGGTAAATGCATAACATCATCTATCAAGAGATTGCCTAATCAAGGAAAAGGATTCAAATCACATGATGGCCAGCTACAACATGCAATTCAAAAGAGTTATAAGCTCGAAGACAATTCTCATCACTTGGTATTTTTCAAAAGGTAAGCATGAAAAACTCAAAACCAAGTAGCAAAATATAACCTCAATTGAATAGTCCAACAAAGATTATCTAAAAACATTCATGCTAAAATAGCATTTAGGCAATAAGGGGCAGCAATGTATAGTAAACAAAGTCAATAAGCCAACACTTATAATGAAAATGGAGAAAATAAAATGAAAACTAAACTAAAACTAACTAACAAACTAACTAACTAACTAATTAACTAACTATAATAAATGATTATCAATAGTGTTTGGAAGTGTTGGATGAGTGGTAGAAGGAGGGAAGAAGAAAGGAGAAGGAAAGAAATGGAAAGAGGGGAAGAAAAGAGAAGTGTTGATAAAAGGGGATCTGCGCGTACGCACACATGGCGCGCACGCGAGGGGTGTGGTGCAATGGACCCGACGCGTATGCGTACAGGGTGTGTCCGCATTGAAGGATTATTCTGAGAGTGGCGCACACGCGTCATATGCGCGTGTGCGCGAATAGGTTTGTGCCAAAGGCACAATGTTGGCGCGGCGCAGGCACAACTCTCTGGAAAATGCATGGATGGTGGAACTTCTCAATCCACGCGTACGCACGCATTGCGCGCGCATGTGGATGGTCCAAAACGCTTAATGCACGCGTGGATGGTGCTCTGTTTTTCAAAAATTTTCCTATGTTTTTGCACCAATCTAAGCATTCCAAACCTCCAAAAAGCTACCAAAACACCATAAAACCTTATTTAACATATTATACTACCAAATATACTCAACTAACTAATCAAAACATGAATTTAAACTAATTCTATCAATATGTACAAAAGAGAAAATGAAAGGATTTTACTATGGTGGGATGTCTCCCACCTAGCACTTTTGTTTATTGTCCTTAAGTTGGACTTATGGGGAGCTCCTCTCAAGGTGGCTTGTGCTTGAAGCTATCCTTGAACATCCACCAATGCTTGAATCTCCAATAAGCTCCATTCTTCAATTTTAACATCTTCAAGCTTTGATGGAGTTTCGCACAAGCTATGAGCTCCCAAATTTGATTTTCCTTGTGTGATCCGGGGTCCCATACTTTGTTTTGACACCCGTCCTTGAGTTGGTCATCATTATTCCATCCGGGTGGCATGGCCTTGGAATTCTCAAAGAAGCTTCCAAACAAATTCCTAGACCCATGCAATTTGGTTCTACACCAACCATTGTTCTTGAGTTTTGAGCTTACAACCTTCATGAGCTTAGAATGACGTTTCCAACCACTACACAACTCTTTCCTATTCTTAACTCCACAAAGAGCTCTAAGTTGACCATCATTCTCAACTAAACCATATTCAAGCGAGAAAGTAAAGCTTAGGGATAAGAGATTTACCCACTTGAATGTTGTGTTGGATGGTGACTTGGGAAGGGAGACCTCCCCACACTTAGACAATGCAAGGTCTACTTCCTTGTACTCTTCTTTGTGTATTTCCACCTCTTTGTGAGCTTCCTTAATTTCAACCTTTCCCCTTTTTTCACATGGCTTGGTGTTGTCTTCAAGAACTTCATCTTGCCCAATGGGAGGTGATTCAATTTTGGATAGGAATTCATTGATGAATGAATCCATCTCTTGATCAACCTCTTCATATTCTTCAATTTCGATATACACCATACCAATGTTTTCCTCTTGGTAGCTCTCTTTCGATTCACTCTCTTTCTCATTGCTCACCAAGGGTATGGGAGGTTGTGCACATTCTTTTATAATTTCAACTTCATGTCCAATGGGAGAGGATTCCGTTGTAGAGAGAAATCCATCCATGATTGAATCCATCTCTTGATAAGCCTCTTCCAAGTCTCCAACGATGATATGCCTTGGAGGTTGCGCACCCTCCTCAACATCAATATCAAGCTTCTTGGAAGAGTGCTCCATGATGCTACATTCCCTTGGACTTTCAACATCTCCTAAATCTTCGACCACTTCTTCCTTTTCTTTAATGATCATAGGCTCCTCCAATTGTTCCAACACAAAATTCGACTCCTCCTTCTCCACCGGATTTTCCAATTCCTCCTTCGTGCTTTGCTCTTCTTTTGACTTTTCACATGTCGTCACGGAAGTACCTTGAGTATTCAAACATTGGTGGGCTAAAGTGTGCACCACCTTGGTCAAATTAGTCACAAACTCAAGTGTATCCCGCTTCATGGCATCTTGTCCTTGGAGTAACAAAGTGAGAGGATTGTCTATTGGGGCTTGGGGCGAGTAGGAAGGTTCATTATTTTGGAGAGAGGGCTCATGGTAGGAAGGTGGTTTCTCTTGGTAAAATTGTGGAGAAGATGTGCATTGAGGTGGTTCTTGGTAGTAATCTTGATAGGGTTGTGGTGGTTCTAAAGGTTCTTGCTCATAATGGTCATAAGAGTATGGTATGGGTGATTGGTTATATGATGGATATGGGTCATAGGGCGGTGTTTGGTAATGAAAGGCTTGTAAGAATGGTTGATGTTCATGTTGAGGATGAGATTCATAAGCATATGATGGTGGTTGTTGAGTGCCACAAAAAGAGTCATCATAGCCGTTAAATTGACATGCATTAGGATGGAAATTATACCTATAAGTATCCGGAGGTTGTTGCCAATAGGAGTGATCAATTCCTTGAGGCTTCTGCCATCTTTGTTGGTTCCATCCATAACGAGTGTCATCATTGAGGTGCACATTTCCTACAACAAAACTAGAACCAAACTCATAGCCATAGGGAGAATTCATTATGGAAAGACAAAATAAAACTAACAAAATCTAGTAAACAAGCAAAAGACAAGCTATTTACAATATTCACACATGTACAATAACCAATAACACAACACCATTGCAAATCCTCGGCAACGGCGCCATTTTGATGATTGGATTTTTGACGGTTTAGAATTTCACAAATGAATTCTCGTTGCAAGTATAGTTTCTAAACCAACAATAATCCTTTCATACAAAAAGTTGTTTGTCACTAGTACAAACCCCTAAAATTTATAAACCGAAGTATTGGAACCTCGGGTCGTTCTCCCTAGGAATTACAATAAAGTGTCTTGTTATTGGTTATGAGTTATTTTGGGGTTTTGATAAGAAGCATGAAAGATAAATGGCAAGAAAGTAAACTAAGGCCTAAAAAGGTCTTGGCAAGGGTTGGTGGTCAAGGATCTCTATCCTAATCACTAACCACAATATGAGAATTGGCAAGGATTAATCTCATTAAATCATCCTCTAACTAGTAGTAAAGGAAAGTCAAATGAGCTATATCAATCCTAGTCCATAAGTCCTAACTCTCCACTAATTCAATTAGTGAGAACTAGAGTCAATGGATCCCAATCATCAATTACTTGGACATTAGTAACTCAAGAGTTCCTAAGTTACCTTTCCAAACCAAGAACATAAAAATCTACTCTAAAATCCAACTAAGTATTTCATCAAACACTTAGAAGGCATAAAAGGAAAGCATAGTAAATTGATAACAAGAATAGAATCTAACAACAATTATTGAAATGAATTAACAATAACAATCAAAAGAAAACATTTATTATGAATTACCTTGATTGAATTGAAAGAGAGTAGAAGAAACAAAAGTAGATCTACAACAAAACACAAGAATAACATAAAGGAAATTACAACAAAAGAATAGAAGAAGATGAATGTAGCAACAAAGAATTGAGAGATAGAAGTGGAAGAAAGCAAAGATTAAAACCTAGATCTAAGAACTAAACCTAATCCTAGAGAGAAGTGAGAGCTTTTCTCTCTAGAAACTACTTCTAAACTAATCCTAATGAGTGTGAATGAACTAATCTCCCTTTGCTCTTCAATCCTTGGCTTTAAATAGTAGTTTAGGTGCCAAAGTTGGTTGGAATTGGGCCCCACAACCCTTGAGAATTTGTTGGTCACGTTTTCATTAAAAAATCATAAACCAGCACCGACGCGTACGCGCACAGCACACGTACGCGTCCATGGGGTGATTCGCAAGGTGCGCGCAAGCGCCAGGTGCGCGTGCGCGTCCATGGGCGAGTTCAACTTCTTTGCCTTTTCATGATTTCTCTACTTTGCATGCTTTCCTCTTCACTCCTTTGATCCATTCCTAGCCTTTTCAATCTGAAATCACTAACAAACACATCAAGGCATCTAGTGGAATCAAAGGTGAATCAAAATCATCAAGTTAAACCTAAAAAGCATGTTTTCACATCTAAGCACAAATAAGGAGACAATCACAAAACCATGCTATTTCATTGAATAAATGTGGGTAAAAGGTGATAAAATCTCTTAAAATCAATACAAGATAAACCGTCAAAACGGGGTTTATCAACCCTCAATCAAAGGCCTTCCCCTATGTGTGCGTACGCACAAGGCTGTGCGTGCGCACACAAACCAGAAATCACAAAATTCTGTAACATTGCAGAATTCAAATTTCTACACTAAACTTTGAATGATCATAACTTTCTCTAAAAAAATATAAATTTTAGAAACTTTATATCAATTTGAAGATTTTTCAATGAACTTTATTTCTAAACAAATTTCAACAAATTTTGAAAACTGAGGCACAAGTTATGACCCGTCAAAGTTCACTAAAATCCAGTTTTTACCAAATTCCACAAAGTTCTCAATTCCTTACAATACACAACCAAAACCAAATCAAACCATTCCAAACTCCAAATTACATCATAACTCACCCATTATGTCACTTTCCACCATTCATACCAAATTTTCCATCCATATTACTATATCATCAGCCTCAAGATCACATATATCATACTAACCATTTTTCAATCCACACAATCATCCATCATCATTATATCATTAACAATCATCATAATTAAACTCATTTAACTTCAATCTCACTCTTCAACCTCATTTTATCAACA
Organism: Arachis hypogaea; assembly: GCF_003086295.3. Taxonomy (NCBI): domain Eukaryota; kingdom Viridiplantae; phylum Streptophyta; class Magnoliopsida; order Fabales; family Fabaceae; genus Arachis; species Arachis hypogaea. The sequence continues at coordinate 37,765,040 of NC_092044.1, forward strand.
CTAACAAACATAATTCACCAAAATAGCCAAAGCTTATCAATTCATCATGCATCATATCTCAACAATTCCAACAACCAATTTAATTCAATCATATCCTATGGGTCACTAGCCTAAGTGTCCAGAAATATTATATATTACATAGAGAAAACCAAAACCATACCTTGGCCGATTCTCAATATATACCAAAACCCCAATTGCGCACAAGTTAAGCTTCCAACCACAATCCAAGCCACCAATCAACTCCAACAAGCATCAACTCAATTCCAAAGGCTTCCAAACTCACAATAATCAAGCTATATACACATAAATCATAACTAATCAAAATAGGGTTCATCATAATTAAAATTTCACAAGGATTCAAGATCTCTTACCTTACCCAACACTTTTGGAAGCCAAAACCCAATGGTAATCAAATGCTAGAGCGTACCTAAACACCCAAAATCACAAAATTTTACTTAACACAAAGCCCTAAAATTTTGAATTTTTGGAAGGAAGAACTGAGAAAGATTTCATGATTACCTTACCAGTTTCTTGAGTGGGTTTTTTTTAGAGCTCTTCACGAGGAACGTGTGGTCGGAAATGGTGCGGCGATCGGAGCTCCGTAGCTCAAATTATGAGCTTGTGAAGAAGATAATGAATAGTAACTATGGGGGTCTCTCTTCTTCCCCTTTTCAGCTGGTGGGTGTGTTGTATTTAAGTGTTGATGTGTTGAATGGGTTCACTAATGAACCTATATATATGTTGGGCTTGGGCCTAACTTTGGCCCGATCCAACCCGTTAGCGTTTTTAGCCCATTTGGCCCAACTTTGGGCCAAACCTTTAAATTTAATGCCCGATTTTCCATTTCTGATATTTTTCTAAGGTTTTTCAACTGCTTTTAATTTTTCTCGCACAGTACCAAACAAACTTGAACTGGTTCAACCGGTTCGGCTGCCGATTCGCAGTTTTTCTCGATTTTTCGCAGAAAATACATTTTCTTACTCAGAAAAATCTACTGAGTCCAAAAATTATATTTAAATCCTCAAATTCTCATTCTAAATTTTTGGATCCTATTTTTGGCAATATTAATTATCTATTTAGATGGTTAATTAGTCGCGGTTCTTTTATTTTCCCCACCAAATAAGAAAGTTTGCCCTCAAAATTTAGTGATTACCTGAGAATAGCTCCGGGTAATCCTTCTACATCTTGAACTCCAAATCCCAAATATGCTCTTCAACTCCTGCTCACTTCCAAGCTACTTTGACCAACTAAACTTCCTTCTCGCTTAACTTCTTCACACTGGTGTCATCAATTCACACCAGAGTTACTTGAAAAGTCAAGTTCTCCTTCAACTCGATTGACTCAGGCTCTAACACATGAGCCGCATCCGACGTGTACTTACGGAGTTATGACACGTGGAATACGTCATGAAAGCTAGATAAGTGAGGCAGCAAAGCTATTTGATAAGTGTGGGGAGGTTGATAAACCCCATTTTGACGGTTTATCTTGTATTGATTTTAAGAGATTTTAATACCTTTTACCCTCATTTATTCAATGAATTAGCATAGTATTGTGATTGTCTCCTTATTTGTGCTTAGATGTGAAAATATGCTTTCTAGACCTTAAAGTAGCTAAATTCAATTCACCTTTGATTCCACTAGATGCCTTGAAATGTTTGTTAGTGATTTCAGATTGAAAAGACTAGGAATGGATCAAAGGAGTGAAGAGGAAAGCATGCAAAGTGGAGAAATCATGAAAAGTCAAAGAAGTTGAACTCGCCCATGGACGCGCGCGCGCACCTGGCACTTGCGCGCACCTTGCGAATTACCCCATGGACGCGTACGCATGATGTGCGCGTACGCGTCGGTGTTGGTTTATGATTTTTTAATGAAAACATGGCCAACAAATTCTCAAGGGTTGTGGGGCCCAATCCCAACCAACTTTGGCGCCAAAGATGCTATTTAAAGCCAAGGATTGAAGAGCAAAGGGACATTAGTTCATTCCCACTCATTAGGATTAGTTTAGAAGTAGTTTCTAGAGAGAGAAGCTCTCACTTCTCTATATGATTAGGATTAGGATTAGGTTTAGTTCTTAGATCTAGGTTTTAATCTTTGCTTTCTTCCGCTTCTATCTCTCAATTCTTTGTTGCTACATTCATCTTCTTCTATTCTTTTGTTGTAATTTCCTTTATGTTGTTCTTATATTTTGTTGTAGATCTAGTATTGTTCCTTCTACTTTCTTCCAATTCAATTCAAGGTAATTCATAATAAATGTGTTTCTTTTAATTGTTGTTGTTAATTCATTGCAATAAATGTTGTTAGATTCTATTCTTGTTGTCAATTTGCTTTGCTTTTCTTTTGTGCCTTCCAAGTGTTTGATGAAATGCTTGGTTGGATTTTAGTGTAGGTTTTGTTCCTCTTGGCCTTGGTTGAGTAATTAGTGACTCTTGAGTTATCTAATTCCTTTGTTGATTGATAATTAGAAGTTGCTAATTGATTTGAATGCCTCTAAAGCTAGTCTTTCCTTTAGGAGTTGATTAGGACTTGAGGAATCAAATTGATTCATCCACTTGACTTTCCTCCATGGTTAGAGGTTAACTAAGTGGGAGCAATACACAATTCTCATCACAATTGAGAAGGATAACTAGGATAGTACTTCTAGTTTTCATATCTTGCCAAGAGCTTTGTTAGTTGTTAGTTTATTTTCTTTGCCATTTATATTTCTTGTATAAAATCTCAAAAACCCCAAAATAACTCACAACTAATAACAAGACACTTTATTGTAATTCCTAGGGAGAACGACCCGAGGTTCCAATACTTCAGTTTATAAATTTAGGGGTTTGTTTTAGTGACAAACAACTTTTTGTATGAAAAGATTATTGTTTGGTTTATGAACTATACTTGCAACGAGAATTCATTTGTGAATTTCTAAACCATCAAAAATGCGTTCATCAAAATGGCGCCATTGCCGGGGAATTGCAATGGTGTTATGTTATTGGTTATTGTACATATATGAATAGTGTGAATATCTTGGTTTTTTGCTTTGTTTGCTATTTGTAGAATTTTGTTTCTCTTATTTTCTATTAGCTTTTGATTTTTGCTTTCTCTTTTCACCATGAATTCTCATTTTGGCTATGAGCGTGATTACAACTATATTGTAGGTGATGAGAACTTTAATGAGAATGTGTATCAAGGATGGGACAATCAAAGGTGGGAGGAGCCATATGCATATGATCAATCTTCATGGCAACAACCTCCACCAATGCACTATGAAGAAGAGCTATTCTATGATACATACCAATCCAATGGCTATGGTGATTCACCTTGTGACTTCCAAGAACCACCACCATACGCCCATGAGTCATATCCTTAACATCAACCTCAACCACACTCACAAGCCTATTTTCACCAAACACTTCCATATGACCCCAATCTATATTCATTACACCAACCAACTTTTGAGCCATATGAGCCATATGTAGAACCACCACAATATCAACCCTTTCAAGAGTTAACTCTATACCATGACCAAGATGAACCACCTCCATTAAATGAAATTTTCAACCACAAGATGAACTCTACCTTCCACCACAACCTCTCATGGAAGTATATTCATGTCCATTGATCCAAGAGCAATATGATCCTAATCATGATATCCAAGCAGAACAAGAATCAAGGGATCCTCTCAAGGAAGCATGGGATCAATTTCAAGCAACCATGGAACATGTTGTACAACAAGTGGAAAAAGTGGAGAATGTTGAACCACCACACCCTAATTATGATGAACCACCTTCCTATTATGAACCCTTCCCCTAAAATGATGAACCTTTCCATCTACCCCAACCTTTAATGGATGAAACCCTTGGTGTTCTTCTTCAAGGACAAGAGGAGATGACAAGGGATGTGCAATAATTCATGACCGCCTTGGATGAGGTGGTAAACCGGCTAGCATCCCAACTTTTGGACACTCAAGGAACTCCCATGGCTACATGTAGAGAATCAAAAGAAGAGCATAAAATGAAGGAGAGATTGGAAACTCCGGTGGAAAAGGAGGAATGCCACTTTATGTTAGAACAATTAGAGGAGCCTATGATTATTGAAGAAGGGGAAGAAGTGGTTGAAGACTTAGGAGATGCAGAACCTCCATGGGAACCTAGAGTTATTGAAAACTCCTCCAAGAAGATTGAAGTTGATGTTGAGGAGGAATGTGCACAACTTCCAAGGCATATCCCATATGAAGACTTGGAAGGAATGGAGCAAGAGTTGAGTTCCCTTGGAGATGAAGATCAAGCATCAAATCCTAATGGTGGTGAATCCTTTGAACTTGAAGAACCTTCTCCCGATGAAGAAGAGAGCGATGTGGAGGTAGATTTCTCTCAACCTCCCATTTATGATTTAAGTGATGGAGAAGAGTTAAATGAAATTGATGAACAAAGGATTGAATTTGAAAAATCTCTTGGAGAGGTGGAAGCCCTTAGAAAAATAAGAACGGAAGTTGAGTGCGCTTTGTCAAGATCTTTGGAAGCTTCTTTGCTTAGGTTGTCATCTATTCCTTTACTTGAGTGGGTAAAACTCATTTCTATTAGCTTTATTACCCCACTTAAGTATGGTTTACTTGAAACGGATGGTCAACTTTTGATGAGTTGTGGGATAAAGCGTAAGAGAAGAATGTTTAGTGGATGGCGTTGTAAATCAAGGCTCATTTTGGTTGATACCTCAAGGCTTAGATGCAAGGGTTGGGCTAGTGCTCACTTGAATGGGTCAAAAAGGAGAGTTTGGTATCACCTTGAGAATTCATCTTGCTTACCACCCACATGGATTAATGATAATCAACTTGGAGATAGGTGTGAAGACAAAATATGGGATTCAGGAACACATGAGGATCAACATTGGGAGCCCATGGTTTGTGAAGAACTCCATCAAAGTTTGGAGATATTGATCTTAAATGATGGAGCTTATTGGAAGTCCAAGCATTGGTGGAAGTTCCAAGATGAGTACAAGGACAAGCCACCTTGAGAAGAGCTCCCCATAAGTCCAACTTAAGGACAATAAACAAAAGTGCTAGGTGGGAGACACCCCACCATGGTAAATTCTTTTCATTTTTTTCTTTTGTACATACTAATAGAATTAGTTTAATTTCATGTTGTGTTGAGTTTGTTGAGTCTAATTGGTAGTTTAGTATGGTAAATAAGGTTTTAGGGTGTTATGGTAGCTGTTTGGAGTTTTGGAATGCTTGGATTGGTGCAAAAACATAGAAAAATTTTGAAAAATAGAGCACCATCCACGCGTACGCGCACTGTGCGCGTGCGTGTGCATCTAGCGTTTTGGACCATCCACGCGAGCGCGCCATGCACGCGCACGCGTGGATTGAGAAGTTCCACATTCCATACATTTTCCAGAGAATTGTGCCTGTGCTACGCCAACGTTGTGCCTTTGGCACAACCCCACTCGCGCGTACGCGCACATGACGCGTACGCACAACTCTCGAAATATGCCATCGACGCGCGCGCGCCATGCGCGTGTACGCGCGGATGCCCTTCCTTCACTACATTTTTTTCTTCTCCTCCTTCCATTTCTTTCCTTCTCCTTTCTTCTTTCCTTCTTCTACCCCCCATCTAACACTCCCAGACACCATTGTTAACCATTTATTTTAGTTAGTTAGTTAGTTGATTAGTTAGTTAGTTTTAGTTAGTTTTCATTTCATTGTCTCTTTTTCATTATAAGTGTTGGATTGTTATTCTTGTTTACCATTATTTGCTGTTGAGTATTAAAAAGGGATGTTATCTTAACATCGTTCTGTTTATAATCTTTGTTGGATTCTATTGTTAAGGTTATATTTTTCTACTTGGTTTTGAGTTTTTCATGCTCACCTTTTAAGAATGCCAAGTGATGAGAATTGCCTTTAAGCTTGTGACTCTTCTTGAATTACATGATTTGGCCACCATGTGATTTGAGCCTTATTTTATGATTAGGCAACCTCTTGATGGATGATGTTGTGCATTTACCTTAGTGCATGGTATTTTATGATCATATGCATCCATATGTGTTTGACTTGAATGCTTTCATGCTTCTTTAATGCTTGTTTTACCTTACAAGTTTACTTAAAGCATCTCAAGCACACTAGGATAAGTGAAGTGCATGCTTCTTTTGTGACATCGCCCTTTTATGCTAATGTGTGTTCTAAACCGCACAATTTAGAATTCACACACTTATTTGTCACTAATTTCACACTAATTCACTCACTCAATTCTAGTGATTTACCTCATTCCAACAATGTATATTTCCTTGCTTTTATATCCTCTCATCTTATGGTGTTATATTTTTGTTTTTCATGACGAATGCACCACAAGCGATAATGGAAGCAAGACTAAGAACACGCAGCAATCCGGAGATTCGCCGTACCCCTTTGCTCATCTTTGAGTGCACCGAGGACGGTGCAAACTTTTAAGTGTGGGGAGGTCGTCCGACCGGTTGGCGATTTTGGGTGACAAGTTTTTAATTCCAACACTTTTGCATTTCATTCTAGGATTTTAGGATTTTTTTTACTTGCATTTTCTTAGTTTTGCATATGTATACACAATAAGCTTAGTCAAAATAACAAAATTTTTCAAGATTTATATCTATAGGGCACCAATTGATTTGAGTGAAAACTTTTCATAAAACTTGCTTGAATCATATATATATTGTGGAACATGAATTTTTGAGCTAAGAACACAAGCAAGTGAGATTTGAGCCTAATGATGTGGTTACATCTTATAACCACTTATTTTTCCTTCTTGTGTGCATTATTCTCTTTCTATGATTGTAATCTTTGATTTGTTTGATTCTTTATGTCTATTATTTTGTGTATACATGCATTTATATGATTGAGGCCATCATTTCATTAGCTTACTTACCCAAATAGCCTTACCTTTTATCTTCCATTGTTTAGCCAATTTGAGCCTACGCTTAACCCACTTGTTCTTATTTTAGCACATTACAAGCTTAAAGCAAAAAACAATAAATGTCCTTATTTGGATCTTTGATTAGCTTAGGCTAGTGTGTGTGAGTATCATTCAAGTGTGGGAACCTTCGGACATTGGGTGAATAAAAGGGTAGTTTTGTATTGTTATTGAAAATATTGGGAATTGGGTACATACTCATGTATTGATCAAATGTAAAACCTTATGCATTGAGGTTCTTGTATATAGAAAGAAAAAAAATGAGAAAAACAAAAGAAAAAGAAAAGAAAAATAATATGGAAAAGAAAAAAATAGAAAAAGAAAGAAAAAAGAAGAAAAATAATAAAAAGGGGACAAAATGCCCCAAAGCGAAGCTCAATAAGATCAATGCATAAGTGTTGTGAAATGAAAAAGAAAATGCATGAGGATGTGAAAAGGTGAAAAATGGGTAGTTAGGCTAGCTTTGAAATTGTATAGGATGTCATAGGTTAGGTGGGAAGTTTAAGCTTATCAAAGATTTAAATTTCAAGCTCACTTAACCATATATGCATCATACCTTGACCCTAGCCCCATTACAACCAAAGAAAAGACCTCATGATACTTGTATGCATGCATGAAATATATGTTGATTGTTAGAAGAAAAACAAATCTTAGAAAGCATGATTAGGAGAGAATTGAGTGAATCAACCCTAAACACTTGAGCGAATAGAGTGTAAACACATCCGGTGAGGGTTCGATGCTCGACTACATGTTTCCACCTACAATTATCACTTTTCATGCAAGTTTGTAAAAATATTTAATAGCTCAATTCAATTGTGGATTAGACTTGCTAGTCCTTAGCCCTTGTGCATATATGCTTCTTGGGAAATGATTTATTTTGACCAAGCAATTGCATTCATATAGATAGTTGCATATAGGTAGATTGCATTTAGTTAGTTTCCATTTGAATAAAATCCATACCCTTACTTCATTCTTGGTTTAAGCATGAGGACATGCTTGGTTTAAGTGTGGGGAGGTTGATAAAACCCTTTTTGACGGTTTATCTTGTATTGATTTTAAGAGATTTTAATACCTTTTACCCTCATTTATTCAACGAATTAGCATAGTTTTGTGATTGTCTCCTTATTTGTGCTTAGATGTGAAAACATGCTTTCTAGACCTTAAAGTAGCTAAATTCAATTCACCTTTGATTCCACTAGATGCCTTGATATGTTTGTTAGTGATTCAAGATTGAAAAGGCTAGGAATGGATCAAAGGAGTGAAGAGGAAAGGATGCAAAGTGGAGAAATCGTGAAAAGTCAAAGAAGTTGAACTCGCCCATGGACGCGCGCGCGCACCTGGCGCTTGCGCGTACCTTGCGAATTACCCCATGGACGCGTACGCGTGATGTGCTTGTACGCGTCGGTGTTGGTTTATGATTTTTTAATAAAAACGTGGCCAACGAATTCTCAAGGGTTGTGGGGCCCAATCCCAACCAACTTTGGCGCCAAAGATGCTATTTAAAGCCAAGGATTGAAGAGCAAAGGGACATTAGTTCATTCCCACTCATTAGGATTAGTTTAGAAGTAGTTTCTAGAGAGAGAAGCTCTCACTTCTCTCTAGGATTAGGATTAGGATTAGGTTTAGTTCTTAGATCTAGGTTTTAATCTTTGCTTTCTTCCACTTCTATCTCTCAATTCTTTGTTGCTACATTCATCTTCTTCTATTCTTTTATTGTAATTTCCTTTATGTTGTTCTTATATTTTGTTGTAGATATAGTATTGTTCCTTCTACTTTCTTCCAATTCAATTCAAGGTAATTCATAATAAATGTGTTTCTTTTAATTGTTGTTGTTAATTCATTGCAATAAATGTTGTTAGATTCTATTCTTGTTGTCAATTTGCTTTGCTTTTCTTTTGTGCCTTCCAAGTGTTTGATGAAATGCTTGGTTGGATTTTAGTGTAGGTTTTGTTCCTCTTGGCCTTGGTTGAGTAATTAGTGACTCTTGAGTTATCTAATTCCTTTGTTGATTGATAATTAGAAGTTGCTAATTGATTTGAATGCCTCTAAAGCTAGTCTTTCCTTTAGGAGTTGATTAGGACTTGAGGAATCAAATTGATTCATCCACTTGACTTTCCTCCATGGTTAGAGGTTAACTAAGTGGGAGCAATACACAATTCTCATCACAATTGAGAAGGATAACTAGGATAGGACTTCTAGTTCTCATATCTTGCCAAGAGCTTTGTTAGTTGTTAGTTTATTTTCTTTGCCATTTATATTTCTTGTATAAAATCTCAAAAACCCCAAAATAACTCACAACCAATAACAAGACACTTTATTGTAATTCCTAGGGAGAACGACCCGAGGTTCCAATACTTCGGTTTATAAATTTAGGGGTTTGTTTTAGTGACAAACAACTTTTTGTATGAAAAGATTATTGTTTGGTTTAGGAACTATACTTGCAACGAGAATTCATTTGTGAATTTCTAAACCATCAAAAATCCGTTCATCAATGTACTTGAGACGCTTATGATAAGTAAAGATGTTAAACCTCACTCTGTAAAAGTGGTGTCTCCAAATCGTCAATGCAAACACAATCGCCGCTAATTCCAAGTCACGAGTTGGGTAATTTACCTAATGCAGTCTCAGCTGACGCGATGCGTATGCCACCATATTCCGGTGTTGCATCAACAAGTAACCCAAACCTTTCAAGGAAGCATCATAGTACACTTCAAATAGTTCATGTAGTTCTGGCAATATCAAAACAGGTACTGAAGTTAATCTTTGTTTCAAGGACTGAAAACTCTCTTCACACTCTAACGTCTGTAACACCCTAACTATCAAAGCTCACGCTTCTGGCTGCGCGACTCTGATAGCTCAGACATTACGACGACACTTATACTATTTAATACTAAAATATGAACCTGTTTAAAACTTTAAACCGCAAGACCGCTCCCAAAAATACTTTCGTTCGACAAAGTACATCCATAGATACCATACAACTTACAAAAACTCATAAAGAGTACATCCATATATATATAATATTATAAGCATTATCCAATATAATTTCTATCCCTCTGACAGAGTACATCAAGATAAAGGTGAGAGTACAATAAATAATAACCAAGGCAATACAGAGCATCTCAACAATAACTAAGTAAACTCTTCGTGACATCTGCGCTCATATCCTGAAAGGGAAAAAATGTAGGGGGGGTGAGAACATCATCCTCGAAAGGGTTCTTAGTAGAGGATTTTTGGGAATTACTGTAATAGGATACGTGAAGATAATCGCACCAGTGATTAATAACCGTCTTATGCCTCTTTTCAAAAACAACGGTTTACAATAAAATTAAAGTTGGAAATCTTTTCTAAAAGAGAAACTGTTCAATTCTCAAAAACTCAAAAGCCTTTCAAAAAGGTTTAACCATGCTGAACCACATTAGCATTTCATACTTTACCAAACCAAAAAACACAAAATCGAAAGCAATCATCGGTCCATCTCATTTCAACCACGGCCCTAGGCCCAAACAATCCAACCATCAACCAATCACCACAATCCAACAGAGTCCCAGATGCAAACACATATAGGAAGTTCAAGCACAAACAAATAGTTACAGCAAGTAGAATAATTAACAGTTAATCACAAAGGCAAACCACGTACAATATGCACACCCAAACAATGTCACATAAATGCATATGATGCATGCCTGTCCTAGTGGCTAATGATATCATCTGTCGGTTATCAAGCCAACACGACGTGTCCGATAGCTAACATGGGAACAGTCTCTCTGTTGCGCATTAATATCATTAGAGGGAATATGTGCCCTGTCACCATAAGAGGGTATCTGCGCCCTGTCGCCATTAGAGGGTATCTGCGCCCTATCGCCATTAGAGGGTATCAGTGCCCTGTCACCCTTACAACCAGAGAGAAAACACAAGCATACTCACATACAACATTCATCTCAGCCATCCGGCTTAAGTTCACAATTCATTCAATTGCATACATGCATTTATACTCAACCTTGGATCACCATCCATCCCAACCATTCGGCTCACGGTTCAATCCAGAACCAGCCAATTTATCAATAAATACAGCCCTTCGGCTTAAATTCATAATTCATAGTCAGCCATACGGCTCATAACTCATTCGGCAATCAACTGTAACTCAATAGCATACACAACCATACCGGCTCATAACAAAATAGCACTTCCACCATTCAACATCATCAAGTTCATAAGATCGGCATTCAAGGCATAATTCACTTTTTCTCAAATCATTTCACTTTGAAATCGAATTTCAACTCTTTTTAGCCTTGGCTTTAAAGATCTCATTCCTCAAATCATCTCAGGCTCATAGGCCAAATTTACTCAAAGTGAGTTCCCTTTTTAAACAAAGCCACTCTCGACATTCTCTTTCCAAAACTTCCAAAACCTTGGCAAGTTAAGGATTTAATTTAAAATATTCAAAATCACCCATCCAATAACGGGGTTTTATAACAAAAGTTCCTCGGCAGAGTCCCAAGTCTTTAGGGAAGGTCAACATATATCAATTCCTTAAAATTCATTCAAACTCTTAAAATCATAGATTCTCGGTTCAATTAAATTAAATTGAATTTATTATGAAACCGACCATACAAAATCACAAGTTTTCCAACCTGGTCCAAAAATCAACTCGTTTGAAACGGTACCGGTTCATTTAAATCAAACTACTTTTAGGTTTCTTTTTGGAACCCATTTTTCTAACTCTTCCAAAGTGCCTCAAACTTAATTACTCAATCAAAAGTCTAGATTCCTTTAAAATCACTAAAAGATCCTTTTTATATTGAAATCGATATTAGAGCATCATTCTTTCCTTCAGTGATTCAAACAGTAAAAATAGTTCATTTCTAAATAAGCCAAACTCAAGGCATAAGGTTCATTAAATAAATTAAGCTTGAAAATATAAATATTCTCTTAATAAATCAAATAATACAATTTCTCAAATCCAACCCTTTTTAAATAACTTTTCAAACAAGACTAGGATTTTGTAGATATTTCGGTAGTACCTCCCCTAAAACTTGGACTTTTGCCACCTGGTCGGGTCCCAACTAAACCGTTTCTCATTCCTTTTTAACAACTCAAAACCAGAAATCAATTCAAAAGTAAGCTAAATCCAACAGTCGCCTCAGTGGCATATCTCAAGGAAACCATTTCAAAATCAACTCAATATCAATCGATTTAACTCATTTCCAAAGCTTTAAAGAATCGGTTCAGCAGCAAATCATGTATCAAAACCAAGTCAATTGAAGTAAACCTGGCTGAATTCAAAAGTGCATTTGACTTTTCACATCATCAAAATAATTGACTCAATTCAAACCAATCCTTAACGTTTTAAACTCAGATCTTTAAATAATCAACTTCAAAACATTACATTTCACAAAGCCGCACAACAATTCAGCCAAACAAACATCCATAATCATTCAAGATAATCAAATAATACATAAGGCAGATACAATCATGAAATACACAATGTCTCACATCAGTATCCATATGTAATAATTTCAATACATAAAACATAGTTTTTGGAAAGCGCCCCTACCTCGGTAAATCAAAACTATCACCCAACTCGTTAACTGATTCCTTTTTGCTCATCCCGAAATCATCGATAATCCGAACCTCAGCCCTGCTTGCTCTCTCTCTCAAAAGCAGAAACAGCTACAAGCGGCATAAAAAAACCGGATTCGAACTCCTAAAACCATTAACATCGCAATCACTTTTCTACACAGAACAGAACACCAATGCAGGGCTTTCGAAAATCAAACATGCTTACCAAAACGAAGAAAAAACGGTTGAACCGAACAGCGGCTGTCTCCGAACCTGTTTGACGGCAGTTTTAATCGTGACCCGTAATAACCGGAGCTTGACCCTATGATACAAAACCTCAGAATCTCTAGCCAAACATAACAGCATATTGATTTTCAAGAGCTCCGGAATGAAAATGCTTACCGTGAGAAAGGATCAAAGACTGAATCAAACTGCAGAAGCTCCGGTGATGGTTCCGGCGACCACAATAGCTTCTCTGGCAGTGACAATGTAACTTATGACAACCACTTCATTAAATACAACAGTTTCAGTGACAATTTCAGAGTAAAATTGAATTAGCAGAACTAGGAGGAACCAGAAACAGGGCAAGCTCACCAGAACGGCAGTGACCAGAAATTTTGGCGGTGGCAGAGGAAATTCCAGTGGCATAAACTGCAGCAACGGCGCGGATCTCCCCACCTCCAGGGGTGACGTAGGTGGCTTCTGCGGTGGTGGTTTTTCGGCGACGACACCAGCCACAACAAGGATGGTGGCGGTGAGACCCCCACAGCACTAGCGCGGCTTCCCCAATTCTTTCTGTCGCGGTTCACCTCTCCTCCATTCGGGCTTCTCCCTTCAGGCTCACCATGGATGACGAGGGCTCTTATTCTGCGGTGGGGATGACGACGGTGCAAGACCGCGTGCCCCTTTCTCTTCTTCTCTCGCGCCAGTCTCGAAGGATCAACAACGGCAGAGGCGGCGCGAGTTCTCTCTCTGCACGACGCTGATTCCACGCCTCTCTCTTGGTCTTTCGCTCCCTTCTAATCGCAATGAAGATGAACAGCAACTGATGGCGAGGCGCGGTGGTTGGACAGCGGTGCGGAGCTTCAGTGACAGTGACGCGGATGGCATCTCGCAGTGCTGACGGCGACGACGGCGGTGGAGCCCAGCACGCCAGTGCGAATCTCCTTCCTCTCCTCCTCTCTTCTCCCGCGGCCTTATCTTCCCTATTTCCCCATCTTTCTTTCTTTCTTCTTTCTTTCATGAAACACAAAGGGAACTCAGCGTGTTGCCGCTACTGAGAGTAAGGAACGGTTGGGGAGTGTGGCTGAAGGAAACCGGGTCATGGGTTAGGGTTTCTTTTTTTTTAAAAAAAAGGGTTAGGGGCATTTTAGTAATTTCTCTTAAAAATAGGGATAATATAGTAATTAGAAATGAATTCTAATCCAACAATAATAACGTATAAAAATACTATTTGCTTATCAATTTCACACTTTATTTTCAATAAAACTTTCAAATCTAAAAATTAGAAATAATATACTTAATTTCTTTATTTTTCCAAATAGTAGTATTAATATCTTAAAATATAAATTATAAAATTAGATAATAACTATAACTTATTTCAAATTCAATAAATCAAAACTTGCTCTAATTATCTTTAATAAGATATTTTTTGAAATTAAAGCTATAGAAATACTGAATTTGAAATTAGCTAATGATAGACCTTTTTCATAGGTTTTGGGTCTTACATTCTACCCACCTTATAAAAATTTTTGCCCTCAAAAATTGATACAAAACGAAAGAAATTTCATAACAGTTCACCCTTGAACACATTTAAGGAAGAAGCAAAAATATATGTCAACATATAGACATATATACGGTTTTCAAATACTTGGATGGTCGTATGCATAAAGATACAAAGGTAGGAGTATTGTTGCAAAGCGAACATTACAAGGTAGGCTCAATGCAAAAGGTGACATAGGTCAAACATGTGATAGTAAGCAAGGCATTGAAGGTTATAAAACAGGATGAGGTTATGGTGCACGAAATTGTAATGCCAATATCAAAATCAAGATTTCTTACAACCTCGCACAACTAACCAGCAAGTGCACTGGGTCGTCCAAGTAATACCTTACGTGAGTAAGGGTCGAATCCCACGGAGATTGTTGACTTGAAGCAAGCAATGGTTATTTTATTATTCTTAGTCAGGATATCAATTATAATTATCAGTTTGAATTACGAAAAATAAAAGAGCATAAAATAAATAATTGTTACTTAATAATGGAGAATATGTTAGAGTTTTGGAGATGCTTTGTCCTCTGAATCTCTGCAACATACTGCTTTCTTACTTTCAGAATTTGCAAGGCTCCTTCCATGGCAAGCTATATGTAGGGTGTCACCATTGTCAATGGCTACTTCCCATCCTCTCAGTGAAAATGGTCCAAATGCTTTGTCACAGCACGGCTAATCAGCTGTTGGTTCTCGATCATGTCGGAATAGAATCCATTGATTATTTTGCGTTTGTCATCACGCCCAACACTCGCGAGTTTGAAGCTCGTCACAGTCATCCAATCCCAGAATCCTACTCGGAATACCACAGATAAGGTTTAGACTTTCCGGATTCTCATGAATGCCGCCATCAATTCCAGCTTATACCACAGAGATTCTGATTAAGGAATCTAAGAGATACTCATTCAATCTGATGTAAAACAGAGGTGGTTGTCAGGCACACGTTCATGGGGTGAGGAAGGTGATGAGTGTCATGGATCATCACTTCCTTCATAGTGAAGCGCGAATGAACATCTTAGATAGGAACAAGCATATTTGAATGGGAAACAGAAATAATTGCATTAATTCATCGAGACGCTGTAGAGCTCCTCACCCCCAACAATGGGGTTTAGAGACTCATGCTGCCAAAAGGTACACATTTCAGATCTAAAAATGTCATGAGATACAAAATAAGTCTCTAAAAGTTGTTTAAATACTAAACTAGTAACCTAGGTTTACTGAAAATGAGTAAACTAAGATAATTGGTGCAGAAATCCACTTTTGGGGCCCACTTGGTGTGTGCTGGGGCTGAGACTTAAGCTTCTCACGTGCCTGGGCTGTTTCTGGAGTTGAACTCCAGGTTGTAACATGTTTTTGGCATCGAACTCCAACTTGTAACCTGTTTCTGGCACTGGACGCCAGACAGCAGCATGGAACTGGCGTTGAACGCCAGTTTATGTCATCTATCTTCGCGCAAAGTATGGACTATTATATATTACTGGAAAGCCCTGGATGTCTACTTTCCAACCCAATTCAGAGGCGCCAATTGGACTCCTGTAGCTCCAAAAATTCCATTCCGAGTGTAGGGAGGTCAGAATCTAACAGCATCAGCAGTCCTTTTTCAGCCTGAATCAGATTTTTGCTCAACTCCCTCAATTTCATCTAGAAAATACCTGAAATCACAGAAAAACACACAAACTCATAGTAAAGTCCAGAAATATGATTTTTGCTTAAAAACTAATAAAAATCTACTAAAAACTAACTAAAACATAATAAAATCTACATGAAATTACCCCCAAAAAGCGTATAAAATATCCGCTCATCAGGTTACAACGACGTGCTCAACATCTGCACACTAATCTCATCTCAACCTCAAAGCTTCAACCTTCCAACTCAAACAAGCACTTTACAATCCCCATATCCGATCGTAAGCCTAACGATTGCAAACCCATTCGCAAGGAACAAATCACCCACAACTCATAACGTCGTACACCTACCGCTTCAACTTTCGTATACAAATATCACGTCTTAAAGAACTAACGCATCGCGTTACTACGTTTATAGATCGCACGGGACCTCAAAACAATTCTCGAGTCTACTCAGAAGGAAACAAGATTTAGAAAGGAGAGTCAAATGTCAAGGATAGTACTTATAGATTTGAGAGAATGTACCCAACTCTAGATAAACAAGGATGCTCAAGCAATAAAGTTTGCTAGAAACAAATCGATTGACAACTCCAAAGGTAACCCTTGGATCAAAGAAATCCAACAGGACCAATAAGAAGAAAATCAATGCATTAGTTTGAAACAAATTCAAGCTGAGTCGATGAAGTGTGAGGTTTACAGAAGAGAATGTTTCAAACCCAAGACAAAGCTCACAAAACTCAAGAGCATGATTAAAAATGCTTCTGAATACCTTGTTCATAAAAGAATCGAAAACTTGCGGAAAATCACTTCGCAGTTAAAGGAAAAGTTAAGCAACAAACGTTCTTCAAGAGAGTAACAAAAGTATAAACATGGCTTTGCTTTAATGCAAATTCATGTTGAAGTAGATTATGTAGAGTCTTAGAAAAACAAAATGCACACGGGATTGGCTAAGAGCCAAAATATTTCCTCAAATGTTTTAGAAGGATAGTTAGGTGCACAACCTAACCAAAAGCAGTTCATAAAACCTCGGAAGTAACCAAATGCTTGTTAAAAAATTCTCAAAGCCCATATTCAAACAAGCGTGTATAACATTTATAGCGAGGACGAAAGAGGAAGTTAAACTCTTTTTAGAAAAGAAACTCCGAGGTAAAAATTTGCTTACAATTTGGTAAAGGAAATAAGTGGTGCGTTACAAACGGACAAGTTTCCACTAAGCAAGGAAGCTCTTCAAAACTTCATTTAAAATAGCGCATGTCAACTTTAAAACAATTTTGCCAAAAATTGAACAATGGTTTCAATTATAACCAAACAACTGAGAAATAAGTTCGATTTAGAACTTCTTCAAAGAGAATTCAAAACTTCTTTAAAAAGTTTAAAACAAGACTCCAAAAGTGTTCTTGAAATCACCATCTCAGAAGAACATTCAAGAAATTTAAGATGTACTAAAAAGGAGTCAAGCCATGCAGGAAAGGACTTAAACCAAGATAGTTCAAACAAGATCTACTAGGCATGAGACATCAAACAAGCTTTCAATTGATTCAAAAGAATACAAAAGTCATAGAAAAAGACAACCCAATCATTAATAATGAGAGGATAAACGATGTACTATTTTGAAACGAATCAAACTGACTCACATAATAATGAGATTCACAAGCGAGGAAAAACCAAGATCAATGGTAATGCTCACAAGACGTAAAATTTTAGTTAAAAACAAAGTCAAGCATGACATTCATGGAGATGGAAGGCTTAAGAAAGAATTTAATCTATTCATAAGAAGAAAGCTATGAGTCCTACATTTTCAAAAGAATAACAATGGCATCAACAGTGTAGTATGCTAAACCAAACTCAAGTTAAACACAAATTAGGTAAAGTTTACCAACAAAGATTCAACCGGAGTAAAAGCAAAAAAATCCTTTCTTTCCAAAATTTTGGAAAATACCCAAATACATAATCAAATAAGGATGTACATTGGAACTATAGTGAAATTGCTAGAAAGTCAAATTATATTGAAGGTAAGTGCAGTTCCGTAAACCAGTAAAGTACAGGCGAGGTATCAGAAATAAATAGTTTCACATACAGATAAGTATATACCTATTCAACAGCAATTTTTATAAAAATCTCAAAATGGGCTGTAATCACTGTCAAATGAGAGAAAAACTAAATCAACAATTTCTCTAATAATGGACTCGAAATTAGGAGTTAAAATACTCAGCGCATTAAGACAAGTTCAAAGCTATATCAAAGAATACAGAAATCAAGAAGAACTCCAACAAAGCAAGATAATTGCAACAAAGGTTTCAAACAAGCATATGCAATTAAAATCAAACAAGAATGCATATGAATAGAGGAATAGAGTTGAAAAATCAAACTACTTTTCAAAAAAGATTAGCAACCAAGAACTTTGAGTTAGGATATGAGAGAATAGGTCGACTCGAATAGAATTCAAGACACACAACTGAATGGCCTCGAGAAATAGTTTCCAACGTCCCCAAAATCCGCGATCATCTATGATAACCCATTAGTGCTTTCATATATATAAATCACTAGTATTAAGCCGGCCAAACTTAATTCCAAGAATTATGCAATGCAAGACTAACAGTGTTAATCAATAGACCGTCATGTGCATAAAGCTCTAATTCTCGTCATCCGACAAGACCTAATACATGACAAATGCTCAGAGTATGCAATTGAAGCATAGTCGGTCCATTTCGCAGGCTCTACAGGAAGGACTGCTCTGATACCATAATGTAACACCCTAACTACCAAAGATCACGCTTCTGGCTGCGTAACTCTGATAGCTCAGACATTACGACGACACTTATACTATTTAATACTAAAATATGAACCTATTTAAAACTTTAAACCGCAATACCGCTCCCAAAAATACTTTCGTTCGACAAAGTACATCCATAGATACCATACAACTTACAAAAACTCATAAAAAGTACATCCATATATATATATTTCAAGCATTATCCAATACAATTCCTATCCCTCTGACAGAGTACATCAAGATAAAGGCGAGGGTACAATAAATAATAACTAAGGCAATACAGAGCATCTCAACAATAACTAAGTAAACTCTTCGTGACTTCTGCGCCCATATCCTGAAAGGGGAAAAATGTAGGGGGATGAGAACATCATCCTCGGAAGGGTTCTCAGTAGAGGGTTTTTAGGAATTACTATAATAGGATACGTGAAGATAACCGCACCAGTGATTAATAACCGTCTTATGCCTCTTTTCAAAAACAATGGTTTATAATAAAAGTAAAGTCGGAAATATTTTCTAAAAGAGGAACCATTCAATTCTCAAAAACTCAAAAGCCTTTAAGAAAGGTTTAACCATGCTGAACCACATTTGCATTTCATACTTTTCCAAACCAAAAAACACAAAACCGAATCCAATCATCGGTCCATCTCATTTCAACAACGGCCCTAGGCCCAAACAATCCAACCATCAACCAATCACCACAATCCAACAAAGTCCGAGATGCAAACACAGATAGGAAGTTCAAGCACAAACAAACAGTTACAGCAAGTAGAACAATTAGCAGTTAATCACAAAGGCAAATCACGTACAATATGCATACCCAAACAATGTCACATAGATGCACATGATGCATGCCTGTCCTAGTAGCTGATGATATCATCTGTCGGTTATCAAGCCAACCCGACGTGTCCGGTAGCTAACCCGGGCACAGTCTCTCTGTTGCGCATTAATATCATTAGAGGGAATATGTGTCCTGTCACCATTAGAGGGTATCTGCGCCCTGTCACCATTAGAGGGTATCTGCGCCCTGTCGCCATTAGAGGGTATCAGTGCCATGTCACCCTTACAACCAGAGAGAAAACACAAGCATACTCACATACAACATTCATCTCAGCCATCCGGGTTAAATTCACAATTCATTCAATTACATACATGCATTTATACTCAACCATGGATCACCATCCATCTCAGCCATCCGGCTCACGGTTCAATCCAGAACCAGCTAATTTATCAATAAATACAGCCCTTCAGCTTAAATGCATAATTCATAGTCAGCCATATGGCTCATAACTCATTCGGTAATCAGCCGTAACTCAATAACATATACACCCATTCCGGCTCATAACAAAATAGCACTTCCACCATTCAACATCATCAAGTTCATAAGATCGGCATTCAAGCCATAATTCACTTTTTCTCAAATCATTTCACTTTGAAATCGAATTTCAACTCTTTTTAGCCTTGGCTTTAAAGATCTCATTTCTCAAATCATCTCAGGCTCATAGGCCAAATTTACTCAAAGTGAGTTCCCTTTTTAAATAAAGCCACTCTCGACATTCTCTTTCCAAAACTTCCAAAACCTTGGCAAGTTAAGGATTTAATTTAAAACATTCAAAATCACCCATCCAACGATGGGGTTTTATAACAAAGTTCCTCGGCAGAGTCCCAAGTCTTTAGGGAAGGTCAACCTATATCAATTCCTTAAAATTCATTCAAACTCTTAAAATCATAGATTCTTGGTTCAAGTAAATTAAACTGAATTTATTATGAAACCGACCATACGAAATCACAAGTTCCAACCCGGTCCAAAAATTAACTCATTTGAAACGGAACCGGTTCATTTGAATCAAACCACTTCCAGGTTTCTTTTTGGAACCTATTTTTCTAACTCTTCCAAAGTGCCTCAAACTTAATTACTCAATCAAAAGTCTAGATTCCTTTAAAATCACTAAAAGATCCTTTTTATATTGAAATCGGTATTAGAGCATCATTCTTTCCTTCAGTGATTCAAACGGTAAAATAGTTCATTTCTAAATAAGCCGAACTCAACGCATAAGGTTCGTTAAATAAATTAAGGTTGAAAATATAAATTTTCTCTTAATAAATCAAATAATACAATTTCTCAAATCTAACCCTTTTTAAATAACTTTTCAAACAAGACTAGGATTTTGTAGAAATTTCGGCAGCACCTCCCCTAAAACTTGGACTTTTGCAACCCGGTTCGGGTTCCAACTAAACCGTTTCTCATTCCTTTTCAACAGCTCAAAACCAGAAATCAATTCAAAAGCAAGCTAAATCCAACAGTTGCCTCAGTGGCATATCTCAAGGAAACCATTTCAAAATCAACTCAATATCAACCGATTTAACTTATTTCCAAAGATTTAAAGAATCGGTTCAGTAACAAATCATGTATGAAAACTAAGTCAATTGAAGTAAACCTGGCTAAATTCAAAAGTGCATTCAACTTTTCACATCATCAAAATAATTGACTCAATTCAAACCAATCCTCAACGGATTAAACTCAGATTTCAGATCTTTAAAGAATCAACTTCAAAGCATTACATTTCAAAAAGCCGCACAACAATTCAGCCAAACAAACATCCATAATCATTCGAGATAATCAAATAATACATAAGGCAGATACAATCACCAAATACACAATGTCTCACATCAGTATCTGTTCATACCCTGGGTCGAGCTGTTCGACCCAGGATGTTCTACAGAAAAAGCGACGGACCTCTTCAGGTCAGGACAACCCGACCCCTTCTCAAAGAGCTCGGTCAAGTCACAGGAAAGCCCAAATAAAGGGCCTAAATAGAGGAACACGTCCCAAATCCAAGGGTAGCCCAAGCCCGTAGAGATAAAGGCGGTTCCCTTGAAGATAAGATGACCTCACTTGAAGATAAGATAAAGATAAGATAAGATAACTAACTTATCTTATATAAGAAGGTTATTCTACGCTATTATAAATACACTGGAGCACCCAGGTATAACTCATACTCTGATTCTACTCAATACCTGCTTAATACCCTTGCTAACTTAAGCATCGGAGTCCCTTACAGGTACCCCCCACCCTCCGGGGACGAAGGATCAGCATCATCACCAAGTCCAACGAGTCGGACACAGCGACTCCGATCACCATCATCAAGATCAGACTCCGCAGCTCCGACCAGCACAGAAGATCTCATCCAAGATCAACCTCTAGTTTCAGGTATCCCTCGGAACATTGGCGCCGTAACCGGGGAACCTGGGAGTCATCCCAACATCATGGAGGACGACCATGACAATAAGCATGGCTCAGATCTAGAGGATAGAACGCCACACAAAAACGTGGACACTACACCAAAAGATACTCCCCAAATCAACAATAAAGACTCCCCAAACGAGGGAGCCCTGGAGACATTTCAAGACCGGTTAAAACAACTTAAGGAAGACGCTCTACGTCAACGAGAGGCCGAGAAGGATCTACAAAGAAAAATAAGGTGACGCCGGGAATTGGAGAACAAACTCCCAAAACTTGAAGCCGATGTCAAGACTAAAGCCAGCCGATTGATGAGCGGATAATTTGTACGCTTTTTGGCATTGTTTTTAGTATGTTTTAGTTAGTTTTTACTATATTTTTATTATTTTTTAGTTAAAATTCACTTTTTTGGACTTTACTATGAGTTTGTATGTTTTTCTGTGATTTCAGGTATTTTCTGGCTGAAATTGAGGGATTTGAGCAAAAATCTGATTCAGAGACTAAAAAGGACTGCAAATGCTGTTGGATTCTGACCTCCCTGAACTAGAAGTGGATTTTCTGGAGCTACAGAAGCCCAATTGGTGCGCTCTCAACTGCGTTGGAAAGTAGACATCCTCGGCTTTCCAGCAATGTATAATACTCCATACTTTTCCCGAGATTTGATGGCCCAAACAGGCGTTTCAAGTCAGCTCAAGAATTCTGGCGTAAAACGTCGGAACTGGCACAAGAATGGGAGTTAAACGCCCAAACTGGCATAAAAGCTGGCGTTTAACTCCAAGAAGAGTCTCTACACGAAAATGCTTCAATTCTCAGCCCAAGCACACACCAAGTGGGCCCGGAAGTGGATTTTTATGTAATTTACTCATCTTTGTAAACCCTAGGCTACTAGTTCTCTACAAATAGAACCTTTTACTATTGTATTCTCATCTTGGTAGCTATCTTTGAGTAGTCTTATGCTATCTTAGATCATGGGGGCTCGCCTCTCGGCCATGCCTAGACCTTGTTCTTATGTATTTTCAATGGTGGAGTTTCTACACACCATAGATTAAGGTGTGGAGCTCTGCTGTACCTCGAGTATTAATGCAATTACTATTGTTCTTCTATTCAATTTGGCTTATTCTTGTTCTAAGATATCACTTGTTCCTCAACTTGATGAATGTGATGATCCGTGACATTCATCATCATTCTCACCTATGAACGTGTGCCTGACAACCACCTCCGTTCTACCTTAGATTGAGTGGATATCTCTTGGATCCCTTAATCGGAATCTTCGTGGTATAAGCTAGAATTGATGGCGGCATTCAAGAGAATCCGGAATGTCTAAACCTTGTCTGTGGTATTCTGAGTAGGATTCAAGGATTGAATGACTGTGACGAGCTTCAAACTCGCAATTGTGGGGCGTTAGTGACAGACACAAAAGAATCATTGGATTCTATTCCGACATGATCAAGAACTGACAGCTGAATAGCCGTGCTGTGACAGAGCGCGTTGTACATTTTCACTGAGAGGATGGGAGGTAGCCATTGACAACGGTGAAACCCTACATACAACTTGCCATGGAAAGGAGTAAGAAGGATTGGATGAAGACAGTAGGAAAGCAGAGAGACGGAAGGGACAAAGCATCTCCATACGCTTATCTGAAATTCTCACCAATGAATTACATAAGTATCTCTATCTTTATTTTATGCTTTATTCATAAATCATTTATAACCATTTGAATCTGCCTGACTGAGATTTACAAGATGACCATAGCTTGCTTCATACCAACAATCTCCGTGGGATCGACCCTTACTCACGTAAGGTTTATTACTTGGACGACCCAGTGCACTTGCTGGTTAGTTGTGCGAAGTTGTGATAAAAAGTTGAGATTGCAATTGTGCGTACCGTGTTGATGGCGCCATTGATGATCACAATTTCTTGCACCAAGTTTTTGGCACCGTTGCCGGGGATTGTTTGAGTTTGGACAACTGACGGTTCATCTTGTTGCTTAGATTAGGTATTTTTCAGAATTTTTAAGAATGAATTCTAGTGTTTCAAGGTGATGTTCTTATCATCACCAAAGCTGATTAATCTTCATCAATTTAGCTCTTGAATGCAATGTCCTGCTGAAGCTTGGCTAGCCATGTCTAATTCCTTTAGAATAAAGCTTTAGACTAACTTTGCATGATTCCTGGAATTCTTATTGAAAATTTTGAATCTCTTTATTTTCTTCTCCATATAATTTTTGAAAAAAAAAACAAAAAAATTACAAAATCATAAAAATCAAAATTATTTCGTGTTTGAGTCTAGTGTCTCATTTTAAGTTTGGTGTCAATTGCATGTTTCTGTACTTCTTGCATTTATCATGTGTCTTCATTGATCTTTATGTTGTTCTTGATGATTTACTTGCTCTAATCTTTAAATTATCTTGTTTTGTGTGTTTTGTTGTTTCTCATATGCATTCTCAATTTGTTAGTGTCAGTAGTATACAAACTTCTAAGTTTGGTGCCTTGCATGCATTGTTTATTTGATTTTAGTTACATTTTGATTTTTTCTCATCATTAAAAATCCAAAAAATTTTTAATTTGTGTCTTTTCAAGTCAATAATGCAGAGAATTAAAGATTCAGAACATACAGTAGAGAAATTACACAGAAAAAGCTGGGCGTTCAAAATGCCCAATAAGGAAGGAAAACTGGCGTTTAAACGCCAGCCAGGGTACCTGGCTGGGGGTTTAACACCCAAAAGGGTAGCATTTTGGGCGTTAAACGCCAGAATAGATGCCATTCTGGGCGTTTAACGCCAGGATGGCACAAGAGGGAAGATTTTGTTTTTAATTCAAATTTTTTTCAAGTTTTCAAAATTTTTCAAAATCAAATCTTTTTCAAATCATATCTTTTCAATCATATATTTTCAAAATCAATTTCTTTCCAATTTCAAAAATACTTGCTAACAATTAATGATTTGATTCAACATTTCAAGTATGTTGCCTTTTCTGTTGAGAAAGGTTTAATGTTTGAATCATATCTTTTCTTGTTAGCCAAGTCATTGATTTTAAAAATCAAATATTTTTAAATTATTTTTCAATCATATCTTCTCAATCATATCTTTTTAAAACCATAACTTTTCAATTATATCTTTTTAATTACATCCTTTTCAGAATAGTTTTCAATCATATCTTTTTGATTTCTAATTTCAAATTCTTTTTCAAAAAAAAAACACATTATCTCTTTCCCAATCATATTTTTCAAAAATCATTCTTCATTTTTTCAAAATATTTTTAAAATCTTTTTAACTTATTTTCGAAAATTCTTCCCTTCTTCTCATATCCTAATTCTTCTACCTCCTCCTTTTATTCCTCTGACACCTCAAAGAATCTCTATACTGTGATATAGAGGATTCCATATTTTCTTGTTCTCTTCTCTTTCATGTGAGCAGGAGCAAAGACAAAGGCATTCTTGTTAAGGCTGACCCTGAACCTGAAAGGACCTTAAAGCGAAAGCTAAGAGAAGCTAAAGCACAACTCTCTGTAGAGGACCTAACAGAATTCTTCAAAGAAGAAGACATGGCAGCCGAAAACAACAACAATGCCAACAATGCAAGGAAGGTGCTGGGTGACTTTACTGCACCTACTCCCGACTTCTATGGAAGAAGCATCTCTATCCCTGCCATTGGAGCAAACAATTTTGAGCTTAAGCCTCAATTAGTTTCTCTAATGCAACAGAATTGCAAGTTCCATGGACTTCCATTGGAAGATCCTCATCAGTTTTTAGCTGAATTCTTGCAAATCTGTGACACTGTCAAGACCAATGGGGTTGACCCTGAGGTCTACAAACTTATGCTATTCCCTTTTGCTGTAAGAGACAGAGCTAGAATATGGTTGGACTCACAACCTAAAGAAATCCTGAACTCTTGGAAAAAGCTAGTCAATGCCTTCTTGGCAAAGTTCTTTCCACCTCAAAGGTTGAGTAAGCTTAGAGTGGAAGTCCAAACCTTCAGACAGAAGGAAGGTGAATCCCTCTATGAAGCTTGGGAAAGATACAAATAATTGATCAGAAAGTGTCCCTCTGACATGCTTTCTGAATGAAGCATCATAGGTATCTTCTATGATGGTCTGTCTGAAGTGTCCAAGATGTCATTGGATAGCTCTGCTGAAGGATCTCTTCATCTAAAGAAGACTCCTGCAGAAGCTCAAGAACTGATTGAAATGGTTGCAAATAACCAATTCATGTACACTTCTGAAAGGAACCCTGTGAACAATGGGACGAATCAGAAGAAAGGAGTTCTTGAGATTGATACTCTGAACGCCATATTGGCTCAGAACAAAATATTGACTCAGCAAGTCAATATGATTTCTCAAAGTCTGTCTGGAATGCAAGCTACACCAGGCAGTACTAAGGATGCTTCATCTGAAGAAGAAGCTTATGATCCTGAGAACCCTTCAATGGAAGAGGTGAATTACATGGGAGAACCCTATGGAAACACCTATAATCCTTCATGGAGAAATCATCCAAATCTCACATGAAAGGATCAACAGAGACCTCAACAAGGTTTCAACAATAATAATGGTGGAAGAAACAGGTTTAGCAATGGCAAGCCTTTTCCATCATCTTCTCAGCAACAGACAGAGAATTCTAAGCAGAACCACTCTGACTTAGCAACCATGGTCTCTGATATGATCAAAACCACTCAAAGTTTCATGACTGAAACAAGGTCCTCCATTAGAAACTTGGAGGCACAAGTAGATCAGCTGAGTAAGAAAGTTACTGAAC
This sequence comes from Arachis hypogaea, assembly GCF_003086295.3. Taxonomy (NCBI): domain Eukaryota; kingdom Viridiplantae; phylum Streptophyta; class Magnoliopsida; order Fabales; family Fabaceae; genus Arachis; species Arachis hypogaea. Next base: position 37,791,673 of record NC_092044.1, read on the forward strand.
TCCCTCCTAGTTCTCTTCCAAGCAATACATAAGAGAATCCAAAAGGAGAGTGCAAGGCTATCAACATGGCCGAATTTGGAGAGAAGGAAGAGGCAGTGAATGCCACTGAGGAATACCTCAACGGACGTCCACTGGCCTCCAATGAGTTCCCTAATGAGGAACCATGGGAATCTGAGGCTCACACTGAGACAATAGAGATTCCATTGGATTTACTTCTGCCATAAATGAGCTCTGATGAGTAATCTTCCTCTGAAGAGGACGAAGATGTCACTGAAGAGCAAGTTGCTAAGTAACTTGGAGCAATCATTAAGCTAAATGACAAGTTATTTGGTAATGAGACTTGGGAGGATGAACCCCCTTTGCTCACCAAAGAACTGGATCACTTGACTAGGCAGAGATTACCTCAAAAGAGATAGGACCCTGGGAAGTTCTCAATACCTTGTACAGTAGGCACCATGACCTTTAAGAAGGCTCTGTGTGACCTAGGGTCAAGCATAAACCTCATGCCTCTCTCTGTAATGGAGAAGCTAGGGATCTTTGAGGTACAAGCTGCATGAATCTCACTAGAGATGGCAGACAATTCAAGAAAATAAGCTTATAGACTTGTAGAGGATGCTCTAGTAAAAGTTGAAGACCATTACATCCCTGCTCATTTCAGCTCTTGAGCTTCTGTAGGCGTCTTCTTCAGATGAAGAGATCCTCCAGCAGAGCTATCCAAAGTTCAGAGAGACCATCATAGAAAATTCCAATGATGCTCCATTCAGAAAGCATATCAGTGGGACACTTTCTGATTAATTGTTTGTATCTTTCCCAAGCTTCATAAAGGGACTCTCCTTCCTTCTGTCTGAAGGTTTGGACTTCCACTCTAAGCTTACTCAATTTTTGAGGTGGAAAGAACTTTGCCAAGAAGGCATTGACTAGCTTTTCCCAAGAGTTCAGGCTTTCTTTAGGTTGTGAGTCCAACCATATTCTAGCTCTGTCTCTTACAGCAAAAGGGAATAGCATAAGTCTGTAGACCTCAGGGTCAACCCTATTAGTCTTGACAGTGTCACAGATTTGCAAGAACTCAGCTAAAAACTGATGAGGATCTTCCAATGGAAGTCCATGGAACTTGCAATTCTGTTGCATTAGAGAAACTAATTGAGGCTTAAGCTCAAAGTTGTTTGCTCCAATGGCAGGGATAGAGATGCTTCTCCCATAGAAGTCGGGAGTAGGTGCAGTAAAGTCACCCAGCACCTTCCTTGCATTGTTGGCATTGTTGTTGTTTTCGGCTGCCATGGGTTCTTCTTCTTTGAAGATTTCTGTTAGGTCCTCTACAGAGAGTTGTGCCTTGGCTTCTCTTAGCTTTCGCTTCAAGGTCCTTTCAGGTTTAGGATCAGCCTCAACAAGAATGCTTTTGTCCTTGCTCCTGCTCATAAGAAAGAGAAGAGAACAAGAAAATGTGGAATCCTCTATGTCACAGTATAGAGATTCCTTGAGGTGTCAGAGGAAAAGAAAAATAGAAGGCAGAAGTAGAAAATTCGAACTTATCAAAGAAGATGGAGTTCGAATTTTGCATTAAGGAATAGTGTTAGTCCATAAATAGAAGGATGTGAGAAGAGGGGAAGTAATTTTCGAAAATCAAGTAAAAAATTTTGAAAACATTTTGAAAAACACTAATTGATTTTCGAAAATAAAAGTGGGAAAGAAATCAAGTGATTTTTGAAAAAGAATTTGAAATTAGAAATCAAAAAGATTTGATTGAAAGTTATTTTGAAAAAGATGTGATTAAGAAGATATGATTGGTTTTAAAAAGATGTGATTGAGAAGATATGATTTGAAAAACATTTTTTTTTTAAAAAAAAAATTTTTGATTTTGAAAATTAATGACTTGGCTATCAAGAAAAGATATGATTCAAACATTAAACCTTTCTCAACAGAAAAGGCAACATACTTGAAATGTTGAATCAAATCATTAATTGATAGCAAGTATCTTTGAAAATAGAAAGAAATTGAATTTGAAAAAGATTTGATTGAAAAGATATGATTTGAAAAAGATTTGATTTTGAAAAGATTTTGAAAACTTGAAAAAAAATTTGCATTGAAAACAAAATCTTCCCTCTTGTGCCATCCTGGCGTTAAACGCCCAGAATGGTGCACATTCTGGCGTTTAACGCCCAAAACTCTACCCTTTTGGGCGTTAAACACCCAACCAGGCACCCTAGCTGGCGTTTAAACGCCAGTCTGTCCTTCTTCACTGGGCGTTTTGAACGCCCAGCTTTTTCTATATAATTCCTCTGCTGTATGTTCTGAATCTTCAATTCTCTGTATTATTGACTTGAAAAGACACAAATTAAAAATATTTTTGGTTTTTATGATTTTGTAAATTTTTTTTGTGCTTTTTCGAAAATTAAGTGGAAAAAGAAAATGAAGGTATCAAAATTCTTAATGAGAATCCCAGGAATCATGCAATGTTAGTCTAAAGCTTCAGTCTAAAGGAATTAGACATGGCTAGCCAAGCTTCAGCAGAACATTGCATTCAAGAGCTAAATTGATGAAGATCAATCAGCTTTGGTGATGATAAGAACATCACCTTGAAACACTAGAATTCATTCTTAAGAACTCTGAAGAAAAATACCTAATCTAAGCAACAAGATGAACCGTCAGTTGTCCATACTCGAACAATCCCCGGCAACGGCGCCAAAAACTTGGTATGCGAAATTGTGATCAATACTTTTCACAACACAAATAATCCCCGGTAATGAATCCAAAAACTTGGTGTTCAATACCATGGCATAAACACAACTTCGCACAACTAACCAGCAAGTGTACTGGGTCGTCCAAGTAATAAACCTTACGCGAGTAAGGGTCGATCCCACAGAGATTGTTGGTATGAAGCAAGCTATGGTCACCTTGTAAATCTTAGTCAGGCAGACTCAAATGGATATGAATGATGATATACGAATAAAACATAAAGATAAAGATAGAGATACTTATGTAATTCATTGGTAGGAATTTCAGATAAGCGTATGAAGATGCTTGTCCCTTCCGTCTCTCTGCTTTCCTACTGTCTTCATCCAATCCTTCTTACTCCTTTCCATGGCAAGCTTATGCAAGGGTTTCACCGTTGTCAGTGGCTACCTCCCATCCTCTCAGTGGAAATGTTCAACGCACCCTGTCACGGCACGGCTATCCATCTGTCGGTTCTCAATCAGGCCGGAATAGAATCCAGTGATTCTTTTGCGTCTGTCACTAACGCCCCGCCTTCAGGAGTTTGAAGCTCGTCACAGTCATTCAATCATTGAATCCTACTTAGAATACCACAGACAAGGTTAGACCTTTCGGATTCTCTTGAATGCCGCCATCAGTTCTAGCCTATACCACGAAGACTCTGATCTCACGGAATGGCTGGCTCGGTTGTTAGGCGAGCACTCGGTTGTCAGGCGATCAACCATGCATCGTGTATCAGGAATCCAAGAGATATTCACCCAATCTAAGGTAGAACGGAGGTGGTTGTTAGGCACACGTTCATAGGTGAGAATGATGATGAGTGTCACGGATCATCACATTCATCAAGTTGAAGAACAAGTGATATCTTGGAACAAGAACAAGCGGAATTGAATAGAAGAACAATAGTAATTGCATTAATACTCGAGGTACAGCAGAGCTCCACACCTTAATCTATGGTGTGTAGAAACTCTACCGTTGAAAATACATAAGAACAAGGTCTAGGCATGGCCGAATGGCCAGCCTCCCAAAGAGGGTTCAATCATAAAAACATGATCAAAAAGCTCTATATACAATAGTAAAAGGTCCTATATATAGAGAACTAGTAGCCTAGGGTGTACAGAGATGAGTAAATGACATAAAAATCCACTTCCGGGCCCACTTGGTGTGTGCTTGGACTGAGCATTGAAGCATTTTCGTATAGAGACTCTTCTTGGAGTTAAACGCCAGCTTTTATGCCAGTTTGGGCGTTTAACTCCCATTCTTGTGCCAGTTCCGGCGTTTAACGCTGGAAATTCTGAGGCTGAGTTTGAACGCCGGTTTGGGCCATCAAATCTTGGGCAAAGTATGGACTATCATATATTGCTGGAAAGCCCAGGATGTCTACTTTCCAACGCCGTTGAGAGCGCGCCAATTGGGCTTCTGTAGCTCCAGAAAATCTGCTTCGAGTGCAGGGAGGTCAGAATCCAACAGCATCTGCAGTCCTTTTTAGTCTCTGAATCAGATTTTTGCTCAGGTCCCTCAATTTCAGCCAGAAAATACCTGAAATCACAGAAAAACATACAAACTCATAGTAAAGTCCAGAAAAGTGAATTTTAACTAAAAACTAATAAAAATATACTAAAAACTAACTAGATCATACTAAAAACATACTAAAAACAATGCCAAAAAGCGTACAAATTATCCGCTCATCAGTGATACCCCGGTTCAACCAAGGGGATACATCCCGCTCCACACAACCTTTGGAAAGGGAAGTCAGTCAAGAACACTCAAGATAGATTACATCATCGTTGACGTAAGCTCAGCCTACAATGCCCTAATAGGTCGGGAAACGTTAAATCAACTCGGCACAATAGTTTCAACTCCGCATCTATGCATGAAATTCCCAACGGCAGAAGGAATAGCCACAGTAAAGGCAGATCAGAAGATGGTGTGCCGTTGTTACAATGAAAGTCTAAACCTTAGAGGCAGGGGAGAAGAATTCCACACAATCGAGCTCGATGGAGTTCGGAGGCGGGAGGAGCTCCACCCACAACCTGAAGGAGAAATAGAGAAAATCCAGATCAGGAACACCCCAGACCAAACAACCAACATCGGCACACTCCTAAAAGGGGACATAAAAGAATCACTCATACAGTTCCTACGCGACAACGCCGACCTCTTCGCATGGAAAGCCGCAGACATGCCAGGCATAGATCCCAAACTAATGTGTCACAAGCTAGCAATCTACCCAGGATCTCGGCCGGTACAACAAAGGCGTAGAAAGCTAGGACCAGAATGCTCTCAAGCGGTGGAAGAACAGGTACGAGCTCTACTGGAGGCAGGCTTTATAAGAGAAGTCAAATACCCGCTATGGCTTGCTAATGTCATTTTGGTAAAAAAATCAAATGGGAAGTGGAGAATGTGCACCGACTATACCGATCCCAACAAAGCTTGCTCGAAAGATCCTTATCCACTCCCAAACATCGACGCACTAGTAGATGCCTCCTCCGGATACAAATACCTCTCCTTTATGGACACATACTCGGGATATAACCAAATACCAATGTACCCACCCGACCAAGAAAAAACATCTTTCCTAACCCCAAAGGCAAATTACTGCTACATTGTTATGCCCTTCAGTCTCAAAAACACGGGAGCCACTTACCAAAGATTAATGAACAAAGTTTTTTTGAATCACATCGGAAAGATCATGGAAGTCTATGTAGACGACATGCTAGTGAAAATGCAAAATGAAGAGATGTTATTATCCGACCTGACACAAGTATTCAACACCATAAGACGACATGGCATGCGACTCAATCCCACAAAATGTACCTTCGCAGTAGAAGCTGGTAAATTCTTGGGTTTTATGATCACACAGAGAGGAATCGAGGCAAACCCGGACAAGTGCAGGGCCGTACTCGACATGAAAACCCCGACTTGTATCAAAGAGGTATAACAACTCAACGGGCGGTTGGCAGCCTTGTCCAGGTTCCTGGCAGGATCCGCAATAAGATCTCTCCCCTTCTACGCCGCTCTAAGGAAGGGAAAAGAGTTTGAATGGACAATTGAATGCGAGCAAGCCTTCCAAGACTTCAAAAAATTTTTGGGACAACCACCTATATTAAGTCAGCCATGGGTAGGGAAACCACTCATCTTGTACCTCGCAGTGGAAAATCGGGCAATAGCCTCAGCACTGGTCTGAGAAGACAACAGTGGGCAACAACCCATATACTTTATCAGCAAAGCATTACAAGGGTCCAAGCAGAACTACCAGAAAATAAAAAAGTTTGCTTACTCTCTCATAATAACATCTCGACGACTTCACCCATATTTCTAGTCTCACACTATTAAAATTCGGACCAACCAGCCCATAAAAGGAATCTTACAGAAAACAGACTTGGCAGGTAGAATCTTGCAATGGGCAGTCGAGTTGTTCGAATTCGACCTTCAATACAAAGCTCGGACGGCCATCAAATCTCAATATCTGACCGAGTTCATTGCAGAATTCACAAACACACCGAAAGTCCCCACAGAATGGAATCTATACGTGGATGGCTCCTCAAATAAAATGGGAAGTGGCGCATGCGTAATAATTGAAAGCAACCAGGGGACCCAGATTAAACTCTCCCTCAAATTTGGGTTCCCTGCCTCAGACAATCAAGCGGAATATGAGGCACTACTGGCTGGTTTGAAGCTGGATAGGGAGGTTAGAGCTCACAAACTTATCATCTTCAGCGACTCACAGGTAGTCACTTCACAGATAATAGGCAGCTACCAAGCCAAAGATCCCACTATGAAAAAATACCTGGACAAAACTAGGGAACAGCTCGGACAACTTGGAGACTATGAGATTTGACACATACCCCGAGAACAGAATGCCCGGGTCGATGCACTCTCAAATCTAGCCAGCACCAAACCAGGAGGCAACAATAGAAGCCTTATCCAAGAAATTCTACAGAAGCCATCAATCTCAAAAGAAGAAAAGGTCCTAGCCATAACAGGTCGCGATCAGGGATGGATGACCCCCATAATTAATTACCTCACAACAGAGGCCCTCCCTACAGATGAGAAAGAGGCAAAGAGGTTAAAACGGGAAGCACAATACTATACTATCATAAATAATACTTTATACAAAAGTGGGATTTCAACACCATTGCTAAAATGCGTGCCGACTTCCAACACTAAGGATATCTTAGAAGAAGTACACAGTGGCATTTGTGGCAATCACCTTGGAGCGCAAGCACTCGCTAAAAAAGTAGTACGTGCAGGATTCTATTGGCCAACCCTACAAAAAGAAGCCACAGAAATCGTAAAGACATGTTCGCCATGTCAAAAGCATGCCAACTTCCACACCGCTCCGCCAGAGGAACTCATCAGCGTAACCTCACCTTGGCCATTTGCTAAATGGGGACTCGATCTCCTCGGACCTTTTCCTCAAGGATCAGGACAAGTCAAATTCCTCATAGTAGGAATAGACTACTTCACAAAATGGATCGAGGCAGAACCCGTAGCCAATGCCACAGCTCAAAGAAGTCAGAAATTCCTGTATAGAAACATCGTCACAAGGTTTGGAGTTCCATACTCCATCACTACAGACAATGGTACCCAGTTTACAGACATAGGCATCAGAAAACTAGCAGCCGACCTGAATATAAAACAACAATTCACCTCTGTTGAGCACCCCCAAGCCAATGGGCAAGCCGAAGCTGCTAACAAAGTTATATTAGCAGGGATAAAACGGAGATTGCAGGATGCAAAGGGAGCCTAGGCTGAGGAGCTCCCACAAGTCCTATGGGCGTACCGAACGACTCCACATTCCACGACAAAGGAGTCACCCTTCCGATTAGCTTATGGAATGGAGGCAATGATTCCAGTAGAGGTCAAAGAAAGATCACCCAGAGTAATCCATTTTAGCAAAAAAGTCAATTCCCAACTTCAAAGGGAAAAGCTCGACTTACTTCCAGAAATCCGAGAGAAAACTCGGATAAGGGAAGAGGCACTGAAAAGACGAATGGCCTCCAGATACAACCGAAAAGTAATACACTGGGCCTTTATTGAAAATGACCTTATCCTAATCCAAAACGATATAGGAACAACTCGACCTGGAGAAGGAAAGTTGGCAACAAACTGGAAAGGACCCTTTCGAGTCATAGAAGTATTGGGAAAGGGCTACTACAAACTTTCCGAACTCGACGGGCGAGAGCTTCTTAGATCATGGCACGCCTGCAACCTAAGAAGGTACTATAGCTAGGGATGATAAAAGATCTTGGACAAGGCGCACTCTTTTTTCTGAAAAAGGTTTTTTAACGAGGTGCCCCGCCAAGACCTACAAATCACCCGACTTAGGAAATTAACTCCTCATGTATATTTGCATTTTCCTTTAATAAAATTTGTTCAGATTCTCTACAAAATTCTCAAGTCGTATTATTCTGAAAACATTCATCTCCCGATTCTAAAGCTATAAGATCGACAAAAAGTGAAAATCAACTTCACTACGCGATCACGATAAAAACGAGGGCTAAAAACCCAAATTCTACAAAATCGGCAAAGATGAAAACAGAATAATGCAAGAAGTTATAGAAAGTGATCCATAGAAAGGACCTGATGAGGACCTAATAAAATGGATTGCTATAAAATAACTTAAAGACTAGCCGACACAAAAAGTTGGACCAGCCACAACAACCCAAGTTATAAGTAAAGCCCTGGAAAGAGGTCTGGCCAACCCTATAAAATAGGATTACTATAACTTCGAAGAGCCTGACATGAGGAAGTCGGACTCCTACAAAAAGTTACAAAAAAATAATCCCTGAAAGAGACTTGAAACAAGGTCCAAGAAAGAGGATTATCAAGTAACTCGACAGGGCCCGACGTGACAAAGTCGGCCTTGAAAGAAAAAGTTACAAAAGATAAATCCCTGAAAGAGACATGAACAAGGTCCAAGAAAGAGGATTATCGAGTAACTCGACAGGGCCCGACGTGACAAAGTTGGCCCGGAAAGATAAAGTTACAAAAGATAGTCCCTGAAAGAGACCTAAAACAAGGTCCAAAAAAGAGGATTATCAAGTAACTCGACAAGGGCTCAACGTGACAAAGTCGGTCTGGAAAGAAAAAGTTACAAAAGATAATCCTGAAAGAGACCTAAAACGAGGTCCAAAAAAGAGGATCATCAAGTAACTCGACAGGGCCCGACGTGACAAAGTCGGCCCGGAAAGATAAAGCTATGAAAAGTAATTCCTAAAAGATACCTGAACAAAGTCCAAGAAGAAGGATTACCAAGAAAACTCGACAGGGCCCGACCTGACGAAGTCGGCCCAGAAAGACGTAAAGCTACAAAGGTAAATCCCCAAAAAGAGACCTGAACAAAGTCCAAGAAAGAGGATTACCAAGCAAACTCGACAGGATCCGACATGATGAAGTCAAGCCCAAGACACAGAAATTACAAACGAAATCCCCGAAAGAGTTCTAAATGAGGTACAAAAAGGAGGATTACAAACGAAATCAAACCAAATAATCAAGATGATTATGTTGGACAAAATCTCAGCCTACTAAGGTACCAAGATAAGTGCAAGCAGACATGATATAAAAGCTACTAAGTTATGATAATAAACTCCAGAGGCCATCAAAGACCAGCCCCGAAAGCTCGAGAACTACTTTGTTTTTCAAAATAAAGTTTCTAAACGAGCAACCAAAGGAAGTATCAAACAAGTCACCAAAACACCAGTTACAAAGATAAAGAGTTCAAAAGCCCACAAAACAGGCTATACACAAACATGATAGAGAAATCATAGAGGATCCAAAGGCTTCCCAGTAGCAGCATCTTGGGGAGAAGGAGGGCGAGTCTGGAGAGGCACCGCATCCACTGTTCCGTCGCCTCAATTCAAGATCTGACAATCAGGATCTGGCTCAACTACGGTCAAGGGGACTGAAGAAACCGGCATAGCAAAAGCTTTAAGAGAAGGTGCAGGAGGAGGTTCAATGTCATCATCGGGATCATCCAGAGCAATCTTGCCATCCTTTATTACGTTATCAAGACTAACGAGAGTCAAATCAGCATCAAATGCAACAATCCGGAACTGCTCCACCAGATTCTCATAAGCAGCAGTTACACTACCTACAAGATGACCTTGGAGCTCGGCATAATCAGCTCGGGCAGACTCCAACTTCTCCCTAAGACCCATCAGCTCCTTATAAGTGGTAACATAGCTATCCTTGTGTTTTAGCGCCGTATCCTCGGCCAGTTGCGCAGCAGCTGCCAGAACAACAAACCGGGCCTTCTCCCCCTTCAGCTCCTTTTCCAACTCGGACACCTTCACCTCGAGCTCCTCCTTCAAACCCTTGATTCGATCAAACTCTGACTTTGCCTCCTCCATAAAAGCCTTGGTAGCATGAATAGGAAGATCTTGAGCAGTTCGGTATAGAGCCGCTCCCATGTGTGCCAGCGTAATACTGGTCTGGGTAATATAATCCAAATGACGAAGAATGGATACATCGTTAGTAGGCATGACACCATAGGGAGCAATCTGTTGATCCACAAATCTAACTGCATCAAAGTAAGTAGCACCAAGATTAAATGGCTCGACAGTCTGAGGTCTTTTTGGAGGAGGACCGATTGAAGGAGCAGAGGTACCAACTGAAGTTTGAGGCGGATCAACCAAATGAACCTGAGGGGTCGGGATCATCCTCCTCGGCCCAGGAGAGCTCGGGACAGACGGCTTCAACAAAGCCTGGGAGGACCCTTCCCTGACCACCTTGGCTGGGGCGCTTTGAGCCGCGGTAGCTTTCCTCGCCTTCTTAAAGGCCTTTAGTGAGTCATTATTCTTCGACATCTCTAAAAAACAAAGAAAAATACAAACGACTTATGAATACTGATGAGCGGATAATTTATACGCTTTTTGGCATTGTTTTTAGTATGTTTTTAGTATATTTTAATTAGTTTTCAGTATACTTTTAGTAGTTTTTAGTTAAAATTTACTTTTCTGGACTTTACTATGAGTTTTTGTGTTTTTCTGTGATTTCAGGTATTTTCTGGCTGAAATTGAGGGTTCTGAGCAAAAATCTGATTCAGAGGCTAAAAAGGACTGCAGATGCTGTTGGATTCTGACCTCCCTGCACTCGAAGTGGATTTTTTGGAGCTACAGAAGCTCAATTGGCGCGCTCTCAATGGCGTTGGAAAATAGACATCCTGGGCTTTCCAGAAATGTATAATAGTCCATACTTTGCTCGAGATTTGATGGCCCAAACCGGCATTGCAAATCAGCTTCAGAATTCCCAGCGTTTAACGCTGGAACTGGCATAAAAATTGGAGTTAAACGCCCAAACTAGCATAAAAGCTGGCGTTTAACTCCAGAAAAAGTCTCTACACATGAAAGCTTCAATGCTCAACCCAAGCACACACTAAGTGGACCCAGAAGTGGATTTTTACGTCATTTACTCATTTCTGTAAACCCTAGGTTACTAGTTCACTATTAATAGGATCTTTTGACATTGTATCAGTACCTCATGACACTTTACACGTTTCTTTGTGTACCTTCTACGGCATGAGTCTCTAAACCCCATGGTTGGGGGTGAGGAGCTCTGCTGTGTCTTGATGAATTAATGCAATTACTACTGTTTTTCATTCAATCATGCTTGCTTCCATTCTAAGATATCACTTGTTCCTAAACCGGATGAATGTGATGATCTGTGACACTCATCATCATTCTCAACTATGAACGTGTGCCTGACAACCACCTCCGTTCTACCTTAGATTAAGTAGATATCTCTTGGATTCTTTAATCAGAATCTTCGTGGTATAAGCTAGAACTGATGGCGGCATTCAAGAGAATCCGGAAGGTCTAAACCTTGTCTGTGGTATTCTGAGTAGGATTCAATGATTGAATGACTGTGACGAGCTTCAAACTCCTGAGGGCTGGGCGTTAGTGACAGACGCAAAAGAATCACTGGATTCCATTCCAACCCGATTGAGAACCGACAGATGAATAGCCGTGCCGTGACAGGGTGCGTTGAACATTTTCACTGAGAGGATGGGAGGTAGCCATTGACAACGGTGAAACCCTACATACAGCTTGCCATGCGTGCTTGAAGAAGAAGACAGTAGGAAAGCAGAGATTCAGAAGATGGAGCATCTCCAAAACCTCAACCTGTTCTCCATTACTGCAAAACAAGTACTTATTTCATGTTCTTTTACTTCTCACAATCAACCCTGATAATTATTGATATCCTGACTAAGATTTACAAGATAACCATAGCTTGCTTCAAGCCGACAATCTCCGTGGGATCGACCCTTACTCACGTAAGGTATTACTTGGACGACCCAGTGCACTTGCTGGTTAGTTGTGCGGAGTTGCAAAAGTGTGATTGCAATTTCGTGCACCAAGTTTTTGGCGCCGTTGCCGGAGATTGTTCGAGTTTGGACAACTGACGGTCTATCTTGTTGCTTAGATTAGGACTGTTCTGTTTTTGTTGGTTTAGAGTCTTTTAGTTGAGTCTAGTTTTATATTTTAAGTTTGGTGTCAATTGCATGCTTTTGTTTTTCTTTTAATTTTCGAATTTGCATATCCTTAGTCCCTTTTTGATCTTTAAAAATTCTAGGTTTGGTGCCTTCCTTGTGTTTTCCTTTAGGTTTTCGAAAATTAGTGTTTGATTTTCTAAAAATTTTAAGTTTGGTGTCATTTTGTTGTTTTTCTCTTTCCTCATTTCAAAAAAAAATTCAAATCTTTTTCAAAATAATTTTCAATCATATCCTTTTAATTGCCAATTCCAAAATCTTTTTAATTAGTTGATTGATTTAGTTTTCAATTTGCTTTGATTTTATTTTTCTTTTAGTTTTCGAAATTTTATTTTATTTTCCTTTTATTTTATTTTATTATTTTCGGTCATTTTTTAAAAAAAAATATATACTTTGCTTGTGAATTCATATCATATTCCCTTTCTCCATCATGGACCTAAGTGGAATTGAGCAGTCCAGAAGGACTCTGGGGTCATATGCTAACCCCATTACAGCTGCATATGGGAGTAGCATCTGTACACCTCCCATCAAAGCAAGCAGCTTTGAGCTAAATCCTCAACTCATTATCATAGTGCAGCAAAATTGCCAGTATTCCGGTCTTCCACAGGAAGAACCTACTGAGTTTCTGGCACAGTTCTTACAAATTGCTGACACAGTACGTGATAAAGAGGTGGATCAGGATGTCTACAGACTATTACTGTTTCCATTTGCTGTAAAAGATCAAGCTAAGAGGTGGTTGAATAACCAACCTACAGCAAGCATAAAGACATGGAAACAGTTATCAGACAAATTCCTGAATCACTTTTACCCTCCAAAGAGGATGACACAGCTAAGGCTGGACATCCAAGGCTTTAAACAAGAGGATAATGAATCCCTTTATAATGCCTGGGAGAGGTATAGAGGTATGCTAAGAAAATTCCCCTCTGAAATGTTTTCAGAGTGGGTGCAGTTAGACATCTTCTACTATGGGCTTATAGAGAAAGCTCAGATGTCTTTAGACCACTCAGCTGGTAGATCTATACACATGAGGAAGACAATTGAAGAGGCTCAAGAGCTTATAGACACTGTTGCTAGAAATCAACATTTATACTCTAGCAATGAGTTCTCTACAAAAGAGGAAGTCATGGCAGTAGCCACTGATCCTAATCCTCAAGAACAGATAATTGAGCTTAATCAACAATTGCACCTGATGACAAAACAATTAGCAGAATTTAAAGAGATGCTCCAAGAAACTAAAATTGCTAACAAGAACATAGAACTACAATTGAATCAGGCAAAACAGCAGATATCTAAACAGATAACAGAGGAATGCCAAGCAGTTCAACTGAGGAGTGGGAAGACATTGAACAACACTGCTCAAAGTAGCAAAAAGCCAAACAAGGAACAATTGACAGAGGATAACCAAACCACTGTTCAGAATCCCTCTGAGGACAGTAAGAGCCCAGAGAGGAGCACTTTTGGCGTTCAAACGCCAGAAAAGGGGGGAGAACTGGCGTTAAACGCCCATTCCCTGCCCAATTCTGGCGTTCAAACGCCAGAGAAGGGAGAGAAGTTGGTGTTAAACGCCCAATCTTTACCCAATCCTGGCGTTCAGACGCTAAGGGAGGATCAGACACCTGAGAGTGCTGACAGTAATCCCTCTAAAAAGGCTTCTTCAACCACTTCTGTAAGGAATAAACCTGCAGCAACTAAGGTTGAAGAATATAAAGCCAAGAAGCCTTATCCTCAGAAACTCCGCCAAGCGGAACAGGATAAGCAATTTGCCCACTTTGCAGACTATCTAAGGACTCTTGAAATAAAGATTCCGTTTGCAGAGGCACTTGAGCAAATACCTTCTTATGCTAAGTTCATGAAAGAGATCTTAAGTCATAAGAAAGATTGGAGAGAAACTGAAAAAGTATTTCTCACTGAAGAATGCAGTGCAGTCATTCTAAAAAGCTTACCAGAAAAGCTTCAAGATCCAGGAAGCTTTATGATACCATGCACATTAGAAGGAGCTTGCACCAAGACAGCCCTGTGTGATCTTGGAGCAAGTATCAATCTAATACCTGCATCCACTATCAGAAAGCTTGGGTTGACTGAAGAAGTCAAACCAACCCGGATATGCCTCCAACTTGTTGATGGCTCCATTAAATATCCATCAGGCATAATAGAGGACATGATTGTCAAGGTTGGGCCATTCACCTTTCCAACTGACTTTGTGGTGCTGGAAATGGAGGAGCACAAGAGTGTAACTCTCATTCTAGGAAGACCTTTCCTAGCAACTGGACGAACCCTCATTGATGTACAAAAAGGGGAAGTAACCCTGAGAGTCAATGAGGATGAGTTCAAGTTGAATGCTGTAAAAGCTATGCAGCATCCAGACACACCAAATGACTGCATGGGCGCTGACATTATTGACTCTTTGGTGGAAGAGATCAATATGACTGAAAGTCTAGAATCAGAGCTTGAGGACATCTTCAAGGATGCTCAGCCTGATCAAGAAGAACCAGAGGAAACAAAGGAATTTTCGAAAATTCCTCAGGAGGAGGATAAGCCTCCCAAACCTGAACTCAAACCACTACCACCATCCCTGAAGTATGCATTTCTGGGAGAGGGTGACACTTTTCCAGTGATTATAAGCTCTGCTTTAAATCCACAGGAAGAGGAAGCACTGATTCAAGTGCTAAGGACACACAAGACAGCTCTTGGGTGGTCCATAAGTGATCTTAAGGGCATTAGCCCAGCTAGATGCATGCACAAGATCCTGTTGGAGGATAATGCCAAACCAGTGGTCCAACCACAGAGAAGGCTAAATTCAGCCATGAAGGAGGTGGTGCAGAAAGAGGTCACTAAATTACTAGAGGCTGGGATTATTTATCCTATTTCTGATAGCCCCTGGGTGAGCCCTGTCCAAGTTGTCCCCAAAAAGGGAGGCATGACAGTGGTTCATAATGAAAAAAATGAACTGGTTCCTACAAGAACAGTCATAGGGTGGCGTATGTGTATTGACTACAGAAGGCTCAATACAGCCACCAGAAAGGATCATTTTCCTTTACCATTCATAGACCAAATGCTAGAAAGACTAGCTGGTCATGATTATTACTGCTTTTTGGATGGCTATTCAGGTTACAACCAAATTGCAGTAGATCCTCAGGACCAAGAGAAAACAGTATTTACCTGCCCTTCTGGCGTGTTTGCCTACAGGAGGATGCCTTTTGGTCTGTGTAATGCTCCTGCAACCTTTCAGAGATGCATGTTATCCATCTTCTCTGATATGGTGGATAAATTCCTGGAAGTCTTCATGGATGACTTCTCAGTATATGGAGACTCATTCAGCTCCTGTCTTGACCACCTAGCACTTGTCCTGAAAAGGTGCCAAGAGACTAACCTGGTTTTAAACTGGGAGAAATGTCACTTTATGGTGACTGAGGGAATTGTCCTTGGGCACAAAATTTCAAGCAGGGGAATAGAGGTGGATAAGGCAAAGGTAGAGGTAATTGAAAAATTACCACCACCTGCTAACGTTAAGGCAATCAGAAGCTTTCTGGGGCATGCAGGATTCTATAGAAGGTTTATAAAGGATTTTTCGAAAATTGCAAAACCTTTGAGCAACCTGCTAGCTGCGGACACACCATTTGTGTTTGACACACAGTGTCTGCAGACATTTGAGACCCTGAAAGCCAAGCTGGTCACAGCACCAGCCATCTCTGCACCAGACTGGACATTGCCATTTGAACTAATGTGTGATGCCAGTGACCATGCCATTGGTGCAGTGTTGGGACAGAGGCATAACAAGCTTCTGCACATCATTTATTATGCCAGCCGTGTTCTAAATGATGCACAGAAGAATTACACAACCACAGAAAAAGAGTTACTTGCAGTGATCTATGCCATTGACAAGTTTAGATCCTATCTAGTGGGATCCAAAGTGATTGTGTACACTGACCATGCTGCTCTTAAATACTTACTCACAAAGCAGGATTCAAAACCCAGGCTTATAAGATGGGTGTTGCTTCTGCAAGAGTTTGATATAGAAATAAGAGATAGAAAAGGGACAGAGAACCAAGTAGCTGATCATCTGTCCCGAATAGAACCAGTAGCTGGGGCGTCCCTCCCTTCTACTGAGATCTCTGAGACTTCCCAGATGAGCAACTCTTTGCCATTCAGGAAACTCCATGGTTTGCAGATATTGCAAACTATAAAGCTGTGAGGTTCATACCCCAGGAGTACAGCAGAGTGCAAAGAAAGAAATTAATTTTAGATGCCAAGTACTACCTTTGGGATGAGCCGTATCTCTTTAAGAGATGTGCAGACGAAATGATCCGCAGATGTGTACCCAGAGAAGAAGCACAAAGGATCCTATAGCACTGCCATGGATCACAGTATGGAGGACATTTTGGAAGTGAGCGAACAGCCACTAAAGTCCTCCAATGTGGCTTCTACTGGCCTACTCTCTATAGAGATGCCCGAGAGTTTGTGCCTAACTGTGACAGTTGCCAAAGAGCTGGTAACTTGCCTCACGGATATGCCATGCCTCAACAAGGGATATTAGAGATTGAATTGTTTGATGTATGGGGGATTGACTTCATGGGTCCATTCCCACCATCATACTCAAACACTTACATTCTGGTGGCAGTGGACTATGTATCTAAGTGGGTAGAAGCAATTGCTACACCCACTAATGATACCAAGACCGTGCTGAAATTCCTCCAGAAACACATCTTCAGCAGGTTTGGTGTTCCCAGAGTACTAATCAGTGACGGGGGCACTCATTTCTGCAATAAACAGCTATACTCTGCTATGGTCAGATATGGAATTAGCCACAAAGTGGCAACTCCGTATCACCCACAGACAAATGGGCAAGCTTAAGTCTCTAACAGAGAGCTAAAAAGAATCCTAGAACGGACTGTGATAGCCCGAAGAAAGGATTGGGCAAAGAGTTTGGATGATGCTCTGTGGGCATACAGAACAGCATTCAAGACTCCTATAGGAACCTCTCCATACCAACTGGTGTATGGGAAAGCCTGTCATCTGCCCGTGGAACTGGAACATAAAGCCTACTGGGCAACCAGGTTCCTAAACATGGATGCTCAGTTAGCTGGTGAAAAAAGATTGCTCCAACTAAATGAGCTAGAGGAGTTCAGACTCAATGCTTTTGAAAATGCAAAAATTTATAAGGAAAAGGCAAAGAAGTGGCATGACAAGAAGTTGTCATCCAGAGTCTTTGAGCCAGGACAAAAAGTTCTGCTATTCAACTCTAGGCTCAGATTGTTCCCAGGAAAGCTTAAATCTCGTTGGAGGGGTCCGTATGTGATTACAGGAGTATCTCCATATGGATATGTTGAGCTCCAGGATGCTGAGTCTGACAAAAAGTTCATTGTTAATGGACAGAGGATCAAGCATTATCTTGAAAACAATCTTGAGCAAGAATGCTCAAAACTGAGACTTGAGTGATTCTCAGTGAAGGTCCAGCTAAAGACAGTAAAGAAGCGCTTGCTGGGAGGCAACCCAGTCATTAGCAGGTTATATGTTTTGTTTCTACAAGGGCAAGTATCAAAAATGAAGGAATTCACAGAGTTACAGAAGGATTCAGTGCAAAAAGTAGAGAAAAAGAGCTTACTGGCGAAAAAATGCCAGTAAGGGGTACTTTGGGCGTTAAACGCCAGAATGGGCACCATTCTGGGCATTTAACACCAGTAAAGGTGCCATTTTGGGCATTAAATGCCAGAATGGGCACCATTCTGGGCGTTTAACGCCAGGTGTGCAGCATCCTGGGCGTTTAGCAAAACGCCCAGTGCAAAGGGAATTCTGGCGTTTAACGCCAGCCAGGGCACCTGGCTGGGCGTTAAACGCCCACAATGGCTAGCAAATGGGCGTTAAACGCCAGAATGGATGCCATTCTGGGCGTTTAACGCCAGAAAGGTGGGGGACTGAGATTTTGCTTTCTGATTAAATTTTTTTCAAACTTTCCTTTTTTGACCCATACTTTTCTACATAAACACATTTCAACCTTTCATCATTCACCTTCAAATCTTCAAAAATCAAAATCATTCTTCAAATCTCTCTCAAATCAATCCCAAATCTTGTTCAAAAACCCACCCTTCTCTCCAATTCTCTCCATATCTTCTCAAATCTCCTTCCAATTTTTCGAAATCTCTTCCCCCCTTATAAAAGCACGTTCGGCCTCCTTATTCCCACCCACCATTCGAATTTGCTCTTCCCCTCTCTCTCTTCTTTCCTTTCTTTTGCTTGAGGACAAGCAAACTTCTAAGTTTGGTGTGCTTTTCCGTGATCACTAAGCCAAGATTCATCAAGATCATGGCTCCTAAGGGAAAACAAACCAATTTAAGAGGAAAGAAAGAGAATAATCCAAAGAATCTTTGGAATCAAGAGAAGTTCTTAACCAAAGAACATGAAGACCATTATCAAAAAATAATGGGTCTGAGGTCAGTGATCCCGGAAGTTAAATTTGATCTGAAAGAAGATGAATATCCGGGGATCCAAGAGCAAATTCGAAACAGAGGATGGAAAGTTCTAACCAATCCTGAGATAAAGGTTGGAAGAAATATGGTTCAGGAATTCTACTCAAATCTGTGGCTGACAGATAAGCAGAGAATGACTGGAACTGCTTTCCATACTTACAGAACCATGGTCAGAGGGAAAGTTATCTACTTCCATTTGGACAAAATAAGAGAAATCTTCAAATTGCCTCAACTGCAAGATGATCCTGAATCCTTTAATAGGAGAATGGTGAGAGCAGATAAAGGGTTGGATCAAGTTCTAGAGGACATATGCCTCCCTGGAACTAAGTGGATAACCAATTCAAAGGGTGTCCCAAACCAACTCAAGAGGGGCGACTTCAAACCAATTACAAGAGGTTGGCTAGACTTTATTGGGCGTTCCATATTGCCCACTAGCAACCGTTCTGAGGTCACTATCAAGAGAGCAGTGATGATTCATTGCATTATGCTTGGAAAAGAAGTGGAGGTTCATCATCTGATTGCTTGTGAGATCTACACAACTGCAAATAAGAATTCCACTGAAGCCAAACTGGCTTACCCAAGCTTGATCTCCTTGCTCTGTAAAGAGGCTGGGGTAAAGATGGGAGTAGATGAATTCATACCCATTGAACATCCAATCACCAAGAAGTCAATGGAAGGACAAATGCAAGACAACTCTATCAAAAGGAGGGCGCAGGAGTTCCTCCCTAAATTTCCTGAAATTGGCTACTGGGCCAGCCTAGAAGCATCTATCACCAAGTTGCAAGAAACTATGGAGCAACTTAAGGAAGAACAGCAGAATCAGAACTGCATGCTCTGCAAATTGCTGAAGGAACAAGAGAAGCAGGGGCGTGAACTTCAAGAACTGAAACGCCAAAAATTCTCCCCTCAATTTGAGGGAGCATCCACTTCTCAAAATCAAGGTTGTTGAGTCCTAACTCTGTGAAAACCTCTATCATTAGGAGCCTATTTAAATTTTTGTTTTCTATTTTTTTTAGTCTCATCTTATATCTATTTTTGAGTCTTGTTCTTAATTCATAATTAATAAAATTTAAAATTCATGTCTTAAAGCTATGAATGTCCTATGAATCCATCACCTCTCTTAAATGAAAAATTCTTTAATCACAAAAGAACAAGAAGTACAGGATTTCGAATTTATCCTTGAAACTAGTTGAATTAGTTTGATGTGGTGACAATACTTTTTGTTTTCCGAATGAATGCTTGAACAGTGCATCTGTCTTTTGAATTTGTTGTTTTGAGAATGTTAAAATTGTTGGCTCTTGAAAGAATGAGGGAAAAAGAGAACTGTTATTGAGGATCTGAAAAATCATCAAATTGATTCTTGAAGCAAGAAAAAGCAGTGATTCAAAAAAAAAGACGAAAAAAAAGAGAAAAAAAGAGAAGAAAAAGAAAGAAATAAAGTTGTGATCCAAGGCAAAAAGAGTGTGCTTAAGAACCCTGGACACCTCTAATTGGGGACTCTAGCAAAGCTGGGTCATAATCTGAAAAGGTTCACCCAAGTATGTGTCTGTGGCATGTATGTATCCGGTGGTAATACTGGATGACAGAGTGCTTTGGGCCACAGCCAAGACTCATGACATAGCTATGTTCAAGAATCATTATACTTAACTAGGAGAATCAATAACACTATCTGAGTTCTGAGTTCCTATAGATGCCAATCATTCTGAACTTCAAAGGATAAAGTGAGATGCCAAAACTGTTCGGAAGCAAAAAGCTACTAGTCCCGCTCATCTAATTGGAGCTGAGTTTCCTTGATATTTTGGAGTCTATAGTATATTCTCTTCTTTTTATCCTACTTTGATTTTCAGTTGCTTGGGGACAAGCAACAATTTAAGTTTGGTGTTGTGATGAGCGGATAATTTATACGCTTTTTGGCATTATTTTTAGTATGTTTTTAGTATATTTTAATTAGTTTTTAGTATACTTTTAGTAGTTTTTAGTTAAAATTCACTTTTCTGGACTTTACTATGAGTTTTTGTGTTTTTCTGTGATTTCAGGTATTTTCTGGCTGAAATTGAGGGTCCTGAGCAAAAATCTGATTCAGAGGCTAAAAAGGACTGCAGATGCTGTTGGATTCTGACCTCCCTACACTCGAAGTGGATTTTCTGGAGCTACAGAAGCCTAATTGGCGCGCTCTCAACGGCGTTGGAAAATAGACATCCTGGGATTTCCAGCAATGTATAATAGTCCATACTTTTCCCGAGATTTGATGGCCCAAACCGGCATTGCAAATCAGCTTCAGAATTCCCAGCGTTTAACGCTGGAACTGGCATAAAAATTGGAGTTAAACGCCCAAACTAGCATAAAAGCTGGCGTTTAACTCCAGAAAAAGTCTCTACACATGAAAGCTTCAATGCTCAGCCCAAGCACACACTAAGTGGACCCAGAAGTGGATTTTTACGTCATTTACTCATTTCTATATACCCTAGGTTACTAGTTCACTATTAATAGGATCTTTTGACATTGTATCAGTACCTCATGACACTTTACACGTTTCTTTGTGTACCTTCTACGGCATGAGTCTCTAAACCCCATGGTTGGGGGTGAGGAGCTCTGCTGTGTCTTGATGGATTAATGCAATTACTACTGTTTTTCATTCAATCATGCTTGCTTCCATTCTAAGATATCATTTGTTCCTAAACTGGATGAATGTGATGATCCGTGACACTCATCATCATTCTCAACTATGAACGTGTGCCTGACAACCACCTCCGTTCTACCTTAGATTAAGTAGATATCTCTTGAATTCTTTAATCAGAATCTTCGTGGTATAAGCTAGAACTGATGGCGGCATTCAAGAGAATCCGGAAGGTCTAAACCTTGTCTGTGGTATTCTGAGTAGGATTCAATGATTGAATGACTGTGATGAGCTTCAAACTCCTGAGGGCTGGGCGTTAGTGACAGACGCAAAAGAATCACTGGATTTTATTCCAACTCGATTGAGAACTGACAGATGAATAGCCGTGCCGTGACAGGGTGCGTTGAACATTTTCACTGAGAGGATGGGAGGTAGCCATTGACAACGGTGAAACCCTACATACAGCTTGCCATGGAAGGAGCCCTGCGTGCTTGAAGAAGAAGACAGTAGGAAAGCAGAGATTCAGAAGATGGAGCATCTCCAAAACCTCAACCTGTTTTCCATTACTGCAAAACAAGTACTTATTTCATGTTCTTTTACTTCTCACAATCAACCCTGATAATTATTGATATCCTGACTAAGATTTACAAGATAACCATAGCTTGCTTCAAGCCGACAATCTCCGTGGGATCGACCCTTACTCATGTAAGGTATTACTTGGACGACCCAGTGCACTTGCTGGTTAGTTGTGCGGAGTTGCAAAAGTGTGATTGCAATTTCGTGCACCAAATACCCAAAAAAGAAAGCAAGAAAACAAAGACAGGAGAACACAGTCTATAAAATACCCAGCACAGCACGAATCAAGGACGGATCCCCTAGAAATTTCTTGGTCTCAAGATGAGGAGGTTCCCCCCCAAATATCCTCCAAAGCAGCAACAAAGGCCTGCTCGACCTCATCAAGCATCTCCCAGGTATACCTAGACACAACTACATTTCTCTGCCACTCTAAAGGAAAACGAGGCTCGTCATTCTCATCCAGGAAGAAAGGGCGAGCTCCTTCAACAGCTCGGATCTTGAAAAAGTAATTCTTAAAATCGCGGAAAGACTCATCATACATAGAGAAGACTTTATGCCCCTGGGCAGACCTAAAAGAAAGAAGCTTTCTTTTTGGTAGTCCCAGGTTTGGTCAACACAAACAAATACAGAAAAAGAGTCAAAGAGGGCTTAATGCCAAATTCATGACAAACCATCTGAAAAATCTTAATAAAACCCCAAAAATTTGGGTGAAGCTGAGATGGGGCCACGTTACAAGACCACAACAACTCGGTCTCAAAGGAAGAAAAAGGAAGAGTAATATCCATCTGGATAAAAAAGAAATCATATGCATAGAAAAAAGGACACTCCCCCTGGGTCAAAATAGGAAAGCAGACCCGGTCATCAGAGTCAGGTGCCACCAACTCATAATTGCATTCTTGATTCTCACTACTACATATCCGATGGTGTTTTCTAAGTGTCACACAGAACTCCGAATTAGCCAGAGACACACATAACAGCACAAGGGAGTCCAACCAGTCAGACATTCCCTCGGGAACTTTAGAAGATGCCTCGACAATATTTTTGCGAGAAGACATGGTTAACTAGTTCTACAAGAAGAAAAGAAGATTGGATTACTCAAAAAACACCTCGGACACTAATTGAACAACTCGGGCATAAACAAAGGCAAAAACGGAGGCAACTCACAAAACTAAAGCATATAGGTGTCAGAGAAACCAGAAAAAGCAAGAAAAGGAAACCCCAGGACCCAATCCAAAAGGTTCTAGGGGCATCCTTTGGAGGGAGAAAGAAGATTTAGGGAAGCCAACAAAGCCTACATCTTTTCACATCCCAACAAAATTCAAAAGAAAGTCATCAAAAACCATCATCTCTATTGAAGAGCAGTCATCAACCAGTATAGCAAAATCATCAACGAAGCAAACAAGTTATCAAAGGAGCAACCTTTTTCGAAACAGCAGTACAGAAATCAACCCTAAACGGAAGCCAGAACCAGAAAAATCACCCAAAGCATACATAAGGACGAAAGAAGACCAGAAAAAAGGCATCACAGCAATAAACCAAGCACATAAACAAGAAAAAGGTTCAAACTTTCCAACGTACAAAATCAGAGCGTCATCAAAGAAATCAAAAACAAAAGTAGTAGAAATAAAAAGGTGAAGAGAAAAGCAAAGCCAACCTGGAAGAAGGAAGAAAACTTTTAAAAGGAGCAGTGGAGATTCGATCACAAAGCGGAAGCACCAAGCGAATGCCAAAGCGTCACGAGAAATGTAGGACAGGAAACGGCGAAAAAGAAGGGAAGTTACAGGGAAAGGAAAACCGTCTCTTGGATACAAAATTTGAATAAAGGAAACCAAGAGAAACGGGGCATTAAAACCAATTAATGATGGCATTAAAACCCTCGCACATTCCAAGGCTATGTCACTAAATGCAAAAGCGCGCGCTTTTAGAGGAAACGAAACAGAAATGTTCCGCATTCAAAAGAAGGAGAACTCTACAAAAAGAAATCGACAAAATGCTCGAGTTCGGCTTCACAAAAGAAGGATCGAAGTCCTAAAACTAAAGACTTGACCTCAAAGAGAAGACTGAGCTCGAGAAGGGGCACTATTCATACCCTGGGTCGAGCTGTTCGACCCGGGATTTTCTACAGACAAAACGACCGACCTCTTCAGGTCAGCACAACCCGACCCCTTCTCAAAGAGCTCGGCCAAGTCACAGAAAGCCCAAATAAAGGGCCCAAATAGAGGAACACGTCCCAAATCCAAGGGCAACCCAAGCCCGTAGAGATAAAGGCGGTTCCCTTGAAGATAAGATGACCTCACTTGAAGATAAGATAAAGATAAGATAAGATAACTAACTTATCTTATCAAAGAAGGTCATTCTACGCTATTATAAATACACTGGAACACCCAGGTATAACTCATACTCTGATTCTACTCAATACCTGCTTAATACCCTTGCTAACTTAAGCATCAGAGTCCCTTACAGGTACCCCCCACCCTCTGGGGACGAAGGATCAGCATCATCACCAAGTCCAATGAGTCGGACACAGTGACTCCAATCACCATCATCAAGATCGGACTCCGCAGCTCCGACCAGCACAGAAGATCTCATCCGAGATCGACCTCTAGTTTCAGGTAACCCTCGGAACAGTATCCATATGTAATAATTCCAATACATAAAATATAGTTTTTGGAAAGCGCCCCTACCTCGGTAAATCAAAACTATCACCCAACTCATTAACTGATTCCTTTTTGCTCAGCCTGAAATCACCGACAATCCGAACCTCGGCCCTACTTGCTCTCTCTCTCTCTCTCTCTCGAAAGCAGAAACAGCTACAAGCGGCATAAACAAACCAGATTCTAACTCCTAAAACTATTAACATTGCAATCACATTACTCCACGGAACAGAACACCAACGCAGGGCTTTCGAAAATCAAACATGCTTACCGAAACGAAGAAAGAACGGCTGAACTAAACAGTGGCGGTCTCTGAACCGGTTCGGTGGCAGTTTTAATCATGACTTGCAATAACCGGAGCTTGACCCTATGATACAAAACCTCAGAATCTCTGGCCAAACATACCAGCATATTGATTTTCAAGAGCTCCGGAATGAAAATGCTTACCGTGAGAAAGGATCAAACACTGAATCAAACTGCAGAAGCTCTAGTGATGGTTCCGACGACCACAACAGCTTCTACGGCAGTGACAATGTAACTTATGACAGCCACTTCAATAAATACAACAGTTTCAGTGACAGTTTCAGAGTAAAATTGAATTGGCAGAACTAGGAGGAACCAGAAACAGGGCAAGCTCACCAGAATGGCAGTGACCAAAAATTCTAGCGGCGGAAGAGGAAATTCCAGCGGCATAAACCACAGCAACGGCGCTAATCTCCCCTCCTCCAGTGGTGACGCAGGTGGCTTCCACGGTGGTGGTTCTCCGGCATGACACCAGCCACAACAAGGATGGTGGCGGTGAGACCCCCACAGAGCTGGCGCGACTTCCCTAATTCTTTCCGTCGCGATTCACCTCTCCTCCATTCGGGCTTCTCCCTTCAGGCTCACCGTGGATGACGAGGGCTCTTATTCCGCGGTGGGGATGACGACGGCGCAAGACCGCGCACCCCTTTCTCCTCTTCTCTCGCGCCAGTCTCGATGGATCAACAGCGACAGAGGCGGCACGAGTTCTCTCTCTACACGACGCTGATTCCACGCCTCTCTCTTGGTCTTTCGCTCCCTTCTGATCACGATGAAGATGAACAGCAACTGACGGCGAGGCGCAGCGGTTGGATAGCAGCGCGGAGCTTCAGCGACAGTGACGCGGATGGTATCTCACAGTGTTGCGACGACAGCGGTGGAGCCCAGCACGCCGGCACAAATCTCCTTCCTCTCCTCCTCTCTCCTCCTGCGGCCCTATCTTTCCTATTTCCCCATCTTTCTTTCTTTCTTCTTTCTTTCAAGGAACACAAAGGGAACTCAGCGTGTTGCTGCTGCTGAGAGTAAGGAAAGGTTGGGGAGTGTGGCTGAAGGAAACCGGGTAATGGGTTAGGGTTTCTTTTTTTTAATTAGGATTATGGACATTTTAGTAATTTCACTTAAAAATAGGGATAATATAGTAATTAGAAATGAATTCTAATCCAACAATAATAACGTATAAAAATACTATTTGCTCATCAATTTCACACTTTATTTTCAATAAAATGTTCAAATCCAAAAATTAGAAATAATAAACATAATTTCTTCATTTTTCCAAATAGTAGTATTAATATCTTAAAATATAAATTATAAAATTAGATAATAACTATAACTTATTTCAAATTTAGTAAATCAAAACTTGCTCTAATTATCTTTAATAAGATAATTTTTGTAATTAAAGCTACAGAAATACTGAATTTGAAATTAGCTAATGATAGCCCTTTTTCAAAGGTTTTGGGTCTTACAACGTCCACACAAACGGCACCTCCTTCCTTGTCAACTTAGTCATCGGTAGTGCAATCCGGGAAAATCATTCAATAAATCTCTGGTAATATCAGGCTAAGCCCAAGAAACTTCTGACTTCCGTCACCATCGTTAGTCTTTCCCATTCCATCACCGCTTCTACCTTAGAAGGATCTACAGCTATTCCTCCCTTGCTCACCACGTGACCTAGGAACTTTACTTCCTCCTTCCAGAACTCGCATTTGGACAACCTAGCATGCAATTTCCGCTCCTTTAAAATTTGCAGCACAATTCTCAAGTGTTCCTCATGCTCCTTCGTCGTCTATGAAAACCACCACGAATTTGTCCAAAAAGAACGAAATACTCTGTTCATGTAATCCATAAACACAGCAGGTGCATTCGTCAACCCAAAGGACATCACCACAAACTCGTAGTGTCCATAGCGCGTCCTAAACATAGTTTTCAAAATATCATCCTCTTTCACCCTTATCTGTTGGTAACCTGACCTTAGATCAATCTTTGAAAATAATCCATCTCCTTGCAGTTGATCCATCAAATCATCTATTCCTGGCAACGGGTATTTGTTTTTCACAGTCACTTTGTTCAACTGTCGATAATCCATACACAATCGCATTCCTCAATCCCTCTTCTTTACTAATAAAACTGGCTCTCCCCACGGAGATACACTCGGTCGAATGAATCTCTTGTTCAGAAGCTCTTCCAACTGAGTCTTTAGTTCAGCCAGCTCTATCGGAGCCATCTGATACGGTGCAATCGACACTGGTTCGGCTCCCGGCACCAATTCAATCGTAAATTCAATCTCCCTATGAGGTGGGAACTCAAAAATATCTTTTGGGAATACCTCCGAAAACTCTCTAACTACTGGAATCTAATCTAAGTTCTGTGCATCACCCAAAGCATTAGCAGCAAACAAGTTATAGCCCTAACACTCTTTTCCACTACAGTGCACCATTACAGAGTTCAGGTAATAACACTCAGCTACCACTACTCCATTTTCTCCTACCGTCATAAACTAAATTGTATGTTCAAAGCAATCCCACAAAACCCGGTTCTTTGAAAACCAATCAAACTCCGAAATCATCTCCAATCCAACCATTGGTAAACAAATCAAGTCATGCACAAAGTCTCTACCCTCAAGCTTAGAACCTACTTGCCTACAACATGACCTAGTCATAACCGTCTGATGCGGAGTGTGTACATGCAATTCAAAAGCTAATTCTGACACTTTCAAGCCTAGCTCCTCAACTTTGTCAAATGAAATAAACAAATGCAAAGCTCCAGTATCATACAATGCAACTAAGGTTTTTATCGCCAATTAAACATATACATCTCACCAGTGGATCCGCCTTAGCAGCATCCTTGGCGTTCACAGCAAATATTTGCCCTTGATGTTGACTCTGACCCACATTCGGGTTCCTCTCACGAGTGCAATCTCTCGCAATGTGACCTGGCAAACCACAGTTGAAGCAACTACCTAAACCAATCTTGCAAGAGTCATATGGATGAAAACATCCACAACGATCATAGGCTAAATCCGGAGAAACCTTACTCTGATTTCCTCTCCCTTTGCCACGCTGAAACTGATCATGAGTTTTCTTTCTAAAGCCTCCTTGTCTGTGAGGCGCATGTCCTCCTCTCTTGAAATTCTGCTCCCTCAGCTGAAAGTACTTTTCACGTCCCCGACTAGTGTTTCCTCTATGAGTGTCCTTTGACGAGACTACTGTCTTCACGTATTCCTCAACCACCATCACCTTGTTCACCAAATCAGAGAAAATATGAATCCCATAGGAGCCACTGCAGTCATGATGGTATCCTTCAAGCCCCTTTGATACTTAATGCATTTCCAACTTTCGTAGGTCTCCGGGGCACCCTGACACACCATAGAGAATCTATAAAGCTCCTTAAATTGACTAGTGTAGTCCACCACAGATAAGAAACCTTGCTTCAGCTGCATAAGTTCCATCTCCTTCGCTTCCCTTGTAGACTCAGGAAAGTATTTCTTGTAGAAGACTGCCTGGAATACATCCCAAGGGATATCGGCATTCTGAAACTGGAGCAAGCGGCATTCTCCTTGCCACCAATGTTGTGCCTCTCTCAAAAGGTGGTAGGCAGCAAACTCTAGATATTGGTTATTTGGAACATGTTATGCTTGTAACGCACGCTCCAAAGCCTGGAACCAAATGTCCGCCTCTATGGGGTTGGTTGATCCTCTGAAACTTGGAGGATGAACCTTGAGAAAAGTAGCCAAGGTCATCAGAGCACCTCCCATATTATCGCCATTCCCTCAGCATTATCATTTGCATTTCCCTCACCATTTTTGTTTCCGTTCCCAGCTGGTTGGCCTAACCTCTACACGGCTTGCAGAGTCACAGCAGCATTAGCCACCATGGTGTTTGCAAGATTCACCATTGCCGCCATGAATTCGGCATGGTTATTGGCCGGTTGCACGTTTCTATTCTCTGGTCGTGAATGTGTATTCTGCGAGTGGCCATTAGGGTTCTTGTCTACATCAAACAATCGATATCAAGGTGATCAGTCTCAATATCAAAGGCCTAATGCTCCAATTATCCCAACCAGGAACTCAAACAAGCATGCTATGCAATATCAAGTAGATAACCTAATAGCATCAAAGAAAAAGACACACAGAGTATGCAATAAAGCAGAATTGGTCCATCCCTTAGGCTCACGAGGACGAGCCACTCTGATACCACTAAATGTAACACCCTAATTAGCATAAGCCTTACCTGGCATCGTAAAGCAAAGGTTAATCAAAGGTTATGACTGTTCTAAGCTCATACATATAATATATAGAAAGAATTAATATATTCTAGAAGTCCGATGAAGGATATAGCTCAAAAACAGGATTTGAAAAGCGCAAAACATACTCACAAAGCTACTAACTTAACGCACAAGGAACCGATATAATATAACAAAAGATAAGAGAATAATAGCATAAGAATCTAGCCAAGGCTCGCGAAGTTTAAGCCGGCTAGCTATAAATAAACCATACAGAAACCTCACAGTTAAGACAACTTATACAATTTTTTCACTCAAAGAAAGCCTCTAGGCAAAGAAAAATACAAAAGTGAGAGATATAAACAAAATAAACAAAAGACTCCAAAAGTATATCCAGGATCCTCCGCTTCTGTCACCATCAAAGCAACTCACCGAGGTGGGTTGCGATCCGCATCTGGAAAACAACCACAGAATATGGTATGAGAACCGGAGGTTCTCAGTATGGTAACAGTACCCAGTGATGTAAGATATAAGACCCCGGGACGCCAAAGGCAATCCTAGAACTTCATATCCATCACAAGATTCATCTTAAAGCATAACTAAATAGTAAAGCATAACATAAAATCTTAACATGATAAAAGGGGTAGTCTATCTTAAAAGATTTTCTAATCTAACAGTTCTTCGCTGTCCCACAGCCTTCACCAACCTATCCTCCATGCGATCCCATCGCCACCGCCTTCCAAACCTCCTCAATCCCAGTAGAAAGCACAGATAATATCAATGCAAGTAAAACACAAGTATATGCATATATGGCAAATAATTCAACTAGGCAATTAGAAATGTTATACACTTAGGCAAGCAATTACAAGTCGGCAAAGAAAACAAACAGATAGAAGATGCACAAAATGAATGCCTGTCTTACTGACTGTGATATCACATTGTCGGTTCAACTGCCAACCCCACACATCTCCATGGAAATGTCGCCCTTCGGAATCATCATTGGGAACACCCGAGATATGGTGCTCGAAACACCATCCAGGATTTTGTGCCTGCACACTCTATTGATCCGAAGGGATGCGAGCGGGATACTCTTACCACAGACCTCACATCTCAACACAAGCAGGAAGAAACACCGCTCTTACGCCGCCGTTGCTACCTCGACAAGCGGGATCCAACCGGCGTCCCTGCCGGACGCATATCGTCTTAACAATCTCAGTATAAAACAGTAATTCAGTGGTTTTCAGAAAACATTTTCAGTATATCATGGATCCATCATTTCATTCGGAGTCCTCGACTCATCTCAACCACTGACAATTCAACATTTTCATTCAAAACTCATTAGTTCACCAGTTTCTCAATTCATATAACATTCTTCTTTCTCACTCCACCAAACCCATCCGCAGTACACCAGAAACCAATGCCTCCGTCTTCTAACTTTTCAAAATAATACCAATTCAAATCTCCTAGGACCTTTACCATTTTCTAATGCCCGATAACAATCCCAAGAGTCTTAATTAGGTGTCACAGAAGTATACAAGCTTGTTGGGAAGGTGAAATAGTTGAAAAACAGGGCATGTGCGTACGCACAGGGGTGTGCGTGCGCATGCCCAAAGAGATTTTTGAAACGTGTGCGTACGCATATAGGTGTGCGTACGCATGAGTACAAAATTTCACGATTCTATTCGCTCGCACAAGGTGTGCTAGCGCCCTCAACAGAATGCCCTTCCCAACATGTGCGTGCGCACAGGTTGTAAAACTTCGTTGGTTATGTGCGCGCACAGGTTGTGCTAGCGCCCTCAACCAAAGGCCTTCCCCTGTGTGTGCGTGCGCACAAGGCTGTGCGTGCGCACAAGGCTGTGCATGTGCACAGGTTTGAAAAATCACAGGGGTGTGCATGCACACAAGGCATCTGCATGCGCACACAAACCAGAAATAACAAAATTCTGCAACATTGCAGAATTTAAATTTCTACACCAAACTTTGAATGATCATAACTTTCTCTACAAAAATCCAAAGTTTACAAACTTTATATCAATTTGAAGATTTTTCAATGAACTTTATTTCTAAACAAATTTCAACAAATTTTGAAAATTAAGGCACAAGTTATGACCCCTCAAAGTTCACTAAAAACCAGTTTTTACCAAATTCCACAAATTTCTCAATTCCTTGCAATACACAACCAAAACCAAATCAAACCATTCCAAACTCCAATTTACATCATAACTCACCCTTCATCTCACTTTCCACCATTCATACCAAAGTTTCCGTCCATATTACTATATCATCGGCCTCAACATCACATATATCATACCAAACCATTTTTCAATCCACACAATCATCCATCATCATTATATCATTAACAGTCATCATAATTAAACTCATTCAACTTTAATATCACTCTTCAACATCATTTTATCAACATTAACAAGCACAATTCACCAAAATAGCCAAAGCTTATCAATTCATCATGCATCAAATCTCAACAATTCCAACAACCAATTTATTTCAATCATATCATATGGGTCACTAGCCTAAGTGTCCAGAAATATTATATATTATATAGAGAAAACGGAAACCATACCTTAGCCGATTCCCAATATGTATCAAAACACCAATTGAGCACAAGTTAAGCTTCCAACCACAATCCAAGCCACCAATCAACTCCAACAAGCATCAACTCAATTCCAAAGGCTTCCAAACTCACAATAATCAAGCTATATACACACAAATCATAACTAATCAACCTGGGGTTCATCATAATTAAAATTTCACAAGGGTTCAAGACCTCTTACCTTACCCAACAGTTTTGGAAGCCAAAACCCAATGGTAATCAAATGCTAGAGAGTACCTAAACACCCAAAATCACAAAATTTCACTTAACACAAAGCCCTAAAATTTCAAAATTTTGGAAGGAAGAACTGAGAAGGATTTCGTCATTACCTTACCAGTTTCTTGGGTGGATTTTGTAGAGCTCTTCACGATGAACGCATGGTCACAAACGGTGCAGCGATCAGAGCTCCGTAGCTCAAGTTATGAACGTTTGAAGATGATGATGAATAGTAACTATCAGGTCTCTCTTCTTTCCCTTTTCAGCTGGTAGGTATGTTGTGTTTAAGTGTTGATGTGTTGAATGGGTTCAGTTATGAACCTATATATATGTTGGGTTTGGGCCCAACTTGGGCCCGTTCCAACTTGTTAGCATTTTTAGCCTGTTTGGCCCAACTTTGGGCCAAACTTTTAAAATTAACACCCGGTTTTTCATTTCTAATATTTTTCTAAGATTTTTTTACTGTTTTTAATTTTTCTCGCACAGTATCAGACAGACTTGAACCGGTTCAACCGGTTTGGCTGTCGATTCACGGTTTTTCTCGATTTTTTGCAAAAAATACATTTTCTGACTCAGAAAAAATCTACTAAATCCAAAAATCATATTTAAATCCTCAAATTCTCATTCTAAATTTTTGGATCCTATTTTGGGCAATATTAATTATCTAATTCAACGGTTAATTAGTCGTGGTTCTTACACATTCACTCTCATCATCAATTATATCATTCATAATCATCATATATCACTTAACATCTTGTCCATTTCTCTCAATTTTACTAACTCAATTCATTTGTCTTTACCTCTAACTCGTCCATCCTCAATTCCACCGACTCTAGACTCGTATCGAAGTTTAAAAAGGTTTAGAAGGCCAAAATAATGGTTGAAAACCATATAAACACATTTTTCCAAATTCTGGGAAGTATGCGTACGCATACATGTAGTGTGCGTACGCACAGGCAGAAAATTTGGGAATCCGCTTACGTATGCAAAGGCCCGCATACATATAAGGTGAAAATTTAGTAAGTTGCGTACGCATGCATGGTGTCGCGTACGCATGAGCCTAATTTTGGACCATTACGTGTATGCATGTAGTGTCCACATACGCAGAGGCACTTGGCAGAGGCCAATGCCCGCGTACACATGTCAAATGCCGCTTACGCATCCATATAAGAAAACAAAAAATTTGATATGTTGCAGAAATTAGTTTTTCAGTCCAATTTTCAAAACCTCATAACATTTTTCAGAAAATTCTTTTTTCAACCATTATTAAACCATTGGAAAGATCGTTGAATGAACTTTCATAAAAATCTAGTTTTGAATAATTTCCAACTCCGAGGACCGAATTACGGACCACCGAAGTTGGTCAAAAATTAGTTTTTACCTAAAAACAGAAATCACCATTTTTCCAAGGTTCACAAGCCAAATTCATTTTTATCTATCAAATTAACCCCAATCCAACCAAATTCACCAATTTACACTCAACCAAATTCAAACTCATCTCATCTACATAATCCAACCCAAATTCATTACATTCCACTCCTAAATTCCTAAATTCTTTTTATTCAACAATCATTCCATTTATTAACACATTCAATATCCAAAATCCATTCAATCTCATATGACATCACACAATACACACATCAACTCACCTTTCTTACCTTTTCTGGCCTCCGGCCCAACATTCATCAAATCAATATATATATATATATATATATATATATATATATATATATATATATATATCTGTGTGTGTGTGTGTGTGTGTGTGTATGTGTGTGTGTGTGTGTAACTCACAAATCACAAAAATTCATTATCTAATAATAATTCCAACAACACATCAATTATGCACTGTTACACAAATCTCATCCAAACCCTCAAATACCACAACATAATATCTACGAATATCGAATTCATCTAAATACATAATTCAAACCTAATCCTAGCGGCATTTAACCTAGGAATTCTCATCACACCATATGGTACTTAAATGAAACTTAAATCGTACCTCTTGGAAGTCAAATTCAAGCCCTCACTTGGGAGTCTCCACCAAAACTCAGCTCCAAGCTCCACCAAGTACTTTCACAAGCAAGATTCAAGTTCTAAAAGTGTACCCAATACTCTAACACATACATATATCAACTTAGGGATCACAAAATCTCATAAATTACAAGGGTTAGAGGATTCCTTACCTTAACCCACAAAATTAGTTAGTGGAACTCACCAATAGTTCATATTAGAGCACCCCTAAACAATCAAAACCACAAAATTTCTCAAAACCCAAAGCCAAAATGCGTTTTCAGAGGAAAAACAAAACTGAGAAGAGTTTAGAGAATTACCACAATACCTAGATAAAATTGAAGAGGACGAAGAGAGCGACGCATGGCCATAAATGGCTCATCAATCGGAGTTTCGTAGCAAAAGTTATAGTGGTGTGAAGGTGAGGGTGGCTGGGTTTTCTTTCCTCTCTTTTCTCTTCTCTCAATTCCGTGTCTCTCTCATAAAATTGGGGAATTGGTGGCTGAAAACTCATTAAATGTGGATATATATATGCGGGCTTGGGCTCGATTCACTTGTTTTAGCCCGTTAGCCCAATTTTGGGCCAAAACCTTTAAGATTAGTGTTTTAATGTGCGCTTTAATTATTTTTACCACCTCAACAACAAATATTTAACTTTTTAACATTTCTCACTCATAATTAATTTTCTCAACTACAGTACTAGACAAATCTCAGCCGGTACTATCAGTTAAATTTTTAGTGCATATTTTTATGCATAAAACTATGTTTCTGACCTAGAAAAATCCACTAAGTCCAAATATCATATTTAAATAATCAAATTTTGATTGCTAAATTTTCTAACCATATTTGCTCATATTTAATTTATTATTTAATAATTATGGTTTGACCAGATTTTGCATATGATGGTAGAGGTCGAAGACTCACACCTTCATATTGCCGGTGGATGAGATTATCATTACACTGGAAGATGTGGCACATATATATGACCTACCTATTGATGGATAAGTTGTAACTGGCTAGACAGATAGCAGTTATGACTTCTTGGTCAACTAGAGCATAGCATTGTGAGTAGTTCTTCTAAATCTTACATAAAGTTGGCATGAGTTTGCCATATCAGAGACAAAGAGCCTTTAGATACATTGGAATCTATTGGAAGATACGTTAGGTGCCACATCTTCTATTTTCTGGTACCGTCCTCTTCACGGATATGTCAACGGCCTATGCTCACATGACGTATCTACCAATGCTGCGATTTTTAACGGATCCACACTTACAATTCGAGGGCAGAAAGTCTCACACATCTTTAAATGGTATTGTGTCATGCATCACAATACAATTGCAAGAAAATGGATGACCCTCTTTATCTTTTGTTTATTTGGGCATGGGAGCGAATGCCATGACTTGCGCCCATTTCGGAACAACAGCTTGCACCAGTTGAAATACCAGTTGCTCAGAGGTAACAGATCATATTTTTTCTATATTTTATTGATGGTACATAGTTTATATGATTGTAAACATTATGTATTGTAGGTGGAGTCATTGCCCATGATCTAAAGTGTGGACATCAAAGACCACAATGTCTTTTAGGCAGAAAATAGACATGGCGGAGGTCAATGTTTATGCTTTGTGTATGTTAATATTAAACACGGTTGTAATTTTCTAATTTTCCAACAATATATTACAGTTTATCTAGCAGCTGTACGAAGGACTGATCATACTCAACAAGCTACATGGACGTCCTGAAGTATGTGACACAGTGGCGTCGTTGTTGTAGTTTGAGTGTGTCGAACGAAACCACGTGGACCAAGTGATGCGTCAGTTTGGGTATGCACAACCCAAACCTGCACCTGCAAAAGTCGTTAGCATGGATGAGCATTGCATCACTCTTTGCAGAGTGCAAAACCATGACTGCAACAAGTTCCATGCGGGATGGATAGAGAATTGGGACAACCACCGCAACATTTGGTTGCGAGAACAATATCCCCTTCCAATCGCGGACTTTTGATCATTTGTTGAATACCGGACTTAGTACTTCGGTGCTTTCGGAGTATGGCTGAGATTGTCAGAGGGAGTTTCTTAGCAACCACCTCAGCAACAACTGCAACATTTTCTAGTCTGTCAACAATTTTTTTTATTACCAACAATATCCACCACCCCCACCACCAACCACCAGAACCATCACAGCCACCCTACCCGTCACAGCTATCACATCCACTACGAGCCACCACCACTGCCATCACCAACATTACACGAGAGCTCAATCTATAATCTTCTGTACTCAGACTTCTCCCCAATCCCATTGTAGATGCCTTTATTAGGGATGATCAAATCGAAGGCTTGGTTGCCACTGGTGTAGGTAATTTCCTGTATTGGAGCATATATGATCCACAACTGTCTCAACCACAACAGGTGTCGACTGATAGTTCCTATCATTGAAGGCATACTACTTCTCATAACACCTCAAGTCGTATGTTAGTTAATTCTCGAGGGAGTGGTAGCACCGCTTCGCACTTTACAATCGACAAAGCTCGTGTTGATGTACCACCCAATAGACCGAGCAATCTTGACTTGAACGTGGCACAATAGGTGGATGTTGACGAGTACAACCCCGGTGTGACTGCTCCTAGAAAGGCTGCTGAGTCAGGCATGGTAGAGGGAGAGAAAGGTGGATTGAGTACGAAAAAGGTCAGTGTTTCTAGCCGGGGTCATCCTTATAACCTACGGACTGAAATCAATCCGCCAAATAAGTTTTCTCCATCGTGGTTTGGTAAGTTGATGAAGAGGGGGATGAAGCGGATGACTAGAAAAAAGTAAGCAGGTGTTTTAGTTTTTGTTAAATTTTTGTACAAGTTCATTGTATCGAATTTTTGTATCAATAATAAAAGTACTTTATTCATTAAAAATTTGTGTTTAGCCATGTTTAGTTGTAAAATAAACCAAAATTTTCAACTGCATTAATTAACAAAGTTATCAAATAAGTTCAAATACATTAATTCATAACATTAACTGAAAAATGAAAATACATTAATTCATAACATTAAGTCAAAAATGCAAACACATTATTTAAATACATCGACCAACAAAGACCAATGAACCACCACTGCCACCAATCCCCTCAGTGTAGCACGTTGAGGACATCTACCCTAGCAATGACCTTGTCTCTCGTAGAGATGGTATATTTGAAGACCATTTTATTCAACTAGTGTTTGATTTGGGACGACCTTTTGACATTCCCCTCAAGGTAAGATTCGCAACCATCGTTGGTTCGGGTAAGCAGGTCATGACTCTGGATCGCCTAAAGGGACAAACTCCACCTTGAAGACTTTGCGAATCTCTGACATCTTATACACATCATCGACATTAGGGGTGTTCAGCAGTATAGTTTGGTTCAGTTTTTTTAGAGAAAACTCATCCAATCCAATAGTTCTAATAAACTAGGGTTTGATTTGGTTCAATTGTTTTATCAAGACCATCCGAATCGAAATCGGTTTGGTTTGGTTTGATTTGTTCGGTTTTTTCAATCAACTCAAAGAAAAACTGCCATACTTTTTTAGAAAGTCATAACATTGAAATCATATAACACAAATACATAACAACTAACAAAAGTCTTGATCCAATGAAATTCAATGACAAAAGAAATCAAAATAAATGAAACTCAGCATCAAAATTTCACAGCACGTGTCGAGGAATTCCTAAATGTATTAAAACAAATGAACTAACTCAATGAAATGACAGAAAATAACACAAGACTAACAGAAATGTCATTGCATTATGCAACAAAATAACACAGATAAAAGATCTAAAGTATATTAAAAACAATAAAATTCTTCCTTTCTATTTTTAATACTATTATGTCAGTATATTTAGAATGATCAAGACATCTTTCATGGTACAAAAAAACTTCATAACTTGCAATTGAAATGCGCTCTCTCAAAAAAAAATCCAGGAAATACATAAATACATTGTGCCCACCTAATTCTCTTGAAATTGAAAGCCGCAACCGAGACGTGTAAAAAGTGGTTTACCCTTCATCTGCTGATCTCATCTAAAGATTACAAGAATTTCACATAAATAAACTAGGAATACAAATATATAATATAGCTTTCAAAATTAAACTGGCAAATCTTTCATTATATAGAATAAATGGTAGTTTACCTGTCTGGTATAGAAGGTAGCTTCACCATGACCACATTTATCACATTTCTTGTTGACCTGTCAATAAAATAGATCATTAATAGAAAGTAAATACCTACTTGATGATCATGACCTTAGACTTATTCCAGGATGCATTACCTTGGACAATTGCACCTTCAATTCATCAATTATATTGATTCTAAATTCGCTTCTTATATCCTGCCAAAGACTAATACCAGATAATGAACAACAAATACTAGGAATCAGCAACAATGAACAATGAACAAATAATTAAAAAAATAGAAGCAGAAATACAACAAAATAAAATTAGTAGCAATCAGCAACAATGAACAACAATCAGCAACAATGAACAAATAATGAACAATGGACAACAATGAACAAATACACTAAAAAAATACATTGAACAGAAATTGAATACCTGACTCGGAGGCTCCATATCTGACTCGGCAAGGGAAGCGCAACGACCAAAGAGGAAGGGAGGGAGAGAGGACCGCGCCGAAAAGAGGAAAACGCGGCGACAAAAACGGTGTTGTGGCTTGTGGGTGCTGTCCGCAAGGAGCTGTTTGGCGAGGTCTTGTCTAGCAAGTCGACGACGGTGCTGTGGACGGTGGAGGAAGACGATGATGCTAGGAGGAACGGGTTTGGCGGCTGGGGCTTGGAGCTTGGTCTTCCTTCATTAGATAGAGACTGTGAAACACTGAGAGTGGCGCTATTAGGGGTTATCTGATGTTTGGCCCATTGGGTTTGGGGGTTGATTTTTTAGAATTTTTTTGTGACCGATTCGGTTCGATTCGGTTAGGGTTTTCAGTCTCAATCGAAAACTGAACCAAATCGCAAAAAAAAAAACAGCAAAACGTTATTTTTTTATTTTTTCAGTTTTTGATTTGTCGATTCTTGATTTTTTTTGTTTTGTTCGGTCTGGATCGGTTTTGAACACCCCCCTAGTTGACATACACCTACCAACAAGGTACTAGTTAGCACAACAAGCAATAACAGAACGACAAGGTAGTCGCTCCACTTGAAAGTGGCCTCAGTCACACCCGCCGCGCAAGATCAACTACTAACACTTTTTCACTAGCCATTTTGCGCACCTTAAACACCTCATTTCTTCTATCAAACTAGTGCACAATTATATTTCCTTCACATTGCATATTTGCTTCTATCTTCTGAGTGGCAAATTCAGAGTAAGTAAATCTGGCATGCTTGCACTCATGAGTCTCACCACTCTTCTGCTTAAATAATCCATTCAACCTATAATATGTTTGTGGAAGCCAACACATAAAGATTTCGGACACCCTTCAACACTAAATTAATGCAGTCGACTAGGCTTGTCATGTGATCTCCATCGATGTCCCTCGTCAAATGCCAATACCCACTAGAGAAATTCAATGTTGTCGCACCGCCAGGCATATGTTGACCTCACTCTTGCGACTTCTTGTACTTGTTGTTGCACTCCTCCGATGTCCTTGAATAGCTTGCAAATCACATCGTACATGGTCGTATTAGGCACTACCAACACATCATAAGTGGAAATAACAGTAACGTCAAATATCTCTATTGACAACAAGCATATGCAAGTACGGAGCCTTGAACACCTTTGAGAAGTTGCTATTGATGTGCCTACTGCAATACATCCACCATGCTCTTGGATGTTGCCAATCACCATTGTTACGATTTATTGTTGCTTGTATTGACTCATGTCAATCAAAGATTATCCCCACGTCGTCTTTCCTAACAACATGCCTTCGTAAATTACTGAGAAAAAAGTACCATGAATCAGTAGTCTCCCCCTTTACGAGGGCAAAAGCAATAGGCACAATGTTTGGGTTCTTATCTCGTGCAACTGCAACCAGAAAGACATCTTTGTATTTTTCATAAAAGTATGTGTCGACAACTTGAACCAAATGCTCACAATGCCAGAATGCTCTAATATTTGGATTGAAACTCCAGAATATCCAGTGGAGTATCCCAACACCGTGTACCTCTTCACTCTCATTATACTTGGGTTGTGTTTCAATTTAAACAACTAAGTCAAGATCTTATAAACCATTACGGTGCACCACAATGACAAAGCTTAGTAAGATTCTTCCAACCATCGAAAACTTTTTTGATCGACTTCTACTTTGCTAACCAAATCTTTCGATAACTGGTGATGTAGTTAAACATAGACTGAACTAGGAGGCGCGCTGAGTCAGCACGCGAGACACGTGTTGGCCACATGTCTAGATCTAAGCCAACACGCAGGGGGACGTGTTGGCGACGTGTTAATATCCAAGCCAACATGCAAAGGGCGTGTTGGTCATGTGGCGAAATCTTAGCCAACACGCAGAGGCATGTTGAGCGTTCTGCCTATAAAAGCAAAGCGCATTACCATTTACTTCATTGTAAGGAGAATTGTTTTAGTGTGTTAGTGGTGTCATGGAGGATACCACAAATATGATGGCATATCACAACTATGGGATTATTCAAAATACATGAGTGGGTGAGTTTTGCGGATGAAAATCCAATTTCGTTTATGGTTCCATGCAGTATGACATTCGCAGAGCTATAGTACAATCTATGTCAAAGTATAGAGAGTGATATCTTAAAGAAGGTGAACAGTATTCTGTATAGGAATCACATTATCGTATTTAGTGGGCTAATACAATTTGATATCATGCCGATCATTGATGAAGCAAGTTTGCACCGTACATTTTATATTCACCAGCAAACTCAGGTGCAACAACTAAAGATTGAGTTGTATATTGAGTTTGAACATATAGCTGCTGATGGGTTTCAACATCACTCAAACATGAAAAATGATAGAGCTGAAATATATGAAGGAATGAACAGTGATAGCGATGATGACTTTGAAGCTACCTACAAAGCCAGTGACAAGTACGAGGATGGTAATGGGGAGTAAAAGTCATCGTGAAAAATGTAATGCTTCCACCCATAGGTAGCTTAGATCTTGATATCATGCATGCACCGGAATTTTTTGGATATGCAAACATAGGTAGGTAAAGAGTAAGCAATATGTTTTCTTTAATTTATATTTTGGATGGATTGATGAGTGAGAATTTGTTTTTTCTATAAGTGTTG
The DNA here is from genome assembly GCF_003086295.3 of Arachis hypogaea. Lineage (NCBI taxonomy): Eukaryota > Viridiplantae > Streptophyta > Magnoliopsida > Fabales > Fabaceae > Arachis > Arachis hypogaea. Next base: position 37,832,780 of record NC_092044.1, read on the forward strand.
TTGATCCTAAGGATGGAGAGTTCAAGATCAAAATGAAATACAATTCTAGAAGGTCGTCGCAGCAATCTACGGAAGAAAGGTTGTTGAGAGATATGGAAATACAACGGTAGACACACGTGCACCAAGAAACGATCTCACAGGATCATTTCAAGTTGGACTCAGATATGGTTGCTGAGGTTATAAGGCTATTGGTTGAAACTGACCCATCCTTAAAGGTGAAATCTATAATTATAGCTACGTGTTGGGCTTATTCCACCTGCAACATTCACTCACCTGCAATTATACCAAATAAACCCCATTTCTAGCAGAAACACACACAAATTTCACGTAGAAAAAAATGAGCCACAAATTGATGCAGTTTTCAATACCAAACGTACAATAGAAAAGGAAAACATAGATCGTCTTGAAATTAAGGACAAAATTTTTGGTGTAGCAAATTCTTTGAAAAATGAAAAAGGCTTTTAAAATAGGCTGAGAGCATGAAAATATTGTACATTACTTTTCATTTCTTGTGGCAGTTTTGTATAGGCACACCAGAGTCTTGAGTCAATTTTTTGTAGGCAGCTTGTAATCTCTTAGTGACTGGTCCTACTTCTCCATTACCAATGATGCGTGCATCAACCTTCACTACCTATATATATATATGTGCCATACAAGAGTTTATATGCTCGTCGTTTTAATTCTTTATGAAATATATTGTGCTGCAAGAAGTCATGCTAATCTAAATATCAAAATTCTGAGTTGTCACGCGAATTCAAAGCCACATGGATTATTTGCATGATTGGTATAAAATTAGAATTATAGTAATTAAATTGTAGCACAAAGTTTTGGTTAATACGTAATTTGTTATTGGGCTTAATAATATTAAGCATTCTTATTAACGAATGTCATGATGGAAAGGCTAGATCTATTATCTATCTTATAGATTGTGTTTGCATTTTACTCTTTGAAACAAAATACAGATATAAAGAGACGAGTAAATTTTCATAATAATTCTTGAAATTCACAGGATTACCCGATTTGATTTTTGAGGTATTAATTGCATCATAGTGGTCTCCCAGATTCACTTTCGGACACCATAATAGTCTCTAGACATATTTCTAATGCTGAATCAGATGACGAAGTGGTGACGTGGCCACAGTGTGCCACGCTGGAAGTCCCAATTGTTAGATAATGTGACAAGATTGCAATTGGATCCAATTTAATCCTTCTCCATTTTAAAATCCTAATTCATCTCCAATCTTCAGATTGCCTTCCTCTTCTTGTAACTCTTCTTTTTCTTCTTGTAACTCACTAAATGCTAAATGCTTGATACCTATCCTTTTCACAAAAGAAAGAAATAATGGAGGGGTATGCGGAAGTCTCACCTTTAGTCCCTTTTGGTAGTTCATAATATAACCTAGCTGCAGTCCAGTACTTCATAAAATTCTTCTTCACTCACCTCACAAGGTCCAAGATATAGTCACCTTTATTGTTATACTTATAACAATTGTCCAAATGTATTGAACATCCCTATAAACATCCTCAGAATTCATGTACTTATCTCTCTTTACAAGATTGCTGCATATAGTTCCAAAATCAATTGCAGTGTCAATGATATTAAAATAGTCCTGGTTCCAAAAAGCATTATGGCGTTAAACACCTGTAAAAAACTAATCACAATTTTTTGTCAGCAACGCGTACGCGTGACAAGCGGCACGTGACTAAATTAAGGGCAATACGCTGAGGGCGATTTCTGGACCTACTGAAGTCCAATCCAACTCATTTCTAAAGCTATTTGATGCAGAATTTAAGCTTGGGTAAAGAGGGAGAGCACTTAGTTGTAGGATAGCACCATGTAAGTTAGTTTTCTAGAGAGAGAAGTTCCCTCTTCTCTCTAGAATTAGGGTTCTTAGGGTGATTGCATCTTAGATCTAGGAATTGATTTTTGTTTCCTTTACAATTTCTTGTTTTTACTCCTTCATTCTCCTAGTTTGTAGTGTTAATTTTCCTTTTATGCCTCTTTTATGTTCATGCACTCATGTTGGATTTGGATCTCCTTTAAAGCAATTTGATGTTTGATGTTCTTTTATTGTTGATTTGAGTTGTTGACCTTACTTTTCTTGCAATTGGTAGTTGTTAGATTTTATCTTTCTTTGCAAATTATTATGCTTTCTTTTTATGTCTTCCAAGTGTTTGACAAAATGTTTGGTTTGATGTTAGAGTAGACTTTTGAGTTGTTACTTAATATTATTTCCATTGACTCTAATCTCTTGCTAATTCAATTAGTGAGTTGATTAGGACTTTTGGATTGAGATTAACTAGCCTTATTTGACTTTCTCTCTTGTGAAGATAACATTATACCTTCTTCCGATGTTAGAGATGACGAAATAAGATAAATTCTTGTCAATTATTGTTATGATTAGTGACTAGGATAGAAAGTATATATTCTTAATCCTTGCCATGAATGTCTCTCTTTATTACTTGCTTTATTTAGTTGCTTGCTTTTTTTTCTTGCCGTTTTATAAATCAAACCCCTTGTTTCTTCATAGCCAATAATTGACCACTTCATTGCAATTCCTTGTGAGACGACCCGAAGTTTAAATATTTCGGTTAATTTTCATTGAGGTTTGTACTTGTGACAACCAAAATCTTTTAAATTTGATTTGAGTATTGTTACTTGGTTGGGAACTATACTACCAACGGAAAATATTTTGTGTGAAATTCCTAACCATATGAAAATACTCTTTCAAATTTATGACGCTGTTGGCGGGGACTTGCAATCGTGTTATATTATTGGCTATTGTGAATATTGTGAATATGTTTGCATTTTGCTTATTTGTTAGTTTTTGTTAGCTTTAGGGCTTTGTTGCTTATTTTTGTTAGCTTTTGTTTTATTTGCTACTATCTCATCCTTTTAGCTATGAGTTTTGCTTAAATTATGTTGTAGGAAATGAAAACAACAATGATAATATGCATCAAGGATGGAACAATCAAAGGTGGGAAGAGTCTCAAAAAATTTATCACCCTTCTTGACAACAACCTCCTCCGTTCCTTATAGGTATAATTCCACCCCTAATGCATATCAATCTAATGGATGTGGTGACCCTCATTGTGGTTGTCAACAACCACCACCGTATGCCTATGAACCACCCCCTCAACATAGTTTTGAACCACTTTACTCACAAGCCCCTTACCACCAAACACCTCCATATGACCCTAATCCTTACCCACCATACCAACCACCTTATGAGCCACATGAACCATATATAGAACCACCACCATTCTAACACAATTACTCCCAAGAACCACCTCAATATACCTCATCTCCATACCCTTACCATGATGAACTGCCTTCCAATTATGAGTCATTTCTCCCAAACAATGAACCCTCTCTTACACCACTTCCAATGGATGAGTCTCCCCATGCCTTCAAGCTAGCACAACAAAGAGATATTAGCTCTTACCTCCAAAGGCAAGAAGAGACACAAAAGGAGTTCAAGAAGATAGAAGCCGTGCTTGCCACCGTGACAGAAGTCGTTCGCAACATGGTCTCCTCCCGTCTAAGCATATGGGATCAAGGCACTCCCATTGTTGAATGTGGAGAAGCAATCAAGGAGCATAGTGAGGGAATGAGTTTGGAGCTTCAAGGTGGAGAAGAGGAGTTGAAGCAAGGAGTGCAACAAGAGGAGAAGGTAGAAATGATTGAAATGGAAGGAGTAGTTGAAAACCTAGGAGATGTTGAAAGTCCATGGGAATGTAGAATCATAGAGCCCTCTTCCAAAAAGCTTGACATTGATGTTGAGGAGGGTGCGTAACCTCCAAAGCATATCATGATTGAAGACTTTGAAGAGGTTGATCAAGAGATGGATTCAATCATTGAGGAGTTCCTATCTACAATTGAATCCACTCCCATTGGGCTTGACATAGAGAGTAAAAAAGAAGATACCTCACCTCCCATACACTTGGTAAGCAATGAAGAAGAGATCGAGTTGGAAGGAAGCTACCAAGAGAAAAAGGTTGAGCAAAAAGTAAATTCCATTATTGAAGATGATTCCACACCAACCAATGTATCTTTTGGAATTGATGAACCCCCTCATAGTGTTATGAAATTGATGACAAGGAGGACCATGCACAACCTCCAACACATGGTTTGAGCAATGAGGGGTGTATAGAAAAAGTTGATGAGCAAGGAATTGAAATTGAAGAAGTTTGCAAAGAGGTGAAAGTTGCAAAGGAAGAGCACAAGGGAATGTATCTCGCATTGGCTAAGTGTGGGGAGGTCCCCCTTCCAAAGTCACCATCATCCAACACAACATTCAAGTGGGTAAAATTCTTATCCCTAATCTTTACTTTCTCACTTGAATATGGTTTGATTGAAAATGATGGTCAACTTAGAGCTCTTTGTGGAGTTAAGAGTAGGAGAGAGTTGTGTAGTAGTTGCAAACATCACTCTAAGTTCATGATGGTTGCACGCTCGAAGTTGAATAGCAATGGTTAGTGTAGAACCAAATTGCATAGGTATAGGAGAATGTTTGGATGCTTAATTGAAAATTCACAACCCTTGTCACCCAGATTTAACTATGATAGTCAACAAGAAGATAGGTGCAAGAACAAAGTTTGGGACCCCGGAATTCATTTCAACAATCATAACTCTTGGGGTCTTGTCATTTACTTAAGCTTACTTGAGGGCTTTATGCGCCTAATTTGGGATCCCAGTGGACATTGGAGATGCAAACATTGGTAGGGATTCAAGAATTAATTCAAGCATAAGCCACCACATCAAGGACCCCATCAATGGTCCAACTTAAGGACTTAAACTAAAAGTTTTAGGTGGGAGACACCCCACCATGATAATCTCTTTCCATTCTCTTGTAGATATAATCAATTAATGAATTGAGTTGCCATTATAGGTAGTTTTCTTAATTTCTATACTCTTATACATTTTGCTTTGATTGTTAGGTTGTTTGTTAGATTCATGTTTTGATTAGAATAGTTGTATTTTGCTTGAAGTGTAAGTTTTGCATGTTTTGTATTTGAAATTTTTTCAAAAACTAAAAAGATTTGTTGTTAAATTTAAATTTTGATTGTTTTAAAATGCTTGTAAATTAGGAGAGTGCCCTGTTTCTGTTTTCATGTTAAAAAAAATGGCGAGCCACGCTTACGCGTACGCGTCGTATGCCATATTGGGACTCCTGGTACAAAAATCCAAGAGTTGTGCTGGAGTGGTGCAGAATTTGTGCGAATAGCATAATCTACACCCACGTGCTGGACTTTCTGCGTTCCACGCGTCGCTTGTCTCTCCTGCTTACCGACGCGTACGCGTCACCTTCCGCGCCCTGTTTTTCCCGTCTCTGCCCTGTTTTCTTTGTCCCTTCTTCTCTTCTTTTCTTTCTTCTTTCTTCTTTCTCCTATCTTCTTCTTTCCTCTTTCTTCTTCTCTCCTTCTTCTTTCTTACTTTCTTACTTTTCTCTTTTTAAAATTCCACTTCTCATAATTTTTCATTTTCTTTTATATGTTGCATTTGTATACTTTTATTCATTGCATTTTAATTGTTTTTATAACTTGTCTTCTTTTCTTTTCTAAGATCCTTATTTTAATAATGTTGTTGAATTCTCCTAATCAATTGTTGAGAATTTCTTAGATTATCTTGGTTCTTCTTGACTTGTTTGATATTATTGGGTGATGAAACTTTTAAATCAATGTTTAACCTTTGATGATTCTTGCATACTTTATGCATTGATATGAACTCATTATCTTTCATGACCCACTCTTTCTTATCCGAACTTGATGCTTCGAGTGTTCTCCTCATGCCATTTATTTGTGCTTTATACTCTTGCATCAAGTGTTAATTGATATGCCTTAGCTTATATTGTTTTCTCACTTATATGTTGTAGCTACCATGTAGTTGAGAACCCTACTCTTATTTGGCATTAGTCCCCGCCTATATTCTATTTGTTTTGCTATCTTTGTTGTAGGCTTAATTTTCTTTCTTTTTCCTCTCCTTTTAGGTTGGCCACCAAGAAGGAAAGCAATGAAAAAATTTTTAAATGAAGCAACAAACAAGTCCTTCCGCACAATCTTTTGAAGAAACTCATCAGTTGTAGAAATCCGTCCACCTTGCTCTTCTTTGCATGCACCGAGGACGGTGCAATCTTCAAGTGTGGGGAGGTTCGGTCGATGACCGACCTCCGTCGATAACCACTACATTTTTCAACACCAATGTTAGATTAGTTGTTACATTGTATAATAGGGTGCATGTTAGTTAGAATTTGTACATATTTTACCACTTCTTTTTATGTTAGGACTACTTGGTTAGGGTGATAATTTCTTTTCCAAGAAACTGTTTTTAGGATACTCTACCAATTTGAAAAAAAAAATTGTTGAACTTGATTGAAGAATTTATTTTAGAACATAGTTTTTGAACTAAGAATACAAGCATGTGAGTTTTGAGCCCAATTGTTTGGTTACATCATATAACCACTTATTTGTATTCTTGTGTGCATTGTTCTCTTTCTATGATTGTAATCTTTGATTTGTTTGATTATATATGTCCATTATTCCATGTATACATGCACTTATATGATTGAGGCCATCATTTCATTTAACTCGCTTACCCAAATAGCCTACATTTCATCAACCATGGTTAGCCAATTTTGAGCCTATTTAATCCCTTTTGTTCTTAATTTTAGCACATCACTACCCCTAAGTGAAAAACAATAAATGTTCCTTAATTTGGATCTTTGATTAGCTTAGACTAGTGAAGATGTGTATCATTTGGGTATGGAAAACTTGTGACATTGATTGAGGTAAAAGTGTACTTTGTATTTTTATTGAAAATATTGGGAATTAGGTACATACTCATACATTAAATATGTAAAACCATATGCACTGATACGTTTGTATATACTTTAGTGAAAAAAATGATAAAGAAAAAAATGTGAAAAAAATGAAGAAAAAAATAGAAAAATAAAAGAAACAAAAATATATAAAAAAAATGCAATAAAAAGAGGACAAAATATCCCAAAATAAAGTAATAATAACAATGCATATAGAATGTGAATTAAAAAAAATGCATGAGTATATGAAAAAGTGTGAATCATGGGTAGCTAGGTATTGTATTAGAATTGTATAGGTTGTCATATGCGTTTGGTGAGAGCTTAGGTTAATCAAAGATTCAAATTTCAAACTCACTTGATCATATGAATAAGACCTCATGATAAATATATGCATGTATTGAATAATTGTTGATTGTTAGACGAAAAACAAATCTTGAAAAGCATGATTAGAAGAGAATTGAGTGATCAACCCTATACACTTGAGCGACTAGAGTAGATACACTTCTAGTGAGGGTTCGATACTCAATTCCTTGTTCCCAGCTTTCATGAGCTTTCCTCTTGCAAGTCTATTTGAACTTCATTTTGATATTTGAATTGGTAGGATTTATGAATCACCATATGACCTTAGCCCTACTTGTTCTGGAGATTGATTTACTTTTAACCAAGTAGATAGAATCATTTTGCATTTACCTGCATTCATATAAATAGGTGCATATAGTTTATTAGCATTGAATAAATGATCATATCCCTTTCCTTGTCTTTCTTGGTTTAGCATGAGGACATGCTTGGTTTAAGTGTGGGAAGTTTGATAAACCCCAATTTTGTGGTTTATTTTGTGCTTAATTTGGGAAATTTTATCAACTTTTCTCACATTTATTTAATGAAATAGCATGGTTTTGTGAATTTCTCCTAATTTGTGCTTAAGAGTAAAAACATGCTTTTTAGGCCTTTAAATAGCTAATTTTAATTCACTTTAATTTCATTCGATACCTTGATATGTTTGTTAAGTGATTTCAGGATTAAAAGACAAAAATTGGGTTGAAGGAATGAAAAAAAAGTATGCAAAAATGGAGAATTCATGAAGAAATGAGGATTTGCTTAACTGAAGGCCACGCGCACACGTCACCCCACGCGTGCGCGAGATGCAAATTCGCCAGGAAAGTTGTCAGCGACGCGTACGCGTGACCCATGCGTACGCGTGACAAGCGGCATGTGACCAACTTAAGGGCAATTCGCTGGGAGCGATTTCTGGACCTGTTGAAACCCAATCCAACTCATTTTTGAAACTATTTGATGTAGAATTCAAGTTTGGGCAAAAGGGGAGAGCACTTAATTATAGGATAACATCATGTATGTTAGTTTTCTAGAGAGGGAAGCTCCCTCTTCTCTCTAGAATTAGGGTTCTTAGAGTGATTGCATCTTAGATCTAGGGTTTGATTATTGTTTCCTTTACAATTTCTTATTTCTATTTCTTTATTCTCTTAGTTTGTTGTGTTAATTATCTTTTATGCCTCTTTTATGTTCATGCACTCATGTTGGATTTGGATCTCCTTTAAAGCAATTTGATGTTTGATGTTCTTTTATTGTTGATTTGAGTTGTTGATCTTACTTTTCTTGGAATTGATTGTTAGGTTTTATCTTTCTTTACAATTTATTATGCTTTCCTTTTATATCTTCCAAGTGTTTGACAAAATGCTTTGTTGGATGTTAGAATAGACTTTTGAGCATTCTTAACTTGGAAAAAGTAATTAGGTTATCTTAAGTCATTAAGACCCAACTCACGTTGGTGATCTAGAGTTGTTAGTTAATATTATTTCCATTGACTCTAATTTCTTGCTAATTCAATTAGTGAGTTAATTAGGATTTTTAGATTGAGATTAACTAGTCTTATTTGACTTTCTCTCTTGTGAAGGTAACATTATACCTTCTTCCGATGTTAGAGATGACGAAATAAGATAAATTCTTGTTAATTATTGTTATGATTAGTAACTAGGATAGAGAGCCTATACTCTCAATCATTGCCATGAATATCTCTCTTTATTACTTGCTTTATTTAGTTGCTTGTTTTATTTTTCTTGCCATTTATTTTCTTGCTCTTTTATAAATCAAACTCATTGTTCCTTCATAGCCAATAATTAACCACTTCGTTGCAATTCCTTGTGAGACGACCCAAAATTTAAATACTTCGGTTAATTTTCATTGGGATTTGTCTTGTAACAACCAAAAATTTTTAAATTTGATTTGAGTATTATTAATTGGTTGGGAACTATACTACCAACGGAAAATATCGTGCAAAATTCCTAATCATACGAAAATACTCTTTCATTTGCCAAAGCCGTGTTGCTCGCTACTCTTATCGGTGTCACTATGTGTCGAAGCATCCGAAGACGTATGCTGGAAATGGGAGTCCAACATCTTTGGAGTCTTGAGCTTCACCTTAATTCGCCCAACCCCGAGCGGCTTCCCCAGAGCCTTATCAATGGAGCTATCGGGATTAATGCTGGCCATATTGTAATGCTACTGATCTGTCCCAGTTGAGGAAGGTGTGTCAACCTCCATTCCAAAGTTATCATCCTTATCATCATCATTATCATTATTAGTACCATAATCTTCCAAAGCAGAGGTTTCTTCCTTATTTTGAGTCTCATTGCCACTCACTACATGCTTGCTACTGCCCTTCCCTTTCCCTTTATATGCCCACGCTTCCGCTTCATCCTCTAACAAAACCACACTTTGTTCGAAAGCCAATTAACACCAAATTTGAGTTTTTAACTCACCAGACTACAAATTACAAAAATTTACCTAATCGAATTGGCTGCAGCACTGCCCCCACCTCCCATCATAGTTTCTCAACCTCAACTAACTGCAGACGATCATACACATTCCATTATGAAGAAGAAAAATAAGAGTTACAAGAAGAGGAAGGAAATCTGAAGATGGGAGATGAATTAGGGTTTTATAATGGGGAGGAACTAAATTGAGTCCAATTGCAATTTTGCCACATCATCTAGCCATTGGGATCTCCAGCATGGCACACTGTGGCCACATCACCACTCCGTCATCTGACTCAGTGCCGGAAACATGTTCAAGGACCACTATGGTGCCCGGAGGTGAATCTGGGGGACCACTATGGTGCAATTGGAGCCTCGAGGATCAAATCGGATAATCCCGTGAATCTCATAGACTATTATGGAAATTTACTCAAAGAGACAAAGATTCTAGGATATATAGAAAACTTTTGTTTTAATCCATATCTCCATAATATGTCTGTTGTTTTTTAATTTTTGTCTTAAAAGTTAGAACAAAGTCCCCACTCCTAGTCACATATGTTGCCTCCATTGAGACACACAACCTTAGAGCCCCAAAAGAATAAAACACACTACACAATCTAACTTTGTGAAATACGAGTGTAAATTCTCTTTTCACACTTTCCTCTTTGTGGTCTTTGTTAGATTTAAAGGGAAAACTATAGACTATTTGTCTCCCTAGGTATTTAACTATTTATAACACTTAATCTCCTTTATTATGATGATTAATTATGGATGCCATAATTGGGAACTAATATGTATTTTGTGAGTAGGAAGTTTTAATTGGATACTGTGAGTAGGAATTTATTCATGCCATTTGACTTTATTGTTTCCTTAAAGTTCCTGTATTACCAATTATCATGCTTGTCATCAAATTCTAAGGGATCTAGACTACATCATTTAGTATCAAAGACACATAAAAATGCTTTCAAAATTTTGAAAATCATGGTTACCAATGAAAACTCTAGTTAATTTTGAAAATTCTCCATCACTGGTTAAATATCCTAGATGCACATCAAGTTAAATATAATACAGTCCAAATGGAGTCAAAATTTGAACCTAGGGGGAATTGAAAACAAAACCAAGTAATTTATATAGTATTCATGCCAGATTAACATATCAGACAAAATTCATATGGTATAGAGCACTTACTGGGCTTAGTTCTCCCATTGTTCCTGTAGTCCATATCTGCAAGGCAAAGGCAGCCTTCAAATTACAACGAACAACATAAATTTGAAGCTTTGAAATGAGAAGAGGGGGCGGGGTGAATGGATAATCCCAAGTGTATAAAAGCGGGGGAGTTGTGTTAGGCACTTCAAATCCAACATTAAATACTTTAGAATTTTCATTACATCGATCAACAATTGATTTTTTATAATAGTATCTAGGCTGTAATCCCTAATTTAGATAAGTTGGCCACAATCACATAGGCTACAACAAAAATCCCATTAGGTGTAATCACATAGGCTACAACAAAAAACCCTTTACCCTATATAATATCCCATTATAGACCATGTCTGATATTAATATGATCACAATGTAGATCCTCCAAGATATTGGAAAGATCATGCAATTTCTCTGATAGTATCTTGAAAGATCTCCTACTGACACTACCAATTCCCACAATTGGAGAGATTGCCATCCCGTCAAGGAGGAAGATCTCGCCGCAGTTCATCCCAATTGTCTCATCCTGGTATGGGTTCTCAAGAACCCTGTTGTCCCCCTCTAGAACACTACTATTTATTTACCCTTTGTTTGATCTGCTTTTCTTATTAGAGTTTCTACAAGTATTCTCCCGATACAATCATACCATCTCATGTGTGACATTTCAGAATTATAAACACCATTCAGTGAAATAAAAACTAAAAAATTTTAAGAGCTATGTAAGTTAATATATATTATAGGTAAACCTCATCTGCAGTATGCACTTCTGATAGGCTGATTCTCCGCTCCTCTAAGATCAACTGCTGCTCCACCACAAGATTCATTACCTTAGATTGTGAAACAGTTAGAGTTCCATCAGTGCCAAAATACTTGGTGAACATTCTTAAGAATTTAATTAGGCAGGAGAAAAAAGTATTTGCCATTCTGCCTTTTATGTTCTTCAAAAATTTATTTTATGCCAAGAAATGGTGCAATTAAAAAGGTGAGTAAGAGTACAAAATATAGTTATCACCGGGGTTGGAAAGTCATCGTGTATTTTGATGTTCCAACATATTTGCTACAATATACCTCAATTTATAGTAGTTTGGTAAGAGTCGTACAAAATATTTCATATAATACCAGTATTGAAGTATATATAGAACTTATTGCACACCTTTAATACTATTCTCTTGTTCACAATTGGTCTTGGACAATCATAATGAAAACTTATCGTTTGAGCACTATATTTTACTTAACCTAAAACTTTAGCATGACTAATTGGAGCATAAAAACCCCTTGTAATTCTAGTACTTTGTTTTTTAGTGAAATCTAAATCGGTATAAAAAGAAGAGTGAATTTACACAACTTACAGTAGCTCGAGTAATGCCTGGAAGACAGTAATCAGCATGAGGTGTTAGGACACGACCCTTTTTAACTATGAACTGCACCAAGCAAAGCAACAAATAATTTGAAGTGTAGCAAATCACTATAAAAGGAGAATCATATAATCCTTCTAAAGTATTGGGACTTAACGGAATTTTCCACACTTCTAGTATACAACCTAGGTGAAGAAAATTAACAAAAAAAAATTGTTTGTACTGATGGATCTTGTAGGGAGATGATTTTGCATAAATTATGCATTGAATTGACTGACATTCATCAATCTTCAATATTTAAGGTCATCTATGCTAAAGATTATCTTCTTCCTTTCAAAGTTTTTCATATATCTATAATGGCGTACAATGTTTGTTGCATTGGTTTCAGACAGATAACCATCTTTGTCAAGCATGATTGCATCATCTGCTTTTGCATTATTGCCTTCAATCTGCAATGGACAAAAACAATATAATAAGGAGTACTGTTCAGAATGGCAGCATATCATCATAACAAAGTTTTAATAACTATGGTCTCCGGCATGGTTGCATTAATCAATTATCATATACAACAGTTCCTCTTGTAGTAAAATGTAATCAATTATCGTAAACACTCCCAAATTGAGAATGTATCAGTGTGCACAAGGAAAAAAGAGAGTTGCAATTATTTATCTTTTAAGATAGTGTGCTCAGTACTCTAGATTGATATTTTTTTGAAGAATACACCTTTCTAAATTCATGATTAGCTCAACAACCATCATAATTCCAATGTAAGATAATCTATCAGCACTCGGTACCACTCAAACTCAACACCCAACATATTTTTACATACATTACATGTAATAATTCATTAGGAAAATAGGAAAATACCTTTGCAAGTATATTATTAAGGAGGTTATTGTGATGAATTTTTGAATCCAGAGTCTGGTATGAAACAGAAAAAAGGGGACATGGTCAATTGATAGAATAACAAAGTGTGTAGCTCAAACAGGAATTTTGTTAGTTTCAAATGAATCTAATGCATTCATTGGCATAGCCAATGCAATACCTTCTCCATTTCAATTATTAAAAATGTTATATAAACAAGAAACTTACATTTGGTGAATTACGGCGTGTTGAAGCAGTCACAAGAACTATACCATGTGTATTATCATAAACTGGGGGCTTCCACTCAGCTAGAACTGCACATTTCAAGAGGGACCATGCTCAGCACAAAATTGCTTATCCATTTGAAGAGCACATTGGATAACCCATAAATTTAACAAATGTAATTTATAAGCAGAAAATGAACTCAAATGAAAACCTCCTTCATAGCTCCATAAAAAACTGAGGCATTGTTCTAAAACCAAAATAGTTCCAACTTCCACATTAGATGTGTAAAATCTTGAATTGTTGCTCTTACAAGCATCCCATGTTTATTAATCCATTGTATATAATATGATAAACCCTAAAAATCATTATTCCTAACTTGGATCATAAGAATTTGACTAAATCATGCTGTCTAAGGCCACATGAACAAAATCTGGCTGCTAATATAATTGTTTTGGAACCAAATATTGGACTTGATGATACATGCCCACGAGGACAAACTGAACATCCAAACACAGACAAAATGAAAATCGTCTGACAGTGCCATCACTAGGGCATGTCCAAAGAAGCTCAAGGAGAGCTTTGAGAACTTAGCAAGACATGAAGAAACAAATCAATTGCTAGCCAAGGAAGAGAAGATCAAGCCCAAGAGTTTGTTTCAAGTTCATTAGGTATGAACTGAGACAAAAGTTTAGAATTAAATTCAAAATTGATTCTGATTCTTATCTTCTGTTCAAATTTCAAGTAGGATAGTTTAGAGTTAAATTTGATTTACTTTTGGTCTCGTTAAAAGATTTGATTTGGTTTTGATGTTTTTAGCATATCTTTAGGAGTTTAAATTTTAAATAAAATCTAATCTTAATTTATTAAGATAAAATTTGATTTAAATTTATCAGAATCAAGTCTAGAATCATATCTTTAGTTTAATTTCAGATTTTATAGTTTTACTCTAGGGAGATCTGACCCACATTAAGACCGGTCAATTAGGGGTCTATGTAAACAATTTTCTAAGACACTTTGATGCGATTTTGATGAATAAAATTCTCTAGTTTCTAATGAAGCATGAATTTATATGTATTCAAGTAAGGTGAACAACTTGTTTTGCTTGCTGCATGAAGAAATTGTTTGTTCTTTCAATTTATTCCTTTGATCTAGGTTATCAAAGACAAGCTTTTTGAAAGCCTAGTAGGGAAAACTCTTTCAGTTACCTAGGTTACTAAAAATAGGTTTTTTAGAAGTCTAGTAGGAAAACTCTTTTCTTTATCTTATAGTTTCGGTGTTATTCTAGGTTATTTCTCTATCACTTAGAAGATCAAAAGCCATTATACATTCATTGCGGCAGTTCCACCATTTCTTCAGGTAACACCAAACTTAACAAAAATCATGTATGCAATTAATACCAATATACCCATGCTTTTGCCCATGCAAAAATCAAATAAATAAATAAAATGGAAACGATAAAGCAGATCTTGGTCTACTAATCCAAAATTTTGGACGTGCCGAACTGTGCAAACATTGATATACAATTAATCTTTTGGGAATATAAATATTTTTTATACCAAAATCAATGTTAATTGGTAAAAGGATAGGACGTTACCAATTAATGTGCATCCATACAGATTGAATGCTGGACTCATGCCAGAAGTAACCTTGAGAATAAAATAATATTTTTTTCCATCAGTTAAAAGCAAGATTATTCAACAGAACTATTATGATTAATGACTTCATAGCTGTTGCTGAAGAAAATGGAATAACATATTGCCACATAAAAATATAGATTAACCATTCGGCTTATGCATATTGACATCAGATTCATTGATAAACCACAGTGGCAGTAGGACACTTACATAAGACCAGACTCTCTTAATTTTCATCAATTGTATCAATCAATTTCACTTAGATATTTATTATACTTTTTTGACACAACTCATTCAAGAGGTTTCTAATGGACCCAGTTTTTACCATCATTGAGATTTCAGGTCAGTATAATAAATAGAAGAAACCGAGTTGAAAACCTGCAGCTTCTACCATACATTCCGGTAACTTTGATGAATAAATTTAAGTTTGGATTCATTACAAAAGAGGAATCTACATAACTGAAACTACAGAGAGAAACTGGGAGAAAGCAAAACCTTCTTTCCCCGTGTCAGAGAAAGCCGGATGTGGGAATTGTCAAACATTCCATTCCTTACAAGTGTTTGGAAAATAGCTTCCTTGATCTGCAATGCCATCACAACAATATTCACTATGAAAAACTAAAATCAAGACTGAAGACAACAGAATTAGCACTCCTTTTTTGAAGTGATGCATGATAAAGGCATATTCAGACTCACCTCATCTCGTGTTGGAACATTCTCAAAAGCTAAAGCTTTTGCTGAATCAAACATCCTGTTGAGAAGCAATAAATGTCAAGAGATAACAAACAGTAGTGAGGGAAACCAGATCATGTTACAAAATAAAATACTATATCATGAATCCAGAGTAAACTATGAGTCATTCAATCTATTGATCTTCAGTTAATCCGTTACGACATTATCTGAATAAAATGACAGAAACCAGCATCAACTATTTATCAAGTTTATCACACTACCTGTCTAGGTGTCCCTCAAGCTTAAATATCTTTCCATTATACACACGGAGACCCTCCCAAACTGAGTCACCTCCTTGGACAACCGAATCAAAAACAGAAACCTGAAAGGTTAAGTAACAATTAAAAACCATCAGATTTTGTGCATCGCCCATAGAAATGTTTTATTCTACTGATAGGAGAACCTTTGCACTCTCACGTGTCACAATCTCATCACCAACCCATGCAAGCAATTTCTCATTTGCGGGAACTGGAAGGTCGGGAAGAGGTAAAGGAGGGCTCAGAAGAGATCTCTTCTTTTTCACATGGCGCCGAAGCAAATTGTAAAGGGGTAGACTTTGCTCTAGCAAAGCATATAGAGAGAAGGGAAATGGCTGAAATGAAAATAAGAACACAACAAAACATTAGAAAAGGTATTGTGTACCCCTACAACCAATCATACAACCTTAAAATGGTCATCTTCATTTCCATAAGGGACTTGTCGTTTATGTCGTAACAAACATTAAGGCTAACTTAATACTTTAAGCTTATATCGAAATGGGATGAGCTCAAACAATTACTAACACTGGATAAGGGTACATACAATGAAAAAGAAGTATTAACAGGAATCCGTGCAACTATTGATTCCTACAGCATCCCACAAAACAACTTCATACCTGAAGATCCTTCCTTTCTTGCTTAAAACCAGTAGACTTATGTACTGTTTTGTACCGCCAAGGAGCCCACAAGCCGTCTATTGATTTTGGACCTGCTTCCCATCTGGAAAGTTTAAAATTTGAATTGTCACTTCTCATCTATGTATGCAAAATAATTGTTGCAGATATTTCATATCACCAACTTTTTCACTTAAATAATGAATAGACAAGTTCTGTTTTTTCTTCAATCATTAGGAGATGGAAACAGGAAAATGTTGATAACAAAAGATCAAGAGAAAGTGCAGCACAAGGTCTAGCGATGAAAAATTTAAATCTATTCATACTTGAGCATAGCAGGTTGATAAGGAATCTCCAAGTCATTACAAAGACCTCGTAAAGTATCCTGCAAACCAATAAATTCATGATATTGATGCAGGATAAAAACATAATTGAGGTTTGCTTATATGATGTAACAGTGGCTGTATGATGTCTTCATTCTTAATTTGCTTCTTTTTTTCTTTTCCTTTTAACCAAGCAATAATAGAATTTAATTTTGAAGCATCATTAATGTTACAGTTTCTCATGTGGTCATCCATTTTATTGTTACATGTTTGATTTTTACCTTCATCTTAGAAATCATATTGCATAGACTTATATAACTAGATGACTTTTACCTCAGGATCTTGTTGAAGTTCTGCAGCATCAATAACCACCGGCGGTTTTCCAAGCTCATAAAGTTCACTGTATATACAAACTAGCTCCACGAAACCCAACTCAGAAAAAGTTGGAAGGGCATCATTGTCAAATGATGACTGGAGAAATACACACATGCACACACACCAAATCAATATAGCATACAATAAACATCAACAAAGGTCCAGAGGAATGGATAACAGAATTTCAAAAGAAGCTGCTCATATGAATATGCAGGTTGCAGAATCTTTTAAGCATTTTTTAAACATGAAGCTCGTGGGATTCCAGCACTCTAGCCAACAATCTTAGTATGCAGCATTGGATTTTTTATTTCAAGATTGAAAAATTGTAAATAATGCAGTAATCGTCGTCTTATTTACAAGAAATCTAACCAGTATGTCAAGAGGATTTCTTATGAGAATGAAGTGCTTTCCATTCTTCATTAGATCTTCAGTCAAACCTAGAACCTTTTGTTTCGACATATGCTGTAGAAGTTGAAGTGTCAAAAAATCATTAAGGCATTAGAATTATTCTCACCAAAAGAATACACAAGCGAACCAAATAGACTCAGGGCCCCCTAGAACTCAATAATTCAAGTAAACTTAATGTAGGATTTTAATCAAACACCTTGAGTGCATGAAAGTTAAGTTCTTCACCAATTGCACCTTACCTTACAGAATCTATACTTCTTGCTTCCCGGACGAGAAATGATGTCCTTAACAACCTTATTTCCATCGGATTCCTGTTTAACACAAATGAATGAGAACTCATAATCGGATTTATTTTATTTTATCCTAAGAGACATACCATTTTGGAGAGTAGTTGGTCCCTATAGGGTTTATGAAGACCTGATACGCGAAGGAAATTAGCATAGAGAGGCTCATCAAGCACTTCCACATCATCCCTCTGTGATGGTAAAACGACAAATGAAGCATTTCAAAAATAAGTGCCGTTTTTGAATGCATTGAAGAAAAGAGATGAAGGTGAAGTGAGACCTGAGCAAAAGAGTACATGAGAGAAGTACTAAGGGAGCATGGAGAAGACCATGAGTGAATAACAGTAACCTCACACACTGCCATCTCCCACTTGGTGCACTCAAGACTCATGTTGATGAATTCTTATGCTTTTCTATCACCCAGTCATTCCATCAGAATGTTTGCAGAAACTCATGATTCATTCTTATTTTACTGAATGAATTAATTAATGATAAGAAGGTGCGACTGACATTATCTATCTATCTATTAATTGGGTGAGCTTACAAGAAAAGATCTTTTTTTGAGTTATCTTTTTTTAAAAGATCTTATGAAAAAGTAAAAGTAATTTTATGTTTGGGTATCTCATGTAAAAAGATCTTTTTATTTATCAATTACGTTTGGGTATAATAATATAAAAGTACTTTTTTGTTTATTTATTATATGAAAAACATCTTTTTTTTAAGGAAAAAAGATCTTTTAAAATAAGATGTAAATTACAGCTTCTCAAAAAATATGTTTTTTCTGATTTTTCTAGTGCTTTTACTTTTACTACTAGAAATTTGCCAAACACACTAAAAAATAAAAAAAAAAGATCTTTTTTCAATAGAAAAAGATTTTTTTTATCAAAATAATGGCGCCCAAACAAGCACATAATCTATCTATCTATTTTAATATATAATAGGAGAGTAATAGTAGATTCAATGCTTGACAAATGTATAGGCTATTTACTCAACAAGTGTTTTATTTAGATGGTTGACAAGTGCCTTGCTAACCAAAAAATATAATAAATAACAAATATAAACAAAAAAACAAGCAGAATAACAACTTTTTCACACAACTTTCACCTGTAAAAGCATTCGAAGTCAATTTATAAATCTAAATCAGTTGCATGTTGAGCACGCTTTTTTTCTTTTAGGATCAAAATTTGAACTTGCATTGAAACCAGAGCATGATTGAACAAATTTCAAATCAGAATTTTAAAAATCAGATCTTTCCTTGATTTTCTCTCTCTTTTTTTTCTCGCGCTCTCTCTCGGATTTGTTTTCTCTATCATCTTCTTCGTCCGTATCGAGGAAGCTAGCGAGCAGTGGTAGAAAGTATTCATTAAGTGAGAGTGTTGAAACAAGCTAAGAAAATGAGAGCAAGATCTGAGAAATCAGAGGAGGCAGACAAGGAGAACCAAGCTTCAGGAGCAGAGGCAAATAGAACTTTCACAGTGGAGAAGAAGCTCTCATGTCAATGTCAAATATAGTTACTGCGATATGTGTTTCTTCTACTGCTACTCGGTCATCATTCTCTTTCACTATGTTATTCTTATTTAGAAAGCTCAACCAATTTGGATATAACTATCTAGGTTTCTTTTTTCCTGACGGTTGTCGGTTTCAGATGCACTAAACTTTGGTGCTGTCAGCGAAGAAGCAGCAGCTCAGTAGTAAGGTGGTGACGCCGGAAAGCTAATCGGTGGATATTCACCATTGGAGATTGAGGAGAAGAATGGTGGTAGATATCTTGCCATTGAAGAAGTTATCAGCTGTGAGGCTTCATACACGGACGGAGCAATGCGTATGCATGATGGGCCAAATGCACTCCCATGCGTACGCATGGCCTCTGTTTCAGCAAACATGGATTTTGCATACGCATGGCTCCGTCAAGCTCCCATCAGGAGTGGTTGAGGACATGATTGTAAGGGTTGGCCCTTTTACATTTTTCACAGACTTTGTGATACTAGATATGGAAGAGTACAAGAATGCTTTTATCATTCTAGAAAGACCTTTTCTGGCTACAGGGAGAACCATTATTGATGTTCAAAAAGGAAAAATGACACTAAGAGTCGATAAGGATGAGTTCGTACTAAATGCTATCAAGGCCATGGAACACCCTGACCCCCCTAGAGGAATGCATGAAGATTGATGTCATAGAACCCCTGGTTGAAGAGGTACGTGAGATTGAAAGACTCGAGGAGGAGCTGGACAACATTCTTGAAGATGCCATGCATGAACTGGATGAACCAGAGGAGCAGGAGGAAACGCTAAACACCCTCAAAAGTGGAAGATAGACCTTCTAAACTCGAGCTCAAGCCTTTTCCACCATCCTTAAAATACGTGTTCTTAGGAGATGGTGACACATATCTAATGATCAAAAGCTCTGCCCTAGAGCAGCAGGAAGAAAAGGTGCTAATTCAAGTACTCAAGGCCCACAAGACAGCTCTCAGATGGACCATAAGTGACTTAAAGGGAATCAGTCTAACTCGATGTATGCACAAAATCAAACTTGAAGATGACGCTAAACCGACTGTGCAACCATAGAGATGATTGAATCCAGCTATTAAGGAAGTGGTCCAAAATGAGGTTACAAAACTATGGGAGGTTGGGATCATATATCCTATTTCAGATAGTCCCTAGGTAAGCCCTATACAAATGGTACCTAAGAAAAGAGGGATGACAGTGATCCACAATGAAAAGAATGAGTTGATCCCTACGAGAACTATCACAGGATGGTGTATGTGCATTGATTATAGGAGACTCAACAACGCCACAAGAAAGGATCACTTTCCCCTACCCTCCATAGACCAGATGCTGGAAAGACTAGCTGGCCATGCGTTCTACTGCTTCCTGAATGGCTACTCGGGCTACAATCAAATTGCAGTATATCCTCAGGACCAAGAAAAGACAGCGTTCACATGCCCATATGGAGTGTTCGCTTACAGGAGGATGCCATTTGGCCTATGCAATGCACCAGCAACCTTTCAAAGATGTATGCTCTCCAGCTTTTCAGATATGGTCGAAAAATTCCTTGAGGTATTTATGGATGACTTCTCGATTTTTGGCGACTCCTTCGACTCCTGCCTTAACCATCTAGCACTGTTACGAAAACGATGCCAAGAGACAAACCTAGTTTTAAACTGGGAAAAATGTCATTTTATGGTAACTGAAGGGATTGTTCTTGGTAATAGGATTTCAAACAAGGGAATAGAGGTCGATCAAGCTAAGGTGGAAGTAATTGAAAAATTACCACCATCTACTAATGTTAAGGCAATCAGAAGTTTCTCGGGAAACCCCTGTGCAATCAAAGATTTTTCCAAAATTGCGAAACCCCTGTACAATCTTCAAGTTGTTGACACTCCTTTTATTTTTTATGAGGATTGCCTGCATGCCTTCGAAACTTTAAAAGCAAAGCTTGTCGCTGCACCTATCATTTCTGCACCCAACTGGGCCCTACCATTCGAGCTGATGTGTGATGCCAGTGATTATGCCATCGGAGCAGTTTTGGGACAGCGGCATGATAAGCTTCTGCACATCACTTATTATGTTAGTTGCGTGTTAAATAATGTTGAATGGAACTACACCACAACCGAGAAAAAACTAATAGCAGTTGTCTATGTAATTGATAAGTTTAGATCTATTTAATTGGTTTTAAGGTTATTGTTTATACTGACCAAGCTGTTCTCAAGTACCTCCTAACCAAGCAAGATTTTAAACCAAGGCTAATTAGATGGGTACTGCTTCTTCAAGAGTTTGACATAGAGATCAGGGATAAAAAGGGATTAGAAAACCAAGTGGCAGATCATTTATCCTGAATTGAACCTAAAGCAGGGATGCCCCCCTCCCATTACCAAAGTGTCGAAGACCTTCCCTAATGCGCAGCTTTTTGCAATCTAAAAAGCACCATGGTTTGCAAACATTGCAAATTATAAGGCCATGAAGTTCATTCCCAAGGAGTACATCAAACAGCAGGTTCGAAAACTTTTGCATGATGCTAAATACTACTTGTGGGATGAACCC
The DNA here is from genome assembly GCF_003086295.3 of Arachis hypogaea. Taxonomy (NCBI): domain Eukaryota; kingdom Viridiplantae; phylum Streptophyta; class Magnoliopsida; order Fabales; family Fabaceae; genus Arachis; species Arachis hypogaea. Next base: position 37,854,681 of record NC_092044.1, read on the forward strand.
TATCTCTTTAAGAGATGCTCGGACGGTATAATCTGACATTGTGTCTCCAAAGAAGAAACCCAGCAGATTCTCTGGCATTGTCATGGTTCTGAATATGGAGGACATTTTGGAGGAGAGCGAACAACTACCAAGGTTCTTCTAAGCGGATTTTACTTGCCAACCCTCTTCAAGGACTCACGAGAGTTTTTCCGCAATTGTGACAAGTGTCAATGAGCTAGAAACCTCCCTCATAATCATGAAATGCCACAACAAGGAATTCTGGAAATTGAGTTGTTTGATGCATGGGGAATAGACTTCATGGGACCGTTTCCACCCTCATATTCAAACGCATACATCCTGGTGGCAGTGGACTATGTGTCTAAATGGGTTGAGGCAATCGCGTCACCTACTAACGACACCCGAGTGGTGCTAAAATTTCTCCAGAAGTACATCTTCAGTAGATTTCGTGTCCCACGGACAGTGATCAGTGACGGAGGCACTCACTTTTGTAACAGATAACTTAACTCCATTATGCAGCGATATGCTGTTCGTCAAAAAATGGTAACCCGCTACCATCCACAGACAAATGGACAAGCTGAGGTCTCCAACAAGGAACTCAAGAGAATCCTGGAGAGAACAGTGAACACCTCCAGGAGGGATTGGGCAAGGAAGCTTGATGATGCTCTCTGGACATACCGGACTGCATTCAAAACCCCCATTCAAATATCCCTCTATCAGCTGGTCTATGGTAAGGCATGCTACCTACCCGTGGAATTGGAGCATAGAGCTTACTAGGCAACAAGGTTCCTCAGCTTTGATGCCAAGGTCGTAGGAGAGAAGAGGTTACTCCAACTAAATAAACTGGATGAATTCTGACATGCTGCATTTGAGAATACTAGGATCTACAAGGAAAGATCCAAGAAATGGCTTGATCGGAAGAAATCTTCCAAAGTCTTCCAGCCTGGCCAGCAGGTTCTACTTTTTAATTCTAAGCTCAAGCTCTTCCCTGGAAAGCTCAAGTCACTATGGACAAGACCCTTTGTGGTCACTAGAGTGTCACCCTATGGTCATATAGAACTCCGGAGCAGGCATTCTGATAAAATATTCACTATCAATGGCCAAAGAGTCAAACACTATCTAGGGGATCCAATGGAACAAGAAGATTCCACCCATCTGCTGATATGACAACAATGATGTCCAACTAATGACAATAACGAAGTGCTTGTTGGGAGGCAACCCAACTGTTCCGAAGGTTACCTGAAACTGAAGGTCAATTGCGGACGAGATCTTCTGGTGTGATCGGAGCTATTGTGTTCGACTTGCTGGATCTTGAGGTGCTGCTGATCCTTGGTCACCGGAGGGTGGTGGTACCTGCAAGAGACTCCGATGCTTAAGTTAGGACAGGATTTAGGTAGGTTTTGTGTAGAATTAGAGTATGAGTTATACATGGGTGCTCCAGTGTATTTATAGTAGTGTGGGGTGACCCTTCTTAAGATAAGTTAGTTTATCTTTATCTTATCTTTTGTGGGTAAGATCACTTATCTTTTGGCCAGCCGCCTTCAGGTGGGCTGTGATCCTCTGCTTTGGGCCTGTTTTGGGCCTTTATGGCGGTTTGGCCGAGCTCTTTAGGAAGAGCTCATTTTGGTCGACCAACCTTTAAAGAGGTCGGTCGTTTTGCTTTAATCCATCCCGGACCTCATAGCTCGGTCAGGGTATGAACAGTGCCCCTGCTTGAGCTTCGATCTTCCCTATGAGGTCGTGCTTCTTAGCTTCGATCCTTTTGAGGAAGTCGTGCTCAAGCATCTGTCTGGTTTGCTCCTCCTTTTGCGAGTTAACTGTCTTTAAATGCTGTTTTAAAAGAGCGAGGTGTTTTTGCTTTCGCTCCATTATTGCTGCGCTCATTTCTCAAGAGCGTTGTTTCCTTGGGAGTATGTGAGCGCTTTTAAAGCCTATTGATTGGCCTTTTAGTCCTTTGGCCGTTTCTTTTTCCCTCTTCACACTTTATTTGAAATCATCGCTCTTTGCTTGCTTTTTTGTCTTCGTTTTCTCATACTTGAAAAAGGATTTCTTTCGGCTCTTTCTCCTTTGATATTTTGCCCTAAGCTTCATACTTTCTTTGAGGCGCTCTTTGGTGTGGGTCGTTTGTGTCTCTGCTGTGCATCTGTTGCGGTTATTTCTCCTTCATCGCAAGTTGGTGCTTTGCTTCGCACCCTTTCGCCTTTTATGTGTGTTCTTTTTTGTTCTTTACTGTTGTATGCTCTTCCTTTCGCAAAAAGTTTTCATCTTGCTGAGCCTTGATTTGAAAAGGTCGAAGCTTTCTTGGTGATTATTGCATGCCTTTATTTCTTCGTAGTTGCAATCCTTTCATTTTTGTTTTGCTTCGGAAATGTAAGCGCTTAGGTTTCTGTTACTACTTCTTGATGTTTATTTTTGCTTGAGAAGTCTAGGGTTTTAGTGATTTGTGACATTTCTTTTTCTGTGCTCTGTACTATTGCCTCCAAAGGATGTCCCTGGGCTTTAGGTGTTGATCTCTGTTGCTTTGTGTGAATCCTGGGGTGCCTTTTTACTGCCATAACTGTTGCTTGTTGGTTGTTTTTTCCTTTTCTGCCTCTGTCCGAGTTGTTTGGTAGTGACCCTCTTTATTTTCTTTTACTGTAGGTGTAGTTTACTATATGTCTTCTCGTAAGAATATTGTCGAGATGTCTACAAAGGTCCCCGCTGGTATGGCCGATTGGTTAAACTCTATAGTGTTGATGTGTGTCACTGTGGGCGACCCTGAGTATTGTGAGAAACTTAGGCGATTTCATAGGATCTGTGAGCGTAAGGAGGACGAAAAGAATTATGAATTGGTGTTGCCCGACCCTGAGGAGAGAGTTAGTTTCCCTCCTTTAGTTCAGACAGAACGACCTTTCTTTTATGCCTATGACTATTTCTTTAGCCAACTAGGTATTACCCTTCCTTTTACTACCTTTGAGACTGAACTCTTGTGGAACTGTAATGTGGCCCCTGCACAGCTTCATCTGAACTCTTGGGCCTTTATGAAGATTTTTCAATTACTGTGCTAAGAGCTGGGTGTCCGACCTACTTTGTCCCTTTTTCTTTACCTGTTTGTGTTGACCAAGCCCGGGGTGGCCAAGAAGAAGGCTTCTTGGATCTTGTTCCAAGCTACCCAAGGGAAGAAAGTGTTCTCCATGTTTGACGACTCTATCCATGACTTTAAGAACTTCTACTTTAAAGTCTGAGCTGTTTAGGGTGCTCACCCTTTCTTTCTAGATGAAAATGGTGAGCCGACCTTTCCTTTATGGTGGCAAAAAGACCCTGTAGTCCTCAAATATCCTTGGGAGAGTTTAGATGAAGTGGAACATGCTTTTTTGAATGTTTTAGAGGAGCATTGGGGGGAGCCTCCCCATCTGGACACTGAGAGATTTCTAGGAGATCATTCCTTCCTTCGTTCTGAACTAGGTAGCATCCGACTTCTTTTTTCATAGAAGTGGTTCTCGTGTACTGTCTATGGTCTTGTCCTTTTTTTGTGTAACTATTTTCCTGGATTTTTTCAGAGATGGTGTCTTATTCAGATTCGATGAAAATGTTTCGCAAAGCAAAGAAGGTAGTGGCTACCCAGAACTTGTCACAGAAGACTTCGGGGGAGGGGTCTTCAGCACAGTTGCCTCCGAAGAAGTCGGTAGCTGAGTCTCAGGGTCCGAGGAAGATTATCCCGACCTGCAAGTTCGGACAGTCACGTCTGACCCGTCTCAGACGACCTCTGGTGCTGCCTCTTCTCTTACTTCTACTGGTCCCCCTCCCAAAAAGCAAAAGACTATTGGTACTTATAATCTAGATGACAAAGAGTTTGATGGTGTGGCCTTTGCCACAGAGTTGATTGCTTCATATGGTCAAGTTTCGACTGATGATGTGTCTATCCTTCACCATCTCGATTTTATATCAAGCAATAGTGTTCGGATGGCCAATCTCAGTGTGGCCTTGTCCCGGGTTATTAAGGAATCCCCCGTTCATGCCACTAAAGCTTTTCTGGAGGATGCCAAGGCTGATTATAACTAGGTGAAGGGTCTAAAGGATGAGCTAGATGCCAGGGTTGTTAAGTTAGAGATATATGTTGAGAAGGAGAAGACTCGGGCCACTACTGCAGAGGCGGATGCAAATCTGGCTGAGGAGGCAGCTACAAAGTACAAGGAGAGCTATACATGCACATATGGCGAACTCTTGGAGACTAGGGAGAGGCTTCAATCCACCCAAGATGATTATGATGAGTTTCAAGGCCATATGGTTAGCAGTATGACCGATATGTATGAAAACCTGAAGGCCCAGGTCCGGGTTCTTGCTCTCGATGTCGACCTCTCTCCTTTTAGTATGGACAATGTGGTGGAGGATGGCAAGATTGTGCCTGTCCCAAATGACGATGACGAGGGTCCTCCCCTTGCGCCTCCGTCCAAGGTTTCTGTAGCTTCAGCTTCTACATCCCCTTCTGCAGAGGTGGTCCCTCCCAAGCCTGACCTCGGGATCCTGACTGGCCCGAATGAGGTTGTTGGAGCCATCCCCATCTCGACAATCCCTCCTTCTTCTCAGGATGATGCAACTTTGGATCCTTTATGATTTTCTCTTTATATCTTTGTTTTCAATTATGTATTGGTATAGTTTGACCTGTGGACTTTGTTGAACTTGTTGGTTTCTGTGAGCTTCTGTGGATGACTTTGTGAGCTTCTTAGCAACTTTTTCTTTAAAAATCACTTTTAACTCTTGGGTTGCTTTTAGGCAGCCTTTGAGCCTTCAATATTTCAATTTTTTGTTTTACGGATACGTTAATCCAACCTTTGGATAAACCCCAATTTGACAGTTTATCTTGTATTGAATTTAGAGTATTTTGATAACCTTTTGTCACATTTAGCCTATGAATTAGCATGGTTTTGTTATCTCTCCCATATTTATGCTTACGTGTAAAAACATGCTTTTTAAGCCTTATTTTGATGAATTCTAATTTCTCCTTGATTCCATAAGATGCCTTGATATGTTTTCCAGTAATTCCAGGATTGAAATAGGCTAGGCATGGGTCAAAGTAAGTAAGGAAGGAAGCATGCAAGTGGAGAGAAGCATAAAAAGTCAAAGAAGCAAAGTCAGCCATGCACGCGCACGCGCACAAGACGCTCGCACGCACATTGCAGAATCGGCCAGGGACGCGCACGCGTATCGTGCGCGCACGCGTCGATGATCGCACATGACTTCATTAATGCAACACGTGCCTGGCGATTTGAGAGGGTTTCTGAACCCATTTTTGGCGCCAATTGCTAGGAGAAAGGAATAAAAGGATGAAGGATTAAGGGGAAGGCATGGAGGGATCATATAGGATAATTAGGATTAGTTTAGAGTTAGTTTTTAGAGAGAGAAACTCTCACTTCTCTCTAGAATTAGGATTAGGTTTAGGTTAATCTCTCTTCTTAGATCTAGGTTTAATTCATGCTTTGATCCACTTTTCCTTTGCCAATTCTCAATCTTCTCCTCTTCCTCTTTCTAGTTAAGTGCTTTAATAATTGTAATTCTTCATTTTGTTTTGGATAGATTGTTGTTCTTTTATTTCCTCTTCCAATAATGCAATTTGAGGTAATTCATGATAATTGTGATTTCCTTGATTGTTGTTGTTAATTCTTTGCAATAATTGTTGTTAGATTCTATTCTTGTTCTCAAATTACCATGCTTTTCTTTTGTGCCTTCCAAGTGTTTGATGAAATGCTTGGTTGGATTTTAGTGTAGGTTTTGTTCCTCTTGGCTTAGGTAGAGTAATTAGTGACTCTTGAGTTATCTAATTCCTTTGTTGATTGATAATTAGAAGTTGCTAATTGATTTGAATGCCTCTAAAGCTAGTCTTTCCTTTAGGAGTTGATTAGGACTTGGGGAATCAAATTGATTCATCCACTTGATTTTCCTCCATGGTTAGAGGTTAACTAAGATTGGATCAAGGGAATGAAGAAAGAAGCATGAAAAGTTGGAGAACTCATGAAGAAATGAAAGAACCGGAAAGCTGTCAAGTCGATCTCTTCGCACTTAAACGACCATAACTTGAGCTACAGAGGACCAAATGATGCGGTTCCAGTTGGGTTAGAAAGCTAACATCCGGGGCTTCGAAACGATATAAGATTTGCCATAGTTGCTACACGTATGGTGGCGCGCACGTGCATAGTACGCGCACGTGCCGTTGCTGCCACCTGGTTCACTTAAAGCAAAACGTGGCCAGCGAATTCTAAAGCCTTGTGGGCCAAATCCAACTCATTTCTGATGCTATTTAACCCAAGGAATGAAGAGGGAAACACATGTTAGTTACCATTAGTCATAGTTTAGCTCTAGAAGTAGTTTCTAGAGAGAGAAGCTCTCACTTCTCTCTAGGATTAGGATTAGGCTTAGTTCTTAGATCTAGATTTCAATTCACCTTCTTCTACTTCTATCTTCTCAATTCCTTATTGTTACATTCACTCTTCTTCCATTCTTTTGTTGTAATTTCCTTTATGTTGTTCTTGTGTTTTGTTGTAGATCTACTTTTGTTTCTTCTACTTTCTTCCAATTCAATAAGAGGTAATTCATACTAAATGTGTCTTCTTTGCTTTTCTATTGTTGATTTCTTGTTTTTGTAGTTGTAGATTCCTTTAATTCTTGCATTTAATAATGATTACTTCTATTGCACTTTATGTGTTTGTTGAAATGTCTCTTATAGATATAGTATAGATTTTGTTCCTCTTGGCCTAGGTAGAGTAATTAGTGACACTTGAGTTATCTAATTCCTTTGTTGATTGATAATTGGAGAGATTGCTAATTGGTTTGGAGTGCACTAAAGCTAGTCCTTCCTTGGGAGTTGGCTAGAACTTGTGGCTCAAGTCAATTCATCCACTTGACTTTCCTTTATTTAGTAAGGGTTAACTAAGTGGTAGCAATGAACAATTCTCATCACAATTGAGAAGGATAACTAGGATAGGACTTCTAATTTTCATATCTTGCCAAGAGCCTTTTATAGTTGTTAGTTTATTTTCATTGCCATTTACTTTTCATGCTTCTTATCCAAAACCCCAAAACACATTTCTAACCAATAACAAGGCACTTTATTGTAATTCCTAGGGAGAACGGCCCGAGGTTTAAATACTTCGGTTTATAGATTTTAGGGGTTTGTTACTTGTGATAAACAATCTTTTGTATGAAAGGATTATTGCTTGGTTTAGAGACTATACTTTACAACGAGATTTTATTAGTAAAATTCTAAACCGTCAAAAATCCAATCATCAAAATGGCGCCGTTGCCGGGGATTGCAATGGTGTTATGTTATTGGTTATTGTATATATGTGAATATTGTGAATAACTTGATTTTGTTTGGATTGCTTGCTAGTTAGGACTTTGTTTCATTATTTCTTAGTAGTTTTTATTTTTATTTTCTCTTTTCACCATGAATTCTCATTTTGGCTATGAGTTGTGTAGTGGTTGCAAGTTAGGAATTAGGCTCATTAAGGTCAAAGCTTCAAGGTATAGGACCGATGATTGGAAGAATGCCACTTTACAAGGGTCTCGATGGAAGGTTAGGTATGCTAAAGAGAATTCTATATGTCAACCGCCTGGAAAGAAAAAGTATGAAGATCAAATTGAAGACGGGTGTGAGGATAAGGTATGGGATCCCGGTTCGCTATGTGAAGACCGCTTATGGGAACTCATATCTTGGGTAGAACTTTGCCCAAGCTCGATGAAAATGGTTGAAAATTCTGTCAACCAATTAAGAAGCATGTATCCTTGGAGATTCAAGGATGAGTACAAACATAAGCCACCATGACAATAAGCTCCTCAAAATGTCCAACTTAAGGACAATAAATAAAAGTGCTAGGTGGGAGACACCCCACCATGGTAAACTCTTTCCATTCTCTTTTAAATTTGCCCAATAAGTGATTTGAGTTACCATTGTAGGTAGATGTTTCACATAAATTTGTTTGTACAACTTAATAAGTGATTGAGTTAGCTTAGTCACATGTATGTTGTGTTTAGTAGTAGATGAATAATATCAAATTGCATTTTTGTGAATTGTATGATGGTTGATTGAATAAAGAGTTGTGAGCAGTATGGGGAGCACCCAGCATAATTTTTCTGAAAAAAAAAGGGTGGACGCGCACACGATGTACGCGCACGCGTCCCTGAGCGGATGCATCATCACCCACATCCCCGAGAGTTGGGCCTCTCTTGGGCAAACACTATGTCTTGAGCCCAACACAATCCACGCTGACGCGCACTACGTGCGTGCGTGCCAATCATGAGAACAAGAACATGTACGCGGACGCGCACTTGTCGCGCCCACGTTGATCTGTTGCTGCAATTCTTTTGAGCCAAGCCCCAGAGAGTTGAGCCGGATCTGGTTATTTGAGGCAGGAAATTCAAACTTTAAGGAGAGCTCAAGTTGAGTTCCTTTATTACTTTCTATGATTACTCCGGCTCCACTTCTGATTTTGTTTGATGAACCGTCAACGTAGAGGTTCCAGTCAGTGGGGGTGTCTGGGGTGTAAGTGTATTCTGCAACGAAGTCAGCCAAATATTAGTACTTGATGGCTGTCCTAGCTTCATACTTGAGATCAAACCCGGACAACTCGACTGCCCATTATAGAATTCTTCCAGCTAAGTCTATTTTTTGTAGAATACTTTTTATAGGTTGATTGGTTCATATTCTGATAGTATGGGCCTGAAAGTATGGTCGGAGTTGTCGAGAAGTAAGTATAAGAGCGTAGGCGAACTTTTCTATCTTTTGATAGTTTAGTTGAACCCCTTGCAAAGCCTTATTGATGAAGTAGATAGGTTGCTGTCCGTTCTCGTTTTCTCTGACCATTGCTGAAGCTATTACCTGACTTCCTACAGCGAGGTATAGGATTAGCTCTTCACCTTCCCTGGGTCAGGTTAGGATAGGTGGTCGTCCTAGGAATATTTTGAAGTCTTGGAAGGCTTGTTCGTATTCTGAGGTCTATTCAAACCTCTTTCCTTTCCTTAATGTTACGTAAAAAGGGAGAGATCTTAAGGCCGCTCCAGCTAGGAATCTAGATAGAGCCGCTAGTCTTCTGTTGAGCTGCTGGACTTCTTTAACACAGGTCAGACTTTTCATGTTAAGTATGACTTGACACTTATCCAGGTTTGCTTCAATTCCTCTTTGGGTGAGCATGAAGCCCAAGAATTTGCCAGCTTCTACCGCAAAAGTGTATTTTGCAGGGTTAAGTCTTATCCCATACTTTCTTATGGTGTTGAACACTTCAGTGAGGTCGGATAACAACGTTTCCCCTCTTTGTGTCTTTACTAGCATGTCGTCTACATAAACCTCCATTAGCTTCCCGATGTGATTGGCAAATACTTTGTTCATCAGTCTCTGGTATGTAGCTCATGCGTTCTTGAGTCCGAAGGGCATGATTATATAGCAGTAGTTTGCTCTTGGGGTTAAGAATGACGTTTTCTCCTTGTCGGATTAATACATCGGGATTTGATTGTATCTCGAGTAAGCGTCCATGAAGGAGAGATACTTATACCCCGATGAAGCGTTGACTAGTGTGTCTATGTTCGGGAGTGGGTAGGGATCTTTTGGGCAGGCTTTGTTATGGACGGTGTACATCCGCCACTTCCCATTTAACTTTCTGACCAGTACGACATTGCCTAGCCATAATGGGTACTTTACCTTCCTTATGAACCCTGCCTATAACAAAGCTTGTACTTGTTCCTTGACTGCTTGCAATCTCTCTGGGCCGAGTTTCCTTCGTGTCTGTTGTATTGGCCGAGATCCAGGGTATACTGCCAGTTTATGGCACATTAGTCCGGGATCAATGCCAGGCATGTCCGCGGCCTTCCATGCAAAGAGTCGAGAATTATCCTTTAGGAGCTTTGTTAGTAGCTCCTTTAGGTCTCCTTTTAGATTTGCCCCTATGTTTGTTGTTTTGTCTGGAGTGTCTCTGACTTGAACCTTTTCGGTCTCACCTTCCGGTTGAGGGTGGAGTTCTTCGCGAGCTCGGATTCCCCCGAGTTCTATAGTATTGGTTTGTTTTCCTCTGAGGATGCCTTTAAGGTTTAGACTTTCAATGTAACAGTGTCGCACGAGTTTTTTGGTCCCCTTTACGGTAGAAATCCCTTTTGTGGTTGGAAACTTCATGCATAGGTGTGGAGTGGAGACCACCTCGGTGAGCTGATTTAACATTGTCCGACCTATGAGGGCATTCTATGCGGAGCTTACGTCGACTACGATGTAGTCTATGCTCAGCGTTCTTGACCGTGTTCCTTTTCCAAATATTGTGTGCAGTGGGATGTACCCAAGTGGTTGGATTAGGGCGTCTCCAAGCCCGAACAAGCTATTTGGATATGCTCTGAGCTCTTTCTCTTGTAGGCTGAGCTTATCGAAGGCGGATTTAAACAGGATATCTGCGGAGCTTCCTTGGTCTACCAACGTTCGGTGGAGATTGGCGTTGGCGAGTATGATGGTAATGACCACAGGGTCATCATGCCCTGGGATGATGCCTATGGCGTCTTTTTGAATGATGATAATAGTGGGGAGGTCGGGTGACTTGTCCCCTTCTCCGACATGATACACCTCTTTTATGTGTCTTTTGCGGGAGGACTTAGATATCCCTCCTCCTGCGAATCCTTTGTTTATCATATGAACATATCTTTCAGGGGTGTGAGGGGGATGTTCAATTCGTCCGACCTCTTCATCCCTTCTTCTCTTTTTTGGTTCATCCACTCTATTGGCTAAGAACCGATCTAGTTTCCCTTCTTGTGCCAATTTTTCTATGACATTCTTTAGGTCGTAGCACTCGTTGGTAGAATGCCCATAGATTCAGTGGTATTTGCAATACTCTGTTCGACTTCCTCCTCTTTTGTGTTTAATCGGGCGAGGCAGTGGGATCTTCTCATTGTTGCATATCTCCCGGTAAACATTCACAAGAGACACCCGAAGAGGGGTATAGTTGTGGTACTTTCTAGGTTTCTCAGTAGGTTGGTCTTCTTTTTTCTTGGACTCTTTATCCTTGTCCCGAGGTGGGTAGGAGAATCCAGTCTTCGAGGTTTCTCCCAATCGGGAGTTCTCCTCCATATTAATATCTTTTTTCACTCGTTCTTGAACCTTGTTGAGAGATGTTGGATGCTTCCTTCTCGTAGGCCATTGATGAGACCCAAGATGGCTGCTTCTGTTGGAAGATTTTGTATGTCCAGGCATGCTTTATTGAATCTCTCCATGTAACTACGGAGGCTTTTCTGATCTCCTTGCTTAATCCCTAGCAGGCTTGGAGCGTGTTTGGCTTTGTCTTTTTGGATGGAAAATCTAGCTAAGAATTTCTTGGCGAGGTCAACGAAGCTTGTTATCAACCTTGGTGGCAAGTTGTCGAACCACTTTATTGACGTCTTGGTCAAGGTGGTCAGGAAGGCTTTGCAACGGATTGAATCTGAGGCATTCGTGAGATACATCCGACTTCTGAAATTGCTGAGATAATGGCTCGGATCAGACGTACCGTCGTACGGGGTCATGTCGGGGGCTTTTAAGTCTTCTGGGACTTTAAGCTTTCATGATTTCCTTTGTGAACGGGTCTTGGTCCTTGTGAGGGCTATCTTCACGACCAAATCGAGCTGCCTTAGTTTTGAGGTCGGCTTCGAGCTTTAGGAGCTTGTCCTCCAAATCTCGACTCCATCTTGTTTCTCTCTGGAGGTCTCTCTCGGCCTCTCACTGACGTTCGGCCTCTTCTTCGAGCTGTTTGAGGCGATCCTGCTGTTCACGGATGGCATCTAAGATTTTTGTGTTTTGAGGTTGTTTGTCTCCCTTGGATTGATGTGTGTCTTTTGGGGAGGTTGGTGTGGCATCCATGTTCTTGAGTGGCGTTCCTTCTTCTAATCCGGAGTTAAGGTCATTGGCATGGTTGTTTGCCATGTTGATGGGATGACTTCCAGAGTCCCCGACAACGGCGCCAATGTTCCGAGGGTTACCTGAAACTGAAGGTCGATCTCGGATGAGATCTTCTGGTGTGATCGGAGCTATTGTGTCCGACTTGCTGGATCTTAAGGTGCTGCTGATCCTTGGTCACCGGAGGGTGGTGGTACCTACAAGAGACTTCGATACTTAAGTTAGCATGGGATTTAGGCAGGTTTTTTGTAGAATTAGAGTATGAGTTATACCTGGGTGCTCTAGTATATTTATAGTAGTGTGGATTGACCCTTCTTGAGATAAGTTAGTTTATCTTTATCTTATCTTTTGTGGGTGAGATCACTTATCTTTTGGCCAGCCGCCTTCAGGTGGGCTGTGATCCTCTGCTTTGGGCCTGTTTTGGGTCTCTATGGCGGTTTGGTCGAGCTCTTTGGGAAGATCTCGTTTTGGTCGACCAACCTTTAAAGAGGTCGGTTGTTTTGCTTTAATCCGTCCCAGACCTGATAGCTGGGTCAGGGTATGAACACTAACTATATGTATAGTACTTCTTTTTTCTTTCTTTCGTTTATCTTAGTTTGATTGCATATTATTTTATTTTCCAATTATTTCCATTGTTTTTCCTTTATTTAATTATTGTGATCATGTGTAGCACCTAAAACAGAAGCAGAAACACTTAGGATTGAAAACAGAACGTCCTGAAGGTACCCCTTACTGGCATTGAACGCCAGAACTAGCGGTCAGCGCCAGAAGGGGAAGGGAATTGGGCGTTCAACATCCACTCAGGAGCATCCAGACCCAATTTTTTGGTCCCCATGTGGCGTTCAACATCCATTCATGGCGTTAAACACCCCACCATTGCAAAAAAATATTTTGATCCCCAACTGACGTTCAACGTTAGATCTGGGCATTGAACGCCCAGAAGGGGGAGGGCAAGAATTCGAATTTTCAAAAGAAGGAGAGAGAGTTGACATTTCAAACCAAACCTTTTTCGACCATATCTTTTTAAAACATATCTTTCCATTTGATATCTTTTCAACCTACATTTTAAAAATTAAATCTCTTCAAATTCAAATCTTTTTAAATCAAATGTTTTCCAATCTTATTTTTTCAAACCATATCCTTTTCAAATCACATATTCCCATTTCTAATCTTTTCAAAACTAACTCTTCTTTTTATCCAATCTTTTTCAAATATTTTATAGCTTTCCAACCCATATCTTTGCATATCATATCTTTTCACTCATATCTTGTTTATCTTTCTTGATCATTGTTCTTTTCTTTTCCCATAAATTTCAAAACTTTGTTATCTTATCCCATCTGTTTCTAAATTTAATTTCAAAATTCCCACCTTCTCACTCCTATTAATACACATTTTCTCCTTCTCTCTCTCACGCCCCACTCCTCTATCTTATGTCCCCATTGCTTCTTCTTCCCCTGTGTTCTTCTCTCTTTGCTCGGGACGAACAAAACTCTTAAGTTTGGTGTTGAGGATGCTCCGCTTTCTCACCCTTTTCATCTCCCATGGCACTAAAGGTTGGAGGATCCATGCCAAGAAATAGGAAAGAAAGAGCACCCTCAACAGTCGCGTATAAACCTTACCGATTTTATTCCAAGCTTCATGAGGAACGTTATTACAATGTAGTAAGCAAGAAGACAGTAATTCCGGAAGTCAAGTTTGAACTGAAGGATGACAAATACCTGAAAATTCAAGAGCGAATTTGAATGAGGGGTTGGGAAATTCTGGCCAACCCTACAACTAAGGTTAGAGTTCTAAAAGTTCGAGAGTTTTATGCAAATCTATGGATGACGGACAAAAAAAAGAAAGAGAGACCGGAATTCAACCTATGGCGCACCATGGTCTGAGGAAAGACCCTGCATTTTGATTTGGATAAAGTAAGGAAATTTTCAGATTACCCACACTAAAGGATGACCCTAACTCCTTTAATAGGAGAGTACATGCTGATCCAAGGCTGAACCAAGTCCCAAAGGACATATGTCTCCCCGGAACATAGTGGAAAACTGACAAAAAGGGTCAACCACTCCAACTAAGGAGGATGGATCTCAAGTCCGTTGCTAAAGGGTGGCTGGATTTTATTGGGCGATCTATCCTCCCCACTAGCAACCGGTCTGAGGTCACCGTGAGGTAGGCTGTGATGATCCACTGCATCATGCTTGGCAATAAAATGGAAGTTCATCAATTGATCCTTCGTGAGATGTACAAAATCGCAGCCAAGACTTCAACTCAATTGTAGTAGGCGACCCAATCACCAAGGAGAGCATGGAGCACACTAGGAAATTGGCGCAAGCCAAAACTCAGAGGCCAGTTTCCCCCTCTAAGAGGAAGATGCTTGAGTGGCCTCATGAGCAGAGCATCCCTCCGATTGAATATTAGACTCAACTGGCAGCATCCACTGAATAATTGAGATCCACTGTGGACCAACTAAAAGAGGAGTAAAGAGACCAATCTCGAATGCTTCACAAGCTGACCGAAGGGTAGGAAAGCCAGGGACAAGAATTAAAGGAGTTGAAGCACCAGAGATTCTTCGGAGAGGGCGACAGTCACCATGAGTGAGGTGGTTGAGTTCTATCTCCCCTATTCAATCCCTATTTTTAGCACCTTGCTTTATGTTTTTCAATTTTAAGTTACATGATCACTATTAGGATTTCCCACTTTCTAATTTAGTAGTTAATTTCTATTTCTATTAGTAAAATTTTAAGATGTTTCACGTATCCCCCATTGAACTTAAATAAAATTTTAATTAAGAAGCAATAAAATACAAAAGGTCTTGAGTTCTATTTCAAGTCGTTCTACTTATCTCAAAGTGGTGGCTCTACTTTTATTTTCTGAATGTATGAATTAAATGTGCATGATTGATATTGAGGTTGAGCATGTTGACTTTTGAAAGAACAGTGAATTTAGAGAAGTATTATTGATCCTCTAAAAAAAAAATAGATTGATTCTTGAAGCAAAAGAAACAGCAAAAAAAAAAAAGAAAAAAAAAAGAAAAAAAATAGAAAAAGGATCCAAGGCTTTGAGCATCAATGGTCAGCAGGGTCAAAATTGGCCTAAAAAGCTCAAATGAGTTGCTATCCATAACTATACGCTTGTGGTGTGAAGGTGTCAAGAAAATCTTGAGATTGAGCAGTTAAAATTGTGATTCAAATAAATAAAGAGTACGCTTAAGAAATCTGAGCACCATTGTCTGGGAATTTAAAGCAAAGCTAAATTCAAATCCAAAGGGTTCCCCCAGTTAAGTACTTGTAGCGTTTATGCATCCAGTGGTAATACTTGAAAACAAAACGCTTAGAGTCACGACTAGGCTCAAAAGGTGAAAAGCACCAAAAGAAAAAGCTGTGGTCAAGAATCAAGAAAAACTAAAAGAAGAGAATCAATAATATCATCCGGATTCTAGTTCCAAAGGATGCCAATATTTCTGAGCTTCAATGGAAAGTGAGATGCCAAGGCTATTCAGAAATAAAGTGTTAATAGCCCCATTGAATAATTAGAACTAAGCTTTATTGATAAACTCTAAGACCTGATATATTTTTCTCTTCCATTTAGTCTTATCTTGTTTTCGGTTGCTTGAGGACAAGCAATAGTTTAAGTTTGGTGTTGTGATAAGTAAATATCTTATACCCTTTTTCATAGCATTTTCATAGTTTTTTTAGTTATATTTTATTAAGTTTTAGTATGTTTTAGTTCAAAATCCATCTTTTAGATACTACTTTGAGTTTTTGTGTTTTTTCTATGATTTTAGGAGATTTTTCGGCAAAATTTACAAAGTCTTGTTCAGAGACGAAGAAAGGATAGCATATGTTGTCAAATTCTGACCTCTGTGCATTCCAACGAGCATATCTTAAGCTATAGAGGTTCAATCAATGTAGTCTCAGCGGATTTGGAAAGTTAAATTTTAGAGCTTTCCAAAAATATATAATAGTCTACACTTTTCTTCCATAATCACTGCCCAATATTGGCGTTGAACGTCCACATCTGGAGTTCAACACCCAAAGAGGAGCAAGCCCAGTGTTGAACGCCCAAAGCTGGCGTTCAATGCCAGCCAGGGAGCAAAAGGTAGCGAGCTCACACCCTAATGGGTGTTCAACACCCAAAGCCCAAATTGAACGCCAAGCACCATACGAAGTGATAAGCGGATAATTTATACAATTTTTGGCATTGTTTTTAGATAATTTTAAGTATAATCTAGCTATTTTTAGGGATGTTTTCATTAGTTTTTATGCTAAATTCACATTTCTGGACTTTACTATGAGTTTGTGTATTTTTCTATGATTTCAGGTAATTTCTGGCTGAAATTGAGGGACTTGAGCAAAACTCTTATAAAAGGCTGACAAAGGACTACTGATGTTGTTGGATTCTGACCTCCCTGCACTCAAAATGGATTTTCTGGAGCTACAGAACTCCAAATGGCGCGGTCTTAACGGAGTTGGAAATTAGACATCCAGAGCTTACTAGCAATATATAATAGTCCATACTTTATTCGTGATTAGATGACGTAAACTGGTGCTCAACGCCAGTTCCATGCTGCATTCTGGAGTCAAACGCCAAAAACACGTCACGAACCAGAGTTGAACGCCAAAAACACGTTACAACTTGGCGTTCAACTCCAAAAGAAGCCTCAGCTCATGTAAAGTTCAAGCTCAACCCAGGCACACACCAAGGGCCCCGGAAGTGGATTTCTGCATCAATTACTTACTTCTGTAAACCCTAGTAGCTAATCTAGTATAAATAAGACTTTTTACTATTGTATTCAGTGTCTTTGACCATTCGGTCTTTTGACCATAGGTCCTTCTCCCTATTTTCGAATTCATATAATATTTTGGGGGCTGGCCATTCGGCCATGCCTGGACCTTTACTTATGTATTTTCAACGGTGGAGTCTCTACACACCATAGATTAAGGGTGTGGAGCTCTGCTGTACCTCAAGTTTTAATGCAATTACTACTATTTTCTATTCAATTCAATTTATTCCTGTTCTAAGATACCATTCGTACTTCAACCTGATGGATGTGATGATCCGTGACACTCATCATCATCCGTCCCTATGAACGCGTGCCTGACAACCACTTCCGTTCTACAAGCGAAAGCTAGAGTGTGTATCTCTTGGATTCCTGATGCACGATACATGGTTGCCCTCGCCTGACAACCGAGCCTTCCATTCCGTGAGATCAGAGTCTTCGTGGTATAAGCTAGAATTGATGGCGGTATTCATGAGAATCCGAAAAGTCTAAACCTTGTCTGTGGTATTCCGAGTAGGATTTCAGGATTGAATGACTGTGACGAGCTTCAAACTCGGGATTGTTGGGCGTGATGACAAACGCAAAAGAATCAAGGGATTCTATTCCAACATGATCGAGAACCGACAGATGATTAGACCGTGCTGTGACAGAGCATTTGGACCTTTTTCACTGAGAGGATGGGATGTAGCCATTGACAACGGTGATGCCTTACATACAGCTTGCCATGGAAATGAGTAAGAAGGATTGGATGAGGGCAGTAGGAAAGCAGAGATTCAGAAGGAGCACAACATCTTCATACGCCTATCTGAAATTCCCATCGATGATCTACATAAGTATTTCTATCTTTATTTTCTGTTTATTTACTATTATTATTCAAAAACTCTATCACCATTTATTATCTGCCTGACTGAGATTTACAAGATGACCATAGCTTGCTTCATACCAACAATCTCTGTGGGATCGACCCTTACTCACGTAAGGTTTATTACTTGGACGACCTAGTACACTTGCTGGTTAGTTGAGCGAAGTTGTGAAATTATGTTAGATCATGGTATTGAGCACCAAGTTTTTGGGGCCATTACCAGGGAATCAATTTCGAACAACAATTTAAGTATGAATCACAATTTTGTCCACCAAGTTTTTGGTGCCGTTGCCGGGGATTGTTCGAGTATGGACAACTGACGGTTCATCTTGTTGCTCAGATTAGGTAATTTTCGTTTTTTATTTTCTTTTCAAAAAGTTTTCAAAAATAATTTTCAAAGATTTTCTCCCTCTATTTTTGAAAAATCCTTCAGAGTTTTTAAGAATGAATTCTAGAGTTTCAAAATGGTATGCTGAAGCTTGGCTGGCCATCAAGCTTTAGACTAACCTGGTATGATTTCTGGGATTTTTATTGATGACTTTGAATTCATTACTTCCTTTTTCCTATATGTTTTTCGAAAAATATAAAATAAAATCCAAAAAAATAATAAAATTATAAAAATAAAAAATATTTTTGTGTTTCTTGTTTGAGTCTTGTGTCATGTTTTAAGTTTGGTGTCAATTGCATATTCATATTGTTGTTGCAATTTTCGAAAATTCATGCATTCATAGTGTTTTTCATGATCTTCAAGTTGTTCTTGGTAAGTCTTCTTGTTTGATCTTGATGTTTTCTTGTTTTGTGTCTTTTGTTGTTTTTCATATGCATTTGTGCATTCATAGTGTCTAAGCATAAAAGATTTTTAAGTTTGGTGTCTTGCATGTTTTCTTTGCATAAAAATTTTTTCAAAAATTTGTTCTTGATGTTCATCATGATCTTCAAAGTGTTCTTGGTGTTCATCTTGACATTCATAGTGTTCTTGCATGCATCATTGATTTTAATCCAAAATTTTCATGTTTTGGGTCATATTTGTGTTTTTCTCTCTCATAATTAAAAATTCAAAAATAAAAAAAAAATTATTATCTTTTCCTTTTTTCTCTCAAAATTTCGAAAATTTGAGTTGACTTAGTCAAAAATTTTTAAAATTAGTTATTTCTTGTAAGTCAAGTCAAATTTTCAATTTTAAAAATCTTATCTTTTCAAAACTTTTTCAAAAATCAAATCTTTTTCATTTTTTTCTATTTTTCGAAAATTTTGAAAGTTAATCTGCAAAATCTTTTTCTTATCGTTATTTCATAATTTTTGAAAATTATGCTAACAATTAATATGATTGATTCAAAAATTTGAAGTTTGTTACTTTCTTGTTAAGAAAGGTTCAATCTTTAAATTCTAGAATCATATTTTTTAGTTTCTTTTTAGTCAAGTAATCAATTTTAAATTTTAAAAATTAAATCTTTTCCAACCATAACTTTTTAATCATATCTTTTTAAATTTTATCTTTTTCAAAAAAAAATTTGATTTCAAAATATCTTCTTATCTTCTTATCTTTTCAAATTCGATTTTCAAATCTTTTTCAACTAACTATTTGACTTTTTGTTTATTTCTTATCGTTTTCAAAACCTCCTAACAACTTTTCTCTCTCTAATTTTCAAAAATACCTCCCTCTTTTTCAAAAATTATTTTTAATTAATTAATTATTTTAAATTTTAATTTTAATGTTATTTCTTATCTTAATTTTCGAAAATCATTAACTCCTTTTCAAAATTATTTTCGAAAAACTTCTCTCTCATCTTATTCTATTTATTCATTCATTTACTAACACTTCTCTTCATCTCAAATCACTGCCCCTATTCTCACCCTTGTGTTTGGATTCTCCTTTCTTTATTCCCTTTCTTCTTCTACTAACAATAAGGAACCTCTTTACTGTGACATAGAGGATTCCTCTTCTTTTTCAGTTCTCTTCTCTTTCATATGAGTAGGAACAAGGAAAAAGGTATTCTTGTTGAAGCTGATCCAGAACCTGAAAGGACTCTAAAGAGGAAACAAAGAGAAGCTAAATTACAACAATCCAGAGACAACCTTGCTAAAATTTTCGAACAAGAAAAGGAGATGGCATCCGAACCCAACAACAATAGTGCAAGAAGGATGCTTGGTGATTATACTACACCTACTTCCAAGTTTGATGAAAGAAGCATCTCAATTCCTGCCATTGGAGCAAACAATTTTGAGCCGAAACCTCAATTAGTTGCTCTAATGCAACAAAACTGCAAGTTTCATGGACTTCCATCAGAAGATCCCTACCAATTTTTAACTGAGTTCTTGCAGATCTGTGAGACTGTTAAGACTAATGGAGTAGATCCTGAAGTCTACAGGCTTATGCTTTTCCCTTTTGCTGTAAGAGATAGAGCTAGAGCATGGTTGGACTCTCAACCTAAAGATAGCCTAGACTCCTGGGATAAGCTGGTCACGGCCTTCTTGGCTAAGTTCTTTCCTCCTCAAAAGCTGAGCAAGCTTAGAGTGGATGTTCAGACCTTCAAACAAAAAGATGGTGAATCCCTCTATGAAGCTTAGGAAAGATACAAGTAAATGACCAAAAGATGTCCTTCTGACATGTTTTCAGAATGGACCATGATAGATATATTCTATTATGGTCTATCTGAGTTCTCTAAGATGTCACTGGACCATTCTGCAGGTAGATCCATTCACCTAAAGAAAACGCCTACAGAAGCTCAAGAACTTATTAACATGGTTGCAAATAACCAGTTCATGTACACTTCTGAGAGGAATTCCGTGAATAATGGGACGCCTCAAAGGAAGGGAGTTCTTGAAATTGATACTCTGAATGCCATATTGGCTCAGAACAAAATATTGACTCAGCAAGTCAACACGATCTCTCAAAGTCTGAATGGATGGCAAAATGCATCCAACAGTATTAAAGAGGCATCTTTTGAAGAAGAAGCTTATGATCATGAGAACCATGCAATAGCAGAGGTAAATTACATGGGTGAACCTTATGGAAACACCTATAATTCATCATGGAGAAATCATCCAAATTTCTCATGGAAGGATCAACAAAAGCCTCAACAAGGCTTTAATAATGGTAGAAGAAACAGGCTTAGCAATAGCAAGCCTTTTCCATCATCTTCTCAGCAACAGACAGAGAATTCTGAACAGAGCTCCTCTAATTTAGCAAACATAGTCTCTGATCTGTCTAAGGCCACTTTAAGTTTCATAAGTGAAACAAGATCCTCCATTAGAAATTTGGAGGCACAAGTGGGCCAGCTGAGTAAGAAAGTCACTGAAACTCCTCCTAGTACTCTCCAAAGTAATACTGAAGAGAATCCAAAAAGAGAGTGCAAGGCCATTGACATACTCAACATGGCCGAACCTAAGGAGGAAGGAGAGGACGTGAATTCCAATGAGGAATACCTCATGGGACGTCTCTCAAGCAAGAAGAAGTTCCCTATTGAGGACCCAAAGGAATCTGAGGCTCATATTGAGACCATAGAGATTCCATTAAACCTCCTTCTACCATTCATGAGCTCTGAAGACTATTCTTCCTCTGAAGAGGATGAAGATGTAACTGGAGAGCAAGTTGCTCAATATCTAAGAGCTATCATGAAGTTGAATGCCAAATTATTTGGTAATGAGACTTGGGAAGGTGAATCTCCCTTGCTCATTAGTGAACTAGATACATGGGTTCAACAAACTTTACCTCAAAAGAGACAAGATCCTGGCAAATTCTTAATACCCTGTACCATAGGCACCATGACCTTTAAGAAGGCTCTGTGTGACCTAGGGTCATGCATAAATCTTATGCCACTCTCTGTAATGGAGAAGCTGGGGATCATTGAGGTACATCCTGCCTTATTCTCATTATAAATGGCAGACAAGTCAGCAAGACAAGCTTATGGATTAGTAGAGGACGTGTTAGTAAAGGTTAAAGGCCTTTACATCCCTGCTGATTTCATAATCTTAGACACTAGGAAGGAGGAGGATGAATGCATCATCCTTGAAAGACCTTTCCTGGCCACAGCAGGAGCTATGATAGATGTTAACAGAGGAGAATTAGTCCTTCAATTGAATGGGGACTACCTTGTGTTTAAGACCCAAGGGTATTCTTCTGTATACATGGAGAGTAAGCATGAAGAGCTTCTCTCAGTACAAAGTCAAACAATGCCCCCACAGTCAAACTCTAAGTTTGGTGTTGGGTGGCCACAACCAAACTCTAAGTTTGGTGGTTGGTGGACGAAATTGTGATCAACAATAATGGCTCTTTAGCATGTGCATAAAAACATTAACTCAGCACTTTCTTTCCACAATCTCGTTCAACTAACCAGGAAGTGAACTGGGTCGTCCAAGTAATAAACCTTACGTGAGTAAGGGTCGATCCCACAGAGATTGTTGGTATGAAGCAAGCTATGGTCACCTTGTAAATCTCAGTTAAGCAGATTAAATGGTTATGGGTTTCGAAAATTAATAATAAATAGAAAATAAAAAGGGATAGAAATACTTATGTAGATCAATAGTGGGAATTTTAGATAGGCATGTGGAGGTGCTGTGCTCCTCTTGAATCTCTACTTTCTTATTGCTTTCATCCAATTCTTCTTACTCCTTTCCATGGCAAGCTGTATGTAGGGCATCACCATCATTAATGGCTACTTTTAATCCTCTCGGGAAAATGGTCCTATGCGTTGTCACTGCACGGCTAATCGTCTGGAGGCATCACCCTTGTTGATAGCTACATCCCATCCTCTCAGTGAAAATGGTCCAAATGCTCTGTCACAGCACGGCTAATCATCTGTCGGTTCTCAATCAGGTTGGAGTAGAATCCATTGATTCTTTTGCGTTTGTCATCACGCCCAGCCTTCAGGAGTTTGAGGCTCGTCACAGTCATTCAATACCGGAATCCTACTCGGAATACCACAGACAAGGTTAGCCTTTCCGGATTCCCAGGATCCTACTCGGAATACCACAGACAAGGTTAGACTTTTCGGATCCTCATGAATGCCGCCATCTATCTAGCTTATACCACGAAGATTCTGTTGGAGAATTTAAGAGATATGCGCCCGGCCTAAAGTAGAACGGAAGTGGTTGTCAGTCACGCGCGTTCATAGGTGAGAATGATGATGAGTGTCACGGATCATCACATTCATCAAAGTGTTGTGCAACGTATATCTTGGAATAAGAATAAAAGAGAATTGAATAGAAAGTAATAGTAATTGTATTGAAACTTGAGGTACAGCAGAGCTCCACACCCTTAATCTATGGTGTGCAGAAACTCCACCGTTGAAAATACATAAGTGAAAGGTTCAGGCATGGCCAAATGGCCAGCCCCCTAAAACATGCTCAATGGCCTCCTAAGATGAAGAATAAAACAAAACTGAGACCAAAGATGAAACGTGGTCGAAAGACGACTAATACACTAGTAAAAAGTCTTATTTATACTAAACTAGCTACTAGGGTTTACATGAGTAAGTAATTGATGCATAAATCCACTTCCGGGGCCCACTTGGTGTATGTTTGGGCTGAGCTTGATCTATCCACGAGCTGAGGCTTTTCTTGGAGTTGAACTCCAAGTTATAGCGTGTTTTGGGCGTTCAACTCCGGATCATGACGTGTTTCTGGCGTTTAACTCCAGACAGCAGCATGTACTTGGCGTTCAACGCCATGTTAGGTCGTTAATTTCCGAATAAAGTATAAACTATTATATATTGCTGGAAAGCTCTGGATGTCTACTTTCCAACGCCGTTGAGAGCGTGCCATTTGGAGTTCTTTAGCTCCAGAAAATCCATTTCGAGTGCAGGGAGGTCAGATTCCAACAGCATCAGCAGTCCTTTTGTCAGCCTTTTTCAGAATTTTGCTCAAGTCCCTCAATTTCAGCCAGAAATTACCTGAAATCATAGAAAAACACACAAACTCATAGTATAGTCTAGAAATGTGAATTTAACATAAAAACTAATGAAAACATCACTAAAAGTAGCTTAAACTTACTAAAAACTACCTAAAAACAATGCCAAAAAGCGTATAAATTATCCGCTCATCAGTGGTGAATCCCCACATCCAAACTCCAAGTTTGGTGTTGGGAGTCTAAAACATTGACCTGATCACTTTTGAGGCTCCATGAGAGCCCACTCTCAAGCGATTGACATTAAAGAAGCGCTTATTGGGAGGCAATCCAATTTTTTTTTATCTAATTTTATTTTTACTTTATTGTTCTTTTATTAGGTTCATGATCATGTGGAGTCAGAAAATAAATACTAAAATTAAAAACAGAATAAAAAATAGTAGAAGAAAAATCACACCCTAGAGGAAGGACTTACTGGCATTTAAACGCCAGTAAGGAGCATTTGGCTGGTGTTCAACGCCAGAACAGAGCATGGATCTAGCGTTGAATGCCAGAAACAAGCAACATCCTGGCATTCAAACACCAGGAATACACCCTGAGGAGAGCTGGCGCTAAACGCCAGAAACAAGCATGGAACTGGTGTTCAACGCCAGAAACATGCTGCAGTTGGGCATTGAACGCCCAAAACAAGCATCAATCTGGCATTTAAACGCCAGAATTGCATGCAAAGGCATTTTACACGCCTAATTGGTGTAGGGATGTAAATCCTTGACACCTCAGGATCTGTGGACCCCACAGGATCCCCACCTACCTCAACTCACCATCTCTCTTCCCCATCACCTCTTCACCACTCACATCCATCCATCTCTTCCCCACCCAATCCCACCCATATGGCCGAAACATACACATCTCTCCCTCTCCTCCACATCTTCTTCTCCTTCCATTCTTTCTGATTTGCTCGAGGACGAGCAACATTCTAAGTTTGGTGTGGAAAAACCATAGCTTTTTTGTTTTTCCATAACCATTGATGGCACCTAAGGCCAGAGAAACCTCAAAAAAAAAGAAAAGATAAAAGGGAAGACAAAAAAAGCTTCTACCTCCGAGTCATGGGAGATGGAGAGATTCATCTCAAGGATCCATAGCTCAGTGGAAGAGCATTTAACTGCAAATCAAGAGATCCCTGAGATACCTCAGGGGATACATTTTCCTCCACACAATTATTGGGAGAAACTAAGGATAGGAGCACCAAAATCACTAGGGATCAAGCAACAAAGGCAAGGAAGAGACATAGAAGAGCTCAAGGACATCATTGGTTCTTCAAGAAGAAAGCGCCACCATCACTAAGGTGGAATCATTCCTTGTTCTTATTTCTCTATTTTTTGATTTTTATGCTATATGTTTATCTATGTTTTGTGTCTTTACTACATGATCATTAGTATTTAGTAACTATGTCTTAAGGCTATGAATAATTTCATGAATCCTTCACCTCTCTTAAATGAAAAATTTTTTTAATACAAAAGAACAAGAAGTAAATGGGTTTTGAATTTATCCTTGAAATTAGCCTAATTATATTGATGTGGTGACAATACTTTTTGTTTTCTGAATGAATGCTTGAACAGTGCATATTTTTTATCTTGTTGTTTATGAATGTTAAAATTGTTGGCTCTTGAAAGAATGATGAACATTGAGAAATGCTATTGATAATCTAAAAAATTATGAAATTGATTCTTGAAGCAAGAAAAAGCAGTGAAAAAGCAAAAGCTTGCAAAAAAAAAGAAGAAGAAAAAGTGGCGAAAAAAATAAAATAGAAAGAAAAAGAAAAAGCAAGCAGAAAAAGCCAATAGCCCTTAAAAACAAAAGGCAAGGGTAAAAAGGATCCAAGGCTTTGAGCATCAATGGATAGGAGGGCCCAAGGAAATAAATCCAGGCCTAAGCGGCTAAATCAAGATGTCCCTTACCATGTGCTTGTGGCATGCAGGTCCAAGTGAAAAAGCTTGAGACTGAGTGGTTAAAGTCATGATACAAAGCAAAAAGAGTGTGCTTAAGAACTCTGGACACCTCTAACTGGGGACTTTAGCAAAGCTGAGTCACAATCTGAAAAGGTTCACCCAGCTATGTGTCTGTGGCATTTATATATCTGGTGGTAATACTAGAAAACAAAGTGCTTAGGGCCACGACCAAGACTCATAAAAGTAGCTGTGTTCAAGAATCAACATACTTAACTAGGAGAATCAATAATACTATCTGAAATTCTAAGTTCCTATAGATACCAATCATTCTAAACTTCAAAGGAGAAAGTGAGATGCCAAAACTGTTCAGAAGCAAAAAGCTACAAGTCCCGCTCATCTAATTAGAATTAATATTCATTGATATTTTGGAATTTATAGTATATTCTCTTAATTTTATTCTAATTGATTTTCAGTTGCTTGGGGACAAGCAACAATTTAAGTTTGGTGTTGTGATGAGCGGATAATTTATACGCTTTTTGGCATTGTTTTTAGATAGTTTTAAGTATAATCTAGCTATTTTTAGGGATGTTTTCATTAGTATTTATGCTAAATTCACATTTCTGGACTTTACTATGAGTTTGTGTATTTTTCTGTGATTTCAGGTAATTTCTGGCTGAAATTGAGGGACCTGAGCAAAATTCTTATAATAGGCTGACAAAGGACTGCTGATGCTGTTGGATTCTGACCTCCCTGCACTCAAAATGAATTTTCTAGAGCTACAGAACTTCAAATGGCACGGTCTCAATGGCGTTGGAAAGTAGACATCGAGAGCTTTCCAGCAATATATAATAGTTTATACTTTATTCGTGATTAGATGACGTAAACTGGCGCTCAACGCCAGTTCCATGCTGCATTCTGGAGTCAAATGCCAAAAACACGTCACGAACCAGAGTTGAACGCCAAAAACACGTTACAACTTGGCGTTCAACTCCAAAAGAAGCTTCAGCTCGTGTAAAGTTCAAGCTCAGCCCAAGCACACACCAAGGGCCCTGGAAGTGGATTTCTGCATCAATTACTTACTTCTATAAACCCTAGTAGCTAGTCTAGTATAAATATGACTTTTTACTATTGTATTCAGTGTCTTTGACCATTCGGTCTTTTGACCATAGGTCCTTCTCCCTATTTTCGAATTCATATCATATTTTGGGGGCAGGCCATTCGGCCATGCCTGGACCTTCACTTATGTATTTTCAACGGTGGAGTCTCTACACACCATAGATTAAGGGTGTGGAGCTCTGCTGTACCTCAAGTTTTAATGCAATTACTACTATTTTCTATTCAATTCAATTTATTCCTGTTCTAAGATACCATTCGTACTTCAACCTGATGGATGTGATGATCCGTGACACTCATCATCATCCGTCCCTATGAACGCGTGCTTGACAACCACTTCCGTTCTACAAGCGAAAGCTAGAGTGTGTATCTCTTGGATTCCTGATGCACGATGCATGGTTGCCCTCGCCTGACAACGAGCCTTCCATTCTGTGAGATCAGAGTCTTCGTGGTATAAGCTAGAATTGATGGCAGCATTCATGAGAATCCGGAAAGTCTAAACCTTGTCTGTGGTATTCCGAGTAGGATTCCAGGATTGAATGACTGTGACGAGCTTCAAACTCGCGATTGTTGGGCGCGATGACAAACGTAAAAGAATCAAGGGATTCTATTCCAACCTGATCGAGAATCGACAGATGAATAGCCGTGCCGTGATAGAGCATTTGGACCTTTTTCACTGAGAGGATGGGATGTAACCATTGAGAACGGTGATGCCCTACATACAGCTTGCCATGGAAAGGAGTAAGAAGGATTGGATGAAGGCAGTAGGAAAGCAGAGATTCAGAAGGAGCACAGCATCTTCATACGCCTATCTGAAATTCCCATCGATGATTGACGAACGGATTTTAGACGGTTTAGAATTTCTCAAATAAAATCTCGTCGAAGTATAGTTTCTAAACCAAGCAATAATCCTTTCATACAAAAAGTTGTTTGTCACTAAAACAAACCCCTAAATTTATAAACCGAAGTATTCAAACCTCGGGTCGTTCTCCCTAGGAATTGTAATGAAGTGTCTTGTTATTGGTTGTGAATTATATTTGGGGTTTTTAAGCTTTTGGACAAGAAGTATAAATGGCAAAGAAAATTAACTAACAACTAACAAAGCTCTTGGCAAGATA
Organism: Arachis hypogaea; assembly: GCF_003086295.3. NCBI lineage: Eukaryota > Viridiplantae > Streptophyta > Magnoliopsida > Fabales > Fabaceae > Arachis > Arachis hypogaea. Next base: position 37,882,211 of record NC_092044.1, read on the forward strand.
TGAGAACTAGAAGTCTTATCCTAGTTATCCTCCTCAATTGTGATGACAAATTGTCCATTGCTCCCACTTAGTTAACCTCTAACCATGGAGGAAAGTCAAGTGGATGAATCAATTTGATTCCTCAAATCCTAATCAACTCCTAAAGGAAAGACTAGCTTTAGAGGCATTCAAATCAATTAGCAATCTCTCCAATTATCAATCAACAAAGGAATTAGATAACTCAAGAGTTACTAATTACTCTACCTAGGCCAAGAGGAACAAAATCTACACTAAAACTAAAAGAGACATTTCAACAAACACATAGAGTGCAATAGAAGTAAACATTATTAAATGCAAGAATTAAAGGAATCTATAACTACAAAAACAAGAGATCAACAATGGAAGAGCAAAGAAGACACATTTATTATGAATTACCTCTTATTGAATTGGAAAAATGTAGAAAGAACAATACTAGATCTACAACAAAATATAAGAACAACATAAAGGAAATTACAACAAAAGAATAGAAGAAGATGAATGTAGCAACAAAGAATTGAAAGGTAGAAGTAGAAGAAAGCAAAGATTAAAACCTAGATCTAAGAACTAATCCTAATCCTAATCCTAATTCTAGAGAGAAGTGAGAGCTTCTCTCTCTAGAAACTAATTCTAACTACTAAACTAAACTAATGGTAACTAACCTCTGTTTCCCTCTTCACTCCTTGGGTTAAATAGCATCAGAAATGAGTTGGATTGGGCCCACAAGGCTTCTAAAATCGCTGGCCACGTTTTGCTTCAAGTGGACTAGGTGGCAGCAACGGCGCGTGCGCGTACTATGCGCGCGCGCGCCACCATACTTGTAGCAACTATGGCAAATCTTATATCGTTTCGAAGCCCCGGATGTTAGCTTTCTAACCCAACTGGAACTGCATCATTTAAACCTCTGTAGCTCAAGTTATGGTCATTTAAGTGCGAAGAGGTCGGCTTGACAGCTTTCCAGTTCTTTCATTTCTTCATGAGTTCTCCAACTTTTCATGCTTCTTTCTTCATTCCCTTGATCCAACCTTTGCCTCCTAAATCTGAAATCACTTAACAAACATATCAAGGCATCTAATGGAATCAAGGAGAATTAGATTTAGCTATTTTAAGTCCTAAAAAGCATGTTTTCACTCTTAAGCACAATTAAGGGAGAAGTTATAAAACCATGCTATTTCATTGAATAAATGTGGGTAAAAGGTTATAAAATCCCCTAAATTAAGCACAAGATAAACCCTCAAAATGGGGTTTGTCAACCTCCCCACACTTAAACCATGCATGTCCTCATGCTTAAACCAAGAATGAAGTAAAGGGTATGGCATTTATTCAATGGAACTAACTAAATGCAATCTACCTATATGCAACTATCTAAATGAATGCAATTGCTTGGTCAAAATAAATCAATCTCCAAGAAGCATATATAAGCATAAGGGCAAAAGGTATTAACAACCATGCCAAACCACAATTGAATTGAGCTATTAAATATTTTTACAAACTTGCATGAAAGGAGATGATCATTGGTGGAAACATGTAATTGAGCATCAAACCCTCACCGGATGTATTTGCACTCTATTCGCTCAAGTGTTTAGGGTTGATTCACTCAATTCTCTCCTAATCATGCTTTCTAAGATTTGTTTTTCTTCTAACAATCGACATATATTTCATGCATGCATACATATATCATGAGGTCTTTTCTTTAGGTTGTAATGGGGCTAGGGTCAAGGTAGGATGCATATTTGGTTAAGTGAGCTTGGAATTTGAATCTTTAATAAGCTTAAACTTCCCACCTAACCTATGACATCCTATACAATTAAGTTCTAACCTAACTACCCATTTTTCACTTTTTCACATACTCATGTATCCCTTTTCATTTCACAACACTCATGCATTGATTTTATTGAGCTACACTTTGCTTTGGGGCATTTTGTCCCCTTTTTATTTCCTTTTTTTTTATTTTTTTCTTTTTTTTTCTTTTCCATATTATTTTTTCTTTTCTTTTTCTTTTGTTTTTTCTCATTTTTTTTTCTTTATACAAGAGCATCAATGCATAAGGTCTATACATTTGATCAATACATGAGCATGTACCCAATTCCTAATATTTTCAATAAAAATACAAAACTACCCCTTTTATTCCCCCAATGTCCCAAGATTCCCACACTTGAATGATACTCACACACACTTGCCTAAGCTAATCAAAGATCCAAATTAAGGACATTTATTGTTTTCCGCTTTAAGGCTTGTAATGTGCTAAAATAAGAACAAGTGGGTTAAGCGTAGGCTCAAATTGGCTAACAATGGAAGATAAAAGGTAAGGCTATTTGGGTAAGTGAGCTAATGAAATGATGGCCTCAATCATATAAATGCATGAATACACAAAATAATGGACATAAAGAATCAAACAAATCAAAGATTACAATCATAGAAAGAGAATAATGCACACAAGAAGGAGGAATAAGTGGTTATAAGATGTAACCACGCCATTAGGCTCAAATCTCACTTGCTTGTGTTCTTAGCTCAAAAACCATGTTTCACAATATATATAATTCAAGCAAGTTTAATGAAAAGTTTTCACTCAAATCAATTGGTGCCCTATAGATAGAAATCTTGAAAAATTTCATTATTTTGACTAAGCTTATTGTGTATATATATGCAAAAATAAGAAAATGCAAGTAAAAATCCTAAAATCCTAAAATGAAATGCAAAGGTGTTGGGATTAGAAATTTGTCACCCAAAATCGCCGACTGGTCGGACGACCTCCCCACACTTAAAAGTTTGCACCGTCCTCGGTGCATTCAAAGATGAGCAAGGGGGTACAGCGACTCTCCGGATTGCTGCGTGTTCTTTCTTCCGCTTCCATGTTTGCTTGTGGTGCAGTGTTCATGAAAAACGAAAATATAACACCATAAGATGAGAAGATATAAAAGCAAGGAAGCATAATTATTGGAATGAGGTAAATCACTAGAATTGAGTGAGTGAATTAGTGTGACATTGATGACAAGTAGGTGTGTGAATCCTAAATTGCGCGGTTTAGAGCACACATTAGCATAAAAAGCTATGTCACAAAAGAAGCATGCACTTTACTCATTCTAGTGTGCTTGAGATGCTTTAAGTGAACTTGTAAGGTAAAACAAGTATTAAAGAAGCATGAAAGCATTCAAGCTAAACACATATGGATGCATATGATCATGAAATACCATGCATTAAGGTAAATGCACATCATCATCCATCATCAAAAGGTTGCCTAATCACAAAATAAGGCTCAAATCACATGGTGGCCAAATCATGTAATTCAAGAAGAGTTACAAGCTTGAAGGCAATTCTTATCACTTGGTATTTTTCAAAAGATAAGCATGAAAAACTCAAGACCAAGTAGCAAAATATAACCTCAATCATAGGATCCAACAAAGATTATCTAAGAACATTAATTCTAAATTAGCATTTAGGCAATAAGGAGGCAACAATGTGTAGTAAACAAAGTCAATAATCCAACACTTATGATGAAAGGAGAGAAAATAAAATGAAAACAAAACTAAAACTAACTAATTAACTAACCAACTAACTAAAATAAATGGTTATCCATGGTGTTTGGAAGTGTTGGATGAGGGGTAGAAGAAGGAAAGAAGAAAGGAGAAGGAAAGAAATGGAAAAATGAGAAGAAAAGAAATGTAGTGAAGGAAGGGCATCCACGCGTACGCGCACATGGCGCGCCCGCGTCAATGGCTTATTTCGAGAGTGGCGCGTACGCGTCATGTGCGCGTACGCGCAAGTGGGGTTGTGCTAAAGGCACGACGCGCGCACAGTGCGGGCCTAACTCTCGGGTTAATGCATGGAAGGTGGAACTTCTCAACCCACGCGTACACGTGCATGGCGCGCTCGCGTGGATGGTCGAAAATGCTCAATGTACGCATACGCGTGCAGTGCGCGTACGCGTGGATGGTGCTCTGTTTTTCAAAATTTTTTTTTGGTATGTTTTTACACCAATCCAAGCATTCCAAACTTCCAAATAGCTACCAAAACATCATAAAACCTTATTTAACATACTAAACTATCAAATGCACTTAACAAACTACCAAAACATGAAATTAAACTAATTCTACCCATATATACAAAAGAGAAAATGAAAAGATTTTACCATGGTGGGGTGTCTCCCACCTAGCACTTTTATTTATTGTCCTTAAGTTGGACTTATAGGGAGCTCCTCTCAAGGTGGCTTGTGCTTGTACTCATCTTGGAACTTCTACCAATGCTTGGACTTCCAATAAGCTCCATCATTCAAGATTAATATCTCCAAGCTTTGATGGAGTTCTTCACAAACCATGGGCTCCCAATGTTGATCCTCATGTGTTCCCGGATCCCATATTTTGTCTTCACACCCATCTCCAAGTTGATTATCATTAATCCATGTGGGTGGTGAGCAAGGTGAATTCTCAACAAAGTGACCAAACATCCTTCTAGACCCATGTACTCTAGTTATACACCAACCTTTGCTATCAAGCTTTGGACATGTGACCATAGTGAACCTAGAATGATGCTTCCAACCACTAACCATCTCCTTTTTACTCTTAAAGCCACAAATATATCTAAGTTGACCATCCGTTTCAAGCAAACCATATTCAAGGGGGATAATAAAGCTTGAGTATAAGGAATTTACCCACTTGAATGAGAGAGTGGATGGTGGTGGCTTGGGGAGAGGTATCTCCAATGAGCTTGCAAGCTCTACTCCCTTGTTTGCTTCCTTGATTGCCTCCACCTTTTCACAAACTTCTTCACTTTCAATCCTTTGTTCATCAACTTCTTCTAACGCTTCTTCATCACTCAAGTCATAAATGGGAGGTTGAGAGAAATCTACCTCCACATCACTTTCAAATTCATTGGGAGAAGGTTCTTCAAATTCAAAGGATTCTTCACCAAGAAGATTGGATGCATGATCTTCATCACCAAGGGAACTCAATTCTTGCTTTACTCCTTCCAAGTCTTCATATGGGATATGCCTCGGAGGTTGTGCACATTCCTCCTCAACATCAACTTCAATCTTCTTGGAGGGGTTTTCTATAACTCTAGGTTCCCATGGAAGTTCCGCATCTCCTAAATCTTCAACCACTTCTTCCTTTTCTTCAATGGTCATAGGTCCCTCCAATTGTTCTAGCACAAAGTAGCATTCCTCCTTTTCCACCGTAGTTTCCAATCTCTCCTTTAAGCTATGCTCCTCTTTAGATTCTCCACATGTATCCATGGGAGTTCCTTGAGTGTCCAAAAGTTGGGATGCTAGCCGGTTTACCACCTCATCTAAGGTGGTCATGAATTGTTGCACATCCCTTGTCATCTCCTCTTGTCCTTGAAGAAGAACGCCGAGGGTTTCATCCATTAGAGATTGGGGTGGATGGGAGGGTTCATCATTTTGGAGAAAGGGTTCATTATAGGAAGGTGGTTCTTTTTGGTAAGTTGGTGGTGTGTATTGAGGTGATTCTTGGGAGTAGTAATCTTGGAATTGTGGTTCCATGTATGGCTCATATGGTTCAAAAGGAGGTTGGTATGGTGGGTAAGGATCATGGTCATATGGAGGTATTTGTTGAAAATAGGCTTGTGAGTGTGGTTGAGGATATGACTCATAGGCATATGGTGGTGGTTCTTGAAAATCACAAGGAGATTCACCATAGCCATTTGATTGGTATGCATCATGGAATGGCTCTTCTTCATAGTGCATTGGTGGAGGTTGTTGCCAAGAAGATTGATCATAAGCATATGGCTCCTCCCACCTTTGATTATCCCATTCTTGATACACAACTTCATTATAGTTCTCATCACCTACAACATAATTGTAATCACACTCATAGCCAAAATGAGAATTCATAATGGAAAGAGAAAATAAGGAACAAAAACTAATAAGAAATAATGAAACAAAATACTAAGACTAGCAAAAACTAGCAAGCAATCCAAAAATCAAGCTATTCACAATATTCACATATATACAATAACCAATAACACAACACCATTGCAATTCCCCGACAACGGCGCCATTTTGACGAACGGATTTTTGACAGTTTAGAATTTCTCAAATAAAATCTCGTCGAAGTATAGTTTCTAAACCAAGCAATAATCCTTTCATACAAAAAGTTGTTTGTCACTAAAACAAACCCCTAAATTTATAAACCAAAGTATTCAAATCTCGGGTCGTTCTCCCTAGGAATTGTAATGAAGTGTCTTGTCATTGGTTGTGAATTATATTTGGGGTTTTTAAGCTTTTGGACAAGAAGTATAAATGGCAAAGAAAATTAACTAACAACTAACAAAGCTCTTGGCAAGATATGAGAACTAGAAGTCCTATCCTAGTTATCCTCCTCAATTGTGATGACAAATTGTCCATTGCTCCCACTTAGTTAACCTCTAACCATGGAGGAAAGTCAAGTGGATGAATCAATTTGATTCCTCAAATCCTAATCAACTCCTAAAGGAAAGACTAGCTTTAGAGGCATTCAAATCAATTAGCAATCTCTCCAATTATCAATCAACAAAGGAATTAGATAACTCAAGAGTTACTAATTACTCTACCTAGGCCAAGAGGAACAAAATCTACACTAAAACTAAAAGAGACATTTCAACAAACACATAGAGTGCAATAGAAGTAAACATTATTAAATGCAAGAATTAAAGGAATCTATAACTACAAAAACAAGAGATCAACAATGGAAGAGCAAAGAAGACACATTTATTATGAATTACCTCTTATTGAATTGGAAGAATGTAGAAAGAACAATACTAGATCTACAACAAAATGTAAGAACAACATAAAGGAAATTACAACAAAAGAATAGAAGAAGATGAATGTAGCAACAAAGAATTGAAAGGTAGAAGTAGAAGAAAGCAAAGATTAAAACCTAGATCTAAGAACTAATCCTAATCCTAATCCTAATTCTAGAAAGAAGTGAGAGCTTCTCTCTCTAGAAACTAATTCTAACTACTAAACTAAACTAATGGTAACTAACCTCTGTTTCCCTCTTCACTCCTTGGGTTAAATAGCATCAGAAATGAGTTGGATTGGGCCCACAAGGCTTCTAAAATCGCTGGCCACGTTTTGCTTCAAGTGGACTAGGTGGCAGCAACGGCGCGTGCGCGTACTATGCGCGCGTGCGCCACCATACTTGTAGCAACTATGGCAAATCTTATATCGTTTCGAAGCTCCGGATGTTAGCTTTCTAACCCAACTGGAACCGCATCATTTGGACCTCTGTAGCTCAAGTTATGGTCATTTAAGTGCGAAGAGGTCGGCTTGACAGCTTTCCGGTTCTTTCATTTCTTCATGAGTTCTCCAACTTTTCATGCTTCTTTCTTCATTCCCTTGATCCAACCTTTGCCTCCTAAATCTGAAATCACTTAACAAACATATCAAGGCATCTAATGGAATCAAGGAGAATTAGATTTAGCTATTTTAAGTCCTAAAAAGCATGTTTTCACTCTTAAGCACAATTAAGGGAGAAGTTATAAAACCATGCTATTTCATTGAATAAATGTGGGTAAAAGGTTATAAAATCCCCTAAATTAAGCACAAGATAAACCCTCAAAATGGGGTTTGTCAACCTCCCCACACTTAAACCATGCATGTCCTCATGCTTAAACCAAGAATGAAGTAAAGGGTATGGCATTTATTCAATGGAACTAACTAAATGCAATCTACCTATATGCAACTATCTAAATGAATGCAATTGCTTGGTCAAAATAAATCAATCTCCAAGAAGCATATATAAGCATAAGGGCAAAAGGTATTAACAACCATGCCAAACCACAATTGAATTGAGCTATTAAATATTTTTACAAACTTGCATGAAAGGAGATGACCATAGCTTGCTTCATACAAACAATCTCTGTGGGATCGACCCTTACTCACGTAAGGTTTATTACTTGGACGACCCAGTACACTTGCTGGTTAGTTGAGCGAAGTTGTGACATTATGTTAGATCATGGTATTGAGCACCAAGTTTTTGGGGCCATTACCAGGGAATCAATTTCGAACAACAATTTAAGTATGAATCACAATTTCGTCCACCACGAAGCAATCACCAAAGTGGACCCAAAGTGGATTTTAGCACTCCCTAGCTTATCTAGTCTTATCTTTGTAACTTTTAAATTAAAATTAACATCTTTTAGGATTAATATCTCCTATTTAAAGAGAAGACTACTTAGGCTTAGGTATCATTCGATCACTGAACATTATTTTCATTTTCTTTGTAAAGCATGAGTAACTAAAAACCTCCTGGTTAAGGCTAGGAGCTCTGCTTATCTCTATGGATTAATGGCATTACTATTCTATTTTAATATGTGTTTGATTCAGTTTTGAGGTGTGTTTTCATTCTTCATCTAAATGAAACTGGGTATGTCCCTTTTTCTATATGAGTTCCTGTGATACTTAGAACGGGTCACTTGAGCTACAACTTGAAAATATTCCTCCTAAATCGATATTATCTGGGCTAATTGTGATACGTGACATATAATCTGGTTAGTTATGGGTAATTGAGGTTTCTGTGGCGCTAAACTAGTTTTTCTGAACTTCACCCTCTGATTCGGAAGATCCAACCTTTTCTGTGGCATTTTGAGTAGGATTACAGTTTGCCATAGAATTAATCATTCATTGTTAAAATAGTTGGTAAGAACTATTAATCCAGAAAGGTAATTATCTTCGAGACCTTAACTGTTCTCTCATTACTGTTTCTATACCAATTCTTTATTGTTGTCTTTATTATTGAGTTTTATGCAAATTCATCAAACAACCACTCTTTTTCTATTTGCCTGACTAAGTCCAGCAACTCTCTCCATCCTTTGTTTATCTTCGCTTTCTCGCTCTCTCTTTTCTTCATCAATGAAAGATTGATTTTGCTACTGGCTGGGTTAACTCACGTAACCAATGCCTGGGTTAACTTGCGTAACCATTGCCATCGCCGACCACCATCACCACCACCGTAACCATTGCCGATAGCCGTCGTCCATCATCCTACTCCTTGGACTTTGTTTCCATCCAATCCGCTTTAGATTCGCATCTCCGTCATCATTGTCTATCTCAGATCTACGTCGCCAAGGTCTGCCAGCCACCGTTGCTGCTATTGTCGCAACATCACACCTCCGTCGCTTGCACCGCTGCCGTTCTTGTACGTAGACGCACAAGATCATCGCCGTCGGTAGGTCTTCTCCGTTTATTTTTTTATTTTTGTTTTAAATATTTAGAAGCATGCGATTCTCTCTGTGTGTTATTACTTTTGCTATGTTTGCTTGGTTGATCCTAATGAATCTGGCAAATCAAGCTAAAATTGAAGTGTTTAAGTGTTTATTTTTTATTTTCAGATAACAGCCAAACATTATCTAATGAAAAGGCCTTTGGATGCTTTGTGAGCGGTTCGATTCTTATATATGGAAGGAATGAATCAATCCACTCCTTCAAGAAAATTATTGGCTTTGTGATAGAAGATGATGTACTTCATGAAAACTTGACAGTGGAAGAGAATCTTTGGTTTAGTGCACAATGCAGGTACATTATATTGCTGCACATTCTAACTGAACTATGTTGTTACTTTGGAGTGCTAGAAATGTACTTATTCAAGTGATTTTTTTTGTTAATGTTAAAGGTTATCAGCTGACTTGTCAAAACCAGAAAAAGTTCTAGTTCTTGAAAGAGTTATTGAATTCTTGAGGCTTCAGTCTGTGAGGAATTCCTTGGTTATGGAACCTTCACTTCTGATCTTGGATGAACCCACTTCTAGTGTGGATAGTGCATCATCTCAGCTTCTTTTAAGAGCTCTAGGATGCGAAGCGCTTGAGGGAATGAACATTTGCATGGTGGTTCACCAACCCAGGTAACTTCTTATTAAATTATCCAAGTTGAAATCTGCATGAGAAAATATTTTGCAGATTAATCTTATGCTTCCCTTAAAATGATTTGATGATTGATTTTGATACTTCAGCTATTGATGAGCGGATAATTTATACGCTTTTTGGCACTATTTTTAGTATGTTTTTAGTACATTTTAGTTAGTTTTTAGTATGTTTTTATTAGTTTTTATTTAAAATTCACTTCTCTGGGCTTTACTATGACTTTGTGTGTTTTTCTGTGATTTCATGTAATTTCTGGCTGAAATTGAGGGACCTGAGCAAAAATCTGATTCAGAGGCTGAAAAAGGACTGCAGATGCTGTTGGATTCTGACCTCCCTGCACTCAAAGTGGATTTTCTGGAGCTACAGAATCCCAATTGGCGCGCTCTTAATTGCGTTGGAAAGTAGACATCCTGGGCTTTCCAGCAATATATAATAGTTCATACTTTGCCCGAGATTTGATGGCCCAAACCGGCGTTGCAAATCAGCTTCAGAATTCCCGGTGTTTAACGCCGGAACTGGCACAAAAATTGGAGTTAAACGCCCAAACTAGCATAAAAGCTGGCGTTTAACTCCAGAAAAAGTCTCTACACATAAAAGCTTCAATGCTCAGACCAAGCACACACCAAGTGGACCTCGGAAGTGGATTTTTATGTCATTTACTCATTTCTGTATACCTAGGTTACTAGTTCACTATTAATAGGACCTTTTGATATTGTATCTCTACCTCATGACACTTTACACATTTCTCATTGTATCTTCTACAGCATGAGTCTCTAAACCCCATGGTTGGGGGTGAGGAGCTCTGCTGTGTCTTGATGGATTAATGCAATTACTACTATTTTTCATTCAATCACGCTTGCTTCTATTCTAAGAATTCACTTGTTCTTCAACTTGATGAATGTGATGATCTGTGACACTCATCATCATTCTCGCTTATGAACGTGTGCCTGACAACCACCTCCATTCTACTTTAGATTGAGTGAATATCTCTTGGATTCTTTAATCAGAATCTTCGTGGTATAAGCTAGAATTGTTGGCGGCATTCAAGAGAATCCAGAAGGTCTAAACCTTGTCTGTGGTATTCTGAGTAGGATTCAAGGATTGAATGACTGTGACGAGCTTCAAACTCCTGAGGGCTGGGCGTTTGTGACAGACGCAAAAGAATCACTGGATTCTATTCCGACCCGATTGAGAACCGACAGATGATTAGCCGTGCTGTGACAGAGTGTGTTGAACATTTTCACTGAGAGGATGGGAGATAGCCATTGACAACAGTGAAACCCTACATACAGCTTGCCATGGAAGGAGCCTAGCGTGCTTGAAGAAGAAGACAGTAGGAAAGCAGAGGTTCAAAAGATAGAGCATCTCCAAAACCTCAACCTGTTCCCCATTACTGCAAAACAAGTACTTATTTCATGTTCTTTTGCTTTTTACAATCAACCCTGATAATTATTGATATCCTGACTAAGAGTTACAAGATAACCATAGCTTGCTTCAAGTCGACAATATCCGTGGGATCGACCCTTACTCACGTCAGGTATTACTTGGACGACCTAGTGCACTTGCTGGTTAGTTGTGCGGGATTGCAAAAGTGTGATTGCAATTTCGTGCACCAAGTTTTTGGCGCCGTTGCCGGGGATTGTTCGAGTTTGGACAACTGACGGTTTATCTTGTTGCTTAGATTAGGACTGTTTTATTTTTGTTGGTTTAGAGTCTTTTATTTAAGTTTAGTTTCATATTCTAAGTTTGGTGTCTTTTTTGTGTTTTCCTTTAAGTTTTCGAAAATTTGTGTCTGATTTTCTAAAAAATTTAAGTTTGGTATCATTTTGTTATTTTTCTCTTTCCTCATTTCAAAAATTGATTCTTTTTCAAAATAATTTTCAATCATATCTTTTCAATTGCTAACTCCAAAATCTTTTTTTATTAACTAATTGATTTAGTTTTCAATCTGTTTTGATCTTATTTTTTTAGTTTTCGAAATTTTATTTTATTTTATTTTAAATTTTTTCGGTCACCTTTAAAAAAAAATTACTTTACTTGTGAATCCATATCATATTCCCTTTCTCCATCATGGACCTAAGTGGAATTGAACAATCCAGAAGGACTCTGGGGTCAATGCTAACCCCATTACAGCTGCATATGGGAGTAGCATCTATATACCTCCCATTAAAGCAAGGAGCTTTGAGCTAAATCCTCAACTCATTATCATGATGCAGCAAAATTGCCAGTATTCCAGTCTTCCACAGGAAGAACCTACTGAGTTTCTGGCAAAATTCTTACAACTTGCTGACACAGTACGTGATAAAGAGGTGGATCAGGATGTCTACAGATTATTATTGTTTCCATTTGCTGTAAAAGATCAAGCTAAGAGGTGGTTGAATAACCAACCTACAGCAAGCATAAAGACATGGAAACAGTTATCAGACAAATTCCTGAATCAATTTTACCCTCCAAAAAGGATGACACAGCTAAGGCTGGACATCCAAGGCTTTAAACAAGAGGATAATGAATCCCTTTATAATGCCTGGGAGAGGTATAGAGGTATGCTAAGAAAATGTCCCTCTGAAATGTTTTTAGAGTGGGTACAGTTAGACATCTTCTACTATGGGCTTATAGAAAAAGCTCAGATGTCTCTAGACCACTCAGCTGGTGGATCTATACATATGAGGAAGACGATTGAAGAGGCTCAAGAGCTTATAGATACTGTTGCTAGAAATTAACATTTGTACTCTAGCAATGAGTCCTCTACAAAAGAAGAAGTTATGGTAGTAGCCAGTGATCCTAATCCTCAAGAATAGATGGTTGAACTTAATCAGCAACTACACCTGATGACAAAACAGTTAGCAGAATTTAAAGAGATGCTCCAAGAAACTAAAATTGCTAACAAGAACATAGAATCACAGTTAAATCAGACAAAACAGCAGTTATCTAAACAGATAACAGAAGAATGCCAAGCAGTTCAATGAGAAGTGGGAAGACATTGAATAACACTGCTCAAAGTAGCAAAAGGCCAAGAAAGGAACAGTTGACAGAGGATAACCAAACCACTGCTCAAAATCCCTCTGAGGATAGTAAGAGCCCAGAGAGGAATACTCCTAGCGTTCAAACGCCAGAAAGGGGGGAAAGCTGGCGTTAAACGCCCATTCCCTGCCCAGTCCTGGCGTTCAAACGCCAGAAAAAGGGGAAAAGTTGGCGTTAAACGCCCATTCTTCACCCAATCCTGGCATTCAAACGCCAATGAGGAATCAGACACCTGAGAGTGCTGATAGTAACCCCTCTAAAAAGGCTTCTCCAACCACTTCTGTAAGGAATAAACCTGCAGCAACTAAGGTTGAAGAATATAAAGCCAAGATGCGTTATCCTCAGAAACTCCGCCAAGCGGAACAGGATAAGCAATTTGCCCGCTTTGCAGACTATCTAAGGACTCTTGAAATAAAGATTCCGTTTGCAGAGGCACTTGAGAAAATACCCTCTTATGCTAAGTTCATGAAAGAGATCTTAAGTCATAAGAAGGATTGGAGAGAAATTGAAAAAGTGTTTCTCACTGAAGAATGCAGTGCAGTCATTCTGAAAAGCTTACCAGAAAAGCTTCAAGATCCAGGAAGCTTTATGATACCATGCACATTAGAAGGTGCTTGCACCAAGACAGCCCTGTGTGACCTTGGAGCAAGTATCAATCTAATACCTGCATCCACTATCAGAAAGCTTGGGTTGACTGAAGAAGTCAAACCAACCCGGATATGTCTCCAACTTGCTGATGGCTCCATTAAATATCCATCAGGCATAATTGAGGACATGATTGTCAAGGTTGGGCCATTCGCCTTTCCAACTGACTTTGTAGTGCTGGAAATGGAGGAGCACAAGAGTACAACTCTCATCCTAGGAAGACCTTTCCTAGCAACTGGACGAACTCTTATTGATGTACAAAAAGGGGAAGTAACCCTGAGAGTCAATGAGGATGAGTTCAAGTTGAATGCTGTCAAAGCTATGCAGCATCCAGACACATCAAATGACTGCATGAGCGTTGACATTATTGACTCTTTGGTGGAAGAGATCAATATGACTGAAAGTCTAGAATCAGAACTAGAGGACATCTTCAAGGATGTTCAGCCTGATCAGGAGGAACCAGAGGAAACAAAAGAATTTTTGAAAATTCCTCAAGAAGAGGATAAGCCTCCCAAACCTGAGCTCAAACCACTACCACCATCCCTGAAGTATGCATTTCTGGGAGAGGGTGACACTTTTCCAGTGATCATAAGCTCTGCTTTAAATCCACAAGAAGAGGAAGCACTGATTGCAGTGCTAAGGACACACAAGACAACTCTTGGGTGGTCCATAAATGATCTTAAGGGCATTAGCCCAGCAAGATGCATGCACAAGATCCTATTGGAGGATAATGCCAAACCAGTGGTTCAACCACAAAGGCGGCTAAATCCAGCCATGAAGGAGGTGGTGTAGAAAGAGGTCACTAAATTACTAGAGGCTGGGATTATTTATCCTATTTCTGATAGCCCCTGGGTGAGCCCTGTCCAAGTTGTCCCCAAGAAGGAAGGCATGACAGTGGTTCATAATGAAAAAATGAACTGGTTCCTACAAGAACAGTTACAGGGTGGCGTATGTGTATTGACTACAGAAGGCTCAATACAGCCACCAGAAAGGATCATTTTCCTTTACCATTCATAGACCAAATGCTAGAAAGACTAGCTGGTCATGATTATTACTGCTTTTTGGATGGCTATTCAGGTTACAACCAAATTGCAGTAGATCCTCAGGACCAAGAGAAAACAGCATTCACTTGCCCTTCTGGTGTGTTTGCCTACAGGAGAATGCCTTTTGGTCTGTGTAACGCTCCTGCAACTTTTCAGAGATGCATGCTATCCATCTTCTCTTATATGGTGGAGAAATTCCTAGAAGTTTTCATGGATGACTTCTCAGTATATGGAGACTCATTCAGCTCCTGTCTTAACCACCTAGCACTTGTTCTGAAAAGGTGCCAAGAGACTAACCTGGTTTTAAACTGGGAGAAATGTCACTTTATGGTGACTAAAGGAATTGTCCTTGGGCACAAAATTTCAAGCAAGGGAATAGAGGTGGATAAAGCAAAGGTAGAGGTAATTGAAAAATTACCACCACCTGCCAATGTTAAGGTAATCAGAAGCTTTCTGGGGCATGCAGGATTCTACAGAAGGTTTATAAAGGATTTTTTGAAAATTGCAAAACCTCTGAGCAACTTGCTAGCTGCTAACACACCATTTGTGTTTGACACACAGTGTCTGCAGGCATTTGAGACCCTGAAAGCCAAGCTGGTCACAGCACCAGTCATCTCTGCACCAGACTGGACATTACCATTCGAATTAATGTGTGATGCCAGTGACCATGCCATTGGTGCAGTGTTGGGACAGAGGCATAACAAGCTTCTGCACGTCATTTATTATGCCAGCCATGTTCTAAATGATGCACAGAAGAATTACACAACCACAGAAAAAGAGTTACTTGCAGTGGTCTATGCCATTGACAAGTTTAGATCCTATCTAGTGGGATCAAAGGTGATTGTGTACACTGACCATGCTGCTCTTAAGTACTTACTCACAAAGCAGGATTCAAAACCCAGGCTCATAAGATGGATGTTGTTTCTGCAAGAGTTTGATATAGAAATAAGAGACAGAAAAGGGACAGAGAACCAAGTAGCTGATCATCTGTCCCGAATAGAACCAGTAGCTGGGGCATCCCTCACTTCTACTGAGATCTCTGAGACTTTCCCAGATGAGCAACTTTTTGCCATTCAGGAAGCTCCATGGTTTGCAGATATTGCAAATTACAAAGCTGTGAGGTTCATACCCCAGGAGTACAGCAGGGTGCAAAGAAAGAAATTAATTTCAGATGCCAAGTACTACCTATGGGATGAGCCATATCTCTTTAAGAGATGTGCAGACGGAATGATCCGCAGATGTGTACCCAGAGAGGAAGCACAAAGGATCCTATGGCATTGCCATGGATTACAGTATGGGGGACATTTCGGAAGTGAGCGAACAGCCACTAAGGTCCTCCAATGTGGCTTCTACTGGCCCACTCTCTATAGAGACGCCCGAGAATTTGTGCGTAACTGTGACAGTTGCCAAAGAGCTGGTAACTTGCCTCATGGATACGCCATGCCTCAACAAGGGATCCTAGAGATTGAATTGTTTGATGTATGGGGTATTGACTTTATGGGTCCGTTCCCACCATCACACTCAAACACTTACATTCTGGTGGTAGTGGACTACGTATCTAAATGGGTAGAAGCAATTGCTACACCCACTAATGATACTAAGACCATGCTGAAATTCCTCCAGAAACACATCTTCAGCAGGTTTGGTGTTCCCAAAGTACTAATCAGTGATGGGGGCACTCATTTCTGCAATAAACAGCTGTACTCTGCTATGGTCCGATATGGAATTAGCCACAAAGTGGCAACCCCATATTATCCACAGACAAATGGGCAAGCTGAAGTCTCTAACAGAGAGCTAAAAAGAATCCTAGAACGGACTGTAATTGCCCGTAGAAAGGATTGGGCAAAGAGCTTGGATGATGCTCTGTGGGCATACAGAACAGCATTCAAGACTCCAATAGGAACCTCTCCATACCAACTTGTGTATGGCAAGACCTGTCATCTGCCCGTGGAACTGGAACATAAAGCCTACTGGGCAACCAGATTCCTAAACCTGGACGCTAAGTTAGCTGGTGAAAAAAGATTGCTCCAGCTAAATGAGCTAGATGAATTTAGACTCAGTGCCTTTGAAAATGCAAAAATTTATAAGGAAAAGGCAAAGAAGTGGCATGACAAGAAGTTGTCATCCAGAGTCTTTGAGCCAGGACAAAAAGTTCTGCTCTTCAACTCTAGGCTCAGACTGTTCCCAGGAAAACTTAAATCCCGGTGGAGGGGTCAGGAGTGTCAGGAGGGGTCAGGATACTGATTCTGACAAAAAGTTCATTGTTAATGGACAGAGGATCAAGCATTATCTTGAAAGCAATTTTGAGCAAGAATGCTCAAAACTGAGGCTTGAATGATTCTCAGTGAAGGTCCAGCTAAAGACATTAAAGAAGCGCTTGCTGGGAGGCAACCCAGTCATTAGCAGGTTATCTGTTTTGTTTAATCGAAGTTTGATACATATTCTCAAAGGGCAATCATCAAAATTGAAGGAATTGACAGAGTTACAGAAGGATTCAGTGCAAAAAGCAGAGAAAAGGAGCTTGCTGGTGAAAAAACGCCAGTAAGGGGTACTTTGGGCGTTAAACGCCAGAATGGGCACCATTCTGGGCATTTAACGCCAGTAAAGGTGCCATTTTGGGCGTTAAATGCCAGAATGGGCACCATTCTGGGCATTTAACACCAGGTGTGCAGCATCCTGGGCGTTTAGCAAAACGCCTAGTGATGAAGGGGTTTCTGGCATTTAATGCCATCCAGGGTACCTGGCTGGGCGTTAAACGCCCAAATTGGCCAACATTTGGGCGTTAAACGCCCAGAATGGTATCCATTCTGGGCGTTTAACGCCAGAAAGGTGGGAGACAGAGATTTTGCTTTCCACTTAAATTTTTTTCAAACTTTCCTGTTTTAATCCATAATTTTCTACAATAATACGTTTCAAACTTTCATCGTTCACCTTCAAATTTTCAAATTTAAAATCATTCTTCAAGTCTCTTTCAAATCCTTTCCAAATCTTCAAAAAACTCAAATATCTCTCAATTTCTTCCCATATCTTCTCAAATCTCCTTCAAAATTTTCGAACTCTCTCTCCCTTCCTTATAAATATATGTTCGGCCACACCCCCCTTCCCCACCATTCGATTTTGCTCTCCTCCTCTCTCTCCTCTTTCTTTTCTTTTGCTTGAGGACAAGCAAACCTCTAAGTTTGGTGTGTTTTTCCGTGATCACTAAGTTAAGGCTCATCAAGATCATGACCCCCAAAGGAAAACAGACCAACTCAAGAGGCAAGAAAGAGAATGCTCCAAAAGACCTTTGGAGTCAAGAGAAGTTCTTAACCAAAGAACATGCAGACCATTACCACAAAATAATGGGTCTAAGGTTAGTGATCCCGGAAGTTAAATTTGATCTGAAAGAAGATGAATATCCGGAGATCCAAGAGCAAATTTGAAACAGAGGATGGGAAGTTCTAACCAACCCTGAGACAAAGGTTGGAAGAAATATGGTTCAGGAATTCTACTCAAATCTGTGGTTGACAGATAAGCAGAGAATGACTGGAACCGCTTTTCATACCTACAGAACCATGGTCAGAGGGAGAATTATTTACTTCCATCTGGATAAAATAAGAGAGGTCTTCAAATTACCTCAACTACAAGATGATCCTGAATCCTTTAATAGGAGAATGGTGAGAGTAGATAAGGGGTTTGATCAAGTTCTAGAGGACATATGCCTCCCTGGAACCAAGTGGATGACCAATTCAAAAGGTGTCCCAAACCAACTCAAGAGGGGAGATCTCAAACCAGTTGCAAGAGGCTGGTTGGACTTCATAGGGCGTTCTATCTTGCCCACTAGTAACCGTTCTGAGGTCTATCAAGAGAGCAGTGATGATTCATTGTATTATGCTGGGAAAAGAAGTGGAGATTCATCATCTGATTGCTTGTGAGATTTACACAATTGCAAACAAGAACTCCACTGAAGCCAAACTGGCTTACCCAAGCTTAATCTCTTTGCTATGTAAAGATGCTGGGGTGAGGATGGGAGTAGATGAATTCATCCCAATTGAGCACCCAATCACCAAGAGGTCAATGGAAGGATAAATGCAAGATAACTCTATCAAAAGGAGGGCGCAGGAGTTCCTCCCTGAACTTCCTGAAATTGACTACTGGACTCGTCTAGAAGCATCTGTTTCCAAGCTGCAAGAAGCTATGGAACAAATTAAAGAAGAACAACAGAATCAAAACTGCATGCTCTGCAAATTGCTGAAGGAATAAGAGAAGCAGGGGCGTGAGCTACAGGAGTTGAAGCGCCAAAAGCTCTCCCTTGAAGGGTCAAATACCTCACAAGTTGAGGGAGCATCCACTTCTCAAAATCAAGGTTGTTGAGTCCTAACTCTGTGATAACCTCTATCATTAGGAGTCTATTTAAATTTTTGTTTTCTATTACTATTAGTCTTATCTTATATCTATTTTTGAGTCTTGTTCTTAATTCATAATTAATAAAATTTAAGGTTCATGTCTTAAAGCTATGAATGTCCTATGAATCCATCACCTCTCTTAAATGAAAAATGCTTTACTCACAAAAGAACAAGAAGTACAGGATTTTGAATTCATCTTTGAAACTAGTTGAATTAGTTTGATGTGGTGACAATACTATTTGTTTTCTGAATGAATGCTTGAACAGTGCATATGTCTTTTGAATTTGTTGTTTTAAGAATGTTAAAATTGTTGGCTCTTGAAAGAATGATGGAAAAGGAGAAATGTTATTGAGGATCTGAAAAATCATCAAATTGATTCTTGAAGCAAGAAAAAGCAGTGAATACAAAAAAAAAGAAAAAAAAGAAAAAAATATAATAATAAAGTTGTGATCCAAGGCAAAAAGAGTGTGCTTAAGAACCCTGGACATCTCTGATTGGGGACTTTAGCAAAGGTGAGTCACAATCTGAAAAGGTTCACCCAAGTATGTGTTTGTGGCATATATGTATCCGGTGGTAATACTGGAAGACAGAGTGCTTTGGGCCACAGCCAAGACTCATAAAGTAGCTAGGTTCAAGAATCATCATACTTAACTAGGAGAATCAATAACACTATCTGAGTTCTGAGTTCCTATAGATGCCAATCATTCTGAACTTCAAAGAATAAAGTGAGATGCCAAAACTGTTCAGAAGCAAAAAACTACTAGTCCCGCTCATCTAATTGGAGCTAAGTTTCTTTGATATTTTGGAGTCTATAGTATATTCTCTTCTTTTTATTCTATTTTGATTTTCAGTTGCTTCGGGACAAGCAACAATTTAAGTTTGGTGTTGTGATGAGCGGATAATTTATACGCTTTTTGGCATTGTTTTTAGTATGTTTTTAGTATATTTTAGTTATTTTTTATTACATTTTTATTAGTTTTTAGTTAAAATTCACTTTTCTGGGCTTTACTATGAGTTTGTGTGTTTTTCTATGGTTTCAGGTATTTTCTGGCTGAAATTGAGGGACCTGAGCAAAAATCTGATTCAGAGGCTGAAAAGGACTGCAGATGCTGTTGGATTCTGACCTCCCTGCACTCGAAGTGGATTTTCTGGAACTACAGAAGCCCAATTGGCGCGATCTCAATTGAGTTGGAAAGTAGACATCCTGGGCTTTCCAGCAATGTTTAATAGTTTATACTTTTCCTGAGATTTGATGGCCCAAACCGGCGTTGCAAATCAGCTTTAGAATTCCCGGTGTTTAACGCCGGAACTAGCACAAAAATTGGAGTTAAACGCCCAAACTGGCATAAAAGCTGGCGTTTAACTCCAGAAAAATTCTCTACACATGAAAGCTTCAATGCTCAGCCCAAGCACACACCAAGTGGACCCCGGAAGTGGATTTTTACGTCATTTACTCATTTCTGTATACCCTAGGTTACTAGTTCACTATTAATAGGATCTTTTGACATTGTATCTTGACCTTATGACACTTTACACGTTTCTCATTGTATCTTCTACGGCATGAGTCTCTAAACCCCATGGTTGGGGGTGAAGAGCTCTGCTGTGTCTTGATGGATTAATGCAATTACTACTGTTTTTCATTCAATCACGCTTGCTTCTATTCTAAGATATCACTTGTTCTTCAACTTGATGAATGTGATGATCCGTGACACTCATCATCATTCTCGCTTATGAACGTGTGCCTGACAACCACCTCCGTTCTACTTTAGATTGAGTGAATATCTGTTGGATTCCTTAATCAGAATCTTCGTGGTATAAGTTAGAATTGATGGCGGCATTCAAGAGAATCTGGAAGGTCTAAACCTTGTCTGTGGTATTCTGAGTAGGATTCAAAGATTGAATGACTGTGATGAGCTTCAAACTCCTGAGGGCTGGGCGTTAGTGACAGACGCAAAAGAATCACTGGATTCTATTCCAACCCGATTGAGAACCGACAGATGATTAGCCGTGCTGTGACAGAGTGCGTTGAACATTTTTACTGAGAGGATGGGAGGTAGCCATTGACAACGGTGAAACCCTACATACAGCTTGCCATGGAAGGAGCCTAGCGTGCTTGAAGAAGAAGACAGTAGGAAAGCAGAGGTTCAGAAGATAGAGCATCTCCAAAACCTCAACCTGTTCCCCATTACTGCAAAACAAGTACTTATTTCATGTTCTTTTGCTTTTTACAATCAACCCTGATAATTATTGATATCCTGACTAAGAGTTACAAGATAACCATAGCTTGCTTCAAGCCGATAATCTCCGTGGGATCGACCCTTACTCACGTAAGGTATTACTTGGACGACCCAGTGCACTTGCTGGTTAGTTGTGCGGGATTGCAAAAGTGTGATTGCAATTTCGTGCACCAGATGGCAACCTCTCCACACTTAAATAATAACATCGTCCCCGATGCTTGCTCACTCAAGCAGGGTGTGACGGGGTGTCATCACTGGGAGGCTAGGTAGCTGGAGTCTCTGTGGTGGTGGTCTGAGGATCTGGCTGCTGTAGAGGAGGGGCTGTCTGAATAGGGATCTCAGGGTCTGCAGCCTGAATCTGAGGTGGGTCCTCCTGCTGGGGTGCAGTCTACTCTGAGCCTGCCTGCGCAGCCTCTCTCTATGGATGAGTCTCTTCCTTGTGCTCATCCGTCTTCTCCTCAGATGGCTCTGATGGTGTGTCAGGCTCGGAGGGGATGTTGCCGCCAGATCGTATCAACAGCTTCATGTGCTCATAGCGTCGCCAGCTGCGACGCTTAGATCTCTCATACCGGCGCTGGTTGTGGCGCTCCATCCTATCCAGCTGCTGAAACAAGCGGTGCACTAGGTGATAAACTGGCTCTGAGGCAGGTGGAGGTGCAGTAGTTGTAGCAGGGGTAGCTGGGGTAGCTGTGGAGGAAGAAAGACCAGCAGATGGTATGGCTGTATCACCAGAAGATGAGAGGAATGGAGGTCTGTAGCCCAAAGCTAGAAAGTTCCTGCTGTGAGGGATAATCTTCCTTCATTCTGCAGCAGGTGGCCTCTCATCAGCATCCTCCCACGGTACGTCAACTCGACATCCGAGCTGGGTAATCAGATACGGAAAGAGGAGAGTGCCTCGGATGTGGACCCTGGCCATGTAGGACCGGATAAAACGTGGCAGGTACAAGTCTTTACCCTCCATTACACACCAAAGGAGGGTGATCATATCGGCTGGTATCTCTGTCTCATGGGTACTCGGCATAACATAGTTGCTCAAGATCTGATGCCATAGCCGAGCCTCATCATTTAAGTAAATCCGCTTGATTCCCTTAGGCATGGTGGTGTCCTGACCCATTTCCCATGGAACAGTTGGGTCAAGGGCTATCCTTGCCTTGACAGCATCCCAATCAAACTTCATGAAACGCATGTCCTCCTCAGCCTTTTTGTACCCATCAGGCTGATCGAATTTATGCGGAAGCTGCAAAATGTCCTCAATGGCCTCTTCAGTGACCAGAATCTGCTTCCCTCTTAGGATCACTGCATCTAAGGAAGTGTTGAAGTAATTGCAGTAAAATTCCCTTACCCAAGATGCATTGACCTCTGTAAGTTTTCTCTCCAGGAAGAACCAGCCTCTGTCTTTTATCTGATCAGAGGTGTATTGCTGGAGATCTTTTGGGATTTTCAGAGTCCGCTCTAAGTACAGGTTCCTGGAGGTTGCAAACGCTGGATATTTCAACTCGCAGTATCGGTTTGCAAACTTTATGGGATCAGTAGCAGGGAGTAGCTGGTCAGCCTTCTCCTGCGCGGTAAAGTGTTTCTCTCGCTAGGAGGCATCATGCATGAGATCTATGATAGACATAGAATATTCTCCTCTTTTATGTTTGCCAGTAGTTGCCTTTGCTTTCCCCTTTCTCTGGGAGGCAAACATCCTGAAAAATAGAAAACCAGGATATAATAGAAACAGGAAAACAAATAGGCAAATAATAAAAAGAAACACAAAGTGGCAAAGGAGAAATAGAATGAGAAAAATGAGTAAAGTAAATGTGCATTAAGGATTGTATAGGAGTTAAAAGTTCGAAAGGAAGAATTGACAATCCAAAATGTAATAGAAGGCATGTTAATTAGGAAAAATTATCAGTATGCCATGGTTAGAAGGTTAAAAGAAAGTGAAAAACCAGAAGAGATATTTTAAAAGGTTAGTTTGGTTAGAATTGAAAAAGAGTTTAGGAAGTTAAAATTAGTGAGTTAGTGAAAAATGGGTTAAGGTAAGTGGCATAAGGATAAGTTTCTAAGTAACAAGCATTCATAATTAGAAGCTATAGGTAACTCATAACCAAACAAGGAAAATAGGTTGATGTTGATTCAGATAGATATAGAAATAGCAAAAATTGGAATCAAACATCAAAAATGCAATTTATGAACCAAGAGATCAAAGAGAATAAGAATGCGTGCCCTGGCATTCATGAATTGGTTTGGGGGAATCTAAGGAAAGCACAATTGAAAATGCCAAAACTAAGATAAGAATGGAAACATTTTATAGAAATTTGGGCAGCATTCGGCTAAAATTGGATTGTCCCGGAAAATAAACAGCAACAAAACAGTTCATATGAATGAAAATTAAAACATAGCTGCAATCACATATAAGGAGTACGAACATGAAAAGGCAATGTAAAAAGCAGCATGAAACAAGAAAGTACAGCATATGAACAATAGCAACATCACAGAAACATCAGAATTGCAAAAATCATAAAGCAAGAAACACGAACAGCGCAATTATCAGGCCTAAATCCACTAACCACATCCTAGGCTACCTAACAACCTAAAATCCACTACAACATGCATATCTAACTAACTTAATGATGAACATAAACAGAAAAAAAAATGAAATTAACTATGAATGAGAGAAGGGTGGCGTTCGTCGGAACCTGGTAGGCGAATTAACGAGGGTGAGGCAGAGAGGAGATTGAGGAATAGTGGTGGTAGCGTCTGGCCGGCGGCGGTGGCTGCTGTTTGGGGGCAGTGGCGGTGGAGGGTGGAAGAAGGAAGAAGAAGAAGAAAGAGGGGGGAGAAAGGAAGGGGGTTGGGTGGCGGCGGTGTCTGCGTGGTCGGCGGGGTAGCGGCCGTTCGGTGATGGTGGCTGGGTGGTGGTGGTGTGATCGGAGAAGAAGAGAGGGATGAGAGGGGTTTGCGGGGGGGGGGGGGCGCGCGAATGGTAGGGTTCAAGTGACTGGGGGGTTATAAATTTGAATCCACGCGATCGCGTGGGGCACGCGGTCGCGTGGCTGGAGTGAAATGGGGTTGACGCGATCGCGTGAGTGGCGCGATCGCATGGAATAGCTAAAAGAGTGAATGACGCGAACGCCTGGGGCATGCAATCGCGTCACTGGAAATTGTGCTAAACGCACGAATCTAGTGTCGTTTTAGCGCAACTCTCTGCCTCCTTTTGGGATTTTGTGTAATCCATGTGACGCGATCGCGTCGCTCACGCTGTCGTGTGGGATTGCTGTTGTGCAAGTAACCGCGATCGCGTCAGGGACGCGACCGCGTGGTTCATTTTGTGCGAGACGCACAATGGCCACACGATTCCAGCCCAACTTTCTAGGCGTTGGATCTTTATGCCGATTTCCAGGTCACGCGACCGCGTGGATGACGTGGATGCGTGGAAGGTGTTTTGTCGCAACTGACACGATCACATGATCGATGTGGTAGCGTCGCACGCCCTTTCTCTCTCTCTCTCTCTTTTTTTTATGCAGGTATGTAATTATGCAGTATGCAGTGCTAAATGCAAATGTTATGAATAGCATCCAGGTTCAACAGAAATAAACAATATAAAATAAATAAAAATGAAATAAAATGGAAACAGGAATGATCATACCATGGTAGGTTGTCTCCCACCTAGCACTTTTAGTTAAAGTCCTTAAGTTGGACATTGGATGAGCTTCCTGTTATGGTGGCCTATGCTTGAATTCGTCCAAAAATCTCCACCAGTGTTTGGAATGCCAGCATCCTCCGGGGTCCCAAACAAGGTACGTAAAGCCCTTAGGTGAGTTCACACAGGCTTGCAGGCTCCCGGAGTGTTGAATGTCAGAATAGACTCCAAGATCCCAAACTTTTTTTTACACCCGTCTTTGTCTTGATCTACATCGTTCCAGTCAGGTGATGAGTAATTCGAATTCTCACTGCAGTGACCAAACAGCTTTCGAGATCCTTTAAATTGAGCTTGACACCAATTCCTGCACCTCAAATTGAAGTGCGAAACCTCACTGAATCTTGCATACTAGCGCTGAGTGCGAGTCATTTCCCTTTTTCTCTTAAAGTCGCAAAGAGCTCTAAGCTGGCCATCTGTTTCAAGCAAACCATATTCAAGTGGGAAATTGAAGATGAAAGTCAAGGATTTTACCCACTTGAGGTTTGTGTTGGGTGGTAGTGGCCTTGGGGTCAGTGTTTTCAGTGGTTCTGCAAGCTCTACTCCCTCGTGGTCTTCAGTGAATCCCTCCACTTCCTTGCAAACCTTTTTCATTCCAGCCATGTCCTGGTCAAAGTCTTCTATATCTTCCTCATCACTTGAGTCATAAATAGGAGGTTGAGAGAAGTCGACCTCAACATCATCTTCATATTTGCTTGGGGAAGATTTTTCTGTCTCAAAGAATTCACTTGCGGATGCAAGTTCATTACTAAGAGGACTTGACTTGTGATCATCATCATCAAGGAAACATGTGTCTTGGGTAATTCCGTCTAGTTTTCCATAAGATACCTGCTTTGGGGGTTGTGCACTATCCTCATTAGCATCAATTGTAGCGTTCTTGACGGAATTCTCCACAACTCTAGATTCAGGTGGCGGTTCGGCATCTCCTAAATCTTCAACCAACTCTTCTTCTTCTACAATGACAGCGTCCTCTACTTATTCCAGTACAAAGTTATGCTCTATGCTGTCCACCGGAGTCTCTAGTGTCTTCTTCGTGCTGCGTTCTTCATTAGATTCTCCACATGAAGCCATGGGAGTCTATTGAGTGTCTAAATGTCTGGAAGATAATTGATTTATTGCTTGTTCCAGTTGATGAAGGGTTGCATTGAACTGGTTTACTGATTCTTCGAAGCAAACCTGTGAGTCTTGGCTTGACGGATATGGACATGGTGCATAAGGGAGTGGTAGTTCTTGGGAGTAATTGGATTGGCGTTAGGGTGAATAAGGATCATGTGGTAGTGAATGGTGAAAAGAAGCTTGTGACTGTGGTGGTTCGAAGTTATGTCGAGAGGATGGTCTCTGAGCACAGCGTGGGGCTTGTTGGTAGTTACAAGGCGGTCCACCAAATCTATTAGTTGGGCATGCATTGTAAAATGGTCTCTGTCCATGATATCTAGGAGGATGCTGTTGCCTAAAGGGTTGATCAGATTCTCGTGGCTCCATCCATCTTTGATTGCTTAGACCTTGATGCATAGTCCTATTATAGCTTCCATTCCTTGCGACAAAATTAGAACCAAACTCAAAGCGAGAGGGGTGAGAATTCATAATAGATATTAGAAATAAGAGGGAAGAGAAAAAACAAATAAACAAGTAAAAGAAATTTTTTTTTGAAAAATATTTACAATAACCAATAATAAGGCACACGTTTGCAATTCCCCGGCAATGGCGCCATTTTGAAGAACTGAAGATTGATGGTTTAGAGGTTATAGTAAACTCTCGTTGTAAGTATAGTTACTAAACCAAACAATCAACCTTTCTTACAAACGTTTTGGTTGTCACAAGTAACAAACCCTAAATAAATTGATAACCGAAGTATTTAAACCTCGGGTCGTCTTCTCAAGGAATTGCAGGGAGGTATGTTCTTATTATTGGTTATGAAGATTGTAAATCGGGGTTTTTAAAGATGAGGAACAAGTAATTTAAATGGCAGGTAAAATAAATAAATAACTGTAAAATAAACTTTTGGCAAGGTATGAGAAATTGGAAGTCCAGTCTTAGCTATCCTTATCAATGATAATGAAAATTGAATCTTAATTCCACTTTGTTAACCCTTAATAAGGCAAGGGAAGGTCAAGGAACAGAAAATAATAATAGGGATCTTCTTTACCACAGTAGAGAGATTCCTTTATGTTAGTAGAAGAAGAAAGGAATAGAAGAAGGAAAAGGTAAGAATCCAAACACAAGGGTGAAGATAGGTTCAGATTCTTGAAATGAAGAGAAGTGTTAATAAATAAATAAATAAATAAATAAATAAATAGAAGAAGATGAGAGGGAGAGAATTCGAAAATTAATTTTAAAAAAGGGTTAATGATTTTCAAAAATTAAAGGAAGAATTAAACTTAAAATTAAAATTTAAAACAATTAGTTAATTAAAAGAATTTTGAAAAAGAGGGAGGTAATTTTCAAAAATTAGAGAGCTAAAATTAGTTAGGTGGTTTTGAAAAAGATAAGATATAGTTAAAACAAACAAAAAGTTAACTAGTTAGTTGAAAAAGATTTGAAATTTAATTTTGAAAAGATAAGAAGTTAGAAAAGATATTTTGAAGTTAAATTTTTGAAAAAAGATAAAATTTTGAAAAAGATATGATAGAAAAGATATTTTGAAAAAGAATTGATTTTTAAAGTTAAAATTTGATTACTTGACTAACAAGAAACTAAACGATATATGATTCTAGAATTTAAAGATTGAACCTTTCTTAACAAGAAAGTAACAAACTTCAAGTTTTTTAATCAATCACATTAATTGTTAGTAAAGTTTTCAAAATTTTGAAATAAAGATAAGAAAAAGATTTTGAAAATAAATTTTAAGAATTTTTGAAAATAATAAAAAAATGAAAAAGATTTGATTTTTGAAAAAGATTTTGAAAAGATAGAATTTTTAAAATTGAAAATTTGACTTGACTTATAAGAAATAGCTAAGTTTTAAAATTTTTTGTCTAAGTCAACTCAAATTTTCAAAATTTTGAGGGAAATAAGAAAAAGATAATTTTTATTTTGATTTTTGAATTTTTAATGATGAGAGAGAAAAAATAAAACGTCATTTTTGTGTTTTTCTCTTTTCTTTTTGGATCAAAACAAAGAATGCATGCAAGAACACTATGAATGTCAAGATGAACACCTAGAACACGTTGAAGATCATGATGAACATCAAGAACTTATTTTTAAAAAATTTTTAATGCAAAGAAAACATGCAAGACACCAAACTTAGAAATCTTTAATGCTTAGACACTATGAATGCAAAAATGCACATGAAAAACAACAAAGGACACACAACAAGAAAATTTAAAGATCAAACAAGAAGACTTATCAAGAACAACTTGAAGATCATGAAGAACACAATGCATGAATTTTCGAAAAATTCAAGAAAAAGATGAACATGCAAGTGACACCAAACTTAAAACATGACACAAAACCCAAACAAGAAACACAAATTTTTTTTTGATTTTATGATTTTATAATTTTTGTATATATTTTTTGAAATTTTATAGGAAAAAGAAAATAAGAAATTTAAAATTTTTAATAAGAATTCCAGGAATCTTTCAATGTTAGCCTAAAGCTCCAATCCAAGGGTTGGACATGGCTTAATAGCCAGCCAGCTTTATGATATAAATCAGGCATGCAACAGCTGATACTTCATCTAATTCCATATACATGCCTTTTATGTTGACAAGTGGAAGTCTCAATCCAAAAGAATTTGGATATGGCTTTACAGCCAGCCAGGCTTCAACATGTTACCATGAAACTCTAGATTCATTCTTAAAAATTTAGAATAATTTTCGAAAACAAAGGGAAAAATTTTTTTGAAAGAATTTTGAAAAATATTTTTGAAAACAAAAAGAAAATTACCTAATCTGAGCAGCAAGATGAACCGTCAGTTGTCCAAACTCGAACAATCCCCGGCAACGGCGCCAAAAACTTGGTGCATGAAATTGTGATCTCTAATAATGGCATTCAACTTGGTATGCACATTTACTAACTCAGCACTTTCTTCACAACTCCGCACAACTAACCAGCAAGTGCACTGGGTCGTCCAAGTAATAAACCTTACGTAAGTAAAGGTCAATCCCACGGAGATTGTTGGTATGAAGCAAGCTATGGTCATCTTGTAAATCTCAGTTAGGCTGATTCAAATAGTTATATTGGTTTTCGAAAATAATAATAAATAAAACGTAAAATAAAGATAAAGATACTTATGTAGATCATTGGTGGGAATTTGAGATAGGAGTGTGAAGATGCTGTGCTCCGTCTGAATCTCTGCTTTCCTACTACCTTCATCCAATCCTTCTTACTCCTTTCCATGGGCAAGCTGTATATAGGGCATCACTGTTGTCAATGGCTACATCCCATCCTCTCAGTGAAAATGGTCCAAATGCTCTGTCACAGCACGGCTAATCATCTGTCGGTTCTCGATCATGTCGGAATAGAATCCATTGATTCTTTTGCGTTTGTCATCACGCCCAACAATCACGAGTTTGAAGCTCGTCATAGTTATTCAATCCCTGAATCCTACGTGGAATACCACAGACAAGGTTTAGACTTTCCGGATTCTCATGAATGCCGCCATCAATTCTAGCTTATACCACAAAGATTCTGATTAAGGAGTCAAAGAGATATGCGTTCGGTCTAATGTAGAACGGAAGTGGTTGTCAGTCATGCGTTCATAGGTGAGAATGATGATGAGTGTCATGAATCATCACATTCATCATGGTGAAGTGCAATGAATATCTTAGAACAGGAATAAACTGAATTGAATAGAAAATAGTAGTAATTGCATTCAATCTCGAGGTACAGCAGAGCTCCACACCCTTAATCTATGGTGTGTAGAAACTCCACCGTTGAAAATACATAAGTGATCAAGGTCCAGACATGGCCGAATGGCCAGCCCCCTGTACGTGATCAAAGGATCATAAGGTAATCCAAAAATAATCCAAAGATGTCTAATACAATAGTAAAATGTCCTATTTATACTAGACTAGCTACTAGGGTTTACAGAAGTAAGTAATTGATGCAGAAATCCACTTCCGGGGCCCACTTGGTGTGTGCTTGGGCTGAGCTTGAGCTTTACACATGCAGAGGCTTCTTTTGGAGTTGAACGCCAAGTTGTAACGTGTTTTTGGCGTTCAACTCTGGTTCATGACGTGTTTCTGGCGTTTGACTCCAGAATGCAGCATGGAATTGGCATTGAGCGCCAGTTTGCGTCATCTAATCTCGAATAAAGTATAGACTATTATATATTGATGGAAAGCTCTGGATGTCTACTTTCCAACGCCATTGAGAGCGCGCCATTTAGAGTTATTTAGCTCCCGAAAATCTATTTCGAGTGCAGGGAGGTCAGAATCCAACAGCATCAGCAGTCCTTTGTCAGTCTTTTATCAGAGTTTTGCTCAGGTCCCTCAATTTCAGCCAAAAAATACCTGAAATCACAGAAAAATACACAAACTCATAGTAAAGTCCAGAAATGTGAATTTAGCATAAAAACTAATGAAAACATCCCTAAAAGTAGCTAGATCCTACTAAAAACTATCTAAAAACAATGCCAAAAAGCGTATAAATTATCCACTCATCACAAGACCAAACTTAAATTGTTGGTTGTCCCCAAGTAACTAAAAATCAAATAGGATAAAAAAGAAGAGAATATACTATAAATTCCAAAATATCAATGAATATTAGTTCTAATTAGATGAGCGGGACTTGTAGCTTTTTGCTTCTGAACAGTTTTGGCATCTCACTTTTTCCTTTGAAGTTTAGAATTATTGGTGTCTATGGGAACTTAGAATTTCAGATAGTGTTATTGATTCTCCTAGTAAAGTATGTTGATTCTTGAACACAACTACTTTTATGAGTCTTGGTCGTGGCCCTAAGCACTTTGTTTTCCAGTATTACCACCAGATACATAAATGCCACAGACACATAACTGGGTGAACCTTTTCAGATTGTGACTCAGCTTTGCTAAAGTCCCCAGTTAGAGGTGTCCAGAGTTCTTAAGCACACTCTTTTTACTTTGGATCATGACTTTAACCACTCAGTCTCAAGCTTTTCAATTGGACCCGCGTGCCACAAGCACATGGTTAAGGACAGCTTGATTTAGCCGCTTAGGCCTGGATTTTATTTCCTTGGGCCCTCCTATCCATTGATGCTCAAAGCCCTGGATCGTTTTTACCCTTGCCTTTTGGTTGTAAGGGCTATTGGCTTTTTTTGCTTGCTTTTTCTTTTTCTTTCTATTTTTTTCGCCAAAATATTTTTTTTCGCAAGCTTTTTCTATTCACTGCTTTTTCTTACTTCAAGAATCAAATTTATGATTTTTCAGATTATCAGTAACATTTCTCTTTGTTCATCATTCTTTCAAGAGCCAACAATTTTAACATTCATAAATAACAAGATCAAAATTATGCACTGTTTAAGCATTCATTCAGAAAACAAAAAGTATTGTTACCACATCAATATAATTAAACTAATTTCAAGGATAAATTCGAAATTCATGTACTTCTTGTTCTTTTGAATTAAAAACATTTTTCATTTAAGAGAGGTGAAGGATTAATGGAATTATTCATAGCCTTAAGATATAGTTACTAGAAACTAATGATCATGTAGGAAAGACACAAATATAGATAAACATTAAGCATAAAAACTGAAAAACAGAGAAATAAGAACAAGGAATGAGTCTACCTCAGTGATGGTGGCACTTTCTTCTTGAATAACCAATGATGTCCTTGAGCTCTTCTATGTCTCTTCCTTGCCTTTTTTGCTCCTCCCTCATTGCTCTTTGATCTTCTCTAATTTCATGGAGAATGATGGAGTGCTCTTGATTTTCCACCCTTAATTGATCCATATTGTAACTCAAATCTTCTAGAGAAGTGTTGAGTTGTTCCCAATAGTTGTTGGGAGGAAAGTGCATCCCTTGAGGCATCTCCGGGATTTCTTGGTGATGAGCTTCCTCATGCTTCTCTTGTGATCCATGGGTGGGCTCTCTTGTTTGCTCTATCCTCTTCTTAGTGATGGGCTTATCCTCCTCAATGGGGATGTCTCCTTCTATGATAACTCCAGCTGAGTAACATAGATGGCAAATAAGATGAGGAAAAGCTAGCCTTGCCATGATGGAGGACTTTTCGGCTATTTTGTAGAATTTAAGGGAGATGACTTCATGAACTTCTACTTCCTCTCCATTCATGATGCTATGAATCATGATGGCCCGATCCACAGTAACTTCAGATCGGTTGCTAGTGGGGATGATGGAGCGTTGGATGCACTCCAACCATCCTCTAGCCACAGGCTTGAGGTCCAGTCTTCTTAATTGAACCGGCTTGCCTTTGGAGTCTCTTTTCCATTGAGCTCCTTCCACACATATGTCCATAAGGACTTGGTCCAACCTTTGATCAAAGTTGACCTTTCTAGTGTAGGGGTGTGCATCTCCTTGCATCATGGGCAAGTTGAATGCCAACCTCACATTTTCCGGACTAAAATCTAAGTATTTCCCCCGAACCATTGTAAGATAGTTCTTTGGATTCGGGTTCACACTTTGATCATGGCTCCTAGTGATCCATGCATTGGCATAAAACTCTTGAACCATTAAGATTCCAACTTGTTGAATGGGGTTGGTCAGAACTTTCCAACCTCTTCTTTGGATCTCATGTCAGATTTCCGGATACTCATTTTTCTTGAGCTTGAAAAAAACCTCAGGGATCACCTTTTTCTTGGCCACAACATCATAAAAGTGGTCTTGATGGGCTTTGGAGATGAATCTCTCCATCTCCTATGACTCCGAGGTGGAAGCTTTTGTCTTTCCTTTCCCTTTTCCAGAGGTTTCTCCAGCCTTAGGTGCCATCAATGGTTATGGAAAAACAAAGAAGCTATGCTTTTACCACACCAAACTTAGAATATTGCTCGCCCTCGAGCAAGAGAAGAAAGAATAGATGAAGAAGATGAAGATATGGAGGAGAGGGAGAGAGGGTAGTGTTTCGGACAAGGAGGAGAATAGAGGGTTGTGTTGTGTGAAAAGTAAGAAGAATGAAGGGATTTATATAGTGGAGGGAGAGGGGTTAAGGTTCGGCTATATTGGTTTGTGACGTGTTTCTGGCGTTTGACTCCAGAATGCAGCATGGAACTGGCGTTGAGCGCCAGTTTGCGTCATCTAATCTCGAATAAAGTATAAACTATTATATATTGCTGGAACGCTCTGGATTTCTACTTTCCAACGTTGTTGAGAGCGCACTATTTGGAGTTTTGTAGCTCTAGAAAATCCATTTTGAGTGCAGGGAGGTCAGAATCCAACAGTATCAGCAGTCCTTTGTCAGCCTTTTATCAGAGTTTTGCTCAGGTCCCTCAATTTTAGCAAGAAAATACCTGAAATCACAAAAAAACACACAAACTCATAGTAAAGTCTAGAAATGTGAATTTAGCATAAAAACTAATGAAAATATCCCTAAAAGTAGCTAGATCCTATTAAAAACTACCTAAAAACAATGCCAAAAAGTGTATAAATTATCCGCTCATCAGACTCATACTCCCAGTATTTTATTTCTAAAATTTGTGACAACCCTTTTTTCTAAATTGATAAGTGGATTTTTGGCAATTCTTAATCAATTCTTAATCTGCCAATTTCTGCTCATGTCAATTTTTGGCGCCGTTGCCTGGAAGTTGCAATAGTGTGCTAATTTATTGATTGGAATTTATTTAATTGCATTTTCTTTTTTTTTTTTATTTTGTTACTATGAGCTGCATGTTTCTTTCATTAAATGACGCGTTCACTTCCTGATCCAAGCTTGCCAGTATTTGACCCTGAGATTGAAAGAACTATTTCACATATAAGGCAAGCTCGGCGTCGGCTAGTCCTCTCCAAGGACGAATCTGAAACATCATCTAAGGGAGAAACAAGCTCCCTGATGAGCGGATAATTTGTACGCTTTTTGGCATTGTTTTTAGTATGTTTTTAGTATGATCTAGTTAGTTTTTAGTATATTTTTATTAGTTTTTAGTTAAAAATCACTTTTCTGGACTTTACTATGAGTTTGTGTGTTTTTCTGTGATTTCAGGTATTTTCTAGCTGAAATTGAGGGACCTGAGCAAAAATCTGATTCAGAGACTAAAAAGTGCTGTTGGATTCTGACCTCCCTGCACTCGAAGTGTATTTTCTGGAGCTACAGAAACCCAATTGGCGCGCTCTCAACGGCGTTGGAAAGTAGACATCCTGGGCTTTCCAGCAATATATGATAGTCCATACTTTGCCCAAGATTTGATGGCCCAAACCGGCGTTCAAAGTTACCTTCAGAATTCCCAGCGTTAAACGCCGGAACTGGCACAAGGATGGGAGTTAAACGCCCAAACTGGCACCAAAGCTGGCGTTTAACTCCAAGAAGAGTCTCTACACGAAAATGCTTCAATGCTCAGCCCAAGCACACACCAAGTGGGCCCGAAAGTGGATTTTTATGTCATTTACTCATCTCTGTAAACCCTAGGCTACTAGTTCTCTATATATAGGACCTTTTACTTTTGTATTTTCATCTTCTGATCTTTGGAATCTTTTGATATTTAGATCTTTTGATCACTTTGGGAGGCTGGCCATTCGGCCATGCCTAGACCTTGTTCTTATGTATTTCAACGGTGGAGTTTCTACACACCATAGATTAAGGTGTGGAGCTCTGCTGTACCTCGAGTATTAATGCAATTACTATTGTTCTTCTATTCAATTCCGCTTGTTCTTGTTCTAAGATATCACTTGTTCTTCAACTTGATGAATGTGATGATCCGTGACACTCATCATCATTCTCACCTATGAACGTGTGCCTGACAACCACCTCCGTTCTACCTTAGATTGGGTGGATATCTCTTGGATTCTCTAACCGGAATCTTCGTGGTATAAGCTAGAACTGATGGCGGCATTCAAGAGAATCCGGAAGGTCTAAACCTTGTCTGTGGTATTCTGAGTAGGATTCGATGATTGACTGACTGTGACGAGCTTCAAACTCCTGAGGGCGGGGCGTTAGTGACAGACGCAAAAGAATCACTGGATTCTATTCCGGCCTGATTGAGAACCGACAGATGGATAGCCGTGCCGTGACAGGGTGCGTTGAACATTTCCACTGAGAGGATGGGAGGTAGCCACTGACAACGGTGAAACCCTTGCATACAGCTTGCCATGGAAAGGAGTAAGAAGGATTGGATGAAGACAGTAGGAAAGCAGAGAGACGGAAGGGACAAGCATCTTCATACGCTTATCTGAAATTCCCACCAATGAATTACATAAGTATCTCTATCTTTATCTTTATGTTTTATTCATCATTCATAACCATTTGAGTTTGCCTGACTAAGATTTACAAGGTGACCATAGCTTGCTTCATACCAACAATCTCTGTGGGATCGACCCTTACTCGCGTAAGGTTTATTACTTGGACGACCCAGTACACTTGCTGGTTAGTTGTGCGAAGTTGTGTTTATGTCATGGTATTGAACACCAAGTTTTTGGATTCATCACCGGGGATTATTTGTGTTGTGAAAAGTATTGATCACAATTTCGTCCACCACTCCCCCTCTACTGATCCAGTTGATTCATGTGCAGGTGACATGGCAGCACCTAGGAGAGTCACTATCCAGGAGGCTGGAGCCCCTGATTTTACACTACAGCCATTCCAGGCACGCCACCCAGCAGTGGCTGTGGATTTTGAAATAAAGACTGTACTACTCAACTTAATGCCCAAGTTTCATGGCTTACCTGCTCAAGAGCCTATCAAGCACCTTAGGGATTTTCAGACAGCTTGTTCTACTGTTAAGCATGATGGTACTGACGAAACTTCTATTCTATTAAAAGCTTTCCCATTCTCTCTTGAGGGGAAGGCAAAAGAGTGGTACTACACTCAACCCGGAGCAACTGTTTCTAACTGGGACACGCTTAGAAGAGAATTTTTGGAGAAATTCTTTCCAGTTGAGGTTACCGATAAACTGAGGAAAGACATTTCCATGATCATTCAAGACGAATCTGAGACACTCTACGAATATTGGGAACGCTTCAATAATCTTCTGGAAGCATGTCCCCACCATATGATTGACAAGATAGTGTTGCTTGGTTACTTTACATAGGGCATGAAATCTCAAGATAAGACCACATTGGAAGGTGCTAGCAATGGGTCTATGAAAAAGTACAAGACTACGGAAGAGGCATGGCAATTGATCAGCGACTTAGCTGAATCTACTAGGAATCACAGGCAAAAACAAAGTCGGTCAAGAGCTGTTGCAGAGGTATCCTCTAGCAGGGAGACTGCTGCTATAACTCAGAGCTTATGTGAAATGACCAACTTACTGAAGCAGATGCAACTAAGTCAACAACAAGCTCAGCAAGTTCAGCCTTCTCCACCACAGCACAGCCAACAGTTAGTTCCACAAAGAGTGTGCGGGATCTGTGCCGATTACAGTCATAATACTGATGAGTGTTCACAACTCCAACAGGAAGACCACACTGTGGCAGCCACTCATAACTTCTATGACTGCCCCAATCAAGGGTACAATCAAGGTGGCGGCTACAACCATGGATGGCAGGATAACCCCAACTAAGGCTGGAGAGATAATTCTAACAAGGGTTGGAGGGACAATCATAACAGAGAAAGCAGAGATAATAATAGAAACCAGAGGTGGAATAACAATAACAACTTCAGGCAGCAAAATCAAAATTAGGCCTACAGAGCACCTCATCTAAGGCAGCCTCAAGCATCTCAGCAGACCCTTCAGATCACTTACCCCTCTTCATCTCCTAATGATGAGTTACTACAATCTATTGACCGAAGACAGCAGGCCATGGAAAACAACCTTACTTCTACTCTAAATGGTCTGAACTCTACCTTGCAAGCCCTTATTTCACAGATTGGATCACTGAATAACTCTAACAACCAGTCCTCAAGCTCTGGTGGACTCCCCTTTCAACCATTACCCAACCCCAAGGGTGGCATCAATGCCATTACCCTGAGATCTAGAACCACACTGCAAGAGAAGAATCCAGAGAAATCAAGCCCATTAGAACATGCCCCAGCTACAGACACGGTTGAGGTAGAGGATGTTGAAGAAGAAGATGAAGCACAAGGCGTGGCTGAAGCATAAGCAGCCCAGCCAAGGAGTGCGGAACTCCAGCAAGCTGAAGCTATAAAAGACGCCACTCCTATTCCATTTCTACACCTTGCTAAAAAGCCCAGAAAGCATATGGAACTTGATCCAAAAATGGTAGAGATCTTCAAAAAGGTTGAGGTAACTGTTCCCCTTTTGATGTTATTCAGCAAGTGCCTAAATACGTAAAGTTTCTAAAAGAGTTGTGCATACATAAAGATAAAATTAATGAATTAGAAACTATTCCTTTAGGTAGTTCTATATCTTCTTTAATGGGAAATATACCTGAAAAATGTAGTGACCCAAGCCCATGCATGGTTAACTGTACCATTGGAGGTGTGATATTTTCTGACTGTATGTGTGATTTAGGAGCATGCGTGAGTATTATGCCCTTGTCTATATATAATGCTTTAAGGCTCCCTCCCTTAAAAAGGTCGGCAGCTCGTTTTGTGTTAGAAGATAAGAGCATTATCACAGTGGTTGGAATTGCTGAAGATGTACTAATGAGCATTAAGGGGCTCACATTTTCCATTGATTTTTATATCCTGGAGATGTCCCAAAATAACTCAGGGAGCCCTTCGTCAATCCTGCTTGGTAGACAGTTTTTAAAGACTTCAAAATTCAAGCTGGATGCCTTTTCGAGTACCTATTCATTTGAGGTAGATGGCAGAACAGTGAGCTTCAATCTAGATAAAGCTATGAAGCATCCCCCAGAAGATCACTCCATATTCCAATGTGCATCATTGATGAAATTATAGCTGTAACTCACCAAGAAGAAATGGAAGAGAGTCACATGGAGCAAGATCCAAGCGTGGGGACACCCTCTGAACATACTGAAGATTCATCACCATTTTCACCAGCCCCAGAAAATCCAGAACCAAACCATGAGTGGAAAATGGAATTAAAGCCCCTTCCTCCACACCTCAAGTATGCGTACCTTGAGGACAAGCAGAAGTTTCCAGTTATCATTGCAAGAGAGCTCACTTTCCAACAAGAAGAACAACTGCTTAGTGTATTGAGGACGCATAAGAAAGCAATTGGATGGAGCTTGGTAGATATAGTAGGCATCAGCCCCCAAGTTTGTGAACATAGAATATTCTTAGAAGAAGGAGCAAAGCCTGTCTGTCAACCTCAGAGAAGATTGAATCCCACCATCTTAGAAGTTGTCAAGAAGGAAGTAACCAGACTACTTGAAGCAGATATCATTTACCCCATTTCAGATAGCGAATGGGTCAGCCCAGTACAAGTGGTGCCCAAGAAGTCTGGAGTCACAACAATAAAGAATGAGCAAGGAGAACTTCTAACAACCAGAGTGCAGAACGCATGGAGAGTTTTCATTAACTACAGGCGTCTCAACCAAGCCACTCGCAAGGATCATTACCCCTTGCCATTCATTGATTAGATGCTTGATCGCCTGTCAGGTAAATCTCACTAATGCTTTCTAGACAGTTATACAGGTTTTTTTCAAATCCATATAGCTCCTGAAGATCAGGAAAAGACTACTTTTACATGTCCTTTTGGGACTTATGCCTATAAGAGAATGCCCTTTGGCTTGTGCAATGCACCGGCTACTTTCCAAAGGTGTATGATGAGTCTTTTCTCTGATCTCATTGAGACTTGTATGGAAGTTTTTATGGATGACTTTAGCGTTTATGGTGATTCATTTAACCTTTGATTGGATAGTTTGTCTAAAGTATTGGACATGTGTGTTAGTTCAAACCTTGTTTTAAATTTTGAAAAGTGTCATTTTATGGTAAAACAAGGTATTATTCTAGGACATGTTGTTTCTGATACTGGTATCTCTGTAGACCCAGCAAAGGTGGATATTATTTCTAGTTTACCTTACCCTTCCTCTGTGAGGGAAGTCCGTTCGTTCCTTGGTCATGCAGGTTTTTACAGGAGATTCATTAAGGACTTTAGTAAGGTAGCACTACCCTTATCCAGACTACTGCAGAAAGACATTGAGTTCGAGTTCAGTGAGGATTGCAAACAAATGTTTGATAAGATAAAGACCGCCTTGACTCAAGCTCCGATTGTGAGGGGACCAGACTGGAGTCAACCATTTGAAATCATGTGTGACGCCTCCAATCATGCAGTAGGATCAGCACTGGCTCAACATGAAGGTAACAACCCTTTTGTAATTGCTTATGCATCTAAGACTTTAGATGCTGCTCAATCTAATTACTCTTCTACTAAAAAAGAGCTTCTAGCTATCGTTTTTGCTCTGGATAAATTCCGAGCCTATTTACTTGGTACTAAGGTAGTAGTGTACTCAGATTATGCAGCTCTAAAATATTTATTAGCTAAAAAAGAGTCTAAACCAAGGCTAATACGTTTGATGCTACTGCTACAAGAATTTGATTTGGAAATTAAAGATAGGAGTGGTAACCAAAATTTAGTGGCTGACCACTTGAGTCGTCTTGAGCACATTAAAGATGACTCCATTCCTATCAATGATAATTTCCCATTTGATAGCTTACAGGTAGTATCTGATGTAGCCCCTTGGTATGCACCTATAGCTAATTATCTAGTTAGCCATACTTTTCCTCCCAATTTTACTAAGCATCAGAGAGACAAGCTGAAAAGTGAGTCCAAATACTATGTATGGGATGACCCATACTTTGGAGGTGTGGTGCTGACCAGGTAATTAGATGGTGTGTACCTCAATCAGAATTCCAGTCCATTTTAGAGGCCTGCCACTCATCTGAGAGTGGAGGACATTTTGGGCCTCAACGAACTGCTAGAAAAGTTTTAGACTGCAGATTCTAGTGGCCTACTCTTTTTAAAGATGTTGCTGACCTTTGTAAATCTTGTCCTCCTTGCCAAATGTTTGGTAACATATCCCAGAGGGATGAAATGCCTCAACAAATTATGTTTTTTCTGTGAAATTTTTGATGTTTGGGGCATTGACTTCATGGGTCCATTTCCAAATTCTAATGGCCACCTTTATATACTATTAGCTGTAGATTATGTTTCTAAATGGGTGGAAGCAATTCCTACCCGTACTGATGATGCTAACACTGTTATTTCCTTTGTTAGAAACCATATTATTTGTCGCTTTGGATCACCACGAGCAATTGTGAGCGATCAAGGCACTCACTTTTGCAACAGGAGACTAACTGGTTTACTAAAGAGGCATGGGATAATTCATAAAGTATCGATAGCCTATCACCCCCAGACTAATGGACAAACAGAGGTGTCTAACAGAGTGATAAAGTGCATACTGCAAAAGGTAGTCAAGCCTCATAGAAAGGACTAGAGCACCAGGCTCCAAGACTCGCTTTGGGCATATCGAACAGCATACAAGACACTGATTGGGATGAGTCCTTTCTGCTTGGTTTATGGAAAGGCCTGTCATCTCCCAGTTGAGTTGGAACATAAGGCCTTCTGGGCGGTAAAGGAATGCAACATGGACTATAAGAGAGCCGGAGCTGAACGGAAGTTGCAACTGCAAGAATTAGAGAGCCTTCGCCTAGAAGCTTATGAAAACTCCAAGCTGTATAAAGAGAAGGTGAAGGCTGTGCATGACAAGAGCATTAAGAGAAGAGAATTCCAACCTGGGGACTTAGTCCTACTTTACAACTCCAGAATGCGACTCATGCCAGACAAGCTGAGATCCAGATGGGATGGTCCCTATCGAGTAGAGAAGGTGGAACCATACGGAGTCTTTCACTTGAGCCATCCTTCAAGCTCTGAACTTATCAAGGTCAATGGACATCGCTTGAAGTTATTCCATGGCGAAAAAATGGCGAAAAACCAGGAACTAGAAATCTTCCTCTTGGAAGATCCGCCCACAGCAGAAGACTGAGCTAGTGGAGCGTCCAACTTAAGGACGTTAAAGCAAAGTGCAGGGTGGGAGACAACCCACCATGGTATGATCGTTCCTCCCCTTCTCCTTACCTTCCTTCGTCAATAACTCTTCTCAGTATTAATGCCTATATTCTGCATCTCATCTGCATATTGCATATTGCATAAAAAAGGGGTGTTAAGGCATGCGACGCGCTCGCGTCATTGTGCCTTCGAAGCATTAATGAAAAGGAACAGAGAGTTGCGCAGGTATATGGCTGGAGGCGTGCCCCTGACACCATTTGATCCACGCGTCCGCGTGGATGACGCAATCGCGTCATTCGTAAAATGGCCTCCCTACGCGTCCGCGTCAACCACGCAAACGCGTGGCTCTACAATTCGACGTACAAGGGTGTATGGCAGTGAGTTGTGCTAGAGCTGGGCTGCACTTGTGCTAGTTGCACAAGCCCTGCCATGCGAACGCGTGCACTACGCATTCGCACCATTTTACCAATCTGGCCATTCACGCGATCGCCTCAACCACGCGACCACGTCACTCTGAAATTTGGCAAAAACATGTTTTACACAGAGAGTTGTGCAAGCGCGAAGCTGCCCTCGCACCCCTAGCGCAAATCATTTTACGCCTCCGCATGACCGACGCGTCCGCGTCATTTCCTTCAAGGGCCCTCTGCGCGACCGCGTGCACCACGCGTCTGCGTCGCTTGCGCCGCGCAACTCATTCAAATCTGCCAGATTGTCTTATCTTTTCTCACCCCAATCTTCTTTCTCCCTTCTTCCTCCCTTCTCTCTCTCCCTCCTTCCTCCCTTCTACTCCCTCTTTCCCACCACCATTATCAAGGTTTTTCTTTTCTTCTCCTCTCCCTACTTTTTCATTCTTCTTCTTATTTTCATGTTTTCTTTTTCTTTCTCTTCCACTTTCCCTATCCATGTTTTCTTTTTCTTTTCTTCTTCCTCCTTTTGGTGTTGGAAATTTTTTTGGGTCATTATTTTTATATGTTGCTTGTGGATTATTTAGGACTTGTTTAACAGTTATATATTATTTTTATAGGGTTACTTTCATGTTCAAATTAATATTTTCCATACCTTATTTAACATGCATGCTATGTGTTTGTGAAAACGCCCACATGGCATTTTGCACTATTTTTAGATTTCTTTCAATCTACTACTCTAAATGCCTGCTTTTCACAAAACCCTTCTTATATTTTATTAATTAAATATAATTGTTATTACAAGCATAT
The DNA here is from genome assembly GCF_003086295.3 of Arachis hypogaea. Lineage (NCBI taxonomy): Eukaryota > Viridiplantae > Streptophyta > Magnoliopsida > Fabales > Fabaceae > Arachis > Arachis hypogaea. Next base: position 37,924,265 of record NC_092044.1, read on the forward strand.
TGTTTGTTTGAAAGACTTGGTAATCTAACTTGGACATTGAATGCTTGATCTATGCTACTCATGCCCTTACTGGCATGCCAATAAACACCTTGCATTTAACTGTCACCACATGCACTTGCTATATTTCCGTTGTTGATTTGTCACATGTAGTCATGACCATGTGTTCACATCATTATCCCTTCCTGTGCATTGATTACCACCTTTCCCATTCTTTTCCTTGCTATAACCCTTGAAATATTCATGTCTTTCCTCGTTTCCTTTCAAGATGGCCACCAAGAAAGGCAAAGAGAAAGCTACCCCAAAATCCACAGAAAGAAAAGGAACTAAAAGAGCATTAGTGACAGAGCCATCTTCAACTGTAGTTAAGCCCTCAACAAAAAGAATTAAAAAGATTATAAAGGTCGATGAAAAAGAGAAAGCCTTCCCAGCAAAGGACACTGCACGATTTCCCAATCGCTACTATGAGCAGATGTTTCCCATTCTGGCTGCTCGGAATTGCAACAACGAACACCTTCTTATCCTTCCACCTCGTATTGCCAAATTTGTTGAGCCGCAAATTGCACAAAGACATTGGGGATTCCTACAGAGACAGCCACGACATGTTAATCTTTCTTGGGTAGTTGAGTTCTACTCCAATTTTCACCTGCTGACCCTGTAGTCTATTTATGTCCGTCAGAAGCAAGTCCCCATTACAGAAGAGGCCATTTAGCGAGCCTTAGATATTCCCCCTCCTCCAGAAGGATTGGACGCATGTTAAGAAGCTGCACTCAAGCGCCAGGCATACAAATTTGACTGGGACGCTGTTCTTAGAGTTATCGCACAACCTGGCAGCAAATAGATTTTTGGATACCATCGTTCCCGTCCTAAGGGAATATGGGCTTCCGCACTCACCTTAGAGGCTCACGTATGGGCACAGATTATGTCTCATTACATCTTTTCGAGTACTCATGAGTCCTCCTTCACTGCAGACATGGCCGTTCTACTATGGTGCATCCTCACAGACCAGCCTCTAAATCTACCAAGACACATTCGGAATGCTCTGGGACACGTGCAAATCGTAGGCAACCTACCTTTCCCCGCCTTGGTCTCTGATCTTATCTCAGCAGCCGGAGTCTCCTACAGAGCTGGGGACACCAAAGCCATCCTTCCACGGGATGATCAATACGTCCCTAACGAGAGATATCTCAGGCCACCACTAGCCACTAACATCCAGTCAGCAGAACATGCTGCAGACATTCCACCTTCTACTAGTCAGCGCTGTATCAAATACTGGAGAGTTGGACCGGCAAGACCAGAAAGCGAAGCTACGAGAGCGCCGCAACAACCGCCGTTTCAAATACCTCAAGGAGCTACTCACAGGCAACCACAGAACTGACGAGGACCCAGGCACTCCGGACTCCACTTCTTTTACCAGCACAGGGAGCCATGACGGTCTTGACTGTGGAGATACTGCCACCAGCCCACGCTTGTTCCTGACAGATGGCACCGAGGACGGTGCAAAGCCTTAAGTGTGGGGAGGTCGGTCAGTACCTGACTTCCGGAGGTAATTCTTTCCCCCTAACACCAATTTCTTTTTCTCTAGAATAAGATAGATTGCATATTAGTAGGTTAATTGCATGAATGTTCTACCTGATTGAAAAGATAATAAGTTTCTTTTAAGACCATATATTTTTTGAAAATTTCACTAATTTAAATCGAAACATTTATGGTAAATTTGTTTAAAGTTGAAACTGGAACAAGATTTTTGAGTTAAAAGAACACACAACCCGTGAGACTTTGAGCCTAAATACATGGTTACACTATTTAACCATAAACATTTTTTTCTTGTGTGTTTTCCTCTCTATGATTGTAATCTGAATTTTGTTTTATCCTATATGTCCAACGTTAATGTGTTATGTGCATGCATATGATTGAGTCCATTGTTTGTTTTGCTCACGTATCCCAAATAAGCCAACCCTTTTAATTACCTTTGTTAACCACTTTGAGCCGTTTTTAATCCCATTTATTCTATATTTTACCACATTACTAGTCTTAAGCAGAAAAACAATGGAAAATCCCAATTGAATCTTTGGTTAGCTTAAGATAGAATTTGTGTGTTAACTGAGTATGGGAAAATTATGAGAATAAATGGTAATAGAAAAATATGTCATGATAAAATAAAGGGAATTTGGGTACCTATTCATGTGGAACCATAAAAGAAAGATTACAAATCTATGTGCATTGATATGCAAAAAAAATTAATTAAATTTCCTTTATTTTAGTGAATAAGGGGACAAAATCACTCCAATGATAAGTCAGAGTTTAATAATCAATGCACATGTGATAAAATTAAAACAAAGGTTGATGCATGAGTATGGAATGTGAATGGAGATTTTGGGTAGCTAAGATGAATGTTGAAATTATATAGAATATATGTATGTTAGGTGAGAGCTTAGGTTAATTAAAGATTCAATATATAAGCTCACTTAGCCATATATGTTCCCTCACCTTACCTTAGCCCCATTACAACCATGAAAAGACCTCATGATGTTTGCATTGGCATTTTAAAATTGTTGATTGGTTAGGTGAAAAACAAAATTTTTGAAAGCATGATTAGAAAAGGATAGAGTGATTACCCCATATACTAGAGATGATTAGAGTGCACACGCACCAACAGTAAGGGTTCAATGCTCGGTCCTGTATTCCCTGCTTTCACGAGCTATCTTCTTACAAATTTACCTGCTTTTACTATATGATTTGAATTAGTGAAATCTGCCCCATGTTTTGTCTTAGAGAACTTATCTATTTTTAATCATATAGACAAAATCATATAGCTGCATTCATATGTATATAGGTTGCATTGCATTGCATGAGTCTTACATGTCCCTATTCATTCATATTTATCTCCTTCAATTTAGCATGAGAACATGTTAATGTTTAAGTGTGGGGAGGTTGATAAACCGCTATTTTATGATTCATATTGTATTTAATTGTGTGGTTTTATCAAGTCTTCGCCCACTTATTCATATGATTTGCACGTATTTACAATTCCTTCCTAAAAATATTCTATGATTGAAAACTTGATTCCTAAAGACCTTTTAGTTGTATATTTTTATCTTTCTTCGTACCATTCGATGTCGTGATCTGTGTGTTAATTGTTTCAGGCTTCATAGGGCAAGGATGGCATAAAGAATGAAGAGGAAGCGTGCAAAAGTAGAAGGAACACAAGGAATTGAGGAGATGACCAGCGAGAAGTCACGCGGTCGCATGGCTTACACGACTGCACGAAATGGAAGAAATCACAATGACACGCTCGCGTGCCTGACGCGACCGCGCGGATTGGAAGCTGCACGAACGATGCGAATGCGTAGACGACGCGCACGTGTGGTACGACAAATGCTAAGTGATGCGAACGTGTGGACGATGTGGCCGCGTGATGTGCACAATCTGCAGAATTACAGAAGTCGCTGGCACAGATTCTAGGTCACATTTCAACCCAGTTTTTGGCCCAGAAATACAGATTAGAGCTAAGGAACATGCAGAGACAACAACAACAATTCATTCCGCATAATTTCAAGTTTTTAGATATGATTTTACTCCTCCCCTAGGTTTCCCTCTTGAACATTCATAAATTAGGATTCGAAGATTTTTGGCTTTAACTTTTGAGAAGAGTCTACCTCCGGTACTGGTTATTATAGTTTGTTATTTACTTTTCATTTACTCTTCCATATTCTAAATTTTTCCAGAGTTGACATTGGATTATTTTCATAGTTTATTAATGCAAAACTATTTTTACTTTTAATTAATATCTTTCATTATTGTTTATTATGTCTTTTCTTATTCCCCTTATTGATTTTGTGAAGTTTACATTTATGATGATGGAGTAGTTCCCCAACTTGATTGGGAGTTGATTAAAAGGAGAACCTTGAGTTGGAATACTCAAGAGTTCAATTGTAATTGGTTCATTGTTGGTTGGCTTGTTAGTCACTAACTCTAATCCTTCCCAAGGGAGAGGATTAGGACTTTTGAATAGAAGTTGACTTTTAATTTGACTTTTCTTCATTCGTTGAGGGTTAACTAAATGAAAACAATGACTAATTATTAAGTGACCTTGATAAAATTCCAACAAGGATAGAACTTCCAATTAATCTTCTCCCGGTCAAGATTTTATTTAAATCATATAAATTCTCTAATTTAATTTTCTGGTCATCAAACTCAAAACCCATTTTGAAAACCTCTGATTGATAAAATAGCATATCTTCCTGCAACTCGTTGGGAGACGACCTGGAACTCATACTCCCAGTATTTTATTTCTAAAATTTGTGACAACCCTTTTTTCTAAATTGATAAGTGGATTTTCGCTGGTTAAGAACTGTACTCACAACGCTATTTCTCTAATCAATTCTTAATCTGCCAATTTCTGCTCACGTCAGTGAGTGAGGGTCGAATCCCACGGAGATTGTCAGATTGAGCAAGCAATGGCTATCTTGTAGGTATTAGTCAAGCAATTAGAAAAGATGGTTGTTTGGTTGAAAGTATAAATAAAATAATAAAGAACGAAATACCAGGTTGGTGTGAAAACAGTGATAGATATTCAGTTAAGGTTTCGGAGATGCGTATTCTTTCTAGATTAACTTTTCTTACTGTCTACTTCAATAACGAATGATTCATTCAATGGTAGTCGTAAGTGACTAACTCATGTCCTCTCATCAAGTTAATCTATTCTAAACCACAGTAGTCCATCATATCCGAGTAACTCATGTCCTCTCATCAAGTTGACTCATGGCTTCTCACTGTAGCCAAAGATGAAGCTCTAAGCAATCCACTCCCCTTCGCGATCCTACTTAAAATGCCACAGATAAGGTCGAATCTTCTAGATCAGGGAATACCGCTTCTCTGACTCTAGCCTTAACGCCACAGAGACCTTAGTAACCCACTGATGAGCGGATATTTTATACGCTTTTTGGGGATAATTTCATGTAGATTTTAGTATGTTTTAGTTAGTTTTTAGCATAATTTTATTAGTTTTTAGGCAAAATTCATATTTCTGGACTTTACTATGAGTTTTTGTGTTTTTCTGTAATTTCAGGTATTTTCTGGCTGAAATTGAGGAAGCTGAGCAAAAATCTGATTTAGGCTGAAAAAAGGACTGCTGATGCTGTTGGATTCTGACCTCCATGCACTTGGAATGGATTTTTTGGAGCTACAGATGTCCAATTGGCGCGCTCTCAATTGGGTTGGAAAATAGATGTCCAGGGCTTTCCAGAAATATAAAATAGTTCATACTTTGCGCAAAGATAGACGACGTAAACTGGCATTCAACGCTAGTTCCATGTTGTAGTTTGGCGTTCAGCGCCAGAAACAGGTTGCAAGTTGGAGTTCAACGCCAGAAACAGGTTACAACCTGGCGTTCAACTCCAAAAATAGCCCAGGTACATGAGAAGCTTAAGTCTCACCCCCAGCACACACCAAGTGGGCCCATAAATGGATTTCTGCACTATCCATCCTAGTTTACTCATTTTCTGTAAACCTAGGTTACTAGTTTAGTATTTAAACAACTTTTAGAGATTTATTTTGCATCTTATGACATTTTTAGATCTGAACTTTGTACCTTTTGACGGCATGAGTCTCTAAACTCCATTGTTGGGGGTGAGGAGCTCTGCAGCGTCTCGATGAATTAATGCAATTATTTCTGTTTTCCATTCAAACACGCTTGTTCCTATCTAAGATGTTCATTCGCGCTTCACTATAAAGAAGGTGATGATCCGTGACACTCATCACCTTCCTCAATCCATGAACGTGTGCCTGACAACCACCTCTATTCTATATTATATTGAATGAGTATCTCTTAGATTTCTTAATCAGAATCTTCGTGGTATAAACTAGAACCCATTGGCAACATCCTTGAGAATCCGGAAAGTCTAAACCTTGCCTGTGGTATTTCGTGTAGGATTCTGGGATTGGATGACTGTGACGAGCTTCAAACTCGCGAGTGTTAGGCGTAGTGATAGAGGCAAAAGGATCAATGGATCTTATTCCGACATGATCGAGAACCAATAGATGATTAGCCGTGCTGTGACAGAGCATTTGGACCATTTTCACTGAGAGGATGGGAAGTAGCCATTGACAACGGTGATGCCCCTACATACAGCTTGCCATGGAAGGAGCCTTGCATGTTTGAAAGTGAGAAAGCATTATGTTGCAGGAATTCAGAAGACAAAGCATCTCCAAAACTCCAACATATTCTCCATTACTGCGTAACAATTACTCCTTTTACACCCTTTTTCTTATCTTTTACAATCGAGGCTAAAGAATCCTATTGGTATCCTGACTAAGATTAATAAGATAACCATAGCTTGCTTCAAGCCAACAATCTCTGTGGGATTCGACCCTTACTCACGTAAGGTATTACTTGGACGACCCAGTGCACTTGTTGGTTAGTTGTGCGGATTGCAAAAGTGTGATTGCAATTTCGTGCACCAAGTTTTTGGCGCCGTTGCTGGGGATTGTTTGAGTTTGAACAACTGATGGTGAATCTTGTTGCTTAGATTAGGAAAAATTTATCTTTTTTACTAGAATTGCATCTTTTATTATCCCTCCTAAAAAAAATTTTTCAAAAATATTATTTTGCTTTATTAATTTTTAATTTTTTTTCGTGAGTTTAGTTTCTTGTTTAAAGTTTGGTGTCAATTGCATGTTCTTTATTTTTCCTTGATCTTCAAATTGTTGTTGTCAATTTTTCTTGTTTGATCTATGGTTTTTCCTATTTTGTGTATTTTTCGTATTTTCCTTATGCAATTTCAAAATATTAGTTTTCAAAAAAATTTTATTTTTATTTATAAAAAAATACCTCTTTAAAACACGTTACATTTATAGCTCAATTGGCTAGAGCGTTGGTTTATGTTCTTGGTGATTGGGTATCTTCTTTTTAAAATCTTTTTCAAAAATAATTTTTCTTTGATTGAATTTTGTGCCAAACTTTAAGTTTGTGTTCTCTTGTTAATTTTCTTTAATTTTCGAAAAATTATTTTGGTTTTCTAAAAATTTTAAGTTTGGTGTTCTTTTTTTTGTTCTTGTTGTTCTTGTGATTCTTCAAAGTGTTCTTGAGTCTTCCTTGTGTTTTGATCTTTGATGAGCGGATAATTTATACGCTTTTTGGCATTATTTTTAGGTAGTTTTTAGTAAGTTCAAGCTACTTTTAGGGATGTTTTCATTAGTTTTTATGTTAAATTCACATTTCTGGACTTTACTATGAGTTTGTGTGTTTTTCTGTGATTTCAGGTAATTTCTGGCTGAAATTGAGGGACTTGAGCAAAACTCTGAAAAAGGCTTACAAAAGGACTGCTGATGCTGTTGGAATCTGACCTCCCTGCACTCGAATGGATTTTCTGGAGCTATAGACCTCCAATTGGCGCGCTCTCAACGGCGTTGGAAAGTAGACATCCAGAGCTTTCCAGCAATATATAATAGTCCATACTTTATTCAGAAATTGACGACGTAACTTGGCGTTGAACGCCAAGTACATGCTGCTGTCTGGAGTTAAACGCCAGAAACACGTCATGATCCGGAGTTGAACGCCCAAAACACGTTATAACTTGGAGTTCAACTCCAATAAAAGTCTCAGCTCGTGGATAGATCAAGCTCAGCCCAAACATACACCAAGTGGGCCCCAGAAGTGAATTTATGCATCAAATACTTACTCATGTAAACCCTAGTAGCTAGTCTAGTATAAATAGGATAATTTACTATTGTATTAGACGTCTTTTGACCACGTTATATCTTTGGTCTCAGTTTTGTTTTATTCTTCATCTTAAGAGGCTATTGATCACGTTTTAGGGGGCTGGCCATTCGGCCATGCCTGAACCTTTCACTTATGTATTTTCAACGGTGGAGTTTCTGCACACGATAGATTAAGGGTGTGGAGCTCTGCTGTACCTCAAGTTTCAATATAATTATTATTACTTTCTATTCAATTCTCTTCTATCCTTATTCCAAGATATACGTTATACTTAACTTTGATGAATGTGATGATCCGTGACACTTATCATCATTCTCACTTATGAACGTACGTGACTGACAACCACTTCCGTTCTACTCTAGACCGGGCGCATATCTCTTAGATTCCCCAACAGAATCTTCGTGGTATAAGCTAGATAGATGGCGGCATTCATGAGGATCCGGAAAGTCTAAACCTTGTCTATGGTATTCCGAGTAGGATTCTGGGATTGAATGACTGTGACGAGCTTCAAACTTCTGAAGGCTGGGCGTGATGACAAGCGCAAAGAATCAAGGGATTCTATTCCAACCTGATTGAGAACCGACAGATGATTAGCCGTGCTGTGACAGAGCATAGGAATGTTTTCACTGAGAGGATGGGATGTAGCCATTGACAACGGTGATGCCCTACATACAGCTTGCCATGGAAAGGAATAGGAAGGATTGGATGAATGTAATAAGAAAATAGAGATACGAGAGGAGCACAGCATCTTCACACACTTATCTGAAATTCTCACTATTGATTTACATAAGTATTTCTATCCCTTTTATTTTCTATTTATTCCATTAATCAAATTTAAACCAATAATTTGCCTAATTGAGATTTACAAGGTGACCATAGCTTGCTTCATACCAACAATCTCTGTGGGATCGACCCTTACTCACGTAAGGTATTACTTGGATGACCCAGTACACTTGCTGGTAAAGTTGAACAGAGTTGTGGAAAGAAAAAGATTCTCTAACAGTGCCTGGAATTATTGTTGATCACAATTTCGTCCACCAAGTTTTTGGCGCCGTTGCCGGGGATTGTTCGAGTATGGACAACTGACGGTTCATCTTGTTGCTTACATTAGGTAAATTTTCTTTTCAAAAATCTTTTTCAAAATTTTTCTTCTCTTTTTCATTTTTCTAACCATGTTTTTTGAAAAAAAAAATTAAAATAAAAATACAAAAAAAATTAGAAAACCATAAAAATCAAAAATATTTTGTGTTTCTTATTTGAGTCTTGAGTCAATTTTTAAGTTTGGTGTCAATTGCATGCTTTTAAAAATTTTTCTTGCATTTTTCGAAAATCCATGCATTCATAGTGTTCTTCATGATCATCAAGTTGTTCTTGACAAGTCTTCTTGTTTGATCTTGATAATTTCTTGTTTTGTGTTGTTTGTTGTTTTTCATATGCATTTTTCGTTTGTTAGAGTCCATGCATTAAAGATTTCTAAGTTTGGTGTCTTGCATGTTTTCTTTGCATCAAAAATTTTTCAAAATTATGTTCTTGATGTTCATCATGATCTTCAAAGTGTTCTTGGTGTTCATCTTGACATTCATAGTGTTCTTGCATGCATCTTGTGTTTGATCCAAAATTTTCATGTTTTGGGTCATGATTGTGTTTTTCTCTCTCATCTTAAAAATTTCAAAAATAAAAAAATATCTTTTCCTTATTTTTCTCCAAATTTTCGAAAATTTGAGTTGACTTAGTCAAAAATTTTTGAAATTAGTTGTTTCTTACAAGTCAAGTCAAAATTTCAATTTTAAAAATCTTATCTTTTCAAAAATCTTTTTCAAAAATTATATCTTTTTCATTTTTTTCTATTTTTCGAAAATTTCAAAAATCTTTTTCAAAATATTTTTCAAAATCTTTTTCTTATCCTTATATCTAATTTTCGAAAACTCATTAACAATTAATGTGATTGATTCAAAAATTTGAAGTTTGTTACTTTCTTGTTAAGAAAGGTTCAATCTTTAAGTTCTAGAATCTTATCTTGTAGTTTCTTGTTAGTGAAGTAAGTAATTTTAAAATTTTTGAATTAAATCTTTTTATCTTTTATCTTATCTTTTTCAAAAATTTTATCTTTTTCAAAATTTGATTTCAAAATATCTTATCTAACTTCTTATCTTCTTATCTTTTTCAAATTTGATTTTAATATCTTTTTCAATCAACTAACTCTTTGACTTCTTGTTTGTTTCATATCTTTTTCAAAACCACCTAACTACTTTTCCCTCTCTAATTTTCGAAAATATCTCATCTCTTTTTCAAAAAATTCTTTTTGTTTTTAAATTTTAATTTTAATCTTATCTTATTTCTAATTTTCGAAAATTACTAACCCCTTTTTCAAAATTGTTTTCGAAATTCTCCCTCTCTTTTCTTGTTCTATTTAATTATTTAATTACTAACACTTCTCTTCACCCCTCTCCACCTAATATCCGAATCCCCTCTTCTGCTTTCTTTTCTCTTTTCTTTTTCTACTAACATAAAGGAATCTCTATACTGTGACATCGAGGATTCCTCTTTCTTTTCTTGTTTTCTTCTCTCTTTCATATGAGCAGGAACAAGGATAAAGGAACTCTTGTTGAAATTGATCCAGAACCCGAAAGGAATCTGAAGAGAAAATTAAGAGAAGCTAAATTACAATAGTCCAGAAACAACCTTTCAAAAATTTTCGAACAAGAGAAGGAGATGGTGGCCGAAAATAATAATAATGCAAGGAGAATGCTTGGTGACTTTACAAAGCCAACGTCCAAGTTTGATGGAAGAAGCATCTCCATTCCTGCCATTGGAGCCAATAACTTTGAGCTGAAACCTCAGCTAGTTGCCTTAATGCAACAAAACTGCAAGTTTTATGGACTTCCATCTGAAGATCCCTACCAGTTTTTAACTGAGTTCTTGCAGATCTGTGAGAACTGTAAAGACGAATGGAGTTGATCCTGAAGTCTACAGACTTATGCTTTTCCCTTTTGCTGTGAGAGAGAGAGCTAGAATATGGTTGGATTCACAACCCAAAGATAGCCTGGACTCCTGGGATAAGCTGGTCACTGCCTTCTTGGATAAATTCTTTCCTCCTCAAAAGCTGAGCAAGCTGAGAGTGGATGTTCAAACCTTCAAACAAAAAGATGGTGAATCCCTCTATGAAGCTTGGGAAAGATATAAGCAGCTGACCAAAAGATGTCCATCTGACATGTTTTCAGAATGGACCATATTAGATATATTCTATTATGGCCTATCTGAATTTTCAAAAATGTCATTGGACCATTCTGCAGGTGGATCTATTCACCTAAAGAAAATGCCTAAAGAGGCTCAAGAACTCATTGACATGGTTGCAAACAACCAATTCATGTACACTTCTGAGAGGAATTCCGTGAATAATGGGATACCTCAGAAGAAAGGAGTTCTTGAAATTGATGCTCTGAATGCCATATTGGCTCAGAACAAAGTGTTGACTCAGCAAGTCAACATGATCTCTCAAAGTCTGAATGGATGGCAACATGCATCTAACAGTACTAAAGAGGCAGCTTCTGAAGAAGCTTATGATCCTGAGAACCCTGCCATGGCAGAGGTTAATTACATGGGTGAACCTTATAGAAACACCTATAACTCATCATGGAGAAATCATCCAAATTTCTCATGGAAGGATCAACAAAAGCCTCAACAAGGCTTTAACAATGGTGGACGCAATAGGCTGAGCAATAGCAAGCCATATCCATCATCTTTTCAGCAACAGACAGAGAATTCTGAACAAAACACTTCTAATTTAGCCAATCTAGTCTCTAATCTGTCTAAGGCCACTTTTAGTTTCATGAATGAAACAAGATCCTCCATCAGAAATCTGGAGGCATAAGTGAGCCAGCTGAGTAAGAAAGTTATTGAAACTCCTCCCAGTATTCTCCCAAGCAATATAGAAGAGAATCCAAAAGGAGAATGCAAGGCCATTGATATAATCAATATGGCCAAATGCACAAGGGAGGAGGAGGACGAAAATCCTAGTGAGGAAGACCTCCTGGGACGTCCTCCAAGCAAGAAGGAGTCTCCTATTAAGGATCCAAAGGAATCTGAGGCTCATACAGAGACCATAGAGATTCCATTAAATCTCCTTCTGCCATTCATGAGCTCTGAAGACTATTCTTCCTCTGAAGAGGATAAAGACGTGACTGGAGAGCAAGTTGCTTGATATTTAGGAGCTATCATGAAGCTGAATGCCAAGTTGTTTGGTAATGAGACTTGGGAAAGTGAACCTCCATTGCTCATTAGTGAACTAGATTCTTGGATTCAGAAAACTCTACCTCAAAAGAAACAAGATCCTGGCAAGTTCTCAATACCTTGTACCATAGGCACCATGACCTTTGAAAAAGCTCTGTGTGATCTGGGGTCAGGGATAAATCTTATGCCACTCTCTGTAATGGAGAAGCTGGGGATCATTGAGGTACAACCTGCCTTGTTCTCATTACAATTGGCAGACAAGTCATTGAGACAAGCTTATGGAATAGTGGAGGACGTGTTAGTAAAGGTTGAAGGCCTTTACATCCCTACTGATTTCATAATCTTAGACACTAGGAAGGAAGAGGATGAATGCATCATCCTTGGAAGACCTTTCCTAGCCACAGCAGGAGCTGTGATAGATGTCAACAGAGGTGAATTAGTCCTTCAATTGAATGGGGACTACCTTGTGTTTAAAGCACATGGCCATCCCTCTGTGACACAAGAGAGTAAGCATGAAGAGCTTCTCTTAGTTCAAAGTCAAGGAGAGCCCCCACAATCAAACTCTAAGTTTGGTGTTGTGAGGCCACAACCAAACTCTAAGTTTGGTGTTAAGATCCCATATCCAAACTCTAAGTTTGGTGTTGGGACTATACAACATTGACCTGATCACCTTGTGGCTTCATGAGAGCCACTGTCAAGCTATTGACATTAAAGAAGCGCTTGTTGGGAGGCAACCCAATTTTATTTATCTAATTTTTATTTTATTGTTATTTTATGTTTTATTAGGTACATGATCATGAGGAGTCACGAAAAAATCATAAAAAGTAAAAACAGAATCAAAAATAGCAGAAGAAAAAATTCACACCCTGGAGGAAGCACAGGCTAGCGTTCAACGCCAGTAAGATGCATCTGGCCGGCATTCAACGCCAGAACAGAGCATCATTCTGGTGCTGAACACCAGAAACAAGCAACATTCTGGCGCTGAACGCCAGGAATGTGCCTAGAGAAGAAAAGCTGGCGCTGAACGCTAGTAACAAGCATGAAACTGGCGTTCAACGCCAGAAACATGCTTTACATGGGCGTTGAACGCCCAGAATGTGCACCACACGGCGTTTAAACGCCAGAATGGTGTGCAAAGGCAATTTACACGCCTATTTGGTGCAGGGATGGAATTCCTTGACACCTCAGGATCTGTGGACCTCACAGTATCACCTCAGGATCTGTGGACCCCACAGGATCCCCACCTACTATATTCCCACCTTACCTCCTAATCCTATTTTTGTGATTTGTATTCCCCATGTCACACTTCCCAACACTCTTCACCAATCACCTCAATTCCTCTTCCCATTCACCCCCTTCACCACTCACATCCATCCACTCTTCCCCATAAACCCCACCTACCTTCAAAAATTCAAAACCATTTTCCCACCCATTCCCACCCTAAATGGCCGAACATACACTCCCCCCTCTCCCTATATATACCCTTCCATTCTACTTCATTTTCACACAACACAACCCCCTCTTCTTCACCTTGACCGAATCTCCATCTCTCCCTCTCTACCATCTTCTTTTCTTCTTCTTCTTCTTCTTCTCTTCTTTCTTCTATTGCTCAAGGACGAGCAATATTTTAAGTTTGGTGTGCTCAAAGCACAATCTTTTTTATTTTCCACTACCATCAATGGCACCTAAGGCCGGAGAATCCTCTAGAAAAGGAAAAGGGAAGACAAAAGCTTCCACCTCCGATTCATGGGAGATGGAAAGATTCATCTCCAAAAGCCATCAAGACCACTTCTATGATGTTGTGGTAAAGAAGAAGGTGATCCCTGAGGTCCCTTTCAAGCTCAAGAAGAATGAGTATCCGGAGATCCGACATGAGATCCGAAGAAGAGGTTGGGAAGTCTTAACCAATCCCATGCAACAAGTCGGAATCTTAATGGTTCAAGAGTTCTATGCCAATGCATGGATCACTAGGAACCATGATCAAAGTATGAACCCGAATCCAAAGAATTATCTCACAATGGTTCGGGGGAAATACTTAGATTTTAGTCCGAAAAATGTGAGGTTGGCGTTTCACTTGCCCATGATGCAAGGAGATGAACGCCCCTACACTAGAAGGGTCAACTTTAATCAAAGGTTGGACCAAGTCCTAATGGACATATGTGTGGAAGGAGCTCAATGGAGAAGAGACTCCAAAGGCAAGCCAGTTCAACTAAGAAGACTGGACCTCAAGCCTGTGGCTAGAGGATGGTTGGAGTTCATTCAACGCTTCATCATTCCTACTAGCAACCGATCTGAAGTTACTGTGGATCGGGCCATCATGATTCATAGCATTATGATTGGAGAGGAAGTAGAAGTTCATGAGGTCATCTCCAATGAAATCTACAAAATAGCCGACAAGTCCTCCACCATGGCAAGCTAGCTTTTCCTCACCTTATTTGCCATCTATGTTACTCAGCTGGAGTTATCATAAAAGGAGACATCTCCATTGAAGAGGATAAGCCCATCACCAAGAAGAGGATGGAGCAAGCAAGAGAGATCCTTCACGGTTCTCAAGAGATGCATGAGGAAGCTCATCATCAACAAATCCCTGAGATGCCTCAAGGGATGCACTTTCCTCCTAACAACTATTGGGAACAACTCAACACCTCCTTAGAAGATCTGAGCCACAATGTGGAACAATTAAGGGTGGAACATCATGAGCACTCCATCATTCTCCATGAAATAAGAGAAGATCAAAGAGCAATGAGGGAGGAGCAACAAAGGCAAGGAAGGGACATAGAAGAGCTTAAGGACATTGTGGGTCCTTCAAGAAGAAGACGCCACTAAAGGTGGATTCATTCCTTGTTCTTATTTCTTTCTGTTTTTCGGTTTTTAATGTTGTGTTTATTTGTGTTTTGTGTCTTTACTTCATGATCATTAGTATGTAGTAACCATGTCTTAAAGCTATGAATAAATTCCATTAATCCTTCACCTCTCTTAAATGAAAAATGTTTTAATTCAAAAGAACAAGAAGTACATGAATTTCGAATTTACCCTTGAATTTAATTTAATTATATTGATGTGGTGACAATACTTTTTGTTTTCTGAATGAATGCTTGAACAGTGCATATTTTTGATCTTGTTGTTTATGAATGTTAAAATTGTTGGCTCTTGAAAGAATGATGAACAAAGAGAAATGTTATTGATGATCTGAAAAATCATGAAATTGATTCTTGAAGCAAGAAAAAGCAGTGAAAAACAAAAGCTTGCGAAAAAAAAAATTTTGGCGAAAAAAATAGAAAGAAAAAAAAAGCAAGCAGAAAAAGCCAATAGCCCTTAAAACCAAAAGGCAAGGGTAAAAAGGATCCAAGGCTTTGAGCATCAATGGATAGGAGGGCCCAAGGAAATAAAATCCAGGCCTAAGCGGCTAAACCAAGCTGTCCCTAACCATATGCTTGTGTCATAAAGGTCCAAGTGAAAAGCTTGAGACTGAATGGTTAAAGTCGTGATCCAAAGCAAAAAGAGTGTGCTTAAGAGCTCTGGACACCACTAACTGGGGACTCTAGCAAAGCTGAGTCACAATCTGAAAAGGTTCACCCAGTTATGTGTCTGTGGCATTTGTGTATCCGGTGGTAATACTGGAAAACAAAATGCTTAGGGCCACGGCCAAGACTCATAAGTAGCTGTGTTCAAGAATTAACATGCTTAACTAGGAAAGTCAATAACACTATCCGAAATTCTAAGTTCCTAGAGAAGCCAATCATTCTAAACTTCAAAGGAAAAAGTGAGATGCCAAAACTGTTCAGAAGCAAAAAGCTACAAGTCCCGCTCATCTAATTGGAATTAATATTCATTGATATTTTGGAATTTATAGTATATTCTCTTCTTTTTATCCTAATTGATTTTCAGTTGCTTGGGAACAAGCAACAATTTAAGTTTGGTGTTGTGATGAGCGGATAATTTATACGCTTTTTGGCATTGTTTTTAGGTAGTTTTTAGTAAGTTCAAGCTACTTTTAGGGATGTTTTCATTAGTTTTTATGTTAAATTCACATTTCTGGACTTTACTATGAGTTTGTGTATTTTTCTGTGATTTCAGGTAATTTCTGGCTGAAATTGAGGGACTTGAGCAAAACTCTGAAAAAGGCTTACAAAAGGACTGCTGATGCTGTTGGAATCTGACCTCCCTGCACTCGAAATGGATTTTCTGGAGCTACAAAACTCTAATTGGCGCGCTCTCAACGGCGTTGGAAAGTAGACATCCAGAGCTTTCCAGCAATATATAATAGTCTATACTTTATTCGGAAATTGATGACGTAACTTGGCGTTGAACGCCAAGTACATGCTGCTGTCTGGAGTTAAACGCCAGAAACACGTCATGATCCGGAGTTGAACGCCCAAAACACGTTATAACTTGGAGTTCAACTCCAATAAAAGCCTCAGCTCGTGGATAGATCAAGCTCAGCCCAAACATACACCAAGTGGGCCCCGGAAGTGAATTTATGCATCAAATACTTACTCATGTAAACCCTAGTAGCTAGTCTAGTATAAATAGGATAATTTACTATTGTATTAGACGTCTTTTAACCACGTTATATCTTTGGTCTCAGTTTTGTTTTATTCTTCATCTTAAGAGGCTATTGATAACGTTTTAGGGGGCTGGCCATTCGGCCATGCCTAAACCTTTCACTTATGTATTTTCAACGGTGGAGTTTCTGCACACCATAGATTAAGGGTGTGGAGCTCTGCTGTACCTCAAGTTTCAATACAATTATTATTACTTTCTATTCAATTCTCTTCTATCCTTATTCCAAGATATACGTTATACTTAACTTTGATGAATGTGATGATCTGTGACACTCATCATCATTCTCACTTATGAACGTACGTGACTGACAACCACTTCCGTTCTACTCTAGACCGAGCGCATATCTCTTAGATTCCCCAACAGAATCTTCGTGGTATAAGCTAGATAGATGGCGGCATTCATGAGGATCCGAAAAGTCTAAACCTTGTCTATGGTATTCCGAGTAGGATTCTGGGATTGAATGACTGTGACGAGCTTCAAACTCCTGAAGGCTGGGCGTGATGACAAGCGCAAAAGAATCAAGGGATTCTATTCCAACCTGATTGAGAACCGACAGATGATTAGCCGTGCTGTGACAGAGCATAGGAACGTTTTCACTGAGAAGATGGGATGTAGCCATTGACAACGGTGATGCCCTACATACAGCTTGCCATGGAAAGGAATAGGAAGGATTGGATGAATGAATAAGAAAATAGAGATACGAGAGGAGCACAGCATCTTCACACACTTATCTGAAATTCCCACTATTGATTTACATAAGTATTTCTATCCCTTTTATTTTCTATTTATTCCATTAATCAAATTTAAACCAATAATCTGCCTAACTGAGATTTACAAGGTGACCATAGCTTGCTTCATACCAACAATCTCTGTGGGATCGACCCTTACTCACGTAAGGTATTACTTGGATGACCTAGTACACTTGCTGGTAAAGTTGAACGGAGTTGTGGAAAGAAAAAGCTTCTCTAACAGTGCCTGGAATTATTGTTGATCACAATTTCGTCCACCAATCTTAAAATTTTTAAGTTTGGTGTTCCTTGGTGTTTTTCGAAAAATATATATATATAAATAAATTATAAATATAAAATAAAATTTTTATCTACATCATCTCCCTTACTCCATCATGGACCTAAGTGGAAATGAACAGTCCAGAAGGACTCTGGGGTCATATGCTAACCCCACTACTGCTTCATATGGGAGTAGTATCTGTATACCCTCCATCGGAGTCAGTAGTTTTGAGTTGAATCCTCAGCTCATTATCATGGTGCAGCAAAGTTGCCAGTATTCCGGTCTTCCACAGGAAGAATCTATAGAGTTTCTGGCACAATTTTTACAAATTGCTGACACAGTACATGATAAGGAAATAGATCAGGATGTCTACAGATTATTATTGTTTCAATTTGCTGTAGACCAAGCTAAGAGGTGGTTAAATAACCAACCTAAGGACAGCATAAAGACATGGAAACAGTTGTCAGAAAAATTCCTGAATCACTATTTTCCTCCAAAACGGATGACACAGTTAAGGCTGAGCATCCAAGGCTTCAAACAAGGAGATAATGAATCTATTTATGATGCTTGGGAGAGATACAGAGAGATGCTAAGAAAATGCCCCTCTAAAATGTTTTCAGAGTGGGTGCAGTTAGACATCTTTTATTTTGGGCTTACAAAGAAAGCTCAGATCTCTCTAGACCACTCATCTGGTGGATCTATACACATGAGAAAGACAATTGAAGAAACTCAAGAGCTCATTGATACAATTTCCAGAAATCAACATCTGTATCTAAGTAGTGAACCTTCCATGAAAGAAGAGGCTAAAACAGTAACTGCTGAACTCAATCCTGCATAACAAGTTACAGAATTCAATCAGCAATTAGATTTTCTAACAAAACAGCTAGTCGAATTCAAGGAGATATTACAGGAAACAAGAATGGCTAATATAAATATGGAAGTGCAGTTGAAGCAAACAGAACAGCAATTGTCAGAACAAATAACAGAAGAATGCCAAGCAGTTCAATTAAGAAGTGGGAAAACATTAAATGCCTCACTTCAAGGAGCAGGAAGCCAAGAAATGAACACACTGCTACCCAAAATCCCTCTGAGGATAGTCAGAGCCCATAGAGGAATAATTCTGGCGCTCAAACACTAGAAAATGGGTGGGAAGCTGGCGTTAAATGCCCAACCCATGATCAGTCCTGGCGTTCAACGCCAGAAACAAGCAAGGAATTGGCGTTGAATGCCCAAAGGAAGTACAGTTCTGGCGTTCAGACACTAGAAACAGGAAAGGAGTTGGCGTCTAACGCCACACCAGCTTCCACCCCTGGCATTCAAACGCCAGTGGGGGATCAGACACATGCAAGTGCTGATAGCAACCCTTCTAAAAAGGCTTCTCAACCCACATCTGTAGGCAATAAACCTACAGTAACTAAGGTTGAGGAATACAAAGCCAAAATGTCTTATCCTCAGAAACTCCGTTAAGCGGAACAGGATAAGCAATTTGCCCGTTTTGCAGACTATCTCAGAACTCTTGAAATAAAGATTCCGTTTGCAGAGGCACTTGAGCAAATACCCTCTTATGCTAAGTTCATGAAAGATATCTTAAGTCATAAGAAAGATTGGAGGGAAACTGAAAAGGTTTACCTCACTGAAGAATGCAGTGTAGTCATTCTAAAAAGCTTACTTGAGAAGCTTAAAGATCCCGGAAGCTTTATGATACCATGCACATTAGAAGGTACTTGTACCAAGCAAGCTCTATGTGATCTTGGGGCAAGTATCAACCTAATACCTACAGCTACTATCAAAAAGCTTGGGTTAACTGATGAAGTTAAACCAACCTGGATATGTCTCCAACTTGCTGATGGCTCTATTAAATACCCATCAGACGTAATTGAAGACATGATTGTCAAGGTTGGGCCATTTGCCTTTCCCACTGACTTTGTGGTGCTGGAAATGGAGGAGCACAAGAGTGCAACTCTCATTCTAGGAAGACCTTTCCTAGCAACTGGACGAACCCTCATTGACGTCCAAAAAGGGGAAGTGACCCTGAGAGTCAATGAGGATGAGTTTAAGTTGAATGTTGTCAAAGCTATGCAGCATCCAGACAGCTAAAATGACTACAAGAGCATTGATATTATTGACTCTCTGGTAGAAGAAGTCAATATGACTGAGAGTCTCGAATCAGAGCTAGAGGATATCTTTAAAGATGCTCAACCTGATCTGGAAGAACCAGAGAGAATAATAGAACCTCTGAAAATTCCACATGAAGAGGAGAAACCTCCCAAACCCGAGCTCAAACCATTACCACCATCCCTGAAATATGCATTTCTGGGAGAAGGTGATACCTCTCCTGTAATCATAAGCTCTACCTTAGAGCCACAGGAAGAGGAAGCACTAATTCAAGTGCTAAGGACACACAAGACAGCTCTTGGGTGGTCCATCAGTGATCTTAAGGGTATTAGCCCAGCCAGTTGCATGCATAAGATCCTATTAGAGGGTGACGCGATGCCAGTGGTTCAACCACAAAGGCGGCTGAATCCAGCCATGAAGGAGGTGGTGCAGAAGGAGGTCACTAAATTACTAGAGGCTAGGATTATCTATCTTATTTCTGATAGCTCCTGGGTAAGCACTGTCTAAGTCGTCCCTAAGAAAGATGGCATGACAGTGGTTCATAATGAAAAAAATGAATTGGTTCCTACAAGAACAGTTATAGGGTGGCATATGTGTATTGATTACAGAAGGCTCAATATAGCTACCAGAAAGGATTGTTTTCCTTTACCATTCATAGACCAGATGCTAGAATGACTAGCAGGTCATGAATACTACTACTTCCTGGATGAATATTCAGGTTATAATCAAATTACAGTAGATCCCCATGATCAAGAGAAAACAGCATTCACATGTCCATCTGGAGTATTTGCATACAGAAGAATGCCATTTGGTCTGTGCAATGCACCTGTAACCTTTCAAAGATGCATGCTCTCTATTTTGTCTGATATGGTGGAAATTTTTCTGGAAGTCTTCATAGATGACTTTTCAGTGTTTGGAGACTCATTCAGCTCCTGTCTTAACCATCTAGCACTTGTTCTAAAGAGATGCCAAGAGACTAACCTGGTTTTAAACTGGGAGAAATGTCACTTTATGGTGACTGAAGGAATTGTCTTTGGGCACAAAATTTCAAACAAGGGAATAGAGGTGGATCAAGCTAAGGTAGAGGTAATTGAAAAATTACCACCACCTGCCAATGTTAAGGCAATCAGAAGCTTTCTGGGGCATGCAGGATTCTATAGGAGGTTTATAAAAGATTTTTCAAAAATTGCCAAACCTCTGAGCAATCTGTTAGCTGCTGACACGCCATTTATCTTTAATAAGGAGTGTCTCCAGGCATTTGAGACTCTGAAAGCTAAGCTGGTCACAGCACCAGTCATCTTTGCACCAGACTGGACATTACCATTTGAACTGATATGTGATGCCAGTGACCATGCCATTGGTGCAATGTTGGGACAAAGGCATGACAAGCTTCTGCATGTCATTTACTATGCCAGTTGTGTTTTAAATGATGCACAGAAGAACTACACAACCACAGAAAAAGAGTTACTTGCAGTGGTTTACGCCATTGACAAGTTCAGATCTTATTTAGTAGGATCAAAAGTGATTGTGTACACTAACCATGCTGCTCTTAAATATCTACTCACAAAGCAGGATTCAAAACCCAGACTCATCAGATGGGTGTTGCTTCTGTAAGAGTTTGATATAGAAATAAGAGACAGAAAAGGGACAAAGAACCAAGTAGCAGATCATCTGTCCCGAATAGAACCAGTAGAAGGGGCATCCCTCCCTCTTACTGAGATCTCTGAAAACTTTCTGGATAAGCACCTCTTTGCCATCCAGGAAGTGCCATGGTTTGCAGACATTGCAAACTACAAGGCAGTGAGATTCATACCCAAAGAGTACAGTAGGCAGCAAACAAAGAAATTAATCACGGATGCAAAGTACTATCTTTGGGATGAACCATTTCTCTTCAAGAGATGTGCAGACGGAGTAATCTGTAGATGTGTGCCTAAAGAAGAAGCACAGAAGATCCTCTGGCACTGCCATGGATCACAGTGTGGAGAACATTTTGGAAATGAGCGAACAGCCACAAGAGTCCTCCAATGTGGCTTCTACTGGCCTACTCTCTATAAAGACTCCCGAGTGTTTGTACTTAATTGTGACAGTTGCCAAAGATCTGGCAATCTGCCTCACAGTTATGCCATGCCTCAACAAAGAATCTTGGAGATTAAGTTGTTTAATGTATGGGATATTGACTTCATGGGGCCTTTCCCACCATCATACTCAAACACTTATATTCTGGTGGCAGTGGATTATGTATCCAAATGGGTGGAAGCTATTGTAACACCCACTAACGATACTAAGACAGTGCTGAAATTCCTCCAGAAACACATCTTCAGCAGATTTGGTATCCCTAGAGTATTAATCAGTGATGGGGGCACTCATTTCTGCAATAAATAGCTTTACTCTGCTTTGGTTTGATATGGAGTTAGCCACAGGGTAGGTACTCCATATCATCCACATACAAATGGGCAAGCTGAAGTCTCTAATAGAGAACTTAAAAGAATCCTGGAACGGACTGTGATTAACCGTAGAAGGGATTGGGCAAGAAGCTTGGATGATGCTCTGTGGGCATACAGAACAGCATTCAAGACACCTATAGGAACTTCTCCATACCAGCTAGTGTATGGAAAAGCCTGTTACTTGCCAGTGGAACTGGAACATAAGGCCTATTGGGCAACCAGATTCCTAAACCTTGATGCCAAGTTAGCTGGAGAAAAATGATTGCTCCAATTAAATGAGCTAGAGGAATTGAGACTCAATGCTTTCGAAAATGCAAAAATTTACAAAGAGAAGGCAAAAAAATGGCATGATAAGAAACTATCATCCAGAGTCTTTGAGCCAGGGCAGAAAGTTCTGCTGTTTAATTCTAGGCTCAGATTATTCCCCAGAAAATTGAAGTCCCAGTGGAGAGGTCCATATGTGATTACAAGTGTATCACCATATGGATACGTGGAGCTTCAGGATAATGATTCTAACAAAAAGTTCATTGTTAATGGACAGAGAGTTAAACATTATCTTGAAAGCAATTTTGAGCAAAAATGCTCAAAACTGAGACTTGATTAAAGCTCAGTATTAGTCAAGCTAAAGACAATAAAGAAGCACTTGCTGGGAGGCAACCCAGCCATTTACAAAGCTTATTTGTTAATTAATTGATTTTTACAGGTTTATGTCAATTATCTTCAAGGTAAAATATCAATTGCTCGAGTTCACAAAAGTTACAGAAGGATTCACAGGATAAAAGAGCAAAAAGAAAGCTCACTGGTGCGAAAAACCCAGTAAGAGCTGTTTTGGGCGTTGAACGCCCAAAAGAAGCATCTATTGGGCGTTCAACGCCAGTAAGGATAGCCATCTGGGCGTTAAGCGCCAGAAAGAAGCATCTTCTGGGTGTTGAATGCCAGAAAGAAGCACCTTTTGGGTGTTTAACGCCAGATTTATAGCATCCTGGGCGTTCAAAAAAAGGCCCAGTGACAAAGGAGTTCCTGGCGTTCAACGCCAGCTAGAAGCAACAGCTGGGTGTTGAACGCCTAAGAGAAGCTGCAAATGGGCATTAAGCACCCAAAACATGCAGCGTTTGGGCGTTTAACGCCAGGATTCTACGGAGGAGGTAAATTCGTTTTCAATTAACATTTTTTCAAATTTTTATGTTCCAATTCATGATTTCGTGCATAAACATGTTACAAACTCTCATCCTTCAATTCCAAAAATTTTAATCCTAATTTCTAAAATTCATTTTTCAAAAATATCAAATGTATCTTAATTCATAAACACAAATCCTTTTTCAAATCCCATCCAACTTCTTTTCAAATCTTTTTCGAAAAAAAAAATCAATTATCTTTAATCCCAAATCTTTTTTTAAAAAAAAATCAGATTTATCTTTTTCAAATATCTTCTATATCTTTTCAATTTTCAATTATATCTTTTTCATATCATTTTTATCTTTTACAAATCATATCTTCTATCCTATCTTTCTGCAAAATTTTTGAAAACCCACCCCCTCCCTTTAAATCCACTCTCGGCCTCTCCCCTCTCCTCAACAATTCGAAAACAAGCTCTCCTTCTATCCCTCTCCTTTCTTTTCTTTTGCTTGAGGACAAGCAAACCTCTAAGTTTGGTGTGTTTATCCGTGATCAGTAAACCATACCCACTAAGATCATGGCTCCTAAAGGAAAACAACCCACTCCAAGAGGCAAGAAAGAGAGTATTCCAAAACCCACTTTGGAATCAAGGGAAGTTCTTAACCAAAGAACATTCAGACCATTACTACAAAATAATGGGTCTAAGGTCAGTGATCCTGGAAGTCAAATTTGATCTGAAAGAAGATGAATATCCAGAGATCCAAGAGCAAATTCGAAATAGGAGCTTGGAAATCCTAGCTAATCCTAAGACAAAGGTGGGAAGAAACATGGTTCAGGAATTCTACGCTAATCTGTGGCAAACTTACAGGCAGAGAATATCTGGAACTACTCTCTATGACTATCGGACCTTGGTCAGAGGAAAGATTGTTCACATCCACCCTGATAAAATCAGGGAGATCTTTAAGCTACCTCAGCTGAACGATGATCCAGACTCCTTTAATAGGAGAATGATGAGAACAAATAAAAGCCTGGACAAGATTCTAGAGGACATATCCCTCCCTGGAGCCAGGTGGACCACCAGCACCAAGGGCGTCCCAAATCAACTCAAGAGAGAAGATCTCAAACCAGTCGCCAGAGGCTGGCTAGACTTCATTGAGCGTTCTATACTGCCCACTAGCAACCGCTCTGAGGTCACCGTTAAAAGAACAGTGATGATCCACTGCATTATGTTAAGAAGAGAAGTGGAAGTTCTTCAATTGATTTCGTGTGAACTTTACATAATTGCAAACAAGAACTCCAAAGATGCCAAATTGGCTTATCCTACCTTAATATCTATGCTATATAAAGATGCTGGAATAAAGATGGGAATAACTGAGTATATCTCAGTTGAGAGACCAATCACCAAAATATCAATAGAAAAACAACAAGTGCAGGATGACCCCATCAAGAGGAGAGCACAGGAATTCCTCCAGGAATTTTCTCAATTTGAATACTGGGAGCATCTTGAAGCATCAGTTACCAAGTTGCAAGAAGCAATGGACCAAATAAAGAAAGAACAGAATAATCAAAATAGCATGCTTTGCAAACTGCTTGGGGAACAAGAAGAGCAAAGGCGTGACTTGAAGGAACTGAAGCGTCAAAAATTATCACTTGAAGGATCAAGCACCCCACAGACTAGAGGAACATCTACTTCCCAAAATAAAGGTTGTTGAGTCCTAATCTTAGCTTTACTCTGTGATAGTTGTCTTATAGATTTATCTTAGAAGTTATATAGGAGTAGTAGTAATTAGTATATCTATTTTGATTTTATTTTCAATTAAGCTATAATTTATTTTTCTCATCATCATCAAACATGAATAAAATAGTAGATTTTTAGAATAAAGAGGCAATTTAATTTCGAGTTCTTAATAAGGAAAATTCTAATTATTTATATGTGGTGGCAATACTTCTTGTTTTCTGAATGAATGCCTGAACAGTGCATATTTTTTGATATTGAAATTCATGAATGTTAAAAGTATTGGCTCTTGAAAGAATGATGAACAAGAGAAATATTATTGATGATCTGAAAAATCATAAAATTGATTCTTGAAGCAAGAAAAAGCAGTGAAAAAAAAGAGGAATCATTGGATAAAGAAAAAGAAAAAGCCTACAACCCTTAAAACCAAAAGGCAAGGGTGAAAAGGATCCAAGACTTTGAGCATCAATGGATAGGAGGGCCCAAGAAAATAAATCCAGGCCTAAGCGGCTAAATCAAGCTGTCCCTAACCATGTGCTTGTGGCATGCAGGTCCAAGTGAAAAGCTTGAGACTGAGTGGTTAAAGTAGTGATCCAAAGCAAAGGAATGTGCTTAAGAACTCTGGACACCTCTAATTGGGGACTCTAGCAAAGCTAAGTCACAATCTGAAAAAGTTCACCCAGTTATGTGTCTGTGGCATTTATGTATCCGGTGGTAATACTGGAAAAACAAAGTGCTTAGGGCCACAGCCAAGACTCATAAAGTAACTGTGTTCAAGAATCAACATACTAAACAAGGAGAATCAATAATACTGTCTGAATTCTAAGTTCCTATAGATGCCAATCATTCTGGATTTCAAAGGATAAAGTGAGATGCCAAAACTATTCAGAGGCAAAAAGCTACTAGTCCCACTCATCTGATTAGAAACTGAGCTTCACTTGAAACTCTGAGATATTATTGCTTCTTAATTTCTTTTTTATCCTATTTTATTTATCTAGTTACTTGAGGACAAGCAACAGTTTAAGTTTGGTGTTGTGATGAGCGGATATTTTATACGCTTTTTGGGGGTAATTTCATGTAGATTTTAGTATGTTTTAGTTAGTTTTTAGTATAATTTTATTAGTTTTTAGGCAAAATTCATATTTCTGGACTTTACAATGAGCGGATAATTTATACGCTTTTTGGCATTATTTTTAGGTAGTTTTTAGTAAGTTCAAGCTACTTTTAGGGATGTTTTCATTAGTTTTTATGTTAAATTCACATTTCTGGACTTTACTATGAGTTTGTGTATTTTTCTGTAATTTCGGGTAATTTCTGGCTGAAATTGAGGGACTTGAGCAAAACTCTGAAAAAGGCTGACAAAAGGACTGCTGATGCTGTTGGAATCTGACCTCCCTGCACTCGAAATGGATTTTCTGGAGCTACAGAACTCCAAATAGCGCGCTCTCAACGGCGTTAGAAAGTAGACATCTAGAGCTTTCCAGAAATGTATAATAGTCCATACTTTATTCGGAAATTGACAACGTAACTTGGCGTTGAACACCAAGTACATGCTGCTGTCTGGAGTTAAACGCCAGAAACACGTCACAACCCGGAGTTGAACGCCCAAAACACGTTATAACTTGGAGTTCAACTCCAAGAAAAGCCTCAGCTCGTGGATAGATCAAGCTCAGCCCAAACATACACCAAGTGGGCCCCGACAGTGGATTTATGCATCAATTACTTACTCATGTAAACCCTAGTAGCTAGTTTAGTATAAATAAGACTTTTTACTAGTGTATTAGTCGTCTTTTGACCACGTTTCATCTTTGGTCTCAGTTTTGTTTTATTCTTCATCTTAGGAGGCCATTGAGCACGTTTTAGGGGGCTGGCCATTCGGCCATGCCTGAACCTTTCACTTATGTATTTTCAACGGTGGAGTTTCTGCACACCATAGATTAAGGGTGTGGAGCTCTGCTGTACCTCAAGTTTCAATACAATTACTATTACTTTCCATTCAATTCTCTTTTATTCTTATTCCAAGATATAGGTTGCACAACACTTTGATGAATGTGATGATCCGTGACACTCGTCATCATTCTCACCTATGAACGTGCGTGACTGACAACCACTTCCATTCTACTCTAGGCCGGGCGCATATCTCTTAGATTCCCCAACAGAATCTTCGTGGTATAAGCTAGATAGATGGCGGCATTCATGGGGATCTGGAAAGTCTAACCTTGTCTGTGGTATTCCGAGTAGGATCCCGGGAATCCGGAAAGTCTAACCTTGTCCGTGGTATTCCGAGTAGGATTCCGGTATTGAATGACTGTGACGAGCTTCAAACTCCTGAAGGCTGGGCGTGATGACAAACGCAAAAGAATCAAGGGATTCTACTCTAACCTGATTGAGAACCGACAGATGATTAGCCGTGCTGTGACAGAGCATTTGGACCATTTTCACTGAGAGGATGGGATGTAGCTATCAACAAGGGTGATGCCTCCAAACGATTAGCCATGCAGTGATAGCGCATAGGACCATTTTCCCGAGAGGATTGAAAGTAGCCATTGATGATGGTGATGCCCTACATACAGCTTGCCATGGAAAGGAGTAAGAAGGATTGAATGAATGTAATAAGAAAGTAGAGATTCAAGAGGAGCACAGCATCTCCATATGCCTATCTGAAATTCCCACTATTGATTTACATAAGTATTTCTATCCCTTTTTATTTTCTATTTATTATTAATTTTCGAAATCATCATAAATCAATTAATCTGCCTAACTGAGATTTACATGGTGACCATAGCTTGCTTCATACCAACAATCTCTGTGGGATCGACCCTTACTCATGTAAGGTATTACTTGGATGACCCAGTGCACTTGCTGGTTAAGTTGAACGGATTTGTGAGCTTCTCTAACAGTGCCTGGAACTCTTGTATCACAATTTCGTCCACCACTCACCTTTCAAATTCAAAACACTTTTTCCTCCCAAACCCAACCCTAATGACCAAAACCTAACCCTCCCCTCACCCCTATATAAACCCCTCACTACTCTTTCATATTCACAACACAAACACCTTTCCCCCCTCTTGGCTGAACCACCTATAACCCTCCATCTCCTCTGTTTTCTTCTTCTCCCCCTTCTTTCTTTCTTCTTTTGCTTGAGGACGAGCAAACCTTTTAAGTTTGGTGTGGTAAAAGCATTGCTTTTTGTTTTTCCATAACCATTTATGGTACTTAAGTCTGAAGAAACCTCTAGAAAGAAGAAAGGGAAGGCAAAAGCTTCCACCTGTCATGAGAGATGGAGAGATTCATCTCAAAGGTCCATCAAGACCACTTCTATGAAGTTGTGGCCAAGAAGAAGGTGATCTCTGAGGTCCCTTTTATGCTCAAGAAAAATGAGTATCCGGAGATCCGACATGAAATCTGATGAGCGGATAATTTGTACGCTTTTTGGCATTGTTTTTAGTATGTTTTTAGTATGATCTAGTTAGTTTTTAGTATATTTTTATTAGTTTTTAGTTAAAATTCACTTTTCTGGACTTTACTATGAGTTTGTGTGTTCTTCTGTGATTTCAGGTATTTTCTGGCTGAAATTGAGGGACCTGAGCAAAAATCTGATTCAGAGACTAAAAAGGACTGCAGATGCTGTTGGATTCTGACCTTCCTGCACTCGAAGCGTATTTTCTGGAGCTACAGAAACCCAATTGGCGCGCTCTCAACGGCGTTGGACAGTAGACATTCTGGGCTTTCCAGCAATATATGATAGTCCATACTTTGCCCAAGATTTGATGGCCCAAACCGGCGTTCAAAGTCACCCTCAGAATTCCCAGCGTTAAACGCCGGAACTGGCACAAGAATGGGAGTTAAACGCCCAAACTGGCACAAAAGCTGGCGTTTAACTCCAAGAAGAGTCTCTACACGAAAATGCTTCAATGCTCAGCCCAAGCACACACCAAGTGGGCCCGGAAGTGGATTTTTATGTCATTTACTCATCTCTGTACACCCTAGGCTACTAGTTCTCTATATATAGGACCTTTTTACTATTGTATTTAGAGCTTTTGATCATGTTTTTATGATTGAACCCTCTTTGGGAGGCTGGCCATTCGGCCATGCCTAGACCTTGTTCTTATGTATTTTCAACGGTGGAGTTTCTACACGCCATAGATTAAGGTGTGGAGCTCTGCTGTACCTCGAGTATTAATGCAATTACTATTGTTCTTCTATTCAATTCCGCTTGTTCTTGTTCCAAGATATCACTTGTTCTTCAACTTGATGAATGTGATGATCCGTGACACTCATCATCATTCTCACCTATGAACGTGTGCCTGACAACCACCTCCGTTCTACCTTAGATTGGGTGAATATCTCTTGGATTCCTGATACACGATGCATGGTTGATCGCCTGACAACCGAGTGCTCGCCTGACAACCGAGCCAGCCATTCCGTGAGATCAGAGTCTTCGTGGTATAGGCTAGAACTGATGGCGGCATTCAAGAGAATCCGGAAGGTCTAACCTTGTCTGTGGTATTCTGAGTAGGATTCAATGATTGAATGACTGTGACGAGCTTCAAACTCCTGAAGGCGGGGCGTTAGTGACAGACGCAAAAGAATCACTGGATTCTATTTCGGCCTGATTGAGAACCGACAGATGGATAGCCGTGCCGTGACAGGGTGCGTTGAACATTTCCACTGAGAGGATGGGAGGTAGCCACTAACAACGGTGAAACCCTTGCATAAGCTTGCCATGGAAAGGAGTAAGAAGGATTGGATGAAGACAGTAGGAAAGCAGAGAGACGGAAGGGACCCAGCATCTTCATACGCTTATCCGAAATTCCCACCAATGAATTACATAAGTATCTCTATCTTTATCTTTATGTTTATTCATCATTCATATCCATTTGAGTTTGCCTGACTAAGATTTACAAGGTGACCATAGCTTGCTTCATACCAACAATCTCTGTGGGATCGACCCTTACTCGCGTAAGGTTTATTACTTGGACGACCCAGTACACTTGCTGGTTAGTTGTGCGAAGTTGTAGTGATCACAATTTCGCATACCAAGTTTTTGGCGCCGTTGCCGGGGATTGTTCGAGTATGGACAACTGACGGTTCATTTTGTTGCTTAGATTAGGTATTTTTTTTCGGAATTCTTAAGAATGAATTCTAGTGTTTCAAGGTAATGTTCTTATCATCACTAAAGCTGATTGATTTTCATCAATTTAGCTCTTGAATGCAATGTCCTGCTGAAGCTTGGCTAGCCATGTCTAATTCCTTTAGACTGAAGCTTTAGACTAACATTGCATGATTCCTTGAATTCTCATTAAGAATTTTGATACCTTTATTTTCTTTTTCCACTTAATTTTCGAAAAATCCAAAAAATTTTTTACAAAATCATAAAAACAAAAAAATATTTTATGTTTCTTGTTTGAGTCCAGAGTCTCATTTTAAGTTTGGTGTCAATTGCATGTTTCTGCTCCTTTTGCATTCATGCATGTGTCTTCATTAATCTTCAAGTTGTTCTTGATGATTTCATTGCTCTGATTTTTAAATTCTCTTGACTTGAGTGTTTATGTGTCTCATATGCATTCTCATTTTGTCAGTGTCAGTAGTATACAAACTGCTAAGTTTGGTGTCTTGCATGCATTGTTATTTGATTTTAGTTGCATTTTGATTACTCCTCATTATTAAAAATCCAAAAATATTTTTAATTTGTGTCTTTTCAAGTCAATAATACAGAGAATTGAAGATTCAGAACATACTGCAGAGGAATTACACAGAAAAAGCTGGGCGTTCAAAACGCCCAGTGAAGAAGGGCAAACTGGCGTTTAAACGCCAGCCAGGGTGCCTGGCTGAGCGTTTAACGCCCAAAAGGGTAGAGTTTTGGG
The DNA here is from genome assembly GCF_003086295.3 of Arachis hypogaea. Taxonomy (NCBI): domain Eukaryota; kingdom Viridiplantae; phylum Streptophyta; class Magnoliopsida; order Fabales; family Fabaceae; genus Arachis; species Arachis hypogaea. The sequence goes on from NC_092044.1 coordinate 37,955,063, forward strand.
CGTTAAACGCCAGAATGTGCACCATTCTGGGCATTTAACGCCAAGATGGCACAAGAGGGAAGATTCTGTTTTAAATGCAATTTTTTTTCAAGTTTTCAAAGTTTTTCAAAATCAAATCTTTTTCAAATCATATCTTTTCAATCATATGTTTTCAAAATTGATTTCTTTCCATTTTTTAAGGATACTTGCTATCAATTAATGATTTGATTCAACATTTCAAGTATGTTGCCTTTTCTATTGAGAAATGTTTAATGTTTGAATCATATCTTTTCTTGTTAGCCAAGTTATTAATTTTTAAAATCAAATCTTTTTAAAATGTTTTTCAAATCATATCTTCTCAATCACATCTTTTTAAAATCAATCATATCTTCTTAACCACATCTTTTTCAAAATAGTTTTCAATCAAATCTTTTTGATTTCTAATTTCAAAATCTTTTTCAAAAAAAATCACTTTACTTCTTTCTCAATCATGGTTTTCGAAAATCAATTAGTGTTTTTCAAAATATTTTTAAAATATTTTACTTAACTTTTGAAAATTTCTTCCCCTCTTCTCACATCCTTCTATTTATGGACTAACACTATTCCTTAATGAACAATTCGAACTCCATCTTTCTTGATAAGTTCGAATTTTCTACTTCTGCCTTCTATTTTTCTTTTCCTCTGACACCTCAAGGAATCTCTATTCTGTGACATAGAGGATTCCATATTTTCTTGTTCTCTTCTCTTTCATATGAGCAGAAGCAAAGACAAAAGCATTCTTGTTGAGGCTGACCCTGAACCTGAAAGGACCTTAAAGCGAAAGCTAAGAGAAGCTAAGGCACAATTCTCTGTAGAGGACCTAACAGAAATCTTCAAGGAAGAAGAACCCATGGCAGCCGAAAACAACAACAATGCCAATAATGCAAGGAGGGTGCTGGGTGACTTTACTGCACCTACTCCCGACTTCTATGGGAGAAGCATCTCTATCCCTGCCATTGGAGCAAACAACTTTGAGCTTAAGCCTCAATTAGTTTCTCTAATGCAACAGAATTGCAAGTTCCATGGACTTCCATTGGAAGATCCTCATTAGTTTTTAGCTGAGTTCTTGCAAATCTGTGACACTGTCAAGACTAATGGGGTTGACCCTGAGGTCTACAGACTTATGCTATTCCCTTTTGTGTAAGAGACAGAGCTAGAATATGGTTGGACTCACAACCTAAAGAAAGCCTGAACTCTTGGGAAAAGCTAGTCAATGCCTTCTTGGCAAAGTTCTTTCCACCTCAAAAATTGAGTAAGCTTAGAGTGGAAGTCCAAACCTTCAGACAGAAGGAAGGAGAGTCCCTCTATGAAGCTTGGGAAAGATACAAACAATTAATCAGAAAGTGTCCCACTGATATGCTTTCTGAATGGAGCATCATTGGAATTTTCTATGATGGTCTCTCTGAACTATCCAAGATGTCTTTGGATAGCTCTGCTGGAGGATCTCTTCATCTGAAGAAGACGCCTACAGAAGCTCAAGAGCTGATTGAAATGGTTGCAAATAACCAATTCATGTACACTTCTGAAAGGAATCCTGTGAACGATGGGACCAATCAGAAGAAAGGAGTTCTTGAGATTGACACTCTGAATGCCATACTGGCTCAGAATAAAATATTGACTCAACAAGTCAATATGATTTCTCAAAGTCTGTCTGGAATGCAAAATGCACCAAGCAGTACTAAGGAAGCTTCATCTGAAGAAGAAGCTTATGATCCTGAGAACCCTTCAATAGAAGAGGTGAATTACATGGGAGAACCCTATGAAAACACCTTTAATCCTTCATGGAGAAATCATCCAAATCTCTCATGGAAGGATCAACAGAGACCTCAACAAGGTTTCAACAACAATAATGGTGGAAGAAACAGGTTTAGCAATAGCAAGCCTTTTCCATCATCTTCTCAGCAACAGACAGAGAATTCTAAGCAGAATACCTCTGACTTAGCAACCATGGTCTCTGATCTAATCAAAACCACTCAAAGTTTCATGACTGAAACAAGGTCCTCCATTAGAAATTTGGAGGCACAAGTGGGTCAGCTGAGCAAGAAAATTACTGAACTCCCTCCTAGTACTCTTCCAAGCAATACAGAAGAAAATCCAAAAGGAGAGTGCAAAGCCATCAACATGGCCGAATTTGGAGAGGAGGAAGAGGCAGTGAACACCACTGAGGAAGACCTCAATGGACGTCCACTGGCCTCCAATGAGTTCCCCAATGAGGAACCATGGGAATCTGAGGCTCAAAAATAGACCATAGAGGTTCCATTGGACTTACTTCTGCCATTCATGAGCTCTGATGAGTATTCTTCCTCTGAAGAGGATGAGTATGTCACTGAAGAGCAAGTTGCTAAATACCTTGGAGCAATCATGAAGCTAAATGACAAGTTATTTGGAAATGAGACTTGGGAGGATGAACCCCCTTTGCTCACCAAAGAACTGGATGACTTGTCTAGGCAGAAATTACCTCAAAAGAGACAGGATCCTGGGAAGTTTTCAATACCTTGTACCATAGGCACCATGACCTTCAAGAAGGCCTTGTGTGACTTAGGGTCAAGTGTAAACCTCATGCCTCTCTCTGTAATGGAGAAGCTAGGGATCTTTGAGGTGCAAGCTGCAAAAATCTCACTAGAGATGGCAGACAACTCAAGAAAACAAGCTTATGGACTTGTAGAGGATGTTCTGGTAAAAGTTGAAGACCATTACATCCCTGCTGATTTCATAGTCCTAGAGACTGGGAAGTGCATGGATGAATCCATCATCCTTGGCAGACCCTTCCTAGCCACAGCAAAGGCTGTGATTGATGTTGATAGAGGAGAATTGATCATTCAAGTGAATGAAGAATCCTTTGTGTTTAAGGCTCAAGGATATCCCTCTGTCACCATGGAGAGGAAGCATGAAGAGCTTCTCTCAAAACAGAGTCAAACAGAGCCCCCACTGTCAAACCCTAAGTTTGGTGTTGGGAGGCCACAACCAACTTCTAAGTTTGGTGTTGAACCCCCACATTCAAACTCTAAGTTTGGTGTTGGGAGGTTCCAACATTGCTCTGAGCATCTCTGAGGCTCCATGAGAGCCCTCTGTCAAGCTACTGACATTAAAGAAGCGCTTGTTGGGAGGCAACCCAATGTTATATTTTATCTATTTTCCTTTGTTATTTTATGTTCTTTTGTAGGTTGATGATCATGAGAAGTCACAAAATCAATTGAAAAAGCAAAAACAAAATGAAAAACAGAAAGAAAAACAGCACACCCTGGAGGAGAGCGTGCTGGCGTTTAAACGCCAGTAAGGCTAGCTGTTGGGCGTTTAACACCCAGTCTGGCACCATTCTGGGCATTTAACGCCAGAAAGGAGCACCAGACTGGCATTAAACGCCAGAAAAGGGCAAGCATTTGGCGTTAAACGCCAGAAATGGGCACCAGCCCGGCGTTTAACGCCAGAATTGGCTCAAAACGTATTTTTGCTTGCCACTTGGTGCAGGGATGACTTTTCCTTGACACCTCAGGATCTGTGGACCCCACAGGATCCCCACCTACCTCACCATTCGAATTCAAACCACTTTCCCTCCCAAACCCACCCATATATGACCGAACCCCAAAGCCATCTCCATCTTCTTCTACTCTCTTCTTTCTTCTTTTGCTCGAGGACGAGCAAACCTTTTAAGTTTGGTGTGGTAAAAGCATTGCTTTTTGTTTTTCCATAACCATTTATGGCATCCAAGGCCGGAGAAACCTCTAGAAAGAGGAAAGGGAAGGCAAAAGCTTCCACCTCCGAGTCATGGGAGATGGAAAGATTCATCTCAAGGGTGCATCAAGACCACTTCTATGAAGTTGTGGCCTTGAAGAAGGTGATCCCCGAGGTCCCTTTTTCACTCAAAAAGAGTGAATATCCGGAGATCCGACATGAGATCCGAAGAAGAGGTTGGGAAGTTCTCACCAACCCCATTCAACAAGTCGGAATCTTAATGGTTCAAGAGTTCTATGCCAATGCATGGATCACTAGGAACTATGATCAAAGCATGAACCCAAATCCAAAGAATTGGCTTACAATGGTTCGGGGGAAATACTTAGATTTCAGTCCGAAAAATGTAAGATTGGCGTTCCCCTTGCCAATGATGCAAGAAAACGCACGCCCATACACTAGAAGGGTCAACTTTCATCAAAGGTTGGACCAAGTCCTCATGAACATATGTGTGGAAGGAGCTCAATGGAAAAGAGACTCAAGAGGCAATCTGGTTTAATTAAGAATACCGGACCTTAAGCCTGTGGCTAGAGGATGGTTGGAGTTCATCCAACGCTCCATCATTCCTACTAGCAACCGATCTGAAGTGAATGTAGATCAGGCCATCATAATCCATAGTATCATGATTGGGGAGAAAGTGGAAGTTCATGAGATCATACCTCTAGAACTCTACAAGGTGGCTAACAAGTCCTCCACTTTGGTAAGGTTAGCCTTTCCTCATCTCATTTGTCATCTATGCAATTTGGCTGGGATTGACATAGAAGGAGACATCCTCACTGAAGAGGACAAACCCATCACTAAAAAGAGGATGGAGCAAACAAGAGAGCCCATTCATGGACCTCAACAAGAGCATGAGGAAGATCCTCATCAAGAAATCCCTGAGATGCCTCAAGGGATGCAATTTCCTCCACACAACTATTGGGAGCAACTCAAAACCTCTTTGGAAGGCTTGAGTTACAACATGGACCAACTAAGGGTGGAGCACCAAGAGCACTCCATCATTCTCCATGAGATTAGAGAAGATCAAAGAGCTATGATGGAGGAGCAACAAAGGCAAGGAAGAGACATAGAGGAGCTCAAGAGCACCATTGGTTCTTCAAGAAGAAGACGCCACCCTCACTAAGGTGGACTCATTCCTTAATCTCATTGTCTATTTATTTTTCTGTTTTCGATTTTGAGCTTTATGTTTGGCTATGTTTTGTGTCTTTATTACATGATCATTAGTGTCTAGTGTCTATGTCTTAAAGCTATGAATAATTCCATGAATCCTTCACCTTTCTTAAATGGAAAATGTGCCTAATTATAAAAGAACAAGAAGTACTTGGATTTCAAATTTTATCTTGAAATTAGTTTAATTATTTTGATGTGGTGGCAATACTTTTTGTTTTCTGAATGAATGCTTGAACAATGCATATTTTTTATCTTGTTGTTTATGAATGTTAAAATTGTTGGCTCTTGAAAGAATGATGAACAAAGAGAAATGTTATTGATAATCTGAAAAATCTTGAAATTGATTCTTGAAGCAAGAAAAAACAGTGAAAAAGGATCCAAGGCTTTGAGCATTAATGGATAGGAGGGCCCAAGGAAATAAAATCCAGGCCTAAGCGGCTAAATCAAGCTGTCCCTAACTATGTGCTTGTGGCATGAAGGTCCAAGTGAAAAGCTTGAGACTGAGTGGTTAAAGTCATGATCCAAAGCAAAAAGAGTGTGCTTAAGAACTCTGGACACCTTTAATTGGGGTCTTTAGCAAAGCTGAGTCACAATCTGAAAAGGTTCACCCAGTTATATGTCTGTGGCATTTATGTATCCGGTGGTAATACTGGAAAACAAAGTGCTTAGGGCCACAGCCAAGACTCATAAAGTAGCTATGTTCAAGAATCAACATACTGAACTAGGGGAATCAATAACACTATCTAAAATTCTAAGTTCCTATAGATGCCAATCATTCTGAATTTCAAAGGATAAAGTGAGATGCCAAAACTGTTCAGAAGCAAAAAGCTACTAGCCCTGCTCATCTAATTGGGACTAAGTTTCATTGATATTGTAAGATTCATTGTATATTCTCTTCTTTTTATCCTATTTTGTTTTCAGTTGCTTGGGGACAAGCAACAATGTAAGTTTGGTGTTGTGATGACCGGATAATTTATACGCTTTTTGGCATTATTTTTATATAGTTTTTAGTATGTTTTGTTCACTTTTTAGTATATTTTATTAGTTTTTAAGGAAAATTCACATTTCTGGACTTTACTATGAGTTTGTGTATTTTTCTGTGATTTCAGGTATTTTCTGGCTGAAATTGAGGGACCTAAGCAAAAATCTGATTCAGAGGCTGAATAAGGACTGCTGATGCTGTTGGATTCTGACCTCCCTGCACACGAAATGGATTTTTTGGAGCTACAGAAGTCCAAATGGCGTGATCTCAATTGTGCTAGAAAGTAGACATTCAGGGATTTCCAGCAATATATAATAGTCTATACTTTGCCCGAGTTTAGACGATGCAAACTGGCATTCAATGCCAGCTTTCTACCTTATTCTGGCGTTAAACGCCAGAAACAAGTTGCAAGCTAGAGTCAAATGCCAGAAACAAGTTACAAACTGGCGTTTAAATCCAAGGAAGGCTCTACACGTGGAAGCTTCAATGCTCAGCCCAAGCACACACCAAGTAGGCCCCGGAAGTGGATTTCTGCATCATTTACTTATTTCTGTAAACCCTAGTAACTAGTTTAGTATAAATAGAACTTTTTACTATTGTACGAGGGGTCTTTTTCAATATTTTCAAATTCATATGCCATTTGGGGAGGCTGGCCATTTGGCCATGCCTAGATCTTGTTCTTATGTATTTTCAACGATGGAGTTTCTACACACCATAGATTAAGGTGTGGAGCTCTACTGTTCCTCGAGTATTAATGCAAAGTACTGTTGTTCTTCTATTCAATTCATGCTTATTCTTATTCTAAGATATTCATTCTCACACAAGAACATGATGAATGTGATGATTATGTGACACTCATCACCATTCTCACTTATGAACGCGTGATTAACAACCACTTCTGTTCTACATGAAAACAAGCTTGAATGTATATCTCTTGGGTTTCTAATCAACGATTCACATTGACTCCCCTCTGAAAATGGGGCATCTGAATTTGAGATTAGAGTCTTCGTGGTATAGGCTAGAATCCATTGGCAGCATTCTTGAGATCCGAAAAGTCTAAACCTTGTCTGTGGTATTTCGAGTAGGATCTGGGAAGGGATGACTGTGACGAGCTTCAAACTCGCGACTGTAGGGCATGGTGACAGACGCAAAAGGATAGTAAATCCTATTCCTACACGATCGAGAACCAACAGCTGATTAGCCATACAATATCTGTGCATAGTATTTTTCATCCGAGACGAGAAATCTGACAGTTGATTAGCCGTACAGAAACCGTAGAGGACCATTTTTACTGAGAGGACGGGAAGTAGCCATTGACAATGATGACACCTAATATACATCTTACCATAGAAAGGAGTATGAAGGATTGGATGAAGGCAGTAGGAAAGCAGAGATGCAGAAGGAACAACGCATCTCCATACGCTTATCTGAAATTTCCACCAATGAATTACATAAGTATCTCTATCTTTATCTTATGTTTATTTATCTTTTAATTATCAAAACTCCATAACCATTTGAATCCACCTGACTGAGATTTACAAGGTGACCGTAGCTTGCTTCAAGCCGACAATCTCCATGGGATCGACCCTTACTCACATAAGGTTTATTACTTGGACGACCCAGTGCACTTGCTGGTTAGTTGTGCGAAGTTGTGAAAAAGAGTTGAGATTACAATTGTGTGTACCAAGTTATTGGCGCCATTGAGATCACAATTTCATGCACCATGGGTTAAGTGGAGGCGCAATTAATGAGTGTAGGAACCATGTCTTAGGCTAGAATTCTAGAGAAAGAAGCTCTCTCTTCTCTCTAGAATTAGGTTAGGATTCTTAGGTTAACTTCTCTTAGATCTAGTTTTTAATTCCTGATTTGATTTAGTTTCCTTTACCATTTTTTGTTCCTACATCTTTGCTCTCTTAACTTTATTTGTTATTTCCTTTATTTTATTATTCTCATGTTCATGCACTTTTGTTCCCTTTGATTTCAATTAATGAAATTTATATTTGATGTTCTTATTGTTTAATTGTTTTACTATTGTTGTTTTCTTACTTTCGTAGTTGTAGATTTTACATTTCTTACAAATTTAACTTGCTTTCCTTTTGTGCTATCCAAGTGTTTGATAAAATACTTGGTTGGATTTTAGAGTAGATTTTCTATTCTTGCCTTGGGATGGTAACTTGGGTGACCTTGAGTTGCTAATATCCAAGTGACTGATAATTGGTGTCCATTGACATTAGCTTTTACTAAGTCAATTAGTGATTGGCTAGGACTTATGGATTGGGATTGATAACGCTCATTTGACTTCCCTTCACTTGTTAGAGGATGACTTAATGGGATTGATCCTTGCAATTATCATGTTGTGGTTAGTAAGAAGGATAGAGATCCTTAACCATCAATCCTTGCCAAAACCTTTTTATCATTTGAGTTCCTTTACTTTCTTGTCATTTATGTTTCTTGTCCCTCATCACAAAACCCCCCAAACTATACAATCCATAACCAATAGCATGAACACTTCCCTACAATTCCTTGAGAGACGACCCAAGGTTTAAACACTTCGGTTATTTTTATTGGGGTTTGTACTTGTGACAAACAAATTAAATCTTGATTGAGGATTCATTGTTGGTTTAGAAATATACTTGCAATAATATTTTATTAAGAAGTTCTTTACCAACAAAAATCTACCATCAAATTTTGGCGCCGTTGCTAGAGAATTGCAATGTGCGCTTGTTATTGGTTATTGCACACATGTTAGTTTGTGAATAGCTTGGTTTTTGATTTCTTTGTTAGTTTGCTAGTTTTAGGAATTTATTTTCATTATTTCTTATTAGTTCTTGTTTTTATTTTATATTCTCATTATAAATTCTCACTTTGGTTATGAGTTTGGTTACAACTATGTTGTAGGAGGTGGAGATTATAATGATGATATGCACCAAGGATGGAATAATCAAAGATGGGAGGAGCCTCAAGGATTTGATCAACCCTCTTGGCAACAACATCTTCTAATGTACTATGAACAACAACCATTCCATGATGTATACCAAGACAATGGTTATGGTGGACCTCTTTTTGACAATCAACAACCACCACCATATACCTATGAACCCCCACCTCAACATAGCCCTCAACTACCATACTCACAAGCCCCATTCTACCACACACCTTCCTATGATCCACCTCCATCATTTTACCAACCTCCTCTACCACATCCTTGTGACCATTATGAGTGAAAACCCATAGAACCACCACAATTCCATCACAATTACTCCCAAGAACCACCTCAATACACACCATCTCTATACCCTCACCAAGAAGAACCACATTCCTATTGTGAACCCTTCCTCCCAAATAATGAACCCTCCTATCCACCCCAAGTCCCAATGGATGATTCTCTCACTTTGTTACTTCAAGGCTAAAGAGAAATACAAAGGGAGAAACTAGAATTCGTGGCTACCTTGACCAAGGTAGGAAACACTTTAGCCTCCCGATACTCATGCACTCAAGGCACTTCCATTGCCAATTATGGAGAACCAATAGAAAAATATAGCATGAAGGAGAGATTAGAAACTCTAGTGGAGAACAAGGAGTGGAATTTTGTATTAGAGCAATTGGAGGAAGCCATGATTGCTGAAGAAGAGGAAGAAGTGGTTGAAGACTTAGGAGATGTGGAACCACCATAGGAATCTCAAGAACCTCCCTCTAAGAAGCTTGAAATTGATGATGAGGAGCGTGAACAACCTCCAAGGCATATCATAGTTGGAGACTTTTAAGAGGTTGATCAAGAGATGGATTCAATCATTGATGAATTCTTATCTACAATTGAATCCTCTCCCATTGGACTTGAAATAGAGATCAAAGAAGAAGATCCACAACCTCCAAAACCCTTGGTAAATGATGAAGAAGAGATTGAATTGGAAGAAAGCTACCAAGAGGAAGAGGTTGAAATTGAAGAAGCTTGCAAGGGGGTGGAAGTTGTCAAGGAAGAACACAAGGGAGTAGAGCTTGCAAGGACATTAGAGACACCTCTTCCCAAGCCATCACCATCCATCCTTTCATTCAAGTGGGTAAATCATTTATCTCTGATGAGCGGATAATTTGTACGCTTTTTGGCATTGTTTTTAGTATGTTTTTAGTATGATCTAGTTAGTTTTTAGTATACTTTTATTAGTTTTTAGTTAAAATTCACTTTTCTGGACTTTACTATGAGTTTGTGTGTTTTTTTGTGATTTTAGGTATTTTCTGGCTGAAATTGAGGGACCTGAGCAAAAATCTGATTCAGAGACTAAAAAGGACTGCAGATGCTGTTGGATTCTGACCTCCCTGCACTCGAAGTGGATTTTCTGGAGCTACAGAAGCCCAATTGGCGCGCTCCCAACGGCGTTGGAAAGTAGACATCCTGGGCTTTCCAGCAATATATGATAGTCCATACTTTGCCCAAGATTTGATGGCCCAAACCGGTGTTCAAAGTCACCTTCAGAATTCCCAGCGTTAAACGCCGGAACTGGCATAAGGATGGGAGTTAAACGCCCAAACTGGCACCAAAGCTGGCGTTTAACTCCAAGAAGAGTCTCTACACGAAAATGCTTCAATGCTCAGCCTAAGCACACACCAAGTGGGCCCGGAAGTGGATTTTTATGTCATTTACTCATCTCTGTAAACCCTAGGCTACTAGTTCTCTATAAGTAGGACCTTTTACTATTGTATTTTCATCTTGGTTCTTCTGGTTCCCTCTCTGGGGCCGAGGCCAATGATCACTTTTGTTCTTATGTACTTTCAACGGTGGAGTTTCTACACACCATAGATTAAGGTGTGGAGCTCTGCTGTACCTCGAGTATTAATGCAATTACTATTGTTCTTCTATTCAATTCCGCTTATTCGTGTTCTAAGATATCACTTGTTCTTCAACTTGATGAATGTGATGATCCGTGACACTCATCATCATTCTCACCTATGAATGTGTGCCTGACAACCACCTCCGTTCTACCTTAGATTGGGTGGGTATCTCTTGGATTCTTTAACCGGAATCTTCGTGGTATAAGCTAGAATTGATGGCGGCATTCAAGAGAATCCGGAAGGTCTAAACCTTGTCTGTGGTATTCTGAGTAGGATTCAATGATTGAATGATTGTGACGAGTTTCAAACTCCTGAGGGCTGGGCGTTAGTGACAGACGCAAAAGAATCACTGGATTCTATTCCGGCCTGATTGAGAACCGACAGATGGATAGCCGTGCCGTGACAGGGTGCGTTGAATATTTCCACTGAGAGGATGGCAGGTAGCCACTGACAACGGTGAAACCCTTGCATACAGCTTGCCATGGAAAGGAGTAAGAAGGATTGGATGAAGACAGTAGGAAAGCAGAGAGACGGAAGGGACAAGCATCTTCATACGCTTATCTGAAATTCCCACCAATGAATTACATAAGTATCTCTATCTTTATCTTTATGTTTTATTCATCATTCATAACCATTTGAGTTTGCCTGACTAAGATTTACAAGGTGACCATAGCTTGCTTCATACCAACAATCTCTGTGGGATCGACCCTTACTCGCGTAAGGTTTATTACTTGGACGACCCAGTACACTTGCTGGTTAGTTGTGCGAAGTTGTGTTTATGCCATGGTATAGAAAACCAAGTTTTTGGATTCATCACCGGGGATTATTTGTGTTGTGAAAAGTATTGATCACAATTTCGTCCACCAAGTTTTTGGTGCCGTTGCCGGGGATTGTTCGAGTATGGACAACTGACGGTTCATCTTGTTGCTTAGATTAGGTATTTTTTTTCTTCAGAGTTCTTAAGAATGAATTCTAGTGTTTCAAAGTGATGTTCTTATCATCACCAAAGCTGATTGATTCTCATCAATTTAGCTCTTGAATACAATGTCCTGCTGAAGCTTGGCTGGCCATGTCTAATTCCTTTAGACTGAAGCTTTAGACTAACATTGCATGATTCCTGGAATTCTCATTAAGAATTTTGATACTTTATTTTCTTTTCCACTTAATTTTCAAAAAAGCACAAAAAAATTTACAAAATCATAAAAACCAAAAATATTTTATGTTTCTTGTTTGAGTCTAGAGTCTCATTTTAAGTTTGGTGTCAATTGCTTGTTTCTGTTCTTCTTGCATTCATGCATGTGTCTTCATTAATCTTCAAGTTGTTCTTGATGATTTTATTGCTCTGATCTTTGAATTCTATTGACTTGAGTGTTTATATGCCTCATATGCATTCTCATTGTTAGTGTCAGCAGTATACAAACTGCTAAGTTTGGTGTCTTGCATGCATTGTTATTTGATTTTAGTTGCATTTTGATTATTCCTTATTATTAAAAATCCAAAAATGTTTTTAATTTGTGTCTTTTCAAGTCAATAATACAGAGAATTTGAAGATTCAGAACATACTGCAGAGGAATTACACAGAAAAAGCTGGGCATTTAAAACGCCCAGTGAAGAAGGACAGACTGGCGTTTAAACGCCAGCCAGGGTGCCTGGCTGGGCGTTTAACGCCCAAAAGGGTAGTAGTTTGGGCGTTAAACGCCAGAATGTGCACCATTCTGGGCGTTTAACGCCAGGATGGCACAAGAGGGAAGATTTTGTTTTCAAATCAAATTTTTTTTAGTTTTCAAAATCTTTTCAAAATCAAATCTTATTCAAATCATATCTTTTCAATCAAATCTTTTTCAAAATCAATTTCTTTCTATTTTCAAAAATACTTTCTATCAATTAATGATTTGATTCAACATTTCAAGTATGTTGCCTTTTCTGTTGAGAAAGGTTTAATGTTTGAATCATATCTTTTCTTGATAGCCAAGTCATTAATTTTTAAAATCAAATCTTTTTTAAAATGTTTTTCAAATCATATCTTCTCAATCACATCTTTTTAAAATCAATCATATCTTCTTAACCACATCTTTTTCAAAATAGTTTTCAATCAAATCTTTTTTATTTCTAATTTCAAAATCTTTTTCAAAAAAATCACTTTACTTCTTTCTCAATCATGGTTTTCGAAAATCAATTAGTGTTTTTCAAAATGTTTTTAAAATATTTTACCTAATTTTCGAAAATTTCTTCCCCTCTTCTCACATTCTTCTTCTACCTCTTCTTTCTATTTTTCTATTCCTCTGACACCTTAAGGAATCTCTATACTGTGACATAGAGGATTCCACATTTTCTTGTTTTCTTCTCTTTCATATGAGCAGGAGCAAAGACAAAAGCATTCTTGTTGAGGCTGACCCTGAACCTGAAAGGACCTTGAAGCGAAAAGAAGCTAAGGCACAATTCTCTGTAGAGGACCTAACAGAAATCTCCAAAGAAGAAGACCCCATGGCAGCCGAAAACAACAACAATGCCAACAATGCAAGGAAGGTGCTGGGTGACTTTACTGCACCTACTCCCGACTTCTATGGGAGAAGCATCTCTATCCCTGCCATTGGAGCAAACAACTTTGAGCTTAAGCCTCAATTAGTTTCTCTAATGCAACAGAATTGCAAGTTCCATGGACTTCCATTGGAAGATCCTCATCAGTTCTTAGCTGAGTTCTTGCAAATCTGTGACACTGTCAAGACTAATGGGGTTGACCCTGAGGTCTACAGACTTATGCTATTCCCTTTTGCTGTAAGAGACAGAGATAGGACATGGTTGGACTCACAACCTAAAGAAAGCCTGAACTCTTGGGAAAAGCTAGTCAATGCCTTCTTGGCAAAGTTCTTTCCACCTCAAAAATTGAGTAAGCTTAGAGTGGAAGTCCAAACCTTCAGACAGAAGGAAGGAGAATCCCTCTATGAAGCTTGGAAAAGATACAAACAATTAATCAGAAAGTGTCCCTCTGACATGCTTTCTGAATGGAGCATCATAGGTATTTTCTATGATGGTCTCTCTGAACTGTCCAAGATGTCTTTGGATAGCTCTGCTGGAGGATATCTTCATCTGAAGAAGACGCCTACAGAAGCTCAAGAACTAATTGAAATGGTTGCAAATAACCAATTCATGTACACTTCTGAAAGGAATCCTGTGAACAATGGGACTAATCAGAAGAAAGAAGTTCTTGAGATTGATACTCTGAATGCCATATTGGCCCAGAATAAAATATTGACTCAGCAAGTCAATATGATTTCTCAAAGTCTGTCTGGAATGCAAAATGCACCAAGCAGTACTAAGGAAGCTTCATCTGAAGAAGAAGCTTATGATCCTGAGAACCCTTCAATGGAAGAGGTGAATTACATGGGTGAACCCTATGGAAACACCTATAATCCTTCATGGAGAAATCATCCAAATCTCTCATGGAAGGATCAACAGAGACCTCAACAAGGTTTCAACAACAATAATGGTGGAAGAAACAGGTTTAGCAATGGCAAGCCTTTTCCATCATCTTCTCAGCAACAGACAGAGAGTTCTAAGCAGAACACCTCTGACTTAGCAACCATGGTCTCTAACCTAATCAAAACCACTCAAAGTTTTATGATTGAAACAAGGTCCTCCATTAGAAATTTGGACGCACAAGTGGGACAGCTGAGCAAGAAAATTACTGAACTCCCTCCTAGTACTCTTCCAAGCAATACAGAAGAAAATCCAAAAGGAGAGTGCAAAGCCATCAACATGGACGAATTTGGAGAGGAGGAAGAGGCAGTGAACGCCACTGAGGAAGACCTCAATGGACGTCCACTGACTTCCAATGAGTTCCCCAATGAGGAACCATGGGAATCTGAGGCTCAAAATGAGACCATAGAGATTCCATTGGACTTACTTCTGCCATTCATGAGCTCTGATGAGTATTCTTCCTCTGAAGAGGATGAGTATGTCACTGAAGAGCACGTTGCTAAATACCTTGGAGCAATCATGAAGCTAAATGACAAGTTGTTTGGTAATGAGACTTGGGAGGATGAACCCCCTTTGCTCACCAAAGAATTAGATGACTTGTCTAGGCAGAAACTACCTCAAAAGAGACAAGATCCTGGGAAGTTTTCAATACCTTGTACCATAGGCACCATGACCTTCAAGAAGGCCTTGTGTGACTTAGGGTCCAGTGTAAACCTCATGCCTCTCTCTGTAATGGAGAAGCTAGGGATCTTTGAGGTGCAAGCTGCAAAAATCTCACTAGAGATGGCAGACAATTCAAGAAAACAAGCCTATGGACTTGTAGAGGATGTTCTGGTAAAGGTTGAAGACCATTACATCCCTGCTGATTTCATAGTCCTAGAGACTGGGAAGTGCATGGATGAATCCATCATCCTTGGCAGACCCTTCCTAGCCACAGCAAAGGCTGTGATTGATGTTGATAGAGGAGAATTGATCATTCAAGTGAATGAAGAATCCTTGGTGTTTAAGGCTCAAGGATATCCCTCTGTCATCATGGAGAGGAAGCATGAAGAGCTTCTCTTAAAACAAGAGCCAAACAGAGCCCCCGCAGTCAAACTCTAAGTTTGGTGTTGGGAGGCCACAACCAACTTCTAAGTTTGGTGTTGAACCCCCACATTCAAACTCTAAGTTTGGTGTTGAGAGGTTCCAACATTGCTTTGAGCATCTGTGAGGCTCCATGAGAGCCCTCTATCAAGCTACTGACATTAAAGAAGCGCTTGTTGGGAGGCAACCCAATGTTATATTTTATCTATTCTCTTTTGTTATTTTTATATTTTCTGTAGGTTGATGATCATGAGAAGTCACAAAATCAATTGAAAAAGCAAAAACAGAATGAAAAACAGAAAGAAAAACAGCACACCCTAGAGGAAGAACCTGCTGGCGTTTAAATGCCAGTAAGGCTAGCAGATGGGCGTTTAACGCCCAGTCTGGCACCATTCTGGGCGTTTAACACCAGAAAGGGGCACCAGACTGGCGTTAAACGCCAGAAAAGGGCAAGAAGTTGGCGTTAAACGCCAGAAAGGGGCACCAGCCCGGCGTTTAATGCCAGAATTGGCACGAATAGCAATTTTGCTCGCCACTTGGTGCAGGGATGACTTTTCCTTGACACCTCAAGATCTGTGGACCCCACAGGATCCCTACCTACCCCACCACTCTCTCTCTTCTTCACCCATTCACCAATCACCTCAACACCTCTTCCCCAAAAACCCTTTCACCTATCAAATCCCATCTTTCTCTTCACCACTCACATCCATCCTTCATAAAACCCCACCTACCCCACCATTCAAATTCAAACCACTTTCCCTCCCAAACCCACCCATACATGACCGAACCATAACCCCCCCCCACTCCTATATAAACCCTTCTTCCCTCCTTCATTTTCACACAACCTAAACACTACTTCTCCCCCCTTTGGCTGAACCACAAGGCCATCTCCATCTCCTCTATTTCTTCTTCTTCTACTCTCTTCTTTCTTCTGTTGCTCGAGGACGAGCAAACCTTTTAAGTTTGGTGTGGTAAAAGCATTGCTTTTTGTTTTTCCATAACCATTTATGGCATCCAAGGCCGGAGAAACCTCTAGAAAGAGGAAAGGGAAGGCAAAAGCTTCCACCTCCGAGTCATGGGAGATGGAGAGATTCATCTCAAGGGTGCATCAAGACCACTTCTATGAAGTTGTGGCCTTGAAGAAAGTGATCCCCGAGGTCCCTTTCAAACTCAAAAAGAGTGAATATCCGGAGATCCGACATGAGATCCGAAGAAGAGGTTGGGAAGTTCTTACCAACCCCATTCAACAAGTCGGAATCTTAATGGTTCAAGAGTTTTATGCCAATGCATGGATCACCAAGAACCATGATCAAAGTGTGAACCCGGACCCAAAGAATTGGTTTACTATGGTTCGGGGGAAATACTTGGATTTTAGTCCAGAAAATGTAAGGTTGGCATTCAACTTGCCCATGATGCAAGGAGATGAACATCCTTACACTAGAAAGGTCAACTTTGATCAAAGGTTGGACCAAGTCCTCACAGTCATTTGTGAAGAGGGCGCCCAATGGAAGAGAGATTCAAGAGGAAAGCCGGTTCAATTGAGAAGGCATGACCTCAAACCCGTGGCTAGGGGATGGTTGGAGTTTATCCAACGCTCAATCATTCCCACTAGCAACCGGTCCGAAGTTACTATAGACCGGGCTATCATGATTCATAGCATCATGATTGGAGAAGAAATAGAAGTTCATGAAGTTATATCCCAATAACTTTATAAGGTGGTGAACAAGTCCTCTACCTTGGCAAGGTTAGCCTTTCCTCATCTCATTTGTCACCTCTGTTATTCAGTTGGAGTTGACATAAAGGGAGACATCCCCATTGATGAGGACAAGCCCATCACTAAGAAGAGGATGGAGCAAACAAGAGATCCCTCTCATCATCAAATCCCTGAGATGCCTCAAGGGATGCACTTTCTTCCACAAAACTATTGGGAGCAACTGAACACTTCCCTAGGAGAATTGAGTTCTAGCATGGGACAACTAAGGGTGGAGCACCAAGAACACTCCATCCTCCTCCATGAAATTAGAGAAGATCAAAGAATCATGAGAGAGGAGCAACAAAGACAAGGAAGAGACATTGAGGAGCTCAAGCACTCCATAGGATCTTCAAGAGGAAGAACAAGCCGCCATCACTAAGGTGGACCCGTTCTTTAATTTCCTTGTTCTTTATTTTCTGTTTTTCGATAATTATGCTTGTGTTTATCTATGTTTGTGTCTTGTGATCATTAGTGTCTTAGTGTCTATGCCTTAAAGTTATGAATGTCCTATGAATCCATCACCTCTCTTAAATGAAAAATGTTCTTAATTGAAAAAGAGAAGAATTGCATGAATTTTGAATTTTATAACAGTTTAATTATTTTGATGTGGTGGCAATACTTTTGTTTTCTGAATGTATGCTTAAACAGTGCATATGTCTTTTGAATTTGTGGTTCATGAATGTTGGCTCTTGAAAGAATGATGAAAAAGGAGACATGTTACTGAGGATCTGAAAAATCATAAAAATGATTCTTGAAGCAAGAAAAAGCAGTGAATACAAAAAAAAAGAGAGAAGGAAAAAAACGAAAAAAAGGGAGAAAAGAAAACGAAAAAGAAAAAAAAAAGAGAGAAAGAAAGAAAGAAATAAAGTTGTGATCCAAGGCAAAAAGAGTGTGCTTAAGAACCCTGGACACCTCTAATTGGGGACTCTAGCAAAGCTGAGTCACAATCTGAAAAGGTTCACCCAATTATGTGTCTGTGGCATGTATGTATCCGGTGGTAATACTGGAAGATAGAGTGCTTTGGGCCACGGCCAAGACTCAATAAGTAGCTGTGTTCAAGAATCATCATACTTAACTAGGAGAATCAATGACACTATCTGGATTCTGAGTTCCTAAAGAAGCCAATCATTCTGAATTTCAAAGGATAGAGTGAGATGCCAAAACTGTTCAGAGGCAAAAAGCTAAAAGCCCCGCTCATCTAATTAATACTGATCTTCATAGATGTTTTTGGAATTCATTGCATATTCTCTTCTTTTTATCTTATTTGATTTTCAGTTGCTTGGGGACAAGCAACAATTTAAGTTTGGTGTTGTGATGAGCGGATAATTTGTACGCTTTTTGGCATTGTTTTTAGTATGTTTTTAGTATGATCTAGTTAGTTTTTAGTATATTTTTATTAGTTTTTAGTTAAAATTCACTTTTCTGGACTTTACTATGAGTTTGTGTGTTTTTCTGTGATTTCAGGTATTTTCTGGCTGAAATTGAGGGACCTGAGCAAAAATCTGATTCAGAGACTAAAAAGGACTGCAGATGCTGTTGGATTCTGACCTCCCTGCACTCGAAGTGGATTTTCTGGAGCTACAGAAGCCCAATTGGCGAGCTCTCAACGGCGTTGGAAAGTAGACATCCTGGGCTTTCCAGCAATATATGATAGTCCATACTTTTCCCAAGATTTGATGGCCCAAACAGGCGTTCAAAGTCACCTTCAGAATTCCCAGCGTTAAACGCCGGAACTGGCACAAGGACGGGAGTTAAACGCCCAAACTGGCACTAAAGCTGGCGTTTAACTCCAAGAAGAGTCTCTATACAAAAATGCTTCAATGCTCAGCCCAAGCACACACCAAGTGGGCCCGAAAGTGGATTTTTATGTCATTTACTCATCTCTGTAAACCCTAGGCTACTAGTTCTCTATAAGTAGGACCTTTTACTATTGTATTTTCATCTTGGTTCTTCTGGTTCCCTCTCTGGGGCCGAGGCCAATGATCACTTTTGTTCTTATGTACTTTCAACGATGGAGTTTCTACACACCATAGATTAAGGTGTGGAGCTCTGTTGTACCTCGAGTATTAATGCAATTACTATTGTTCTTCTATTCAATTCCGCTTGTTCGTGTTCTAAGATATCACTTGTTCTTCAACTTGATGAATGTGATGATCCGTGACACTCATCATCATTCTCACCTATGAACGTGTGCCTGACAACCACCTCCGTTCTACCTTAGATTGGGTGGGTATCTCTTGGATTCTTTAACCGGAATCTTCGTGGTATAAGCTAGAATTGATGGCGGCATTCAAGAGAATCCGGAAGGTCTAAACCTTGTCTGTGGTATTCTGAGTAGGATTCAATGATTGAATGACTGTGACGAGCTTCAAACTCCTGAGGGCTGGGCGTTAGTGACAGACGCAAAAGAATCACTGGATTCTATTCCGGCCTGATTGAGAACCGACAGATGGATAGCCGTGCCGTGACAGGGTGCGTTGAATATTTCCACTGAGAGGATGGGAGGTAGCCACTGACAACGGTGAAACCCTTGCATACAGCTTGCCATTGAAAGGAGTAAGAAGGATTGGATGAAGACAGTAGGAAAGCAGAGAGACGGAAGGGACAAGCATCTTCATACGCTTATCTGAAATTCCCACCAATGAATTACATAAGTATCTCTATCTTTATCTTTATGTTTTATTCATCATTCATAACCATTTGAGTTTGCCTGACTAAGATTTACAAGGTGACCATAGCTTGCTTCATACCAACAATCTCTGTGGGATCGACCCTTACTCGCGTAAGGTTTATTACTTGGACGACCCAGTACACTTGCTGGTTAGTTGTGCGAAGTTGTGTTTATGCCATGGTATTGAACACCAAGTTTTTGGATTCATCACCGGGGATTATTTGTGTTGTGAAAAGTATTGATCACAAATTCGTCCACCAATCTCTAAGCTTTATTATCCCACTTGAATATGGTTTGCTTGAGAAGGATGGTCAACTTAGATCTTTTTGTGGCTTTAAGAGCAAAAGGGAGATGGTTAGTGGTTGGAAACATCACTCTAAGTTCATGATGGTTGCACATTCAAAGTTTGATTACAAGGTTTGGTGTAGAGCTAGATTACTTGGGTCTAGCAGGATGTTTGGGTGCTTAATTGAGAATTCTATGGCTAAACCACCCGGATAGATTAATGATGATAAACTTGAAGATGGGTGCAGAAACAAGATTTGGGATCCCGGCATACAAGAGGAGGATCAATTTTGGGAGCTCATAGTTTGTGAAGAACTCCATCAAAGTTTGGATCTATTAATTTTGGATGATGGAGCTTATTGGAAGTCCAAGCATTGGTGGATGTTCGAGGATGGATTCAAGCACAAGTCACCTTGATGAGAGCTCCCATAAGTCCAACTTAAGGACAATAAACAAAAGTGCTAGGTGGGAGACACCCCACCATGGTAACATCTTTTCCTTTTTCTTTTTGTAAATATTGGTAAAAATAGGTTTAATTTCATGTTTTGTTTGGTTAGTTGAGTTTAATTGGGAGTCTAGTATGTTAAATAAGGTTTTATGGTGTTTTGGTAGCTGTTTGGAGGTTTAGAATGCTTGGTTTGGTACAAGAATTTGGAAAAATTTTGAAAAATAAAGCACCATGCCACACGTACGCGTGTTTCCAAGTTTTTGTCCTCCCACGCGTACACCTCGCCCATGCTTACGCGTGATATCCAAATTTTTCAGGGTCAAATACAAAAAACCATAGAGTTGCGCACGTTTTGGGCTGGAGTTGTGCCTCTAGCACAAAATCCACCCATGCGTACATGTGACATAACGCGTACGCGTTTCCTATCTCTCTCAGCACCCACGCGAGCGCATCGCCGATGCGTACGCGTCAAGATCTGTTTTTGCCATTCACGCGTACGCGTGACATGACGCGTACGCGTGACACCCCTGCCCTATTTCACTCATTTCTTTTCTTCTCTTCTTTCCATTTCTTTTCTTCTTCTCTCTTCTCTTCTTTTTCGTCCCTCCTTCAACCATCATCCAACAATACCAATTACCATCTATCACCAACTATTTTAGTTAATTAGTTTGTTAGTTGTTAGTTAGTTAGTTTAATTTTTGTTTAATTTTTGTTTTTCATTATAAGTGTTGGATTATTAATATTGTCTGCTGTTCATTACTGCTGATTACTGATAAGATGTTATTTTAACATCGTTGTTGAAATTATTCATTGTTGGATTCTTTGTTGAGGTTACAAGTTGTTACTTGGTTTTGAACTTTTCATGCTCAACGAAGGTAGATTGAGGAATGATTATGTTAAGTTGTGATTCTACTTGTGAGATTGGTTGTGTATAATCTGTTCTATTTTTGTTGCATCATTTTCTCAAGAGTGTGGAGGCATGTCAGAGAAACGATATCCGGGTTAGCTATCGGGTGTGTCGGGTTGGCCGTACAACTGACAGATGAGCTCATTGGCCATAGGACAGACATGCATCATACCTGTTTGTGCATATATGTTTGTGAGTGTGTTTCCTGTGATTGTGAGTGTGCTATATGATTGTTGATTTTCGTGTTCTTTCTTTGTTAAGTCTAAATGTATGCATTGCTCGTTGTTGTTGGCTATGGTAATAAATGAACATAACTATACACTCCGACCCTGATAAGAACTCCCCAGTTCTTACCTTCAATTTCTACCCCTTTCAGCTACAGGTACAAAGGTTTAGTACAGAGCTATAGGAGCATAGAAGAATATGTTTACGGATGAAGTTGTTAGAATTTATTTTCCCCTCGCCTTATTAGTTAGAGTTTTATTCATAGGGGTAGGTTTTGTAATTGGTTTTTTTCCATC
Organism: Arachis hypogaea; assembly: GCF_003086295.3. Classification (NCBI taxonomy): domain Eukaryota; kingdom Viridiplantae; phylum Streptophyta; class Magnoliopsida; order Fabales; family Fabaceae; genus Arachis; species Arachis hypogaea. The sequence continues at coordinate 37,976,934 of NC_092044.1, forward strand.
TTTTTTAGAAAAGCCGACAAATTGTATGTGTTACTATAAAGTATTATTAACATTAAATATGTGAAAATGTGTTATTTGTTCTTGTTAGAAAAGTTTTAAATTTTTTAGTGAAACCATCGATAAAACTACGCATAGAGGCTCATACCTTATTATTAAATATATGAGAGTTGTCGTAATACCCCTTCTCTCAGAGTGGTGCACCCGAAAGTGTGATATTCTAATAGTAAGGGTGTTATAACACAGCCCTACCCTGATAAAAGAGGTATCCATTCACCAAGGAGTAACTTAGATGATCATCTAATCTGTTAGAACCACCTCTTCGAGGTAGGGGAGAATTTCCAAATTGAACCAAGTTTAATATCAATTTATTAATTCCTTATAACAGTCCCTTATTTATACTCTTAAAGAACTAAGTAATTCTAATATGCTTAATTAGTGTCCCTCCTAATAATATATCGTAACAATACTTCCCCCTTCAAACCAACCTTGCCCTCAAGGTTGATAAAAAAAACAAAAACAATTAAATTTCTAATTATATTTACTAAATTTCTAAAATATAAATGGGACTATTAAGTAACATATTCTAGCTATATAAATTTCATCTGGATACCATTGGTAAAAGGTCAATCCATTGACAAATTCAAATAGAAATAAGTTGACGCAGAAATTGGACTTGGCCCAATAATGCTGCAAATGTTGAATTTGAACTCAAATGGAATGAAGCAGTGATGAGCGGATAATTTATACGCTTTTTGGCATTGTTTTTAGATAGTTTTTAGTATAATCTAGCTGCTTTTAGGGATGTTTTCATTAGTTTTTATGCTAAATTCACATTTCTAGACTTTACTATGAGTTTGTGTGTTTTTCTATGATTTAGGTAATTTCTGGCTGAAATTGAGGGACCTGAGCAAAACTCTGATAAAAGGCTGACAAAGGACTGCTGATGCTGTTGGATTCTGACCTCCCTGCACTCGAAATAGATTTTCTGGAGCTACAGAACTTCAAATGGCGCGCTCTTAACAGCGTTGGAAAGTAGACATCTAGAGCTTTCCATAAATATATAATAGTCCATACTTTATTCGAGATTAGACGATGTAAACTGGCGCTCAACGCCAGTTCCATGCTGCATTCTGGAGTCAAACGCCAGAAACACGTCACGAACCAGAGTTGAATGTCAAAAACACGTTACAACTTGGCATTCAACTCCAAAATATGCCTCAGCTCGTGTAAAGATCAAGCTCAGCCCAAGCACACACCAAGTGGGCCCCAGAAGTGGATTTCTGTACTTAGACATATTTCTGTAAACCCTAGTAGCTAGTTTAGTATAAATAGAACTTTTAACTATTGTACTAGGGGGACTAGTCTTTGATTGTATTTTTGATCTTTTGATCACGTTTGGGAGCTTGCCATTCGGCCATTCCTGGACCTTCATCACTTATGTATTTTTAACAGTGGAGTTTCTACACACCATAGATTAAGGGTGTGGAGCTCTGCTGTACCTCAAGTTTCAATGCAATTACTACTATTTTCTATTCAATTCCGCTTGTTCTTATTCTAAGATATTCGTTGCACTTCAACATGATGAATGTGATGATCCGTGACACTCATCATCATTCTCACCTATGAACGCCTGACTGATAACCACTTCCGTTCTACCTTAGACCGGGCGCATATCTCTTGGATTCCTTAATCAGAATCTTTGTGGTATAAGCTAGATTGATGGCGGCATTCATGAGAATTCGGAAAGTCTAAACCTTGTCTGTGGTATTCCGAGTAGGATTCCAGGATTGAATGACTGTGACGAGCTTCAAACTCGCGATTGTTGGGCGTGATGATAAACACAAAAGAATCAAGGGATTCTATTCCAACATGATCGAGAACCGACAGATGATTAGTCGTGCCGTGACAGAGCATTTGGACCTTTTTCACTGAGAGGATGGGATGTAGCCATTGACAATGGTGATGCCCTACATACAGCTTGCCATGGAAAGGAATAAGAAGGATTGAAGGAAGATAGTAGGAAAGCAGAGATCCAACAGGGACAAGCACCTCTACACACTTATCTGAAATTCCCACCATTGAATTACATGAGTAACTCTATCTTTATTTTCCGTTTTATTTATTATTCAAAAACTCCATAACATTTACTATCTGCCTAACTGAGATTTACAAGATGACTATAGCTTGCTTCATACCAACAATCTCCGTAGGATTGACCCTTACTCACGTAAGGTATTACTTGGACGACCCAGTGCACTTGCTGGTTAGTTGTGCGGAGTTGTGACTAAGTGTGATTCACGTTTGAGAGCGCTACCAAGTTTTTGGCACCATTGTTGATGATCACAATTTCGTGCACCAAGTTTTTGGCGCCATTGCCGGGGATTTTTCGAGTTTGTACAACTGACGGTTCATCTTGTTGCTCAGATTAGGTAATTTTCTTTTTATTTTCTTTTCAAAAAGTTTTCAAAAATATTTTTCAAAATTTTTCCCTTTGTTTTCGAAAATTATTCCAAAATTTTTAAGAATAAATTCTAGAGTTTCATAGTAACATGTTGAAGCCTGACTAGCTGTAAAGCCATATCCAAATCCTTTTGGATTGAGGCTTCCACTTGTCAACATAACGGGTATGTATATGGAGTTGGATGAAATATCAGCTGTTGCATGCCTGATTTATATCATCTAAAGCTGGCTGGCTATTAAGCCATGCACAACATGGATTAGAGCTTTAGACTAACATTGAAAGATTCCTAGAATTCTTATTAAAATTTTTGAATCTCTTAATTTCTTTTTCCTATATGTTTTTTCGAAAAAAATAAAATAAAATACAAAAAAAATCATAAAATCATAAAAACCAAAAATATTTTGTGTTCTTGTTTGAGTTTTGTGTCATGTTTTAAGTTTGGTGTCAATTGCATATTTATCTTGTCCTTGCATTTTTCGAAAAATTCATGCATTCATAGTGTTCTTCATGATCTTCAAGTTGTTCTTGGTAAGTCTTCTTGTTTGATCTTGATGTTTTCTTGTTTTTCATGTGCATTTTTGCATTCATAGTGTCCAAGCATTAAAGATTTTTAAGTTTGGTGTCTTGCATGTTTTCTTTGCATAAAAAATTTTTCAAAAATATGTTCTTGATGTTCATCATGATCTTTAAAGTGTTCTTGGTGTTCATCTTGACATTCATAGTGTTCTTGTATGCATCATTGGTTTTGATCCAAAATTTTCATGTTTTGGGTCATATTTGTGTTTTTCTCTCTCATTATTAAAAACTCAAAAAAAATCAAAATATATCTTTTCCTTATTTCTCTCAAAAATTCAAAATTTGGGTTGACTTGGTCAAAATTTTTTAAAATAAGTTGTTTTCTTATTAGTCAAGTCAAAATTTCAATTTTAAAAATCTTATCTTTTAAAAACTTTTTCAAAAATCAAATTTTTTTCATTTTTTTATATATTTTTGAAAATTTCTTTTAAATTGATTTTCAAAATCTTTTTTATCTTTTCATAATTTTTGAAATTACACTAACAATTAATGTGATTGATTCAAAAATTTGAAGTTTGTTACTTTCTTGTTAAGAAATGTTCAATCTTTAAATTCTAGAATCATATCTTTTAGTTTCTTGTGAGTTAAGTAATTAATTTAAATTAAATCTTTTTCAACCATATCTTTTTAATCATATCTTCTTATCATATCTTTTTATATCATATCTTTTTCAAAATTTTATCTTTTTCAAAAATTTAATTTCAAAATATCTTATCTAACTTCTTATCTTCTTATCTTTTCAAAAATTGATTTTAATATCTTTTTCAACTAACTATTCGACTTTTTGTTTGTTTCTTATCTTTTTCAAAACCACCTAACTACTTTTCCCTCTCTAATTTTCGAAAATCACTTCCATCTTTTTCAAAATTTTCTTAATTAATTAATTATTTTAAATTTTAATTTCAATTTTAATTCTTCCTTTAATTTTTGAAAATTACTAACTCCTTTTCAAAAATTTATTTTTCAAAAATTTCTCCCTCTCTCATCTTATTCTATTTATTTATTCATTTACTAACACCTCTCTTCACCTCTCTTCATCTCACATCACTGCCTCTATCCTCACCCTTGTGTTTGGATTCACCTTTCTTTATTCCCTTCTTCTTCTACTAACATAAAGAAACCTTTTTACTGTGACATAGAGGATTCCTCTTCCTTTTCTGTTCTCTTCTTTCTCATATGAGCAGGAACAAGGATAAAAGGCATTCTTGTTGAAGCTGATCCAGAACCTGAAAGGACTCTGAAGAGGAAACTAAGAAAAGCTAAATTACAACAATCCAGAGACAACCTTGCTGAAATTTTCGAACAAGAAAAGGAGATGGTAGCCGAACCCAAAAATAATAATGCAAGAAGGATGCTTGGTGATTATACTACACCTACGTCCAAGTTTGATGGAAGAAGTATCTCAATTCCTGCCATTGGAGCAAACCATTTTGAGCTGAAATCTCAATTAGTTGCTCTAATACAACAAAACTGCAAGTTTCATGGACTTCCATCAGAAGATCCCTACCAGTTCTTAACTGAGTTCTTGCAGATCTGTGAGACTGTTAAGACTAATGGAGTAGATCCTGAAGTCTACAGGCTCATGCTTTTCCCTTTTGCTGTAAGAGACAGAGCTAGAGCATGGTTGGACTCTCAACCTAAAGATAGCCTGGACTCCTGGGATAAGCTGGTCACGGCCTTCTTGGCTAAGTTCTTTCCTCCTCAAAAGCTGAGCAAGCTTAGAGTGGATGTTCAGACCTTCAAACAAAAAGATGGTGAATTCCTCTATGAAGCTTGGGAAAGATACAAACAGATGACCAAAAGATGTCCTTCTAACATGTTTTCAGAATGGACCATGATAGATATATTATATTATGGTCTATCTGAGTTCTCTAAGATGTCACTGGACCATTCTGCAGGTGGATCCATTCACCTAAAGAAAACGCCTGCAGAGGTTCAAGAACTTATTGACATGGTTGCAAATAACCAGTTCATGTACACTTCTGAGAGGAATTTCGTGAATAATGGGATGCCTCAAAGGAAGGGAGTTCTTGAAATTGATGCTCTGAATGCCATATTGGCTCAGAACAAAATGTTGACTCAGCAAGTCAATATGATTTTTCAAAGTCTGAATGGAGGGCAAAACGCATCCAACAGTACTAAAGAGGCATCTTCTGAAGAAGAAGCTTATGATCCTGAGAACCCTACAATAGCAGAGGTAAATTTTATGGGTGAACCTTATGGAAACACCTATAATTCATCATGGAGAAATCATCCAAATTTCTCATGGAAGGATTAACAAAAGCCTCAACAAGGCATTAATAATGGTGGAAGAAATAGGCTCAGCAATATCAAGCCTTATCCATCATCTTCTCAGCAACAGACAGAGAATTATGAACAGAGTACCTTTAACTTAGCAAATTTAGTCTCTGATCTGTCTAAGGCCATTTTAAGTTTCATGAGTGAAATAAGGTCCTCCATCAGAAATCTAGAGGCACAAGTGGGCCAGCTGAGTAAGAAAATCACTGAAACTCCTCCTAGTACTCTCCCAAGCAATGCTGAAGAAAATCCAAAAAGAGAGTGCAAGGCCATTGATATAATCAATATGGCCGAACCTAGAGAGGAAGAAGAGGACGTGAATCCCAATGAGTAAGACCTCATGGGACGTCTCTCAAGCAAGAAGGAGTTTCCTATTGAGGACCCACGGGAATCTGAGGCCCATATAGAGACCATAGTGATTCCATTAAACCTCCTCCTGCCATTCATGAGCTCTGAAGACTATTCTTCCTCTGAAGAGAATGAAGATGTAACTGGAGAGCAAGTTGCTCAATATCTAAGAGCTATCATGAAACTGAATGCCAAGTTATTTGGTAATGAGACTTGGGAAGGTGAACCTCCCTTGCTCATTAGTGAACTAGATACCTGGGTTCAGCAAACTTTACCTCAAAAGAGACAAGATCCTGGCAAATTTGTAATACCTTGTACCATAGGCACCCTGACCTTTGAGAAAGCTCTGTGTGACCTAGGGTCAGGCATAAATCTTATGCCACTCTCTGTAATGGAGAAGCTGGGGATCATTGAGGTACAGCCTGCCTTATTCTCATTACAAATGGTAGACAAGTCAGTAAGACAAGCTTATGGATTGGTAGAGGTCGTGTTGGTAAAGGTTGAATGCCTTTACATCCCTGCTGATTTCATAATCTTAGACACTAGGAAGGAGGAAGATGAATGCATCATCCTTGAAATACCTTTTTTAGCCACAGCAAGAGCTGTGATAGATGTTAATAGAGGAGAATTAGTCTTTTAATTTAATGGGGACTACCTTATGTTTAAGGCTCAAGGATCTTCTTCTTTAACAATGGAGAGGAAGCATGAAAAGCTTCTCTCAGTATAGAGTCAAACAAAGCCACCACAATCAAACTCTAAGTTTGGTGTTAAATCCCCACATCCAAACTCTAAAGTTTGGTGTTGGGAGTCTACAACATTGACCTGATCACCTGTGAGGCTCCATGAGAGCCCACTGTCAAGCTATTAACATTAAATAAGTGCTTATTGGGAGGCAACCCAATTTTTATTTATCTAGTTTTATTTTATTTTCATTGTTCTTTTATGTTTTATTAGGTTCATGATCATGTGGAGTCACGAAAAAATATTAAAATTAAAAACAGAATCAAAAACAGCAGAAGAAAAATCACACCCTGGAGGAAGGACTTACTGGCGTTTAAACGCCAGTAAGGAGCATCTGGCTGGCGTTGAACGCCAGAACAGAGCATGGATCTGGCGTTGAACGCCAGAAACAAGCATGGAACTGGCGTTCAACGCCAGAAACATGCTGCAGTTGGGCGTTGAACACCCAGAACATGCATCACCTCGGCGTTTAAACACCAGAATTGCATGCAAAGGCATTGTACATGCCTAATTGGTGCAGGGATGTAAATCCTTGACACCTCAGGATCTGTGGACCCCACAGGATCATCTCCTGATCTGTGGACCCCACAGGATCCCCACCTACTATATTCTCCCCTCTTCTCAACATTCATCCTCTCTTTCCAATAAACACTCTTCCCCAAAACCCTTCACCAATCACCTCAATCTCTCTTCCCAATTACCCCCTTCACCACTCACATCCATCCACTCTTTCCCAAAAACCCCACCTACCTTCAAAATTCAAAATTTCTTTCCCACCCAAACCCACCCTAAATAGCCGAACATACACCCTATCCCCTCACTATATAAACCCCTCCATTCTCCTTCATTTTCACACAACACAACCCCCTCTTCTATACCTTGGCCGAATACACCTCTCCCTCACTCTCCTCCATATTTTCTCTTCTTTTCCTTCTTTCCTTTCTTCTCTTACTCGAGGGTGAGCAATATTTTAAGTTTGGTGTGGTAAAAGCATAGCTTTTAATTTTTCCATAACCATTGATGGCACCTAAGGCCGGAGAAACCTCTAGAAAAGGGAAAGGGAAAACAAAAGCTTCCACCTCCGAGTCATGGGAGATGGAGAGATTCATCTCCAAAGCCCATCAAAACCACTTCTATGATGTTGTAGCTAAGAAGAAGGTGATCCCTGAGGTCCCTTTCAAGCTCAAGAAAAATGAGTTTCCAGAGATCCGACATGAGATTCAAAGAAGAAGTTGGAAAGTTCTAACCAACCCCATTCAACAAGTCAGAATCTTGATGGTTCAAGAGTTCTATGCCAATGCATGGATCACTAGGAACCATGATCAAAGTATGAACCCAAATCCAAAGAACTATCTTACAATGGTTCGGGGAAAATACTTAGATTTTAGTCCGAAAAATGTGAGGTTGGCATTCAACTTGCCCATGATGCAAGGAGATGCACACCCCTACACAAGAAGGCTCAACTTTGATCAAAGGTTGGATCAAGTCCTTAGGGACATATGTGTTGAAGGAGCCCAATAGAAAAGAGACTCTAAAGTGGATTCATTCCTTGTTCTTAGTTTTCTGTTTTTCGGTTTCTATGCTTATTATGTCATCTATATTTGTGTCTCTGTTACATGATCATTAGTATTTAGTAACTATGTCTTAAGGCTATAAATAATTCACTGAATCCTTCACCTTTCTTAAATGAAAAATGTTTCTAATTCAAAAGAACAAGAAGTACATGAATTTTGAAATTATCCTTGAATTTAGTTTAATTATATTGATGTGGTGACAATACTTTTTGTCTTCTGAATGAATGCTTGAACAGTGCATAATTTTGATCTTGTTGTTTATGAATGTTAAAATTGTTGGCTCTTGAAAGAATGATGAACAAAGAGAAATGCTATTGATAATCTGAAAAATCATGAAATAGATTCTTGAAGCAAGAAAAAGCAATGAAAAAGCAAAAGCTTGCGAAAAAAAAGTGGCGAAAAAAATTTAAAAAAAAGCAAGCAGAAAAAGCCAATAGCCCTTAAAACCAAAAGGCAAGGGTAAAAAGGATCCAAGGCTTTGAGCATCAATGGATAGGAGGGCCCAAGGAAATAAAATCCAGGCCTAAGCGGCTAAATCAAGCTGTCGCTAACCATGTGCTTGTAGCATGCAGGTCCAAGTGAAAAGCTTGAGACTGAGTGGTTAAAGTCGTGATCCAAAGCAAAAAGAGTGTGCTTAAGAACTCTGGACACCTCTAACTGGGGACTTCAGCAAAGCTGAGTCACAATCTGAAAAGGTTCACCCAGCTATGTGTCTGTGGCATTTATGTATCTGGTGGTAATACTGGAAAATAAAGTGCTTAGGGCCACGGCCAAGACTCATAAAAGTAGCTGTGTTCAAGAATCAACATACTTAACTAGGAGAATCAATAACACTATTTGAAATTCTAAGTTCCTATAGATGCCAATCATTCTAAACTTCAAAGGAAAAAGTGAGATGCCAAAACTGTTCAGAGGCAAAAAGCTACAAGTCCCGCTCATCTAATTAGGACTAATATTCATTGATATTCTGGAATTTATAGTATATTCTCTTCTTTTTATCCTAATTGATTTTCAGTTGCTTGGGGACAAGCAACAAGTTAAGTTTGGTGTTGTGATGAGCGGATAATTTATACGCTTTTTGACATTATTTTTAGATATTTTTTAGTATAATCTAGCTACTTTTAGGGATGTTTTCATTAGTTTTTATGCTAAATTCACATTTTTAGACTTTACTATGAGTTTGTGTATTTTTCTGTGATTTCACGTAATTTCTGGCTGAAATTGAGGGACCTGAGCAAAACTCTGATAAAAGGCTGACAAAGAACTGCTGATGCTGTTGGATTCTGACCTCCCTGCACTCAAAATCGATTTTCTGGAGCTCCAGAACCCCAAATGGTGCGCTCTCAACGGCGTTGAAAAGTAGACATCCAGAGCTTTCCAGAAATATATAATAGTTCATACTTTATTCGAGATTAGATGACATAAACTGGCGCTCATTGCCAGTTTCATGCTGCATTCTGGAGTCAAACGCCAAAAACACGTCACGAACCAGAGTTGAATGCCAAAAACACATTACAACTTGGCATTCAACTCCAAAAGATGCCTCAGCTCATGTAAAGATCAAGCTCAGCCCAAGCACACACCAAGTGGGCCCCGAAAATGGATTTCTGTAATTAGACTTATTTCTGTAAACCCTAGTAGCTAGTTTAGTATAAATAGAACTTCTAACTATTGTACTAGGGGGACTAGTCTTTGATTGTATTTTTGATCTTTTGATCACGTTTGGGGGCTGACCATTTGGCCATGCCTGGACCTTCATCACTTATGTATTTTTAATGGTGGATTTTCTACACACCATAGATTAAGGGTGTGGAGCTCTGCTGTACCTCAAGTTTCAATGCAATTACTACTATTTTCTATTCAATTCCACTTGTTCTTATTCTAAGATATTCGTTGCACTTCAACATGATGAATGTGATAATCCGTGACACTCATCATCATTCTCACCTATGAAAACGTGACAGACAACCACTTCCGTTCTACCTTAGACCGGGCGCATATCTCTTGGATTCCTTAATCAGAATCTTCGTGGTATAAGCTAGATTGATGGCGGCATTCATGAGAATCCGGAAAGTCTAAACCTTGTCTGTGGTATTTTGAGTAGGATTCCGGGATTGAATGACTGTGACAAGCTTCAAACTCGTGATTGTTGGGCGTGATGACAAACGCAAAAGAATCAAGGGATTCTATTCCAACATGATCGAGAACCAACAGATGATTAGCTGTGCCGTGACAGAGCATTTGGACCTTTTTCACTGAGAGGATGGGATGTAGCCATTGACAATGGTGATGCCCTACATACAGCTTGCCATGAAAAGGAATAAGAAGGACTGAAGGAAGACAGTAGGAAAGCAGAGATCCAACAGGGACAAGCACCTCCACACACTTATCTGAAATTCCCACCATTGAATTACATGAGTAACTCTATCTTTATTTTCTGTTTTATTTATTATTCAAAAACTCTATAACATTTACTATCCGCCTAACTGAGATTTACAAGATGACTATAGCTTGCTTCATACCAACAATCTCCGTGGGATCGACCCTTACTCACGTAAGGTATTACTTGGACGACCCAGTGCACTTGCTGGTTAGTTGTGCGGAGTTGTGACTAAGTGTAATTCACGTTTGAGAGTGCTACCAAGTTTTTGGCACCATTGTTGATGATCACAATTTCGTGCACCAAGCAGCATTTTTCTCCTTAATATGTGTTTTAAAATTTTAGATTTGGGTTAATCCCGATAAGGAAATCCACCCACATATCTTCCTTTCCCCAATCTCATTTTTCATGTTGCAGACCCACCTTCCATCTTCCATTGTTAGCAAGAACTCCGAGCAATAGTTCTTCTTCTCGTCTTTGCTACTGAAAAAACTCTGAGCATCAGCCTCATCTTCTTTTGCAATCACCTCTCAAACTGGTTCCATATCTCAGTATCGTGATTCCAAGGGAGTACCACCGCAAATAATGGAGATGGCTTTGTCAAGATTGGAGAACACATTGGAGAGGTCTTCTTGCTTCTTCCCTGCAATGATGTAGCTGCCATTTTTTCATCTCAATTTCTAGAGCACTGCACGCATCACTAGTGTCGCATATCAGATCTAGTGGAGTCACGTTCAACATCTCCGTAGTCGTAATTGCCTTCCCTTTCCCCTTCTATAGAGACGTCAACCGCAACACTTCTACTAGCATTGTCATTGACATCATCACTAAAAATGGAAGATGGTGGTAGATCACTCTCAATCTCCTCCTTCCTCTGCCTCTTTTCTCCAGGCGCCACTGCAGCTGCATCTTCCTTACCGCAATCACCATATTCTTTTGCTTCTATGCCACATGTTGTTGTGTTAACATTGCGAGTTAGTATCGTAATTGGATCTTCAGCAAAAAATTATCATTGAGTTTTGATCTATTAACATCTATTTGATGTATCTTCCACTTATTTTGAGTCGAGAATGAAATAATCAAATGAATAGTGTCATCTAATCTAGCAACAGGAGCAAATACTTCAAAATAATCGATACTTGGCTTTTGTTTGTATCCCTTTGCAACTAATCTTGCTTTGAAATAATCAACTTCACCATTGGGTTTGTACTTAGTTTTGTAAACCTATTTTACTCCAATTGGCTTCTTATCTACTAGTAAATCTGTCAGCTCCCATGTGTCATTCTTCTTAATGGCATGAATCTTCTCATCCATTGCTTTCTTCTAATTGTTGTCTCTAAAGGCTTCTTCAAAGTTCAATGGCTCACAATTTGAAAATAGAGCAAAATTTATTATTTCTTCATCGGACGGGTCGTTGTCATTGCCAACTTCATAATCTCATAATCTAGTAGGTAGTCTCTGCTCTCTTTGTGATCTTCTAGATGATTCTAGTTATTCGGTTGTGTCCAGTTGTCTTTCTTCTTCATCATCACATATATTTGAAATTACAATCGACTGTTTTTCTATCTTTGTGTCCCAGTCCCATAGGCCTTTCTTGTCAAACGTCATATCTCTGCTGACGATTACCTTCTTTGATTCTAGATTATACAGCTTGTATGCTTTTGAGTCTGTGCTATAGCTGATAAAGATATACTTCTCGCCTTTATCATCTAACTTCTTCCTTAATTGATCTGGTACGTGGGCATAAGCGATACACCCAAAGACTCTAAAGTGATGAATGGAAGGCCGCTTTCTATTCTAAGCTTCCTATAGTGTTTTATCATGAACACTTTTTGTTGGACACCTGTTTAAAATATGAACTACTGTTGCGACTGCTTCTGCCCAAAACTCTTTAGGCATTTGTTTTGACTTGAGCATGCATTTGACCATATCCATGATGGTTTTATTCTTTCTTTCAGCAACTCCATTTTGTTAAGGAGTATATCTAGTTGTTAGTTGGTGTTGAATTTCGTGTTGCTTAAAATATTCTAAACATATAAGATATTCTGTTTCTCTGTCTGTTCTGAGGATTTTGATTTTACAGCCACTTTATTTTTTGACAAACTCCTTGAATGTCTTAAAGACATCACATGCTTCTGATTTCTACTTCAAAAAATTATATCTACTAAAATCATCAATAAAAGTGATAAAGTACCTGCTACCACCGTTGCTTAGAATTTTTATAGAACAGAGATCTGAATGCACAATTTCAAGTGATATTCTAGCTCTCCATGACTTTTCTGTAGAGAATGGATCTCTGTGCTTCTTTTCCAGTTGACAAATCTCACAAACACAATTGGGAATACGAACTCGTGGTATACCAGAAACAAGTCCTTTTCTTGATAGGTAGTTTAGGCCAGAAAAATAAAAATGCCCAAACCACGTATGTCGAAACCAGTAATCATCAAGTATCACAGAACTCATGCAAGAGGGATTAATATGTTGAATTTTTAATGGAAACATTCTGTTTGAAGTAATCTTTACTTTATCTATGAACCTTCCGTTGTTGCCAAACACAGTGTAATATCCACGATAAGTTATCATCTTATATCCCTTCTCAGATAATTGTTCTATACTCAGTAATTTATAATCAAGTTCAGGAACATAGAAAATATTAGAAATATAACTCAGAGAATCATCCTTCAATCTAATTGGTATGTGCCCTTTTTCTTTGATAGGAATCTTTGTACTATTACCAAACTTCAATAATAGTTTAACTGAATCATCTAATGAAGAAAATAACTCCTTTCTACCAGACATATGATTACTACAGACATTATCCAAGTACCATATATTTTCATCTTCAGCACATGAATTACTTGTAAAAAATAAAGTCTGAGTACCCGGATTATCATCAGTATTTTGATGCTGATTTTCTGCAACGTGTGCTTGATTATTATTCATCATTTTAAATCTACAATCTGTTGCTTTGTATCCATATTTTTCACAATGAAAGCTGTTGAAAATGGTTCTTTCTTGATAAAAATTGCATCGACCTCTTCCTCGATTGGTATGTCTGAAATTTGTTCCACCTCTTTCTTGATTAGGCGGTGTAAAATTATTATAACTTCCTTGGTTGTAATTTTTGCGACCTCTTCCTCTGAAATTTCCTCTGACTCTACTTTGAAAATTGAAACTATGACCTTGTCTTTCTTGTGTAAGGCCTGATTCTGCAACATTGTTTAAATTCACCCAACTTTTCAGAGCTTCTTCGGTTGATTTTTCTGACTTCTCCAATATTTTACTGATGTGTCTTTCCATGGTTCCTTGCAACTCTGCAATCGTCATGGTATCCATATCGTGAAACTCTAATATTGTAGTCACTACATGGTCATATTTGATCGGCATGGTGCGAAGAATTTTCTCTACCACTTTACTATCAGACATATCTTTTCCATAAACTATCATCATATTAACAAGATCTGTAATACGAGCACAATATCGCTCAACAGTTTTTGAGCTAAACATCTTGTACCTTTCATATTCTCTTCGCAAGGACTGCAACTTTGCTTTTTAGGCTTTATCTACGCCTTTGTACGACAATTTCAACGTGTTCCATGTTTCTTTTGCACTTTTGGCATTTGCTATTTTGCCAAATACCGTATAAACTACACCTTGATGAATTTGAGATAGCGCCAATTGATCTCTTCTCTGTTGGGCAGCATCTGCTCCTTCTTGCAAATCCGCTTTAATAAAATTCCACAAGTTCTGGACTTTCAAATGGATAAACATCAAAGTCTCCCAATAACTATAATCAAGTTTTCCATCTTACTTGGGACTAGACCACACAATATTAAAAATATTTGCTATATTGTCTCTACGAATAAACAACTATATGAAAACTTTCTCACACCTCACAAACTCTCAAACACCAGACACTGGATTAACTAGCTGTGATACCAAATGTAAGTATAATACCCACATTATATTAGCCCCAGAATCACTCACTCACATAAATAACACTATCATATTTTTCATCTCTCAAACTCACCAACACACTCACAAAGGAGAAGAGAATTTTTTTAACAACTCAATATGTTTTCACTACAAGAAAAATCACTTTTAGCGGCCATTTATTTTGCTTTTAGCGGCAATAAAAATAGCCGTTAATACATTTACCGGTAATTAGACATTAGCCGTCTTATGTTTTGCCACTAAAAGGTTTTAGCGGCAATTATAACATTTTCTGGTAAAGACTTTTTAATGGCCGCAAAAAGTACGTAATTTTTAGCGGCTATTTTCTTGGCAATTTATATGGCCACCAAAAGTAATTCTAAAATTACAATGTTATTCATTTTTAGCGGTCATTACTATTGCCGCTAAAACCCATTTTACCAGAAATTTATATAGCCACTAAAAATAATTCTAAAATTGTAATGTTACTTACTTTTACCGGCCATTACTATTGCCGCTAAAATCTTAAGACTTTTTTTAGTTATATTATACTCATTTTCTTAGAAGCGACAAACTACCTTTTTTTAGAATCTCAATTGTTTTTGCTAATAATTATTATTGTTATGCATAATATAAATATACTGAAATTAATTACTACAAAATGAGATATTTCATTAAACTCAAAATATTAATACACAAATTTCTCTTGAAACGTAATAAATCATGTTACAATTTTAAACAACAACAAATACTACAAGTCTATAAATTCAAAATGAGTTTCCTGCAGAGTTGTTATCTTCCCTTATATCTCAAAATGAGCTTCCTGCAGGAGTGACCTGAATGCCAGAATCAAACTGCTCGGTCCGTTCAGGAGGAAACTGCAATAAATAAGGCCAAAATGAAAGAAAGTTTGGGATGAATCAATCAATCATGAGATACACATAAGCAATAGAAGCAAGATTTAAATGATGGGTTATGTTTTGTTTGAAGCTAAAAGAAAGGGAAGAATAATAATTAGAGAGAGAGAGAGAGTTAAGAGAGGTATAGCATCAAAAGAGCTCTACCAGTAGTTAGAGATATTAGGCTCACCATTTGAAAACTGTTCCCTAGCATTTGATGTGTCTCTGCAAAACTTAAAGCATTATCTTGAGGCAAACAAGTCCATCCACCTCCATGGAACTAGATGATCTTTGCAATACTGATGACAATTAACCAGCTCAGAAACCTTAACATCACGGATGAACATCAACAATTAAAAAAAATTAATCCAGGTTTAAAACTGAGACCAAATAATTAAGCATTAAAACTGAAAAAAAGTAGTGATAACATACCTTAGCTGCTTTTAGCTTATCATTGCTGAATTTTAGTTGAATAGAGTTTGAATTCCTTAGACCACACTTCCGATAATTTTGAAGGTTTCTCTCCTCATGACATCATAAACTTAACAGAGACAATGGAAAAAAAAAGCTCAAAGGAATTTGTAAATAGAAAACTTTGAATAACATAACTTAAGCAGATGAAAATGTTATCTTACAAACTGATGGTTCCATAGATCTCAATAGCCCCATTAAAAATCTGCTTAACAAATTCTTAATGCCAAAAATAAACTGAGTTATTCTTAACAAATTCTTAATGCCTTAACAAATGCTTAATGCCAAAAAGCTACAATAGATGTCATGTTATTTCAAGTCAATATCTTTGCAATGGCAAAAGATATTGACCTCATATGCACAAAGAAAAGTAAACTTTGCAACGTTCACCAGTATTTCACCTTTAAAGTGTAGGTAAGGAATAGAATAATTTAAAGAACTGATGCCAGACATTGATAGAAGGAAAAGTCAAGTAGTCAACGTTCATATTTCAAACCGATGAACTCATATCTGAGGTATTTCTAAATAAAATCATTTTGCACCATGAGTGCTTCCTTTGCCCATTAATGCATTTGGGAGATTTAGGGTCTGTTTACAAGGTTCCTTATTTCTACCAAAATCATTCAATAATTTTCTCTGCCAGTTAAATGCACTTGTAATTTTAATATAACTGAATTTTAAATTATTAGAAGAAATGCTACTACATGTTGGGTTCGTCACTATCGCCATATTTGAGGCTTCAGAAAGAAATATGTTATTGGCCTATGAAGCAAAAAATGTAATTTACTCATAAGATAGTAGAGAAATTCTTCTACAAGGAAGGAAAATTGAAAATATAATTTACATACAATGAAGTCATTGTGTATGTTCTCTAGAATCGGGTGCCTACCAGAATCAATTGCCATTGGTCCATTCTCTAGAAAACAAAAGAAAACATCAATGAAGAATTTTATCGATCCAGATACCAATTTTACTTCAATACTGATCTTTGCAATACTTATATATGTTTTGTCTTTGTTTAAGCATTAAAACTGAAAAAACGTAGTGATATATATACTCACCTGGACTCATCACCTCATCACCATAAGGAGTGTGACTATCACCCATAATAAATAAATAACACGCACAATAAGTCACACTAATATATTCCATCCAGACCTACTAATAGTAACAACAATTAAACCCTATTCTATTAAAGTGAGATTTGTTATGTGAATGATGAGCGGATATTTTGTACGCTTTTTGGGGGTAATTTCATGTAGATTTTAGCATGTTTCAGTTAGTTTTTAGTAAAATAATATTAGTTTTTAGGCAAAAATCATATTTCTGGACTTTACTATGAGTTTGTATGTTTTTCTGTGATTTCAGGTATTTTCTGGCTGAAATTGAGGGAGCTGAGCAAAAATCTGACTTAGGCTGAAAAAGGACTGCTGATGCTGTTGGATCCTGACCTCCCTGCACTCGAAATGGATTTTCTGGAGCTACAAAAGTCCAATTGGCGCGCTCTCAACGGCTTTGGAAAGTAGACATCCAGGGCTTTCCAGCAATATATAATAGTCCATACTTTGCGCGAGGATAGACGACGTAACTTGGCGTTAAACGCCAAGTTCATGCTGCTGTCTGGTGTTAAACGCCAGAAAAACGTCATTATCCGGAGTTGAACGCCCAAAACACGTCATAACCTGAAGTTTGACGCCAAGAAAGGCCTTTGCACGTGGAAAGCTTTAGTCTCAGCCCCAGCACACACCAAGTGGGCCCCAGAAGTGGATTTCTGCACCAATTATCTTAGTTTATTCATTTTCTGTAAACCTAGGTTACTAGTTTACTATTTAAACAACTTTTACAGACATTTCTTGTACCTCATGACATTTTCAGATCTGAATTACATACTTTGTGACGGCATGAGTCTCTAAACCCCATTGTTGGGGGTGAGGAGCTCTGCAGCGTCTCGATGATTTAATACAATTCCTTTGTTTTCCATTCAAACACGCTTGTTCTTATCTAAGATGTTTATTCGCACCTAACTGTGGAGAAGGTGATGATCCGTGACACTCATCACCTTCCTCAACCTATGAACGTGTGCCTGACAACCACCTCCGTTCTACATCAGATTGAATGAATATCTCTTAGATTCCCCAACAGAATCTTCGTGGTATAAGCTAGATGGATGGCGGCATTCATGAGAATCCGGAAAGTCTAAACCTTGTCTGTGGTATTCCGAGTAGGATTCCGGGATTGAATGACTGTGACGTGCTTCAAACTTTAACCTGCTGGGCGTTAGTGACAGACGCAAAAGAGTGATTCTATTCCAGTAGGAGCGGGAACCAACCGGTGATTAGCCGTACTGTGACAGAGTGCGTGAGCATAGTTTTCACTGCGAGGATGGGAAGTAGCCACTGACAACGGTGACACCCTACATAGAGCTTGCCATGGAAGGAACCTGCGTGTGAGAAGAGGATTTCAAGGAAGAGTTGAAGTCAGAGGACAAAGCATCTCCAAAAACTCCAACATATTTCCTAGTGCTGCATATCAAAGTAACATTGTTCCCTCTTTTATCAATTCCAGTAATTTCACTTTTAATCCAAATAATCCTATTGACATCCTAACTAAGATTAATAAAATAAATATTGATTGCTTCAAACCAATAATCTCTGTGGATTCGACCCTTACTCACGTAAGGTATTACTTGGACGACCCAGTACACTTGCTGGTTAGTTGAACGGAATTGTGCTCTGAGAAAGTAATCAGTTAGTTAAATTAGTTCTCTTTGGCACATGCCAAGGAGCCTTTAATTAAGGATCACAATTTCGTCCACCAGTGAACTAAAGGATATATTGAGTTAGAACATAGTAGAAGAAGAAATAGATACTCACCATAGCCAAATATAGCAGAAATAACAGAGGCACCTACCACACAAGCACAAGCATAGTTGTCAAACTTTGTATGACTATAGCTCCAAATCCTCACAGCTCTTATCATCTGCTCTCAAATTTAAAGAATTGCAAACTGCACCACTTACAAAAATAACAGAAATATTTATGAGAAAGGCCACCATAAGAACAAATCCACTTTCTATCATGTAAAATCTGCAAGCTTCCTATCAAACAATGAAATGGAAGAAGCAATGGGGACGAAATAGTGGGAGCCAATAATGCTTGTAATAATATATAATCACTTTTAATTTGTATAGCAAAGTTATTAAACCTCTTCTTAGCTTCATGGATTTACCCATGAATATATACATATATTATTATTATTTGATTGATTTTGACCACTAAATAATTTGAACATAGATTACAAGTAGCTAGGTAGCCAACACATGGTTTGGCTCGTATTGTAGGAAAGTCAATTATAGTGTGAGAACTGAGAAGCTAAGCATGCATTATGCATATATATGTGACATTATTAAATGCACGCACCTCAACATTATAAACCTGAGGACTGAGCTTAACACTGCAGCATCCTCTATTTTCACTCTTTAATAATATTGTACTAACAACAAACACCATCTTGCACTATTAATCACTCTCTCTCTCTCTATCTCTCTCTGTCATGACCAATATGCAATAACTTGTTGGAACCTATTAAACACACTTGCCAAATTCAAATAAAAGAAACAATTAGTAAATCTTTAAATATAAAGTCGAACTTAAATTGTATTCATCTATTAATGACTGGTCACACTATTTCACCACAATTTCTAGTAATTTTATTTGTTTTCAAAGGCATGATGAGGTGGACTATTTGTCTGGTTGCTTTTGATGGCTTCATGATTCATTGACATTTAATTACAAAAAAGAAAGAAAA
Organism: Arachis hypogaea; assembly: GCF_003086295.3. NCBI lineage: Eukaryota > Viridiplantae > Streptophyta > Magnoliopsida > Fabales > Fabaceae > Arachis > Arachis hypogaea. Next base: position 37,996,422 of record NC_092044.1, read on the forward strand.
CAAAAAGAAGATGCAGGAGGTAACAGGATTGTACCTTGTCTTGTTAGTGTTGTGCTGCACTATCATTTAGGCATTTTCACAAACACCTACAGCGTCCTCAAAACCAGCACAAAAAGCAGCAACATCACCACCAAAGGCAACTACAAAAAAAGCACCGTCACCAAAGCCATTAGTGCCAACACTGCCACAGTCACCAGACTCATCAGATGCAGCACCAGATGACATCAAAAAGATTCGAAAGAAGGTAAAGATATTCAACGTCCTAATTTGTCTGATGAAAACAACAGAGATAATGAACAACATCAACTCGCAGCTCATAACAGCCAAGACAGGAGGCATAACGATCCTAGCACTGGATGACGACACCTTCACAGATCATTGGTACACGAAATCGTGATCTCACACACTTCTTTACAACTCCACGTAGCTGACCAGCAAGTGCACTGGGTCATCCAAGTAATACCTTACGTGAGTAAGGGTCGATCCCATGGAGATTGTCGGCTTGAAGCAAGCTATGGTCATCTTGTAGATCTCAGTCAGGCAGATTCAAATGGTTATGGGATTTTGATAACTAAAAGATAGATAAAACATAAAATAGGCTAGAGATACTTATGTAATTCATTGGTAGGAACTTCAGATAAGCATATGGAGATGCTTTGCTCCTTTTGAATCTCTGCTTTCCTACTGCTTTCATCCAGTCATGCGTACTCCTTTCCATGGCAAGCTGTATGTTGGGGGATCACTGTTGTCAATGGCTACCATCCGTCCTCTCAGTGAAAATGGTCCGGCTACGGGTTACGTAGGGCTAATCATCTATCGGTTCTCACTTGTGTTGGAATAAGATCCAATGATCTTTTTGCGCACTGTCACTGCGCTCAGCACTCGTGAGTTTGAAGCTCGTCCCAGTTATCCTATCCCAGATCCTACTCGAAATACCACAGACAATGTTTAGACTTTCCGAATCTCAAGAATGCTGCCAGTTGATTCTAACTTATACCACGAAGACTCTGATCTCACGGAATGGAAGGCTCTATTGTCAGGAGAGACAACCATGTGTCGTGGACCAGGAGGCCAAGAGATATACATTCAATCTTATTTTCAAGTAGAACGGAAGTGGTTGTCAGGCACGCGTTCATAAGTGAGAATGGTGATGAGTGTCACTTGATCATCACATTCATCATGTTGAAGTACGAATGAATATCTTAGAACAAGAATAGGCTTGAATTGAATAGAAAACAGTAGTAATTGCATTAATTCATGAGGAATAGCAGAGCTCCACACCTTAATCTATGAGGTGTAGAAACCCCACTGTTGAAAATACATAAGTGATGAAGATCCAGGCATGGCCGAATGGCCAGCCCCCTAAACGTGATCAAGAGATCAACAGTGATATAAAGATAGTCTCAAAAATGATCTAAAGATCTCCCGATATAAAATACAATAGTAAAGGATCATATTTATAATGAACTAGTAACCTAGGGTTTATAGAAATAAGTAAATGATGCAGAAATCTACTTCCGGGGTCCACTTGGTATGTGCTTGGGTTGAGCATTGAAGCTTTCACGTGCATAGGCTTTTCTTGGATTTAAACGCCAGCTCTGGTGCCAGTTTGGGCATTTAGCTCCAGCTTTTATGCCAGTTCTGGCGTTTAACGCCAGAAAAGGGTAGAAAATTGGCATTAAAACATTAGTTTGCATTATCAAAACTCGGGCAAAGTATGGACTATTATATATTGCTGGAAAGTAAAAGATGTCTACTTTCCAACGCAATTGAGAGCGCACCAATTGGGCTTCTGTAGCTCCAGAAAATCCATTTCGAGTGTAGGGAGGTTAGAATCCAACAACATCTACAGTCCTTTTTCAGCCTCTGAATTAGATTTTTGCTCAGGTCCCTCAATTTCAGCCAGAAAATACCTGAAATTATAGAAAAATATACAAACTCATAGTAAAGTCTAGAAATATGATTTTTGCATAAAAACTAATAATTATATACTAAAAACTATCTAAATCATACTAAAAACTACCTAAAAACAATGCCAAAAAGCGTATAAATTATCCGCTCATCACAACACCAAAATTAAATTATTGCTTGTCCCCAAGCAACTGAAAACAAGATAGAACAAAAAGAAGAGAATATACAATGAATTCCAAAATATCAAGGAAACTTAGCTCCAATTAGATGAGCGGGACTAGTAGCTTTTTGCATTTGAACAGTTTTGGCATCTCACTTTATCCTTTGAAGTTCAGAATGATTGGCATCTCTAGGAATTCAGAATTAAGATAGTGTTATTGATTCTTCTAGTTCAGTATGTTGATTCTTGAACACAGCTACTTTATGAGTCTTGGACGTGACCCTAAGCACTTTATTTTCCAGTATTATAACCGGATACATAAATACCACAGACACATAACTGGTGAACCTTTTCAGATTATGACTCAGCTTTGCTAAAGTCCCCAATTAGAGGTGTCCAGAGTTCTTAAGCACACTCTTTCTGCTTTGGATCACGACTTTAACCACTCAGTCTCAAGCTTTTCACTTGAACCTTCATGACACAAGCACATGGTTAGGGACAGCTTGATTTAGCCGCTTAGGCTAGGATTTTATTCCTTTGGGCCCTCCTATCCATTAATGCTCAAAGCCTTGGATCCCTTTTACCCTTGCCTTTTGGTTTAAAGGGCTATTGGCTTTTTCTGCTTGCTTTTTCTTTTTCTTTCTTTTTCTTTTTCGCCATTTTTTTCGCAAGCTTTGTTATTCACTGCTTTTTCTTGCTTGAAGAATCAATTTTATGATTTTTCAGATTATCAATAACATTTCTCTTTTTTCATTATTCTTTCAAGAGTCAACAATTTTAACATTCATAAAATTTACTATAAAAAATATGCACTGTTCAAGCATTCATTCAGAAAATAAAAAGTATTGCCACCACATCAAAATAATTAAACTAATTTCAAGATAAAATTTGAAATTCATGTACTTCTTGTTCTTTTGTAATTAGGAACATTTTTCATTTAAGAAAGGTAAAGGATTCATGAAATTATTCATAGCTTTAAGACATAGACAATAGACACTAAAGATCATGTAATGAAGCTAAAACATAGATAAAACATCAAGCATAGAAATCAAAAAACAGAAAAATAAGAACAAAGAAATTAAAGAAAGGGTCCACCTTAGTGATGGCGGCTAGTTCTCCTTCTTGAAGATCCTATGGAGTGCTTGAGCTCCTCAATATCTCTTCCTTGCCTTTGTTGCTCTTCCCTCATGGCTATTTGATCCTCTCTAATTTCATGGAGAAAAATGCAGTGCTCTTGGTGCTCCATCCTTATTTTCTCCATATTGGAACTCAAATCTCCCAAAGAGGTGTTGAGTTGCTCCCAATAGTTATGTGGAGGAAAATACATCCCTTGAGGCATCTCAGGGATTTCTTGATGAGGGACTTCCTCATGTTCTTGTTGAGGTCCATAAGTGGGCTCTCTTGTTTACCCCATCCTCTTTTTAGTGATGGGCTTGTCTTCTTCAATGAGGATGTCTTCCTCTATGACAATTCTAGCTAAACTACATAGGTGACAGATGAGATGAGGGAAGGCTAACCTTGCTAAAGTGGAAGGTTTATCAGTAACCTTGTATAGTTCTAGAAGTATGATCTCATGAACTTCCACTTACTCTCCAATCATGATGCTATGGATCATGATAGCCCGATCCACAGTTACTTCGGATCAGTTGCTAGTAGGAATGATGGAGCGTTGGATGGACTCCAACCATCCTCTAGCCACAAGCTTTAGGTCAAGCCTTCTTAGTTGAACCGGCTTGCCTTTGGAGTCTCTCTTCCATTGAGCTCCTTCTACACATATGTCCATGAGGACTTGGTCCAACCTTTGATCAAAGTTGACCCTTCTAGTGTAGGGGCGTGCATCTCCTTGCATCATTGGCAAGTTAAATGCCAACCTTACATTTTTTGGAATGAAATATAAGTATTCCCCTGAACCATTGTAAACCAATTCTTTGGGTTCGGGTTCACACTTTGATCATGGTTCTTGGTGATCCATGCATTAGCATAGAACTCTTGAACCATTAAGATTCTGACTTGTTGAATGGGGTTGGTGAGAACTTCCTAACCTCTTTTTCGAATCTCATGTCAGATCTCCGGATACTCATTTCTTTTGAGCATGAAAGGGACCTCAGGGATCACCTTTCTTTTGGCTACAACTTTATAGAAGTGGTCTTGATGGACCTTTGAGATGAATCTCTCCATCTCTCATGACTCAGAGGTGGAAGCTTTTGCCTTCCCTTTCCTCTTTCTAGAGGTTTCTTCGGCCTTAGGTGCCATAAATGGTTATGGAAACACAAAAAGTAATGCTTTTACCACATCAAACTTAAAAGGTTTGCTTGTCCTCGAGTAAAGGAAGAAAGAAGGACGGAGAAGAAGAAGAAATAGAGGAGAAGGAGGGTGAAGAAATGTTCGGCCAAGGAAGGGAAAAGTGTATATGATGTGTGAAAATGAAGGAGTGATGAGAGGTTTATATAGGAGTGAAAGAGAAGGGTGTCCGTGTGTGATGGTTGGGTTTAGGAGGGAAAGTTTTTGAATTTTGAATGGTGGGGTAAGTGGGGTTTTTGGGGAAGAGTGGGTGGATGTGAGTGGTGAAGAGGTGATAGGGAAGCGAGATGGAGGTGATTGGTGAGGAGTATTTGGGGAAGGGTGTTATGGGAAGGTGTGAAGAAGAGAGAGAGTGAATTAAGGTAGGTGGGGATCCTGTGGGGTCCACAGATTCTGAGGTGTCAAGGATTTCTCATCCCTACACCATTCTAGCATGTAAACACCCCTTTGAGTGCCAATCCTGGCATTAAACGCCAGGTTGCTGCCTATTTCTGGCATTTAACGCCAGCTTTTCTTCCCTTTCTGGCGTTTAACGCCAACTTAGTGCCCTTTTCTGGCATTAAACACCCAGAATGGTGCCAGACTGGGCATTTAACGCCCATTCTGCTACCCTTACTGGCGTTTAAATGCTAGTAAGCTCATCCTCCAGGGTGTGCTATTATCAATGTTGTTTTTTATCTTTGCTTTTGTTTTTGTGACTCCACATGATCATCATCCTAAAGAAAACATAAAATAACAATGGAAAATAGAAATTCAACATAGATAAATAAAAAAATTGGGTTGCCTCCCAACAAGCGCTTCTTTAATGTCAATAGCTTGACAGTGAGCTCTCATGGAGCCTTATAGATACTCAGAGCATGATGATGGCCTCTGAACACCAAACTTAGATTTTAAATGTGGGAGCTTTGGTTGACTCTGTATTGAGAGAAGCTTTTCATGCTTCCTCTCCATGGTTACAGAGGGAGATCCTTGAGCCTTAAACACAAGGTAGTCTTCATTCAATTGAAGGACTAACTCTCCTCTGTCCACATCAATCACAGCTCTTGCTGTGGCTAGGAAGGGTCTTCCAAGGATGATGGATTCATCCTCCTCCTTTCCAGTATCTAGGATTATGAAGTTAGCAGGGATGTAAAGGCCCTCAACCTCTACTAAAACATCTTCTACAACTCCATAAGCCTGTTTCATGGTTTGTCTGCCATTTCTAGTGAGATTCTTGCAGCTTGTACCTCAAAGATTCCTAGTTTTTCCATTACGGAGATTGGCATGAGGTTTATGCCTGACCCCAGGTCACACAGAGCCTTCTCAAATGTTATGGTGCCTATGGTATAGGATATTAAGAATTTTCCAGGATCCAGTTTCTTTTGAGGTAATGTCTGCCTAATCAAGTCATTCAGTTCATTGGTGAGCAAGGGGGTTCATCCTCCCAAGTCTCATTACCAAATAACTTGGCATTTAGCTTCATGATTGCTCCCAGGTACTTAGCAACTTGCTCTTCAGTAATATCTTCATCCTCTTCAGAGGAAAAATACTCATCAGAGCTCATGAATGGCAGAAGTGGGTTCAATGGAATCTCTATGGTCTCTGTATGAGCCTTAGATTCCCTTGGTTCCTCAATAGGGAACTCCTTTTTGTCCAGAGGACGTCCCATAAGGTCTTCCTCACTGGGATTCACGTCTTCCACCTCCTCTGTGCATTCGGCCACTTTGGTTATGTTGATGGCCTTGCACTCTCTTTTTGGGTTCTCTTCTGTATTGCTTGGGAGAGTACTAGGAGGAGTTTCAGTAACTCTTTTACTCAGCTGACCCACTTGTGCCTCCAGATTTCTGATAGAGGGCTGTGCCTCATTCATGAAACTGAAAGTGGTCTTGGATAGCTCAGAGACTATGGTTGCTAAGCTAGAGAGACTCTGCTTAGAATTCTCTGTCTGTTGCTGAGAAGATGATGAAAAAGGCTTGCTATTGTTAAACCTATTTCTTTCACCATTATTGTTGTTGAAGCTTTGTTGAGGCTTCTGTTGGTCCTTCCATGAGAGATTTGGATTATTTCTCCATGAAGGATTATAGGTGTTTCCATAGGGTTCTCCCATGTAATTCACCTCTTCCATTGCAGGGTTCTCAGGATCATAAGCTTCTTCTTCAGAAGATGCTTCTTTATTACTGCTGGATGCAGCTTGCAATCCAATCAGATTCTGAGAAATCATATTGATTTACTGAGTCAATAATTTTTTCTGAGCCAATATGGCATTCAGAGTATCAATCTCAAGAACTCCTTTCTTCTGAGTTGTCCCATTATTCACAGGATTTCTTTCAGAAGTGTATATGAACTGGTTATTTGCAACTATTTCAATGAGTTTCTGGGCTTCTGCAGGCATTTTCTTCAGATGAATAGATCCACCTGCAGAATGGTCCAGTGACATCTTGGATAACTCAGACAGACCATCATAGAAGATACCTATGATGCTCCATTCTGAAAGCATGTCAAAAGGACACCTTCTGATCAATTGCTGGTATCTTTCCCAAGCTTCATAGAGGGATTCACCTTCGTTCTGTTTGAAGGTTTGAACTTCTACTCTAAGCTTACTCATCTTTTGAGGTGGGAAAAATTTAGCTAAGAAGGTATTGACCAGCTTTTTTCAAGAGTTCAGGCTGTCTCTAGGTTGTGAGTTCAACCATATACTAGCTCTGTCTCTTACAGCAAAAGGGAAAAGCATAAGTCTGTAGACCTCGGGATCAACTCCATTGGTCTTAACAGTGTCACAAATTTGCAAAAATTCAGCCAAGAACTGATGAGGATCTTCCAATGGAAGTCCATGAAACTTGCAATTCTGTTGCATCAGAGAAACTAATTGAGGCTTAAGCTCAAAGTTGTTTGCTCCAATGGCAGGAATAGAGATGCTTCTCCCATAGAAGTCGGGAGTTGGTGCAGTAAAGTCACCAAGCACCTTCCTTGCATTGTTGTTGTTGGGTTCGGCCATGTCTATTTTGTCTGCTTCCTTTTTGAAAATTTCTGTCAGGTCCTCTTCAGAGTATTGTGCTTTAGCTGCTCTTAGCTTCCTCTTCAGAGTCCTTTCAGGTTCAGGATCAGCTTCAACAAGATTTCCTTTGTCCTTGTTCCTGCTCATATGAAAGAGAAGAGAACAAGAAAGTATAGAATCCTCTATGTCACAGTATAGAGATTCCTTGAGGTATTAGAGGAAAATAGGAATAGAAGGATAAGGTAGAGAGAAGAATTCGAACTTATAGAGAGGGAGGGGGTCCGAATTATTAAAGAAGGATAAGTGTTAGTCATTAAATAGAAAGAGATGAGAGAGAGAGAGAGAGAGAGAGAGAGTTTTCGAAAATTAAAAAGATTTTTCAAAAAATGGTTAGTGATTTTCAAAAATTGGGAGTGAAAAAGTGGTTAGGTGGTTTTGAAAAAGATAAGAAATAGTGATTAGTTGAAAAAGATTTGAAAATAATTTTGAAAAGATAAGAATTTAGAAAAAAAATTTTGAAATCAAATTAAAAGAGATATGATTGAAAAAAAATTGATTTTAAAAAGATATGATTGAAAAGATATGATTGAAAAAGATTTAAAAAAAAGATTTGATTTTTAAAATTGATGACTTGACTAACAAGAAATTAAAAGATATGATTCTAAAATTCAAATATTGAACCTTTCTTAACAAGAAAGTAACAAACTTTAAATTTTTGAATCACAACATTAATTGTTAGCAAGGATTTTCGAAAATATTAAAAGAAAAATAAAAAAGATTTGATTTTGAAAAAGACATGATTGATAAGAGAGCATATGAAAAAGATAAGGTTTTGAAAAATTAGTTTTAAAACTTGAAAAATTGAAAAAGATTTGAATTGAAAACAAAATCACCTCCCTGGTGTTATCCTGGCGTTAAACGCCCAGAATGGTATCCATTCTGGCGTTTAACGCCCACTTGGCTACCTCCTTGGGCGTTAAACGCCCAGCCAGGTACCTTGGCTGGCGTTTAAACGCCAGAAATCCTTTACTGGGCGTTTTGAACGCCCAGCTTTTTCTCTGTAATTCCTCTGTTGTATGTTCTGAATCTTCAATTCTCTATATTACTGACTTGAAAAGATATATTTTTGAATTTTTTTTGAATTTTTAATGATGAGAGAGAAAAATAACATAATGAAATTAAGCATGAAAATCTAAGATCAAACAAGGGATGCATGCAAGAACACTTTGAATGTCAAGATGAACATCAAGAACACTATGAAGGTCATGATGAACATCAAGAACATATTTTTGAAAATTTTTAAGAAAAGAAAGACATGCAAGACACCAAACTTAGAAGTTTTCATACTAGAGACACTAACAATTTGAGAATGCACATGAGAAACAACAAAAGACACAAAACAAGAGAATTTAAAGATCAGACAAAGAAAATCATCAAGAACAATCTTGAAGATCAATGAATAACACAATGCATAAGTTTTTGAAAAATGCAAGAAAAATAAGAACATGCAATTGCCACCAAACTTAAAAATTGACACTAGACTCAAACAAGAAACACAAATTATTTTTGATTTTATTATTTTATAAATATTTTTTTTCGAAAATTATTTTTGGAAAAGAAAATAAGAAGCTCAAAATTTTTAATAAGAATTCCAGGAATCATGCAATGTTAGTCTAAAACTTCAATCTAAGAAGATTAGACATGGCTAGCCAAGCTTCAGCAAGACATTACATACAACAACCAAATTGATGGGAATCAACTAGCTCCTGTGATGATAAAAGCATCATCTGAAACTCTAGAATTCGTTCTTAAAAATTCTGAAGAACAAAATAAAAAGAAAAATACCTAATCTAAGCAACAAGATGAACCGTCAGTTGTCCAAACTCGAACAATCCCCGGCAACGGCGCCAAAAACTTGGTACACGAAATCGTGATCTCACACACTTTCTTCACAATTCCACGTAGCTGACCAGCAAGTGCACTGGGTCGTCCAAGTAATATCTTACGTGAGTAAGGGTCGATCCTACGGAGATTGTTGGCTTGAAGCAAGCTATGGTCATCTTGTAAATCTCATTCAGGCAGATTCAAATGGTTATAGGATTTTGATAATTAAAAGATAGATAAAACATAAAATAGGATAGAGATACTTATGTATTTCATTGGTCGAAACTTCAGATAAGCGTATGGAGATGCTTTGCTCCTTTTGAATCTCTGCTTTCCTACTGTTTTCATCCAGTCATGCGTACTCCTTTCCATGGCAAACTGTATGTTGGGGGATCACCGTTGTCAATGGCTACCGTCCGTCCTCTCAGTGAAAATGGTCCGGCTACGGGTTACGTAGGGCTAATCATCTGTCGGTTCTCACTTGTGTTGGAATAAGATCCAATGATCCTTTTGTGCACTGTCACTGCGCCCAACACTCGCGAGTTTGAAGCTCGTCACAGTTATCCCATCCCAGATCCTACTCGAAATACCACAGACAAGGTTTAGACTTTCCGGATCTCAAGAATGCTGCCAATTGATTCTAGCTTATACCACGAAGACTCTGATCTCACGGAATGGAAGGCTCTGTTGTCAGGAGAGGCAACCATGCGTCGTGGACCAGGAGGCCAAGAGATATACATTCAAGCTTGTTTTCAGGTAGAATGGAAGTGGTTGTCAAGCACGCGTTCATAAGTGAGAATGGTGATGAGTGTCACTTGATCATCACATTCATCATGTTGAAGTGCGAATGAATATCTTATAATAAGAATAGGCTTGAATTGAATAAAAAATAGTAGTAATTGCATTAATTCATGAGGAACAGCAGAGCTCCACACCTTAATCTATGAGGTGTAGAAACTCCACGATTGAAAATACATAAGTGATGAAGGTCCAGGCATGGCCGAATGGCCAGCCCCCTAAACGTGATCAAGAGATCAACAGTGATACAATGATAGTCTAAAAAATGATCTAAAGATCTCCCGATATAAAATACAATAGTAAAGGATCCTATTTATAATGAACTAGTAACCTAAGGTTTAAAGAAATAAGTAAATGATGTAGAAATCTACTTCTGGGGCTTACCTGGTGTGTGCTTGGGCTGAGCATTGAAGCTTTCACGTGCATAGGCTTTTCTTGGAGTTAAACGCCAGCTCTGGTGCTAGTTTGGGCGTTTAACTCCAGCTTTTATGCCAGTTCTAGCGTTTAACGCCAGAAAATGGTAGAAAGTTGGCGTTAAAACGCCAGTTTGTGTTATCAAAACTCGGACAAAGTATGGACTATTATATATTGCTGGAAAGCCCAAGATGTCTACTTTCCAACGCGATTAGGAGCACGCCAATTGGGCTTCTGTAGCTCCAAAAAATCCATTTCGAGTGCAGGGAGGTCAGAATCGAACAGCATCTGGAGTCCTTTTTCAGCCTTTGAATCAGATTTTTGCTCAGGTCCCTCAATTTCAGCCAGAAAATACCTGAAATTATAGAAAAACACAAAAACTCATAGTAAAGTCTAGAAATGTGATTTTTGCATAAAAACTAATAATTATATACTAAAAATTATCCAAATCATACTAAAAACTACCTAAAAACAATGTCAAAAAGCGTATAAATTATCCGCTCATCAATCATAGAAGCAAAATTGGTAGAACTTAAAATTATACAATTTGTTACTATTATATTCTAATTCCGATTTTCCTGAGTCCCTCACAATCACAAATTTGAAATCCAATAAAATTTGCACAATTAACACAATATTCACAAAAATCAGCAGTAGAATCTTCAAATTTGAAAGCTAAAAAGAAATTGCTGATAAATAAAATAGAGAGAGAGAGAGAGAGAGAGAGAGAGGAAAATTATTGAACTTTTTCGCGAATAGCGCTGGAATTGGAGAGCACGAGCTCAAGCTTAGAATTTCGTAGAGTGCCAAACGAGCAAGCATCCGGTCAAGAAGCTCCTCAACCTCCGCGTCAAACTTCCTTGCCGCCATTGACGATGCTTTTGAAGATGAAAGTGAAGCCAGTTCCACCATAACGACATAGATCTGAGACAAACGAAGAAACAAAGACAGCAACGCGGATCTGAGGTGGAGGACAAAAATAGGAACAACGATGTAGCTTGAAGATGGACGGTTGTTGGCGATGGCAAGGTCTGCAGCGGTGGTCGGCGATGGAGGAAAGTGCGGTTGTGCCGTTGTGAGTTTTGGGAGAGTGTTTTACTATATTTGACAATTGATGGAAAAATGATAAAAATAAAAATAAAGTAAAAAATTGAGCGGCAATAGTGATAATTGCCATTATTGGAGGAAAAAAATTAGAACTAAAAGTAAAAAGATAGTAATAATTTAGTGGCAATAATAATAATTGTCATTATAAAATATAATAATAATGGCAAATGTATAATTGCCACTAAAACATAACTTAAACAAAATTAATAATAGCCATTATATTATGGCCACTAAAAATTTGTCGCTAAAACTAATTTTTTTAGTAGTGTTTCATTCATATAGAGAGATTACAACATACATATGAAGCCTTTATACAGGCAAACTTTCATAATAAAATAATAATTTTTATAACAACTAAGCACTAGTTGTAATATTTCATGAAACTAGTAAAAACTTGACTAGTCAAATTCCTTATTCAACTTTGCTTCAAATTCTCTTTTAAGTTTAGTCATTAACTTGAGACTTCCAATTCATGATTCTTCTAGTATGAAGTTGATAAATGCAATTTGTCATATAGATGCTTCATGGTTCTTCCTTTATTTGTTTCATCAAAATCAACTTAATTTTGTAGCTTCTAATTTTGACTAGAAGATAAAATTTGATTTGTGATTCTTGTAGTTTCTAGTTTCATCACTTGTGATTCTTATAGCTTCTAATTTCATGAAAGTTCTAGTATGATGCAAGATGATTTAATTTTTACTAACATTTAGCCAAACCAGATAAATTTACAATATTCAACCGATTTAGTCCATAACAAAATAACAACAAAGTCTTATCCCACTAAGTAGGGTCAGTACATAGATTAATTGATGCTATTAAACCCTATCATGCATCATATCTATAATGAGACTATCCAGTTTAGTCCATAAAAGTTATTCTTGGGATGCTCTAATGATCATTATGCAGACAAATTGGAGCAAAAGAGGAGAAGAATGAGCTGAGTACCAGAAGGAGGCAGTGATGGACACATTGTCCCACCTATGATGACGATGCAAGCGCAGAGGAGCATGAAGAACATGCTGTTGGGTTTTTTTTTTTTCTCTCCTTTGTGAGGCCCAAGCCCAATATTTTGGGGGTGTATTCTTGCACCCTAGTGTCACAACCCTAATTCAGTTTTTGAGGTATTTTGAGAGAAAGAGAGAATAGCCACCAAGTGAGAAAAAAAGGGAAAAACAGAATTCCCGTTTTTGTCCAAAGCAACAAATTTCAAATGGCAGTTTCTCAGTTGTTCACCGTTGGATCGGCTTGAAATTTAAACTGCATATTCCTATCATCTTGTTCTTCATTCTGATCGGTGGAGATGTTGATTGGAGGTTTGCAGTAGGAGAAATTGGTTTCGCAAGAGAGAAATTAGGTTTCCCGTTTTTACACAGAGCAGAAATTTTGGAACGGCAGTTTCTCATTCTTTCACCGTTGGATCGACGTGAAATTTGAACTGTAGATTCTTCACATCTTGTTCTTCATTCTTAACGGTGGAGATTTTAATTGGAGGTCTGCAGAGGGAGAAATTGGCTTCGACATCAGCTCTGTTTTTTGGGTATATTTCATCTTCTTGCCTATTATTTGTGAGCTTTGGTGCATTGATGTTTTGGCTGGTTATATGCACGTTTTTGTGCTTTGTTTGAGACTCTCTTGTACCTCATTTGATTATAGTGGAGCTATTTCATTGGTCTGGATGACCCGTGGTTTTTACCTCTCACATTGAGGGGGTTTTCCACGTTAAAATCTTGGTGTGTTCTTGTTATTGCTTTACTTGCTATATTTGCTTGTTATAGTTGCTGCCATATTGTGTTGTGAGTGCTTCCATATTGTTCTTGTGTTGGACATTGTTGTCGTTTCCGCTGCTAGGCTCTTTCATACTGGCATCAGAGCTTGTTGGTATATTTCTGGGCTTGTGATTCTGTGAACAATGGAAGCTAATACTAATACTAGTAGGATGATCACTCTTAATGGTCCTAATTATGATTTGTGGAAGTCAAAGATGGAAGATTTGCTTTATGTCAAAAATTTTCATCAACCAGTTTTTGGTACAGAGAAGCCTAATGATAAGTCTGATGATGATTGGACTTTGTTGCATAGACAAGTTTGTGGATATATTAGGCAGTGGGTTGACGATAATGTGTTGAACCATATTATTGGAGAGACACATGCTCGGACCCTTTGGATTAAGCTTGAACAGTTGTATGCTCGGAAAACTGGGAATAACAAGATGTTTTTGATCAAGCAGTTGTTGGCTTTGAAGTATACAGATGGGACATCAATGACAGATCACTTGAATAATTTCCAAGGAATTATGAATCAGTTATCTTCCATGGGCATCAAGTTTGATGAAGAGGTTCAAGGATTGTTACTTCTTGGCTCCTTACCAGACTCGTGGGAAATTCTCAGAATGTCATTGTCCAATTCTGCTCCTGATGGTGTAATCTCTATGGATCTTGCCAAGAGTAGTGTTTTGAATGAAGAGATGAGAAGAAAGTCACAAGGTACATCGACTACACATTCTGATGTTCTTGTTTCTGAGTCTAGGGGGAGAAGCAAAAGTCGAGGTCCTAAAGGTAGAGATCAAAGCAGAAGCAAGTCTCGAGGAAAGTATAAGAATATTGAGTGTCATCATTGTGGTCAAAAGGGACATGTGAAGAGATTTTGTTGGCAGCTAAAGAAGGAGAAAGCCAAGGCAAGTAAAGACAAGAGCACAAATAAAGATGATGGTAACAAGGAAGACAAGGTTAATGTAACTCATGATGATTTTCTTGTTGTTGAGGAGTTTGAATCTGTTAACCTTGTTGATAATAGCACTAGTTGGGTGATTGATAGCGGTGCTTCTATTCATGTTACATCTAGGAGGGATTTGTTTACGTCCTATACTCCTGGTGATTTTGGTGACGTGAAAATGGCTCATCAAGGTGTTGCAAAATGTGCTGGTGTTGGACAGGTTTGCTTAGAAACCTCCAACGGTACCAAGTTGACTTTGAAGCGTGTGAAGCATGTTCCGGATATTCGGTTGAACTTACTTTCTGTTGGTAAGTTGTGTGATGAAGACTTGGATAGCTCATTTTCTCGTGATAGCTGGAAGCTCACCAAGGGTTCCATGGTTGTTGCTAGAGGTACAAGACACTCTACTCTTTATTTAACTCAAGCAAAGATTGTGAAAGATGTTGTTAATGCTGCTGAGTTTGTTGATGAAACTGATTTATGGCATAAGAGATTATGTCATATGAGTGAGAAGGGTATGAATATGTTATCCAAGAGGAATATTTTATCTGGTTGTAAGGTTGCTTTGCAAAAGTGCAATCATTGTTTTGCTGGAAAACAAAACAGGGTCTCTTTTAAGAGCCATCCACCTTCAAGGAAGCCGGAGATACTTGACTTGGTGCATTCTGATGTATGTGGGCCGATGAAGACAAGAACACTTGGAGGGTCTATCTATTTTGTAACCTTTATTGATGATCATTCTAGAAAATTATGGGTTTACACTTTGAAGACCAAAGATCAAGTTTTGAATGTGTTCAAGCAATTTCAAGCTTCTGTTGAAAGAGAAACTGGGAAGAAGTTGAAATGCATTCGTACTGACAATGGTGGTGAGTACTCAGGTCCATTTGATGCTTATTGTAAAGAGCATGGTATAAGACATCAGAAGACTCCTCCAAAGACTCCTCAGTTGAATGGCTTGGCTGAAAGGATGAATAGAACACTGGTTGAAAGAGTTAGGTGCTTGTTGTCACAATCTGGATTGGCAAAATCCTTTTGGGGTGAAGCTTTGAGCACTGTTGTTCATGTCTTGAACCGGACACCATGTGTTCCCTTGCAATTTGAAGTGCCAGAGAAGGTATGGTCAGGTAATGATGTTTCTTATGATCATTTAAGAGCCTTTGGATGTAAAGCTTTTGTTCATATTCCTAAAGATGAGAGATCTAAACTTGATGTAAAGACTAGGCAGTGTATTTTTATTGGCTATGGCATGGATGAGTTTGGTTACAGGTTTTATGATCCTGTTAACAAGAAGGTGATTCGAAGTAGAGATGTTGTCTTTGTTGAAGACCAAACATTGAAGGATGTTGATCATGCGGAGAAGCCAATGGTTCAGCCTAGTGATGATTTTTCTGAGCTGGATATTACTCCCTCTATGCCTATGGTAGAAGATGGTAGAGTTGAAGCTCAAAATAATGAGCATGATACAAGTGCAGGTGAAGATGGAACAGTTGATCCGATACTTGATGAAGTTGTTGATGATGATCAAGATGAAGAACCAGCTTTGGAAATTCCTGTAAATGCACTCAGAAGGTCTACAAGAGAGAGGAAGCCTTCATCAAGGTATTCTCCACATGAGTTTGTTTTGTTGACTGATGGGGGAGAACCTGAATGCTTTGGAGAGGCTGTTGAAGATGAAAGCAAAGCTCAATGGCTTAAAGCTATGCAAGAAGAAATGAAGTCCTTGCTTGAGAATGATACCTATGAGTTGGTGAAGCTACCGAAGGGTATGCGAGTTTTGAAGAACAAATGGGTATTCAGAATCAAGAATGAAGAAGACAATTCTATGCCTCGGTATAAGGCTAGATTGGTTGTTAGAGGCTTTAGCCAAAGAAAAGGTGTTGATTATGAGGAGATTTTTTCTCCTGTTGTGAGGATGTCATCCATTCGTGCTGTGCTTGGATTAGCAGCGTCTCTTGATTTAGAGATTGAGCAAATGGATGTGAAGACAGCTTTTCTTCATGGTGATTTAGATAAGGAGATCTACATGGAGCAACCGGAGGGCTTTGTTGTTAAAGGAAAGGAAGATTTTGTGTGCAAGCTTAAGAAGAGTCTTTATGGGTTGAAGCAAGCTCCAAGACAGTGGTACAAGAAGTTTGAATCTGTTATGGGGAAGCATGGTTACCGTAAGACAACTTTAGATCATTGTGTATTTGTGCAAAAATTTTCTGATGATGATTTTATCATTCTTTTGCTTTATGTGGATGATATTTTGATTGTGGGCAAGAATGCTTTGAGGATTAATGAGTTGAAGAAACAGTTGAGCAGGTTCTTTGCTATGAAGGACTTGGGTCCTGCCAAACAGATTTTGGGCATGACTATTACTCGTTATAGAGATTCCAAGAAGCTTTATTTGTCACAGGAGAAGTACATAAAGAAGGTGCTTCAAAGGTTTGGCATGAATGATGCCAAATGTGTTGCTAGTTCTTTTGCTCCTCATTTTAAGTTGAGTACCAAGCAGTGTCCAACCACTGATGAGGAGAAACAAGCAATGGATGAAATTCCTTATGCCTCAGCTGTTGGAAGCTTGATGTATGCTATGGTGTGTACTAGACCAGACATTGCTCATGCGGTTGGTACAGTGAGTCGTTTTCTCTCTAATCCAGGTAAAGAACATTGGAATGCTGTTAAATGGATTATGAGATATCTCAAAGGTACAACTAACTTGAGTTTGAGTTTTGGTGGTGAGAAACCTTTGCTAGTTGGCTTTACTGATGCAGACATGGCAGGAGATATTGATTCTCGAAAGTCTACTTCAGGTTATTTGGTCAAGTTTGCAGGGGGAGCTATTTCATGGCAGTCAAGGTTACAGAAGTGTGTTGCACTTTCTACCACAGAGGCAGAGTTTATTGCAGCAACTGAAGCATGTAAAGAGTTGTTGTGGATGAAGAAGTTTCTTGCAGCACTTGGTTTTAAGCAAGACCGTTATGTCTTGTTGTGTGATAGCCAAAGTGCTATTCATCTTGCCAAGAATTCTACTTTTCATCCAAGATCTAAACATATCGATGTTAGGTATCACTGGATACGGGATGTGTTAGATTCCAAGTTGTTGGAACTTGAGAAAGTTCACACTGATGACAATGGTGCTGATATGATGACAAAAGCATTGTCAAGAGAAAAGTTTGAAACATGTTGTTTGATCGCCGGAATGGCGAGGGCCTCCACCTAGTCGAGAAGGGGGAGATTTGTTGGGTTTTTTTTTTTTCTCTCCTTTGTGAGGCCCAAGCCCAACATTTTGGGGGTGTATTCTTGCACCCTAGTGTCACAACCCTAATTCAGTTTTTGAGGTATTTTGAGAGAAAGAGAGAATAGCCACCAAGTGAGAAAGAAAGGGAAAAACAGAATTCCCGTTTTTGTCCAAAGCAACAAATTTCAAATGGCAGTTTCTCAGTTGTTCACCGTTGGATCGGCTTGAAATTTAAACTGCATATTCCTATCATCTTGTTCTTCATTCTGATCGGTGGAGATGTTGATTGGAGGTTTGCAGTAGAAGAAATTGGTTTCGCAAGAGAGAAATTAGGTTTCCCGTTTTTACACAGAGCAGAAATTTTGGAACGGCAGTTTCTCATTCTTTCACCGTTGGATCGACGTGAAATTTGAACTGTAGATTCTTCACATCTTGTTCTTCATTCTTAACGGTGGAGATTTTAATTGGAGGTCTGCAGAGGGAGAAATTGGCTTCGACATCAGCTCTGTTTTTTGGGTATATTTCATCTTCTTGCCTATTATTTGTGAGCTTTGGTGCATTGATGTTTTGGCTGGTTATATGCACGTTTTTGTGCTTTGTTTGAGACTCTCTTGTACCTCATTTGATTATAGTGGAGCTATTTCATTGGTCTGGATGACCCGTGGTTTTTACCTCTCACATTGAGGGGGTTTTCCACGTTAAAATCTTGGTGTGTTCTTGTTATTGCTTTACTTGCTATATTTGCTTGTTATAGTTGCTGCCATATTGTGTTGTGAGTGCTTCCATATTGTTCTTGTGTTGGACATTGTTGTCGTTTCCGCTGCTAGGCTTTTTCACATGCAAGGTGCCACGACGGTGCTTGTGCTGGGATGGCTTCAGCTTGGCGCAAAGCCATCTCTGGAGTTCAAGGACTACTGAGTTGAGGTTGAATGCCTTATTTCTAAGTTACAGCAGCTGTGGTGACCGTTTTGGAAATGAATTCAGTGGAGACTTTGTCCTTGTAGGACAAGAATTGAAGAACGGTAGTTGGAGTTTGTTATACACTTGCACTTATGTTTGTTGCTTCTTTGAGCAAAGTAATATGTACACTAAATATACGTGTTGTTTTTCCCTTTTTCTTGATTTAAACGTCAATTTTTTTTGGATAAGTTATTTGTTTATCGATATTTTGGATTAATTATCACTTAGAGAATGATTAATGATTTATTTTTAACAGACTTAGTACTGAATGACTTGTAAACCGTTTACCATATGTAAGTTCACCACATAAAAAAAGGTCTGTTTGTAGTAGTAATGGTGTTATTTATGATAAAAAAAATGCTAAGTACATACTACATACTTAAAAACAATCATCAAATTTGTTACAATGTATATAAATAAATACATATGTAGTTTAACTAATTTTTAATGTGTATTTTATGTTTCAATATATATTTTGCATAAGTGACTAATTTTATAGTATATACCGAACATAGTTGTTATAAAATAAACCTCATAGCTTTTAATTCCATAACTGTTCCTTCAGTATCCTTAACAACTAACAAACAAATTCAAGCTATGATTAGCAAATGACATGAACATACATGGAAGTAGCAAAACATCGATATCTAAGTTTGACAGAAAGCTACTAATCATTGGTGTGCATTTAATACTTTAATTTGGAAACTGGAATTATTTCTGAAAACTTAAAAACAAAAAAACCTAACATTCAGAACAGTGCAAAGTGAATTGATGTTTGTATTTTAACGTTATCAGCCATTCATACAAGTGAATGCCAAAAGAATCAAACTGATCTTCAATACACTGGAGTTTTACAAAAAATATTGAGAACCGCTACTATAGCATAGGAAAAATGAGTGAAACTGTGAAAGTAACAAGTTAAGAAATTCGAGCTTATGACTAGAGAATTTTAAGCGATACAGCAGCAGATCGAAGTTTTACACCATCACTGTCCCATTTGGATTGTGGCGCCGTTGCTCCGGCAATGATTGCCTGTACAATATAGAGGACCAGAAATTTATGCAGATGGAAATGGAACTATAGGAAAGATTGGCATGCATTAGTAGTAAGGAGTTGCTTCATCGGTACTGTTGTACTTAGCTATAGCCTAGAGGGCCAACTACCTAGAGTTGCTGACCTAAATTATTCCTAGATTTAACTTGTATTCCATATGTGCTATCAATATTAAACTATTTTACAGACGTCTAATCTTATAGTTGAATGGTCATTCAAAACAAAAGACTAGTTGGAGGTTTAATTATTCTGATAGTCCTATACTTTTATCAATTTTTTAACTAGATCCTTATATTAGATAAAAAGTGTTACTGAATCCTTATATAAGATAAAATTTTGTAAGTAGATTCTTAGTAATAATTATTTTTCAGAAAAAAACACACTAATCTTAAAATATTTTGCTTTTAGAATATTTCGTAATTCATTCTACATCAAACACAAAAACAAATATTTAAAAAAAGTTTGTATTTTTATAACAAAAAATAGTTAGAAAAGACTTCATTAAAAGTTTTTATCTAATATGGAGACTCAATTACAAACTTTTAAATTATAAAGATCTAATTGAAAATTTGATGAAGGAATAAGGACTAACATAGTATTAAACCATAGTTAGGTGACGAGTCTGAACTTTTATAAAAGTTTTGACATCGATATAATGATATCTGCGAATTCCAACTTGCAAATGTAGTAACATACCTTTCCACCACTGACACCTGCAACTAATGCTATGTGCTGCTCATCTCTACCAAATTCATAGAAATAGTAAGTCCTGAAATCAGAAATGGCAACGCTGCGTTAAAGAGTTATAGGGGGGAAGAAATGACTCAATGTGGCATGTAATAGAGCTCAACAAGGTTGCTTCTAGATGACATACAAATTACAAAATTAACCAAGCCGTAGATAGTTGTAGACCTTCATTTCTTTAGACACCCCGTTTTTTTTTTTCTTCACCGTTTTATTTTTAAAAATAGAAATTCCTACATCGATTTTATCCTCAAAGACAAAGCCTTTGACAGGTTGACCTATATAGTTCAAGTCTTCTTTTCTTTTTGTGTGTCTCTAAGATCGATATCCAAACTCTCTTATAAGGAATCTTACTAATCCGATTCTAACTCTCCCAGCATCGGTTTTTTTTCTCTTACCCAAGACTCACACTCGAGACTGCTGAAAAAGAGAAAAACTTACCTATCACTTGACCAACCAAAACTTCGTATAACTCAAGTCACCGAAAACCAACTTACCTAAAGCCATCATCTTCCTTTATTTTTATGGATCGCGCAGCATAAAGTGTTGAACCACCTACAAGTAAGTCAAGGGCTAACTAAGAAAACACAAGAACTAAGATAAAAAGAAATCACAATAAAGTGCATCATATCATTTAAGTAACTTAATGCAGCTAGATAATGCTCTATGCCATAAAGATAAACTTAGAAGGAAAAATCATCTTTCAGAACCCATGCAAGGCATACAGATTACAGAAACTTAAATATGCACCTGGAACAAATATTTTTGCTGTGTCCTTCAAGGAGCCTAAATCAGTTATATCCTGAGCCTGCTCTGGTCAAGAAGAATATGTTATTTTTAAGTTCTCTCTGGATTTTACATCAAGAATCAAACAACAAAAATAAATCTATTCACAGTTACAGTGACTTGTAATAACATTGTTACAGGAACAGATGGCAGATAGACAACACATATTCTTAGTGAAAGACAGAGATACCCGAAGTTTAAATAGAACATATCAGATCAATTTCTTATCAAGAGAAGAAAGTTCTTCAAGTTTTTGGTAACTAATGAAAGCGAAATCTTGCACCGAGAAAGACTAATGCTAGCTTGATACTGAACCGTAAAGGAACCAAATGGGGAACAATTGAAAAGGATAAAGAAGATAAAATACAAGGCCAAGCCTTTGCAGTGGCATCGAAAGCTTTTTCTGATGTAAGAAACGCAAAATGCCAAGTCTTTGTTATTAAAATTACAAGTATTTCTTTGGAGAGAATTCTATATGCAATATGCAAAATGAAGAACTTGATACAAAGGTAAATAAGAGAACCGAGGTAATTATAAGTAATAAAGTAACGGTTTGATTACCTCTAAGAAGGTGATTTTAAGTTGATTGGTCGGTCGAGTAACAACACTCAGAACCTCATATCTGTTTCCAACCGAAGACAACATGCTGAGGTTTCCATCTAAACATATCTAAATGCATATCAAGAAAAGAAGCATGGTATTGGGAGTTTTTCTAATCAAAATAC